>NC_064614.1:856854358-857497483 GCF_023898315.1 Schistocerca nitens | reverse complement strand
GTTGGTCTTCTGCTGCCATAGCCCATTAACACCAAATTTTGCAGCACTGTCCTAACAGATACATTTGTTATATGTCTCACATTGGTTTCTGCAGCTATTTCACTCAGTGTTACATACCTGTTAGCACTGAAAACTCTACGCAAACACCACTGCCCTTGGTCATTAAATGAAGGCCATTGGCCACTGCATTGTCCTGGTGAGAGATAATGCCTTAAATTTGGTATTCTCAATACACTCTTAACACTATGGATCTTAGAATGTTGAATTCCCTAAGAATTTCTGAAATGGAATGTCCTATGTTCTAGCTCCAACTACTATTCTGCATTCAGAGTCTGTTAATTCCCTTTGTGCGGCCATAAATATGTTGGGAACCTTTTTACATGAATCACCTGAGTACAAATGACAGCTCTGCCAAAGCATTGCTCTTGTATACCTTGTGTACATATATATGCTCATCGCTCTTAGCATCTGGCAATGTAACAGGAAGGTCATTAACATACACAAGAAAAAGCAATGGACCCAAGATGGAACCTTGAGGAACATCACATGTAATTAATTCCCAGTCAGATGAACACTGACTGCTTACTGCACAGGTATTTTTCAACAACACCCTTTGTTTCCTGTTAAATAGATAAGACTCAAACCATTTCGTAGCTTTGCCGGTGACACCATAATATTCTAATTTACCTAAGAGAATGCTGTGGTTCAGACAGTGAAAGGTTTTTGACAAGTCACAGAAAATGCCAGTAGCCTCTAATTTATTACCTAATGAATTAAGTACATTCTCATTGTAAGTGTAAATAGCTTTCTCTATATCAGGACCCTTAAGAAATCCAAACTGTGACTTTGACAGTATATTATTTGCAGTCAGATGCTTGAGGAGACATTTGAACACAACATTTTCAAGTATTATTGAGAAAGCCGGCATAAGTGAAATTGGTTGACAGTTTGATGGTATCTCTTTATCCCCCTTCTTGTAAAGAGGCTTAACTTCAGAGTATTTTAACTAGTCTCGAAATGTTCCGCTGATAAGAGATTGATTACACAAATAACTTAAGATATAACTCAACTCACATGAGCACCCTTTGATTTAACTACACTGATATGTTATAATACCCACTAGAATACTTAGATTTTAAGGATTTTGTGATGGGTGCAATTTTTTGGGAAACATGAGGGTCATTTCCATTTTACTGAAGTTACTTTTAAAGAATGGTCTCGGATACTCCATTGCACTGTTCATCGAACCTGATAACCCCAAGCCGACAGTAACAGAAACGAAGTACCTTTTTAAGAGGTTTGCAACATTACATGCATTTGTTACCAAAGTCTCATTTATTTTTAGAGCTATCTGTTCCTCTTCCTTTTTGGCCCCACCTGTCTCTGTCTTCAGTATATCCCACACAGTTTTTATTTTGTTGCCTGATGTAATTATCTTTTTCTCATAATAAAGCTGCTTCGGTTTCTGGATTATTTTCTTCAATATTCTGCAGTATTATTTGTAATGCATTACACTTCTAACATCAGAGCTGTTCCTAGATAGTGAATACAGTCTCCTTTTTGTCCCACATGATATCTCTAGTCCTTGTGTAATCCATGGTTTACTTTTTGACTTCTGTGTGATTTGAGTTACCTTTAGGGGAAACCAATTTATTAATGAATGATTTGTATTTTTCATTTGAGACAGAAGTATTGTAAACATCTATCCATTTCATGTCTTTGAGTAATTTCCTGAATTTCTCAATTTTTTACTTATTTATTACCCTTCTGTGCTCAGATTTAATAGATTTTTTATCATGACTAGTTTCCACATGTAACACAAGATGCTGCATGTCATGATCAGATAGCCCATTTACTGTTCGTTTTGTGACATGACTTTTTTTCCCTAGATTTGTGTACAAAGATATTATCAATAACAGTCTTGGAGCATTTACATATCCTAGTTGCAAAGTTCACAACCATGAGATGGGACAACAGAGCTTCTAGATTTTTTATGAAGATGTTAAAATTTCCTGAAGGTGACCTGTATATAGGGTAAACCACCCAATTATTGGCACTTTACGAACATGTTTGTAGGGTAAATTATGTATCCTCAATACTTTCCTTGCTTGAAGTATAATTCTAACACAAAACATACTAGAATATTAAAGTAACATTATACTACAATTACGAAAGTTTTATACTTTATTTTCCATGTGAAATAAGTTGCTTGAAAATATATAAATTTTACCAGTTATTGGCACAATTTTCCAATAGTTGTCATGCACATTACCAGTCATTGGCACCCCCAATTTATAACAACTTTACTTATTATTAATAATATTATTACTCACAACTAGCTATCACAAGCTGTTCCTAATACTTGGTAATGCAATAGTAGGTGAAAATTAAGAAAATAAAGAAAAACTGTCAACCAATTTATTAATTCAGCATAATTACACAACACTCTATACAAATACAACTATGAGTATTGAAAAGCCTACAAATTGAGATAAGATGTTCAACATACCCCGACCGAATCATTTCTTGTCTAAAATCTTACGGTTTCCAGTTAGAGAATTCGGTACTAATGGAAAGAGATATCCACTTATTCCATGGCATCACTGCAGATCATTAAATGGCATGAACATCATATTTAAAAAAAAGAAAACAACAGAAAAAGAAGCTCTAGTGTCGCAATGAAGTAAATTTCCATTGCTGTATTGAGTGTGGCAGTGCAGTGTCAAAGGCTCACATTCAGAGGGAGCAGAGTTCAAATCCCTGTCCAGCCATCCAGATTTAGCTTTCTGCAGTTTGCCAATCTCAGCTTGGACTCTGTTCTAATTAGCTCTTTGTCAATGAGATGTTAAACTTGTTCCACTGCTGTAAATGAGAATACATATTGTGGACTGATCTAGCCACACTTGTCTCATTGTATTCTCAAATGAGGCTGTATGTCAATTTTTCATACAAAGATGATGTTAAATTTGCTATCAAGAACCATTTCATATATCTCTGGACGACAATTAATTTATGGGAAGTAATACACTCCTGGAAATTGAAATAAGAACACCGTGAATTCATTGTCCCAGGAAGGGGAAACTTTATTGACACATTCCTGGGGTCAGATACATCACATGATCACACTGACAGAACCACAGGCACATAGACACAGGCAACAGAGCATGCACAATGTCGGCACTAGTACAGTGTATATCCACCTTTCGCAGCAATGCAGGCTGCTATTCTCCCATGGAGACGATCATAGAGATGCTGGATGTAGTCCTGTGGAACGGCTTGCCATGCCATTTCCACCTGGCGCCTCAGTTGGACCAGCGTTCGTGCTGGACGTGCAGACCGCGTGAGACGACGCTTCATCCAGTCCCAAACATGCTCAATGGGGGACAGATCCGGAGATCTTGCTGGCCAGGGTAGTTGACTTACACCTTCTAGAGCACGTTGGGTGGCACGGGATACATGCGGATGTGCATTGTCCTGTTGGAACAGCAAGCTCCCTTGCCGGTCTAGGAATGGTAGAACGATGGGTTCGATGACGGTTTGGATGTACCGTGCACTATTCAGTGTCCCCTCGACGATCACCAGTGGTGTACGGCCAGTGTAGGAGATCGCTCCCCACACCATGATGCCGGGTGTTGGCCCTGTGTGCCTCGGTCGTATGCAGTCCTGATTGTGGCGCTCACCTGCACGGCGCCAAACACGCATACGACCATCATTGGCACCAAGGCAGAAGCGACTCTCATCGCTGAAGGCGACACGTCTCCATTCGTCCCTCCATTCACGCCTGTCGCGACACCACTAGAGGCGGGCCGCACGATGTTGGGGCGTGAGCGGAAGACGGCCTAACGGTGTGCGGGACCATAGCCCAGCTTCATGGAGACGGTTGCGAATGGTCCTCGCCGATACCCCAGGAGCAACAGTGTCCCTAATTTGCTGGGAAGTGGCGGTGCGGTCCCCTACGGCACTGCGTAGGATCCTACGGTCTTGGCGTGCATCCGTGCGTCGCTGCGGTCCGGTCCCAGGTCGACGGGCACGTGCACCTTCCGCCGACCACTGGCGACAACATCGATGTACTGTGGAGACCTCACGCCCCACGTGTTGAGCAATTCGGCGGTACGTCCACCCGGCCTCCCGCATGCCCACTATACGCCCTCGCTCAAAGTCCGTCAACTGCACATACGATTCACGTCCACGCTGTCGCGGCATGCTACCAGTGTTAAAGACTGCGATGGAGCTCCGTATGCCACGGCAAACTGGCTGACACTGACGGCGGCGGTGCACAAATGCTGCGCAGCTAGCGCCATTCGACGGCCAACACCGCGGTTCCTGGTGTGTCCGCTGTGCCGTGCGTGTGATCATTGCTTGTACAGCCCTCTCGCAGTGTCCGGAGCAAGTATGGTGGGTCAGACACACCGGTGTCAATGTGTTCTTTTTTCCATTTCCAGGAGTGTATATTGGCACCAACTTCAACATATACAACTCAAAAAAATATGTTTGTGAAAACAAGCTGCAATGAGTTATTAAATATGGAAATGTATAACCATAATACAAGGAAAAGGGATAACTACCACATTGATAAAAAATTCTCTCAATTCAATAAAAAAGAAGATTAGGGTTTACACTCCATCAACTATGGGGACATTAGAGACAGAACACAAACTCAGATTGGAGAACGAAATCACCCATACCCTTAAGAAAACACCAACCTGGAATTTGCCTTATGTGATTTAGGGAAAAAGTGTAAAATTTAAATGTGGATGGATGGAAAGGGGATTTATTCATTTTATTACATACAATTTTCAAATTGTTTCATTTATTGTGAAGGAGACATGTCAATATTTATTACAATAGGAGCATTTTTAAGAGTAATACACAAGTTTACATTATTTTATACACATTTCTAAGGTGCTGCTACACAAATGCATATGACTCTTTTCAGTATATATATATATATATATATATATATATATATATATATATATATATATATATATATATATATATATATATATATAAAATTCCCTTGTTCTAACCGTGAAGCTGTCCTCAATGAATTCTTCAATAGAATAACAACACTTTTCCACCAGGAAAGTAAAGGGCACTATTTTCAGTGGACCAAGCTCCATGTTAACATATTCCTGCCTCTTATTTTATTGCAAATTGTTACACCCAGACACACTGGTTTTTGGGCCTATAGATTTAAATGATGTGCCAGAATTTCAAAATTCTCTGTGTGGTGAGTGCTATAGTCGTGGTGGAAAAGGAAAGAGTGAAACATATATTGATTTTTATATAACAACAACACTACTTCATTTATGTAAAGGCAAGGAATAGAAGAAATGTTCGGTGACTTGAGGTTTTAAGTGTATTCATTTCATTCAAGAAACAAAACTTTTTCATCACATGCTGTTATAATTTAATTACAGCCTGTGCAACATGTTAATTTACTGGACTAATATTTTATTTTCTTCATGTCAATCAAGCCTCCACAGTGCATTGAATTACATTGAGGGTTTTACTTGGAAACTGCAAAGGTAAAAGATGGTTTGAACAAAGATTTTCAGTATCCAAAAATTCAAGGGAGTTAATTTTCAGTTACAGAAGTATCAAATGGTAATTATCTTTTGATCTGAGAAATTGCTAGATGTCACTGACGGAAGTGAAGTACGACCAGCTGAAGTCACAGACACACAGAACCTATGGGACGAGCTTAATGCAAAAGCAGCACTTTTTATTTCATCTAGCATGGAATATGACCATTTGCAAACTGTCATGTCGTATACTACAGCAAATGGTATGGAAAATCGGATTAATGTAATACAAGCGCAGTGACCTGCAATAAATAAAGCAGTGTTGAAATAATAGTTCTTTAGTTATAAGATGTCACTCTATGTTAATATTGTGCAACATATTAGTGAAGTTGAAACATTAGCACAGTCTCTTGTAGATGTTGGTGAACCAGTGGAGAGAAAGACAAGATTGCTAAAGTTTTAAGTGAACTTCTGCAAAATATGGTCTGTTTGTTACAGCTTGGGGCTCATGTGGTGAAAGCAGGCACACTTTCAATAATTAAACAGCAAAGTTACTGAAAGAAGAGAAATGTTTGTCAGAGACTGAAGAACGGCAACTGTATTTGCTGCCATTAATGGTGATCACGGAATGAATAAAAGTCAGGATCAGTGTTTGCAAAGCATTTTAAGCAAAATTTCTGAGAATAAGAAACATATTGATTGCTATTATTGTGATAAGAAAGGTCATTACAAGACTAAGTGCAAGAAAATACATGAAATTGTCAACAGAAAATGAATATCCAAAACATCAAGCTCTCAGTGCAGATATCAAGAACATTTTGGCTGCTAATTATGATCATGTTTGCCTTTCTGGTAGCACTGCAACAAAACACATGATGTCACACAAGGAATTGTTTTTAATTCTTAAGTAACTAGAGAAGTTCAAAGTTCCTGTTCAGATAGGAGATAATTCGATTTCTGTTCTGGAGGTATTGGATCAGTCAAGTTAAATGTACTAGTAAATGATGCATGGGAACCTCATACACTGGAGGATACACTGTATGTGCTGGTTAAAAATAAATAAATAAATTTCAGTGGGAGCAGTAGCCAGTGAAGGTTTGGAAATCACATTTAATAATAATACGACTGAGGTATTTAGTGAGAGGCTAGTGGCAAGTGGTGTAAAATCTGAAAATCAATGTTACAGAATATTATTTTGTATGGGAAATGTGGAACAAAAGCAAATTGTGCATCATCTGATTTTGTGCTGTTATGGCACAAGAGGGTAAGCCTTGTAAATTTCAAAAATTTTAAGAAAATGCCTGACTGTGGTATGATCCCAGAGATAAAATCGAATGCTTTAATTAAGTTTTTCTGTAAATCATGCCAGTATGGTAAAATGCATAGGAAGGGATTTAGATCAAGTTTCTGGACTTGTGCCTTTCCTCCAGGAGAATTTATTCATGCTGACGTGTGCGGAAACATGCCACAGTGACAAGACCTGATATAATGTTTTCTGTCAATAAAGTAAGCCGGTGTGGCTCCATAAACTTACCCAGTATAATAATTCGTTGTATTCATGTCAGGTCTCCAGCCAGAATATATCCTTATCTGAACACAATATTTCGGCAGTTCACCTGCCCATCATCTTCACGTGAGTAGGTCGTGGCACTATCTCGCTGGAACTGAAATCGAACATGCCAACTGTTACTTAAAGCATACCCCTTACCTCTGTTTATAACATTGTCAGGTAACCAGATTTCAATGGCTTCTTTCACCACATAGTCCCAATACCACAACGCAGGGGCAACCATTTGTGTCTCATCATACAACATTTTATATCCTTCAGTAAGACAATGTTCCGCCACTGCAGATTTTTCAGGCTGAAATAAATGTGTGTGGCGATGATGCTCCACACAACAATCCTGGACCATATGAATTGTTTGTCCAATATAGGCTTACCCGCAATGGCAGGGAATATTGTAGACCCCGGACTTTCTCACACCCTATCATCCTTCATTGAGCACAGCAGAACTGTGGTCTTAGCTGGTGGATGGAATACACTTTTAATATCAAATATCTTTAAAATCCTTCCTATTTTTGAGCATATGCTCCCTGAAAAATGTAGGAAGCCACTGATTTGCTTGTATTGTCTGTTGGTTCCCACAAAGGTCCAGTCCATAGAGCACAACGGATCTGATTGCCAGCATAACCATTCTGCTTGAACGCGGCTTTTAGAGGATCCAGTTCTTGTATAAACTATCTGCCTCTGAGATGGTGTAAGCTCTTTTCACCAATGTACGTAGGACACCGTTGCATTGCTACGATGGGTGACAACTTGCTATATGAAAATATCAGTCCGTATGCATGGGCTTATGATAAACGCTATGTCCTAATGTCCTATCATCCTTCCTGTAAACCAAGACATCTAAAAATGGAAGTTTTACCTCCTTTTCAACTTCCATCATGAACTTAATATTGGATGCAGCCAGTTAAAATGATCTACGAAATGATCCAGAGCATCCTTCCTATGTGGCTACCATAAATGTATCATCAATGTATCTCCAAAAACTAGTTAGTTTTAAGAATGCCATCTTCAGTGTCATGTCCTCAAAATCTTCTATAGACAAATTGGTGACTATGGTGGATAATGGACTCCCCATAGCCACTCTGTCAGTTTGTTCAAAGGATTTTGTCATTAAATAAAAAATATGTCAATGTCAACATATGGCAACAAAGCTTAGTTGTTTCTTCGTCCAATTTTTCACCAATTAACTGCAAAGAATCTTCAAGAGTAACTCTGGTAAACAGAGAACAACATCAAAAGTAACTAGCAAATCCATGGGACTGAGACTCAAAGATTTCAAATGCTGAATAAAAACCAGAGAATTGGAAATATGGTGTTTGGATTTACTAACGTGGGCACTGAGAATGGATGTTAAGTACTAAGTACTAAGTTGTAAGTAGGAGCACCCAAATTGATAACAATAGGCTGAAGAAGAACTCCTTGTTTGTGTACCTTAGCCAAACCATATAATCTCAGCGGGACTGCAGCACCAGGTCAAAATGTTTTAAGAATCTGTTCTGCAATCTTCAGTATGCCAAGACTGTAAGCTAAAGATCCATATTACCCACATAATCATCCCATGAAAGAGGAACTGTTGCATTACCTTGTGCACTGGAAGAATTACTAAATCCTGATATTCTCTGATGGACTGGTGGAGCATGGCTCTTTCAAGCAAGGAGATGTGCCACCATGGGGATGGCACCCGACGCAACTAAATGTATAAAATGCAAGACGCTTTCACTTTTGAAGAAGAGTCCATTATCTGACGATGTTCTTAAAAAACTTAAACCTGGTGCTACAGTCCCCTTACAACTAAGACAAGTATTTAGTGTCCATTCTCAGTCCCCATGTCAAAAAATTCGAACACCATATTTCCAAATCTCTGGCTTTTTATTCAGCGTTTGAAGTCTTTGTGTCTCAGTCCCAAAGATTTGCTAGTTACTTTTGATGCTGTGTCTCTGTTTCCAGAGTTCCTTTTGAAGATTCTTTGCAGTTAATTGGTGAAAAATTGGACAAAGAAACAACTAAGCTTTGTTGCCGTATGTTGACATAGACATATTTTTATATTTAATGACAAATACTTTGAAATAACTGACAAAGTGGCTATGGGGAGTCCATTACCCCCCATAGTTGCCAATTTGATTACAGAAGATTTTGAGGACATGACACTGAAGATGGCATTCTTAAAACTAACTAGTTTTTGGAGATACGTTGATGATATGTTTATGGTATGGCCACATAGGAAAGATGCTCTGGATCATTTCATCGATCATTTTAATTGGCTGCATCCAAGAGAACTCCATGCAGAGAAAGCAAATGAAAACCTCAAGGAAGTTTACAATTGGTCAATAAGCAATAAAGTGATACTGAACATAAAGAAAACTAATGCCACGAATTTCAGTTTGAAGAGGGAAATTAACAATGTACATGGCACCTCTATAGACTGTGTAACAACTAAAAATTTCTAGGAACGACTATTGATTCTTAGCTGATGTGGTGTGAACACACAAAGGTACTTGCAAACAAAATGTCATCAGCATGTTATGCCCTTAGAATCCTATCATCAGTGTGTAACATGCAGTGTCTTTTAGTTACGTACTAAACTAGGAGTAACTCTAACTAGGAGTCTGAAAATGCTTGTGTATATGAATTAGCTTATTTTAAATTGGTCTAAACTTGTAAATACTTTGACATGTCCTATATCCTTGTAAAAAGAGATCTACAGATAAATAAAACTGCTGATGCTGCTGCTGCTGCTACTACTACTACTACTACTACTACTACTACTACTACTACTACTAAATATAATGCCAAAGAACATTATGAAACAGATAGATTGCTACTCACTATATAGTTTAGATGTTTTGCTACTTGACACATAATGGAGATGTTAAGTAACAGACAGGCACAGCAAAAAGTTTAAAGTAGCACACAAGAAATATTTTATTGTATGAATGCATGCAAACAGTATTCAGAACACATCATTAATTTCAATGTAAAACTCAATTTGTTATCTTGAAGTGGCTGTCATGCTACTACCAACATTAAAACTCACAGTTATTTCAATATACCATTCTCCTGATAGTGATGCCGATCAATTTGTAGAGTGTTTAGATAAACTTATTCACCATAGAGAAAAACATACCAAACACAAGACAGTAATTTTAGGAGATTTAAATTTTGATGTAAGGAAAAAAACACACAAAACACTAATTTGCTTAACATGCTAAGATCCCATAATCTCTTCTGTGCAAATTATAGTCCCACAAGACAACTTTCTTGTCTCAACAATTTTATCACAAATATACATAAAGATGATTTTGAATTGGGACTCCTTAATGTCGACCATCGGACAGATCACAAAGGTATATGGGTCAAACTAACAATTAATGAAACAATGGAGGATTGTGAACCATCCCGGTATGTCAGGTCATTAAATGATAAAAGCATAAATAGCTTCAGGGATAAGCTGAAGGTACTAAACTGGAATAATATAATATATGCTTCCAACAATGTTGAGGAGGCTTGTAGCAGGTTTGTTAGTACTCTATCTGAGATTTTCAATACCTCCTGTCCAATGGTTACCAAACGAAACAAAACTATGGCAAGAAAGTTTGGTAGAACTACTCCACATAGGTGGTTCAGACCATATTTACAGAAGCTAAGATTAATGGTTTTGATATGCTATGATAAGGTAAAAAATGGTAGTGTTGACAATGCAACGTATGTTAGCCTCAAGAGACACTATAGATCACAAATCAGATTAGCAAAATGTAGAGCAAATGATATCTTCATTAAAAACTCCAGTAATAAGTGGAAGGCTGCGTGGAGGGTCATTAAAGCAGAATTAGGTACAGGTAGACATAGTGTAAAAGTTACAACTGATGTTAATGTCACCCCAGATGAATTTAACCTCTTTTTTATCAAGAAGAGTTCAAAATCAAATTCACAAGCTACTTATATAAACCAGTTTTTACAAAACTTTGCTGATACTGTGCCAACCTGTAATTGGGGACATGTGGAAATAAGTGATGTAATTAAACCAGTGGCAAAATTAAGTGACTCCAGATCATAAGATATTTATGGCCTCTCAAATTTTGTGATTAAAAAAATAATCGACTTGATATCATTCCCTCTCTGCACACTCATAAACTGGATATTTGACAGTGGTATTTTTCCAGAAAGTCTAAAGAAGACAGTAGTAATTCCATTACACAAAAAGGGCAATAAAAACTGCACTAATTATTATCATCCAATTTCTCTGATACTTATTTTTTCAAAAATAATCGAATATTGTATACAAAAGCAAATTAACATGAATTTGTCAGAAAACAATGTACTGACTAAGTCTCAATATGGTTTTAGGGCCCAGTTATCAACAATTAATGCTGTTGAAAATGTTTTTTTCTACTGTGCAATCTTCTTTTGAATCCAAATTATCTGCTGAAGCCACACTAGTGGACTTAAGCAAAGCATTTGATTCTGTAAACCACACAATACTGCTGGAAAAACTATGTTGTTATGGCATTAGGGATCTGGAACTCTCCCTCATTAAATCATATCTCAGTAACAGAAAGCAAACTGTAAGCTACAATGGTCAAAAGTCACAGTTACTGAATGTCACTAGAGGTGTACCCCAAGGATCAGTGCTTGGGCCATTACTGTTTATAATATTTATAAATGACCTGCCCAGCAATATCCATGCAAATCTGTGCTTTACGCAGATGATACAACTTTCATCAATTCAGGGAAGGACATAAATAAACTGAAGGAGCAAAGTAAAGATTTTCTCAGATTATCCAATATGTGGTTCGAAGCCAGTGAGTTAGCTATTAACTATGAAAATACTGTAAATATATCCTTCAGCTTATCCAATGCTGATATTGAGTACACTTCTACCAAACTTCTTAGCATATACTTAGATATGAAATTAACCTGGGAGAGTCACATAGACAACATATCTCGAAAGCTTTCGCGAGTTATCTATCTACTGAAAAAATTACGCACCTGTGTTTCTGAAAGCCTGATGATTAATTCCTATTCTGCATTCTTTCATTGCCATATTAGCTATGGTATTCTTCTATGGGGTAATTCTCCATGGTCCAGGAAAATTTTTATTTGGCAGAAGAAAGCCATCAGGAGCATCTCTGGGATTACCAAAAATAACCTATCATGTAGGTCACACTTCAAAGAATTACAGGTAATGACAGTCCATTCTCTTTTTATATACAGCTGCCTTTTGTACATAAAAGAAAACTTTAACAGTTACAACCTTAGGCAGTCCGTTCATAATCATAACACTCGTCAAACATTTCAGATAGACATACCAACAACTCGACTCAAGAAAACACAAGACAGTTATGAATACATGGGAATAAGGCTTTTCAACACATTACCTGTGCAGGCACATTGTGTCTCTTTTAATATATTTAAAAGTAAGACTAAAAATGGCTGAAAGACAAAGCTTTTACAGTGTTAAAGAATTTGAAAACTCTTCAAAAATAGACCTGACTTACGAAACAACTTGCAACTCTGTTTGTACCTCTTCCTAAGCTTTTTTTGTCTCTCTGTAGTTCCACATTTAACTGTTAAACATGTGGAGAAATCCTTATGTATGAAATGTATTCTTTTATTATGCACATTCTTTAAAATGCACACTTTAGTTATGTGGGATATCTTTATGTATCAAATGTATTCCTTTATTATGTACGTTCTTTTAAAATGTATACTTTAGATTTGTGAGATACCTCACAATAGTTATATTTCTTAATATGTAAATTGTACAATACTCAGGACGACATCGATTGAATGTAAATGCTTAAAGATGGATAAATAAATAAATAAATAAAATAAAATAAATAAATAAACATGAAACCACAAGAAATAAGTCCAGCAATTATTTGAATCCGGTATTATGGCATTAGATTCATTACCATTTATAGAAAAACTAAAAGGAAGTGAGAATTACAATTTGTGAGAGTTTCCTAGGAAATCATATCTTCAACATGAAAAGCTGCAGGAATGCATCCCAAATGTAGTAAAAGACTAGTCAAAAGTGTGTGATGCAAAAATAAAAATAATATTGTCAGTTGATACAGCAGAACACAACCACCATGAAAGAAGACTGGGACCAATTAAAACAAGTTTATGAAGACTCAGGAATACAAAGAACTGAGATGTCCAGTATCAAAACTGGTCATGTCATCACTGTGTATTTTTCAATATTGATGAAAAACCTCTAGAGACAAAACAAAGATGCTCACAAACTTTTTTCTGTAGTTAAATCCTTAATGGTTTAATCGTTATGTTACGTTGTTTTGTGAAATCTTATTCATAATGAATCAAATCCTTTTGTTAACTTGCAGTTTGACTCTACTATTTTTGTTACTACTTTATATAATTTTACTTTTTTTCATAAAAGTGTACTCTTCTTAAATTCTAGAATCTTGTTGTAAACGGAATTAAATGAAAATAAGGAGAATCTGTAATTACTCTTTATACTAACAAAACAAGCATTTCAACATAAATTGGATAATAATGTATGAAGAAGAGACTTAGACTTTAATTATCCAACAATTAATTGGGAAAATTAAAGTTTTGTTAGTGGTGGGCATGATAAGACACCCTGAGGAACTTTATTAAATGCCTTCCCTGAAGGCTACCTGGAGCAGATAGTTAGGAACTCCATTCATGATGGAAATATTTTGGATCTAATGCCAACAAATAGAACTGACCTCTTCGATTGTGTCCACATTGAACCTGTTATCAGTGACCGTGACGCAGTTGTAATAACAATGATTACCAAAGTACAAAGGACAACTAAAATAAGAAGAAAGATATATATGTTCAGTAAACTAGATTAAAAAATCAGTAGTGTCATATCTAAATGAGGAATTTGAAATTTTCAGCACAAGACAGGAGCATGTACAGGAACTCTGGCTCATGTATAAAAGAATAGTTGATCATGCACTGGTTGGACACGTACCCAGTAGAACAGTCATAATGGGATGGAACATCCATGGTATACAGCCACTGTAAAGAACCTTCTAAAGAAACAGAGATTACTGCATAATAGATGTAAAACAAAGCATATGGCTATAGATAGAGAGATGCTGAGTGAAATGCATTTGGCTGTCAAGAGATCGATGTGTGATGCCTTCAATGACTACCGTAGCAGAATACTGTCAAGTGGTCTTTCACAGAACGCAAAGAAATTCTGGTCATATGTAAAGGCTGTTAGTGGCACCAACAGTTGCTAGTGAATGAGACAGGAACTGAAATTGAGGATAGCAAAGCAAAAGCTGAAATTGTTTTCAAATGTTCCTTTACAAAAGAAAACCCAGGAGAGTTGCCCCAATTTAACCATCATACCACTGAAAAGATGAATTAAATAAGTGTTAGTGCCAGTAATGTTGAGAAACAGGTGAAATTGTTAAAATTAAAAAAAGTCCAGGACCCATTGCAATCCCTGTCAGATTCTATACATAATTTGCGGCTGAGTTAGCACCTCATCTAATGATAATCCATCATAGATTTCTTGAACAAAAAGCTGTACCCAGTCCTTGGAAAAAGACACAGGTCATACGTGTCTAAAAGAAGCGTAGTATCTGTGATTCACAAAAGTACCGTCCAGACCTTGGCAGTGATTTGTTGTAGAATCTTAGAACATATTCTGAGCTCAAGCATAATGAGGTATCTTGAACAGAATGACCTCCTCCATGCAAGAATTTCAAAAATATTGATCATGTGAAGCCCAACTCGCACTTGACTCATATGACTTACTGAAAGCTTCAGATCAAGGCAATCAGGTACAGGCTGCATTTCTTTATTTCAGAAAAGCTTTTGACTCAGTACCACACTTATGCTTATTGACAAAAGTATGATCATCTGGGGTATCAAGTGAAATTTGTGATTGCATTCAGGACTTTTTGGTAGGGAGAACACAGCATGTTATATTGGATCGAGAGTCATCATCAGATGTAGAAGTAACTTCGGATGTGTCCAAGGGAAGCATGTTAGAACCCTTGTAGTTCATGTTGCATGTTAATGACCTTACAGACAATATCAATGGTAAAATCAGGCTTCTTGCAGATGATGCAGTTATCTATAATGAAGTACTACCTGAGAGAAGCTGCATAAATATTCAGTCAGATCTAGATAAGATTTCAAAGTGGTCCACAGTTTGGCAACTTGCTTTAAGTGTTAAGAAATGTAAAACTCTGCACTTCACAAAACGAAAAAAAGTAATATCCTATGACTATAATATCAATGAATCACTGTTGGAATTGTCCACCTCACACAAATACCTGTGTGTAACACTTGGTGGGGGTATGAAATGGAATGGAATAATCACAAAGGTTTAGTCATGGGTAAAGTAGGTGGTAGGCTTCAGCTTTATTGGTAGAATACTGAGGAAGCGCAATAAATCTACAAAGGAGATGGCTTACAAATGACTTGTGCAACCAGTTCTAGAATATTGCTTAATTGTGAGAGATGGGACTAACAGGGAATATTGACATATAAATAAATAATAAATAAATGGTTTATTTGTCCATAAAAAATTTTACTGTCATGGACATAGTCTGTTTAAAAACATATGAACATTAATAAGAGTTTAGAAATAAAGGTAAATTACACAACATACATTAAAAATCCTTGATGGAGTACATACATTTAGCAATTAACAGTTGCTTTAATTTTGTCTTCAATATGTTTCTATTTAAAAATTTTATATTATTTGGCAGCCTGTTATAAAAATTTTTTCCAGAAGAAAATGGGCTATGATCTGTTGTTTGTTTATTACGAAATTTTATGTGGCAATCCTCTAATCTCTTGTATTATAATTATGGATTTCACTATTGATTATACAATGTTCCGTATTTTCTTTTACAAAGAGCATAGTCCTGACAACAAACAATGAATACACTGTCAGTATGTTATACATGATGAAGTATTCTCTGCAGGACTGATGTTTATTAATATTAGCTGTTATCCTAGTTGCTCTTCTCTGGATTCTGAAAATCCTATCCGTGTATACCATTGACGCCCCACACCAAATCTCGATACCATATATATATAGGTGGGAGTGTATGATTCCTAAATAGACTTGTCTTAAGACAGATGGTGTTATTATGTCAGAAAGGCATTTTAGCAGGTAGGTGTTACAGGAGATTTTTTACAAAAATAGCTGATGTGCTCCTTCCATGTAAGATGTTCATCTACTATAATACACAGGAATATATGTTTATCAATTGTTTCAACTGAATACTCTGGCTCAGTATCCATTTGTCTCGATATATAATTTAGCAGAAACTCCATCAGAATTGTCTTGTCCTTATTTAGTGCCAATTTCTTTTTGGTGCGATATTATGTGATGAGACTAATGTTCTCTGTATTATTTTTCACTGCTAACTGCTTTGTAGAGCCCCATCTTCTGAAAAAATATCATTGGCATAATTTACTAGGTTTGAATTTTATGGAATTATTATATCAATGATGTACACAATAAACAAAAATGGTCTGACAATGCTTCCCTGAGGGGCTCCACAGTTAAGAATTTTATAAGATAATTTTACTGTTTGTTATGTCCACCCGTTGGATTATACAAATTAACACATTGTCTCATTTCGGCAAGGTGTTGTCTTAATAAGTGTAATGCCATTCCTCTGACTCCATAAGTTTCCAATTTTTATAGAAGAGTAGAATGATTTACAGAGTCAAATGCCATGGATAGGCCTTAAAAGGTGGCAATAACTTTGTTTCCATCATCAAGTTTATCCAGTACTGCTTGAAAAAATGTAGCTACTGCTGTTATTATAGGCCTGTCCTTACTGAAACCGTGCTGAGAACTTTTTAGTACACTGTACTTGCAGAAAAATGATTCGCGCTGATCAAGAAGTAGCCTTTCCAACAACTTACTGAGTATTGATGTCAATGAAACAGACCTATAATTTTGCACATATGTAGTTATTCTCTTTTTGTGTCCTGGTCTTATTTCAGTGACTATTAACAAGTCAGGAAAAGACCACTGACTGAAAGAGCTGTTTATTAAATATTGTAGTGGCTTTATTAATTTAGTACTGCACTCTCTCATAAATTTGACTGAGATGTCATCCCAGCCACTGGATGTATTTGCTTTTAAGTTGGAAATGGTTTTCAGGATTTCCAATTCTGTAACACACCTCAGGAAGAATGAATTACTGACATTACTGGGTTTTAGCACTTGTGGTGGGTCAATCACATCCTACCTACTCATCTTACTATACTGGTCTATGAATGTCTCACATTCTTCCTATGGGTCACACAGTAATTTCTCATTGCCTCTAATTATTATGTTACTGCATACTGCATTGTCACTTCCCCTGCTTTCCTTGTCTACTATGCTCCACGGTGTTTTGCTAATATTTCCGGATTGCCACATCTCTTCCGCATACATCTGTGCTTTTAATATCTTAATTACTTCCCTGTAAGTTTGTCTACATGCTTTGTATTTAGATTGGAAGTACTGCAGTTTGGTGTCTCTGAAAAGAACATATAAATCCTTCATATCTTCATTTACTTTTATCACATTGAGGGGAAGTTAAAGATTCTTGTAAGTGTAAGTTTCTTTAGTTTTTTGACCTCTGGGCATGCTTTATTACGACAATGAGTTAATGTTATATAAAATTTGTTCCACTTTTCATTAATATGTTCTGTTTCATATTGGTTTACCTGATACCAGTTTATGTGTGTCAGGGTTTCCTTTAATGTATGATAGACTAGCTTTCTTTTATAGGTAAGTAGGTCCCCATGAGATACTATTTCTTTGCCTGTATGAATCTCTATGGCTAATGCACTATGATCTGAAATGTGGTTGTCAACAGTTCAAACTACAAGGTTTTCCTTGCTTAAGTTGGTAATAATGTGGTCAATACATGTCTGAGAGTCACATTTTATTCTTGTTGGTGTTGAATCCACATTGGTGTAATTAAAGGACCGTAACATATCCATATATCTGAGATAATTAATGTTATTAGTTAAGGAGTTAATGTTCACATTATTTTTCACGTAAATACCAACACCACTACCTTTATGTTGCTTCCTACCATACACACTAACAGTTTTATAATTAATTAAATTAATGTTACATATTTCTTCAGTTTTGCACCCTAGTTCATTCACAAGATAAATATGAGGACTACCATCTCTTACAAATACGTCAATTTGTTCAATTTTGTTGGTAATATATTGGGTGTTTTGTGATATTATTTTGAGTTTACTGACATTAATGATGATCTGCTCACAACACATATACAAACAAGGGCAGCACAAATGACCACAGGTTTGTTTAATCTGTGGTAGAGTGTCACAGAGATACTGAAGGAATTTAACTGGAAGGCTCTTGAAGATAGACGTAAACTATAGCGGGAAAGTTTAGTAACAAAGTTTCAATAACTGGCTTTAAATGATTATTCTAGGCATATACTACAATCTCCCATATATCACTCACACAGGGGTCTTGACGATAAGATTAGAATAATTACTGCACGCACAGAGGCATTCAAACTATCATTCTTCCCGCACTCCGTATGTGAACGGAACAGGAAAGAACCCTAATTACTGGTACAATAGGATGTACCCTCTGCCACACACCTTACAGTGGTTTGCAAAGTATAGATGTAGATACAGACTGTGTTGGAAGTCTCATTACTAGTGCAAACCGTTTCGCCATCAGATGTCATTGTTTTAAAAAACCGAACATCTTCCCATGTTGGGTCAAAGTGTTTCTGCAGGGCACTTTGTATAGATTTTGCAAGAAGAGTAATGCCCTTGAAGAATGTGTAAGGAGTCATTTGTGGCAGCTATTTTCCTTATTTACACAGACTTTGGTACTTACCAATATCCTTATTGTAAAATAACTAACCTTTTACATGGACAGAATTTTATGCTTTCTCTGTTTTCTTCGTGGTAATCCTCTTGGTCTTAGATAATGGAAAATGCCAGTCATTTCCAATATTCAATTAACACGCCACACCCAGTTGAAAAACAGTTCCTTAATTAGACAGCAATGAGTGCAAAAGATTGGTGTTGCCAGTGAATAAATACAATACAATACTTTGCAACTAAATATTTTATCTTTAGAGTGAGTGGCAATCTATCTTTTCCCTATAATGTTGATGTTACAACTGGAGTTTCCAGTGTTCGTAATGTCATGATTTCAAAGAGATATAAGGAAATACACTGAAGTGCCAAAGAAACTGATATAGGCATGCGTATTCAAATACAGAAATATGTAAACAGGCAGAATACGGTGCTGTGGTCAGCAACACCTATATGAGAAAACAAGTGTCTGGTGCAGTTGTTCAATGGGTTACTGCTACTACAATAGCAGGATATCAAGATTTAAGTTAGTTTGAACGTCGTATTATAGTAGGCATACGAGTGATGGACACAGCAGCTCCGAGGTACTGAAGAAGTGGGGATTTTGTCGTATGACCATTCCACGAGTGTACTACGTATATCAAGAACCACGCAAAACACCAAATCTTTAATACTACTGCGACTGGAAGAAGATCCTTCAAGAACAGGACCAACAACGACTGAAGAGAATCATTCAATATGACAGAAGTGCAACCCTTCTGCAAATCGCTGCAGATTTCAATTCTGGGGCATCAACAAGTGTCAGCATGCGAACCATTCAATGAAACATCATCGATATGGGTTTTTGGAACTGGAGGTCCACTTGTGTACCCTTGATGGCTGCACGACACAAAGATTTACATCTCATCTGGACCCGTCAACACCAACATTGGACTGTTGATGACTGGAAACATGTTGCCTGGACAGACGAGTCTCATTTCAAATTGTATTGAGCGGATGGATGTGTAAGGGTATGGAGGCAGCCTCTTGAATCCCTGGACCCAGCATGTCAGCAAGAGACTGTTGAAGCTGGTGGAGGCTCTGTAATGGTGAGGGGAGTGTGCAGTTGGAGTGATCTGGGACCCCTGACACATACGTAAGCATCCTGTCTGAGCACTTGCATCCATTCATGTCCATTGTGCATTCTGATGGACTTGGGCAATTCCAGCACAACAACGCGAAACCCCACACATCCAGAATTGCTACAGAGTGGTTCCAGGAACACCCTTCTGAATTTAAACACTTTTGATGGTCACCAAACTCCCCAGACATGAACATTATTGAGCTTATCTGGGATGCCTTGCGACATGCTGTTCAGAAGAGATCTCCACCTCATCATACTCTTACGGATTTATGGACAGCCCGTGCGGGGTTCGTGGTGTCAGTTCCCTCCAACACTACTTCAGACATTAGTCGAGGCCATGCCACGTTGTGTTGCGGCACTTCTGCATGCCCGTGGGGGCCCTCCATGATATTAGGCAGATGTATCAGTTTTTTTGACTCTTCAGTGTATAATGAATATAAGGAAAAAAGGAATTATTTTGCAAACTGATATGGTCACATTTTTGTGTAATCTAACAAAACAAGATTCCAGACAAAAGAGCCAAGACATGAAGATTGTTGCTTGTTCCTTGATGTGGCTGATTATGAATTCACTGCCTGCAAGACTTGGTTTATTCGGTTTGACAACTAAGTGTTCCACGCTCCGTAACAAGAAGACATTGACGATTCTAAGCATATTCTTTTTTAAACTGATAGTGACATACTTCTTCTTTGAACTGATAACTTAAACTCATTTTCATAAATTTTGTGACTTGGCCAGTTTTGATGCCTCAATTATTGATTTGCTGACTACACTCCTCGCAACTTGACTGGAGAGCTGAATATCTACAGAATATGTGAGCAAAATAATTTCCATTTCTAATAAGTTAAATGTTTTGAATTTTGAAGTGAAAGATGAGTGGATTGGATGCACTTTATTGCCATGATTATTGTATTACTACAAACCACTGATTATGAGCTTAGAGAATCCCACTATGTACCAATAACTGAAGGCTCTATCAAAAAAAAAAAAAAAAAAGTTGCAGGGAGTGAAGAGCAAAAAGTAATGCCGCTTTATTAATACTAATGCAGCTCTTCAAGTGAACAGTGAAGACAGACTTTGCACACAACTCCTCCATGCACCGAGATGCTATAATTCTAGTTAGTATGTTCATTTTGTAAGAAACCATCTTTGCACGGCCGAGGCAAGTAGTATGTCATTGGAAGGGGCTTCAAATTAAATGATTTTCTTCCTACAGCAGGTAAAAGCATAAATAACAACTGTTATATTGACTCCAGTGCTTCAGCACACGTCTGAACTTCCATGTGAAGTGAATACACGCAGATCAATGGTAACTCAAGTGCTAGTGGTGGATAACGACAATTTGCCCACTGAAGAAACTGGTGACACACAAATTGACGCAGTAGTTGTCAGAAAAAGGACAAAAAGTAACAGATATTCTTTAAGTGCCACAATCAAGCACAAATTTACTTTCTGTATGTAAAGTAGTGGAAAAGTCATAAACAAGACTGTCACAATTACACTAAGCAAAAGAATGTATTTGCAACTACAATGTTTTATAATGGCACGTAAAAATTGGACCAGCCCAATAATTGTGTGGGAGCACGCAGACGAATAGTTGCGTGTGCACAGTACTGGGGCAGCAGCAAAGACTCTAGTGTGCACACAATCATTTACTCTTTGCTTTTTGTTTGTTTTGTCTTAGATGTTCCATGTTAATGTCTGGATTGCTTGAGAATAAAGTTGAACATTAAGAATAGGAACGAGTCAATCATTAATATAATGGAGCTACGTAGTGGCTACAAAGTGGTGATCCTAAAGTCAAAAGAACACGTACAGTAAGAGGCAGAGGAGAAGGACTCCGATGGTACACTAGAACATACACCAGACGGCAGAAGCTCTACAGCATGATCAAGCGGCAGGGTATGCTGCACGGTCATGTTCGGGAGTTATGGAATGACGTTCGACACCACGGAATGGATTCAGTGGAGCGGGACAGTGATATTACTAGGACATTTGGTTATCACAGCTTAGAAGGGGCAAAGAAGTGGTGCATGGTCATGTAGGAATAATCTCAGAGAAGGTACACGGTTCTGTTGGAGTGACAGAAGTATGCGGACTTAGAGAACTGTCAGCGCAGCCGATAGCCATGGTTGCCCATCATACAGCTCACCACACAAACACCGTGCCCGGGCCTCCGGTCTCCCTCAGACTGAGAAGGTTGGCCCCAGAAAGATTTGCAGACACAAAAGCAGAGTTTGAAGAGATGTTGGAAATGAGAGTAATACGAAGCTCTGATAGTGCATGGGCCTTGCCTTTACATTTAGTGTGGAAGAAAGGCGGAAGTTGGAGACCTTGTGGTGATTATAGGTTGTTGAATACCCGTACGATACCTGATCGGTATCCAGTTCCCAACATTCGCGACTTTACAAATAAATTGGCTGGAGCTGAATGTTTCAGTGTAGTCGACTGTAAAAAAGCATACCACCAAATACCTGTGGCTGACAGTGACATACCGAAGACAGCAGTCACTCACCTTTCGGTCTTTTCGAGTTTTTACGCATGCCATTTGGTTTAAAAAACGCTGCACAGACATGGCAATGTTTCATTGATGAGGTGCTGCAAGGGCTAGATTTCACTTTCGCCTATTTAGACGATATACCGGTCTTCTCAGTGACAGCAGCCCTCCACGAAGAGCACCTCAGGACAGTTTTCGAGAGGCTACATACTTATGGTGTAGTGGTAAATGACACCAAATGCAGTTTGCGTAAAGATCGGGTGACTTACCTGGGTCACACAGTCTCAGCAGCTGGCATCCGTCCTTTGGAGGAGAAGGTCGAGGTTATACAGCAGATACCTCGTCCGTTAGATTTGCAACAGTTGCGGAGGTTCCTAGGTGTTTTAAATTTTTACCACAGACATCTGCCAGGAGCTGCGGCCTTACAAGCACCACTCACGGAGGCTTTGGCGGGCACAAACACCGGGAAAAATTAGAAGCTACAATGGACAGCAAGCACGCAGCGCGCGTTCAAGCGGATCAAGGAAAGCCTAAAGCAAGCGGTTTTACTAGTTCACCCAGAGAAAGATGCGAAGCTAGCTATTGTTGTTGACGCAAGTTAGGTGGTGATTGGGCAGTGTTGCATCAGTGGACTGCTGGTCACTGGCAGCCTTTAGGATTCTTCTCCAAGAAACTCACAGACCCACAGTGGAATTGGAGTGCGTATGATAGAGAGCTGCTGGCTGCTTACGAAGCCATAAGGTATTTCCGGCCTTACGTCGAAGCCAGACCATTTACACTGTTTACAGATAACAAACCGCTCACTTTCGATTTCTGCAAACATATGGATACTTTGTCACCTAATCAATTCAGGCAGCTAAGTACTAATTAATTGCTTGTGTATAGTAGTTTATTTAGGAACTTTAGTAGTCTTCAACCGGTGTTCTTGGTGTTTTCCGGTGAAATAACTTCAGAAGAAATTTTTGCGAACTACTTTCAGTTTCGTTACTGTCATTAGACGTTTGATTTACTTTCTGTGTTAGTATTTTGTTATATTCTCATTTGTTGTTGATTAATACTGTCAATAATAGTAGTTACTTCCCTTGTAGAGCAAGTTTGTGATTATTGTAGTCAGTTTTTAACATCTTCTTATTGTAGTAGCGGAACTTAGATAAAGTTGTTTTCTTGTTTCAATAATTGTAAAATTTTATCATGAGTGAGAAGTGTGGGCTTTGCCGTAGGTTCGTGAGCAGTGGATTGCAGTGTGAGACTTGTTAGAAGTATTTTCACTGGGGGGAATGCAGTGGGGAAGCCAGTGGGCATTCTGGTGAGATCCTCTCCTGGAACTGCAGGTTATGTAGCAAGAGTAAGTTGATAGAGGAGCAGGAGCGTAAGATCTGTGCCCTTCAGGTGCAGTTGAAAAACGCACAGGAGGAGCTAGATAGGATGAGGAGGGAGAAGGGGGTTGGGGAATGGGAGCTGGCTGTTGGCAAGAGATCTGCTAGGAGGAGATTTTCAGATAGTTTTACTATTGGTGTTTGTAATAGATATGACCAACTGTCAGAGTCTAGTGGAGAGGAATCTCTAGTAGCTGTAGATGTAAGAAGTATGCAGCAGACCTCAGCAGTTACGGTGGCTAGGACAGTTGCAAAGTCTAAGAGAAAGAAGAAGGTTCTGCTGTTAGGTAGTTCTCATGGTAGAGGTGTAGGCCAGCAGTTGCAGGAAGTTTTGGGGAGTGAGTACCAGGTCACCAGCATTGTGAAGCCTAATGCAGGATTGGCTCAGGTGACTTTTAACATAGGGGGGTTATGTAGGGATTTTACTAAAGAGGATCAGGTAGTGATTGTGGGTGGGGCTGGTAATAGTATTGATAGGGATGGGGAGTATGACATAGATGGTGACCTGGAAAAGATAGCCACTCAGACTGGCAACACGAATGTGCATTTCGTGGAACTGTTTCAGCGTCACGATCGGCCTCATCTTAATACAGCCGTCAGGCGTAATAACATGAGACTTGGGGGAGCGCTGATGACAGAAGGCATGAGTCACATTTCAGTGGTGTCGGTGGAGTCTATCAGCAGGACGGGTTTCACTAGACATGGCCTGCACCTCAACAGGTATGGGAAGGGGAGGTTGGCAAAACTTATAGGTGACAGCATAGGTGGGGGTGGTGGGATCACTCATGGGAAAATTCCGGTAGTTGTGGGTGTTAGAGCTGTACCTTTTTTAGATTGAAGTCAGCTGATAGGTATTCCTGCTTAAGGGAAGTCTCTCTAACAAAGAAACCACTTTCTACAAAGCATGGGTATCCGATTAATGAGGGAATTAGTATATTTCATCAAAATATACAAGGTATTAGAGATAAAGTTAGTGAACTGCTTATAGATGTTGACTCTGAAATTATTGGTATATCTGAACACTTCTTAAATAAGGAGATAATTCAGAGGCTTCCTTTACCAGGATACAGGTTGGCTGGCAGCTTTTCTAGGAGCTCTTTGCGGTGTGGGGGAGTAGCCATGTATGTGAAAAACGGTATCCCATTTGAGTCAATTGATGTTTCAAAGTACTGCACTGAAAAGGTGTTTGAATGTTGTGCAGGTGTGGTTAAATTTAGTGGAGCTAAACTTCTTACTGTTGTTATTTATAGATCCCCAGACTCCGATTTCACAACATTTTTGCTAAAGCTAGAGGAGGTTCTTGGTTCACTTTATAGGAAATACAAAAAGTTAGTTACATGTGGTGACTTCAATATTAATTGTATAAGTGATTGTGCACGGAAAAGGATGCTGGTAGACCTGCTTAATTCATATAATCTTATGCAAACCGTATTCTTTCCAACGAGAGTGCAAGGGAACAGTAGAACAACCATAGACAATATTTTTGTTCATTCGTCATTATTAGAAGGGCATTCTGTTAGCAAAAAGGTGAATGGCCTTTCAGATCATGATGCACAAATTTTAAGTCTAAAAGATTTTTGTGCTGCAACACATGTTAAATATAGTTACCAACTTTTTAGGAAAGCTGATCCAGTTGCTGTACAGACTTTTGTAAACCTTATCAAGGAACAAGAGTGGCAAGATGTTTATAGTGCTGTTACAGTAGACGATAAATATAATGCTTTCCTCAAGACTTTTCTCGTGCTCTTTGAAAGTTGCTTTCCGTTAGAACGTTCAAAACAGGGTACTAGCACAAACAGGCAGCCTGGGTGGCTGACTAAAGGGATAAGAATATCTTGTAGAACAAAGTGGCAATTATATCAAAACGTTAGAAACAGTCACAATCTAAATGCAGCAGCCCATTACAAACAGTATTGTAAGGTGCTTAAAAAAGTTATTGTTGTTGTTGTTGTTGTTGTGGTCTTCAGTCCTGAGACTGGTTTGATGCAGCTCTCCATGCTACTCTATCCTGTGCAAGCTTCTTCATCTCCCAGTACCTACTGCAACCTACATCCTTCTGAATCTGCTTAGTGTATTCATCTCTTGGTCTCCCTCTACGATTTTTACCCTCCACGCTGCCCTCCAATGCTAAATTTGTGATTCCTTGATGCCTCAGAACATGTCCTACCAACCGATCCTTTCTTCTTGTCAAGTTGTGCCACAAACTCCTCTTCTCCCCAATTCTATTCAATGCCTCCTCATTAGTTATGTGATCTACCCATCTAATCTTCAGCATTCTTCTGTAGCACCACATTTCGAAAGCTTCTATTCTCTACTTGTCCAAACTATTTATCATCCATGTTTCACTTCCGTACATGGCTACACTCCATACAAATACTTTCAGAAATGACTTCCTGACACTTAAATCTATACTCGATGTTAACAAATTTCTCTTCTTCAGAAACGATTTCCTTGCCATTGCCAGTCTACATTTTATATCCTCTCTACTTCGACCATCATCACTTATTTTACTCCCTAAATAGCAAAACTCCTTTACTACTTTAAGTGTCTCATTTCCTAATTTTCCTCTCTACTTCGACCATCATCACTTATTTTACTCCCTAAATAGCAAAACTCCTTTACTACTTTAAGTGTCTCATTTCCTAATTTAATTCCCTCAGCATCACCCGATTTAATTTGACTACATTCCATTATCCTCGTTTTGCTTTTGTTGACGTTCATCTTATATCCTCCTTTCAAGACACTGTCCATTCCGTTCAACAGCTCTTCCAAGTCCTTTGCTGCCTCTGACAGAATTACAATGTCATCGGCGAACCTCAAAGTTTTTACTTCTTCTCCATGAATTTTAATATCTACTCCGAATTTTTCTTTTGTTTCCTTTACTGCTTGCTCAATATACAGATTGAATAACATCGGGGAGAGGCTACAACCCTGTCTCACTCCTTTCCCAACCACTGCTTCCCTTTCATGCCCCTCGACTCTTATAACTGCCATCTGGTTTCTGTACAAATTGTAAATAGCCTTTCGCTCCCTGTATTTTACCCCTGCCACCTTCAGAATTTGAAAGAGAGTATTCCAGTTAACATTGTAAAAAGCTTTCTCTAAGTCTACAAATGCTAGAAACGTAGGTTTGCCTTTTCTTAATCTTTCTTCTAAGATAAGTCGTAAGGTTAGTATTGCCTCACGAGTTCCAACATTTCTACGGAATCCAAACTGATCTTCCCCGAGGACCGCTTCTACCAGTTTTTCCATTCGTCTGTAAAGAATTCGCGTTAGTATTTTGCAGCTGTGACTTATTAAACTGATAGTTCGGTAATTTTCACATCTGTCAACACCTGCTTTCTTTGGGATTGGAATTATTATATTCTTCTTGAAGTCTGTGGGTATTTCGCCTGTCTCATACATCTTGCTCACCAGATGGTAGAGTTTTGTCATGACTGGCTCTCCCAAGGCCATCAGTAGCTCTAATGGAATGTTGTCTACTCCCGGGGCCTTGTTTCGACTCAGGTCTTTCAGTGCTCTGTCAAACTCTTCACGCAGTATCTTATCTCCCATTTCATCTTCATCTACATCCTCTTCCATTTCCATAATATTGTCCTCAAGTACATCGCCCTTGTATAAACCCTCTATATACTCCTTCCACCTTTCTGCCTTCCCTTCTTTGCTTAGAACTGGGTTGCCATCTGAGCTCTTGATATTCATACAAGCAGTTCTCTTCTCTCCAAAGGTCTCTTTAATTTTCCTGTAGGCAGTATCTATCTTACCCCTAGCGAGACAAGCCTCTACATCCTTACGTTTGTCCTCTAGCCATCCCTGCTTAGCCATTTTGCACTTCCTGTCGATTTCACTTTTGAGACGTTTGTATTCCTTTTTGCCTGCTTCATTTACTGCATTTTTATATTTTCTCCTTTCATCAATTAAATTCAATATTTCTTCTGTTACCCAAGGATTTCTATTAGCCCTCGTCTTTTTACCTACTTGATCGTCTGCTGCCTTCACTACTTCATCCCTCAGAGCTACCCATTCTTCTTCTACTGTATTTCTTTCCCCCATTCCTGTCAATTGTTCCCTTATGCTCTCCCTGAAACTCTCTACAACCTCTGGTTCTTTCAGTTTATCCAGGTCCCATCTCCTTAAATTCCCACCTTTTTGCAGTTTCTTCAGTTTCAATCTACAGTTCATAACCAATAGATTGTGGTCAGAATCCACATCTGCCCCTGGAAATGTCTTACAATTTAAAACCTGGTTCCTAAATCTCTGTCTTACCATTATATAATCTATCTGATACCTTTTAGTATCTCCAGGATTCTTCCAGGTATACAACTTTCTTTTATGATTCTTGAACCAAGTGTTAGCTATGATTAGGTTATGCTCTGTGCAAAATTCTACAAGGCGACTTCCTCTTTCATTTCTTCCCCCCCAATCCATATTCACCTACTATGTTTCCTTCTCTCCCTTTTCCTACTGACGAATTCCAGTCACCCATGACTATTAAATTTTCGTCTCCCTTCACTACCTGAATAACTGCTTTTATCTCCTCATACATTTCATCTATTTCTTCATCATCTGCAGAGCTAGTTGGCATATAAACTTGTACTACTGTAGTAGGCATGGGATTTGTGTCTATCTTGGCCACAATAATGCGTTCACTATGCTGTTTGTAGTAGCTAACCCGCACTCCTATTTTTTTATTCATTATTAAACCTACTCCTGCATTACCCCTATTTGATTTTGTATTTATAACCTTGTAATCACCAGACCAAAAGTCTTGTTCCTCCTGCCACCGAACTTCACTAATTCCCACTATATCTAACTTTAACCTATCCATTTCCCTTTTTAAATTTTCTAACCTACCTGCCCGATTAAGGGATCTGACATTCCACGCTCCGATCCGTAGAACGCCAGTTTTCTTTCTCCTGATAACGACGTCCTCCTGAGTAGTCCCCGCCCGGAGATCCGAATGGGGGACTATTTTACCTCCGGAATATTTTACCCAAGAGGACGCCATCATCATTTAATCATACAGTAAAGCTGCATGTCCTCGGGAAAAATTACGGCTGTAGTTTCCCCTTGCTTTCAGCCGTTCGCAGTACCAGCACAGCAAGGCCGTTTTGGTTAATGTTACAAGGCCAGATCAGTCAATCATCCAGACTGTTGCCCCTGCAACTACTGAAAAGGCTGCTGCCCCTCTTCAGGAACCACATGTTTGTCTGGCCTCTCAACAGATACCCCTCCGTTGTGGTTGCACCTACGGTACGGCCATCTGTATCGCTGAGGCACGCAAGCCTCCCCACCAACGGCAAGGTCCATGGTTCATGGGGGGAAAAAGTTATTAGGAAGGCAAAAAGTATGTGGTATGCAGATAGAATAGCTAAGTCTCAGGATAAAATTAAAACCATATGGTCAGTCGTAAAGGAAGTGGCTGGTCTGCAGAGACAGATCGAGAATATAGAATCAGTGCGTAGTGGGGATGTCCGTGTTACTGATAAGTCGCATATATGTACAGTACTTAATAATCACTTTCTGAATATAGCAGGTGAACTAAATAGAAACCTAGTCCCAACTGGGAATCATATAGCGCTCTTAGAAAAAAGTGTTCCGAGACTGTTACCTGAAATGCTCCTCCATGATACTGACAAGAGGGAGATTGAGTTAATAATTAAATCACTAAAAACCAAGAACTCTCATGGATATGACGGGGTATCTAGCAGAATACTGAAGTATTGTTCCACGTATGTTAGCTCAGTACTTAGCCATATCTGTAACTTTTCCTTTAGGAGTGGTCGGTTTCCTGACTGATTAAAGTACTCGGTAGTGAAGTCACTTTATAAAAAGGGAGACAGGGATAATGTTGACAATTATAGACCTATTTCTATGCCATCGGTGTTTGCTAAAGTTATCGAGAGGGTTGTATATACAAGGTTACTGCAGCATTTAAATTCACATAATTTGCTGTCAAATGTACAGTTTGGTTTTAGAAATGGCTTAACAACTGAAAATGCTATAGTCTCTTTTCTCTGTGAGGTTTTGGACAGATTAAATAAAAGGTTGCGAACGTTAGGTGTTTTCTTTGATTTAACGAAGGCTTTTGACTGTGTTGACCACAAAATATTACTGCAGAAGTTGGAACATTATGGAGTAAGGGGAGTAGCTTACAATTGGTTCGCCTCCTACTTTAAGAACAGAAAGCAGAAGGTAATCCTCCACAATATTGAGAGTGGTAATGATGTTCAGTCCCAATGGGGCACTGTTAAATGGGGCGTTCCCCAAGGGTCGGTGCTGGGGCCACTGCTATTTCTTATTTATATAAATGATATGCCTTCTAGTATTACAGGTGATTCAAAAATATTTCTGTTTGCTGATGACACCACCTTGGTAGTGAAGGATCTTGTGTGTAATATTGAAACATTATCAAATAATGTAGTTCATGATATAAGTTCGTGGCTTGTGGAAAATAATTTGATGCTAAATCACAGTAAGACTCAGTTTTTACAGTTTCTAACTCACAATTCAACAAGAACTGACATTTTAATCAGACAGAATGGGCATGTTATAAGCGAGACGGAACAGTTCAAGTTCCTAGGCGTATGGACAGATAGTAAGCTGTTGTGGAAAGCCCATGTTCAGGATCTTGTTCAGAAACTAAATGCCACTTTATTTACCATTAGAACAGTATCTGAAATAAGTGACATTTCAACACGAAAAGTAGTATACTTCGCATATTTTCATACGCTTATGTCATATGGTATTATTTTTTGGGGTAATTCTTCTGATTCAAAAAGGGTATTTTTGGCTCAAAAACGGGCTGTTCGAGCTATGTATGGTGTAAGTTCGAAAACCTCTTGTCGACCCCTATTCAATAGTCTGGGAATTTTGACATTGCCCTCACAGTATGTATTTTCTTTAATGTCGTTTGTTGTTAGCAATATTAGCTTATTCCCAAGAGTTAGCAGCTTTCACTCAGTTAATACTAGGCAGAAATCAAATCTGCATGTGGAATGCACTTCCTTGACTCTTGTGCAGAAAGGAGTGCAGTATTCTGCTGCATCCATTTTCAATAAGCTACCACAAGAACTCAAAAACCTTAGCAGTAGCCCAAACACTTTTAAGTCTAAACTGAAGAGTTTCCTCATGGCTCACTCCTTCTATTCTGTCGAGGAGCTCCTGGAAGAGCTAAAAAATTAAGCAAATTCCAGTGTTACATTCTTGATTTTCTTTATTTAAACTAACGACTTGTCACCTGAATATGTTTCTTATATTTCATTTCATCTGTTTCTACAATCGTGTTATAATTTCATGTATTGACTCGTTCCATGACAATGGAGACTTCTCCTAAATGTGGTCCCACGGAACAATAAATAAATAAAATAAAATAAAATAAAAAAAACTGGAATATATAAGCCAGTTCACTACTGATTTACAACATATTAACAGGGCAGAGAATATGGTGGCAGATTACTTCTCACGAGCTGCGGTAATAAAGTATTCAGTGAACTATGCTACAATGGTGAGAGAGCAGAAGGATGATGCACAACTGCAAGTTTTTCGGCGGAGTATGCCCACCAGGTTGAAGTTAAAAAAACTGTGTCCGGAAGGTGAGACAATACAGTTATGGTGCGATACCTCACAGGGACGGCATAGACCTTTTGTGCCGGAGAGCTTGTGCCGGGAAGTATTCGAAGGGTTACATGGTTTGGCTCATCCTGGACCCAGAGTGAGTGTAAAATTAATGTCAGAGCATTTTGTGTGGCCAGGAATTAAGAGAGACTGTCGGAAGTGGGCGCAGACGTGTCTGGATTGTCAGCGATGTAAAGTGGGACGCCATGTGAAGAAGCCAGTGGGTAAAGTTGACGGGCCAACTGGTCGTTTCGAACATGTGCATCTGTATATTGTTGGACCATTGCCAATGTCCAAAGGCTATCGGTATCTATTGACAGCAATTGACAGATTTACGAGGTGGGCAGAAGCAATCCTCATTTCAGACATATCAGCAGAGACAGTCAGTTGGGTGTTCTTGACAACATGGATTGCACGGTTCGGATGTCCAGTACATGTCACGACGGACCAAGGACATCAGTTCGAATCATCCTTGTTCCTGGAGCTGGCAAACATGTGCGGGTTCCGCCATCACCGTACCACAAGTTATCATCCGGAAAGCAACGGCATGGTAGAGCGGTGGCACCGAACACTTAAGGTCACATTAATGTGCCATGGCGAGAATTGGTCAGCAGCTTCGCCACTAGTGTTATTGGCTTACGCACTGTTTTCAAACCCGACCTCAGAGCATCTACAGCGGAATTAGCATACGGGGAAAACTTACGCCTACCTGGAGAGTTTTTTCAGAAGAGTACAAGCGAGACGAACCTACCGTACTTGTTAACGAGAGTAAGGGCTCAACTGGCTGAGCTTAGGCCACAACCAGTGACACGGCATGGAGTTAGGCTGCCGTTCGTACATCGAGAATTGAGCAAATGCTCGCATGTAATGTTCCGAACCGACGCAGTCAGAACTCCATTGCAGCCGCCATATACGGGACCTTATAAAGTACTACACCGTTCGGACCAGGCCATGACTATCCTAGTTTGCGATAAGAGTGTTACTGTGTCAATAGACCAGGTGAAGCCGGCTCACTTACTGCTAGAAGATGTAAGACAAGAAGAGGAGGCGGGCCTGCAGCAAGATGAGGGGCCATTGCAGGGTGCAACGGATGGTAGGGCAGCGAGCCAGATGAAGCCGTGAGAGGATACGACAATGGAGGAAGTACAGCCGGAAATTCACACAAGAGCCGAGCGAAGGGTCCGGTTCAAGTTTCTGCACATTCCTGGAGCTCCACTCTTCAGGGAGGGGGCTGTGTGGGAGCACGCAGATGAATAGTTGTGTGTGCACAGTACGGCGGCGGCAAAGACTCTAGTGCGCACACAATCATTTACTCTTTGCTTTTTGTTTGTTTTGTCTTAGATGTTCCATGTTAATGTCTGGATTGCTTGAGAATAAAGTTGAACATTAAGAATAGGAATGAGTCAATCATTAATATAATGGAGCTACGTAGTGGCTACAACTGTTTAGTGTATCATTATTAACCAACTTGAACTTGTGATATAAGAGATTAGGTAGGCCATTTCAGCCCTGACAGAATGGAAGTTTTGCAGAAAAAAGTATGTCCAAAGGCATTCATTAGACAGGAATTATTGATTCTCCATGTGTTATTTGCTTGCAAAGACAAGACTACCTTTCCAACATTCTGAGTCAAGAGCAAATGGTATCCTTGAATTAAGACATTCTAATTTGCATGGGCTAATGGAAAAAAGATCAGTTGGAGGTGCCAGATATTTCCTAACTCTTATTGATGATTATTCAAGGGAGATATCCTCATGATGTGTACATACTGACTTTATATGCGCCATATTGGAGTCGTGGTTTATGGTTGTTTTCGCCATATTTGTGACGTCATGGGTCAAAGCAGACAGGTGGGATCGGACGCTTCCGTATTTCCTATAATTGTTGCAAGCTTACCCCAAAAATTTGCAATTGTTAAATCATTAATTGAGCACACTGTTTTGGAAGACTGTTTTGTATTACTGGATGGAACTATGTTGTATACTGTAACTAGCTGTGCATCATGATCAGACAGACCATTCTTAACAGGAAAAGTAATAGCATACCTACTCTGTTTGCTTGTAAACTGGATACTTACTAGTGGTTGTTTCCCAGCATGTTTAAAAATGACAGTGGTCACACCATTACATAAAAATGGAGATAAGTCATGTCCAACTAACTATCAACCAATTTCTTTAAAACCTATTGTATTGAAAGTCATAGTGTGCTGCATGCCATTCTAAATCTGTAAGCATCTATCTGCTAACAACATTCTTAGTGATTCTCAATATGGATTTAGACCTGGCTTCCTGACTGTTAAAGCAGTGGAAAACATTATATCCTTTACTTTGTCTGCGCTTGCATATTAATTTTGTTTTCAATAGCACATTCGTAGACCTGAGTACAGTTTTTGATTATGTCTGTCACAGGATTCTATTAAAAAAGCTTTACTTTTACGGTTTTACGGGTAAAGTACTCTGATTACATCTTTAATAAAAAAAACAAATCAGACTCTCTGTTTTTTTATACGTTGTGTCCCACGAGGTTTGTTCTTGGACTTTTGCTTTTAATAATTTATGTAAATGATTTGCACAATACAATGCTATGTAAGTCCATATTGTAAGCATATGACAGCATCTTTGTTACAGTACATGGAGCCTAAGACACACATGAGCACAAAGGTGCAGAACAACTCAGAATATTCAGTATATGGTTCACAATAAACAAATTACAAATTAACCACTCTAAAACTGTAAATATTCTTTTAATAATGACAGCTGTAGTGTCTCAGTTAAGCACTCTGACATTCATCTTCATCCAAAATTTAGCTTGGGAAACACACACTATGGGTACACAAAGTTAGCCCAAGTCACCTTACTGATAAGTAGACTTGGGACTTGCGTAACTGACAAGCTACGGCTGAACTGTTGTTACGCTTTCTTCTTCCCCCCCCCCCCCCCCCAAAAAAAAAAAGAAAGAAAGAAAAAAAGTCACTCCATGTATGCACTGCTGCTATGGGGGAACGCCTCTGGAGTGAAAAGAATTTTTATGTGCACAAAAAGGCCATTAGATGCGTTCCTGGAGTAAGAAAAAACCTGTCATGTATGGAATACATTAAGGAGCTCAAAATACTGACAACTGCATCTCAGTTTATTCTCGGCAGCTTGGTGCATATCAAAGAAAACCAAGAAAGCCAGGAATTGCAAAGGTCTTTACATAAGTATGACACACGTCAAAGGCAGATTATTGACATCGCAAATATTAGCCTTAAAAAACCTGAAATGGTTATGTATGCATAGGGATACACTTATTTAATATGTTACCAACAACAGCATATGGTGTATCACTGAATGTCTTCAGAAACGTTCTACACAATAGAATAACTTACAATTTGCAATAAAAATGATCTAATCTTCTAAAATTGCTGTATTATCTGACCACTATATTATTTGAGCTTTTCATAAAATGTTTACTGTGTCATATTGTTGTTTTATTTTCATACTTTATGTTAACGTGTAACAAGCATATCTCAAAAATATTTGTTAAAATGATTTTCTCAGCAAGTGTATTGTGTCACATACACTGTTTCTCCTTTTTTTAAATTCTGTTTGACACATTTATATTTAATAATTATTATATGTGTCTAGTATAAACCATAATTAGGCTACATTTTTTTAATATCTAAAATGTATGACTTATTTTGCAACTATATAAATGTGTGTAACAAGACATCAATCACATGGAAAATACTTAAAGATGAATCAATCAACTTAATCCTATGAGTTAGTTAGTTCCAGTAGCTGGAGAGCACAGGTAAATTACCAGGACAGGTATGACTCATAAAGTGAAGGTAAACTTCTCTAGGCCAATTGTTATTCTGGTGCTATCCTACCATGGTGGACGCAGGATATTTATTAATGACGAATGGAGTTGATTCATCTTTCCACTTCATGCACAGCGGTGTTGATTCAACCAACCGCCTGTTGCTCCCGCGAATATTTCTGGGGCCCTGTTGTGTGGGTTACTGGTGCAAAAACAAGGTCGACAGGTATACAGAATACACACACAAAGACTCAAATGTGATATGGACATTCAAATTGCTACTGTACGTCAACAATGTTGAAACAGCTAGTGTCAAGGTTCCTACAACTTAAGGTAAGTGGACTACTGTACGGTGTACATCGCTGTTTTTTTTTTATTTATAACATCCGGGCGGGACGTATTAGTTAAATCACGTTCTCTTAAAAACCATATTCACAACATTTATCCACTATCGGAAAATCTGCTTTTCTTAATGACGGATAATTACACTCTTCGTCACAGTGTTTACTTATATCCGGATGTGAGGAAATGAAATGTAAGATCTGAATTACGACTCTGGTTTGTAAACACCTGTTGATATGTGATCTGTATGGTTCAACTACAGCTTTGCTTACATGCATCTATCGAAGTCGAAGTTTATTTGTACCGCTCGAGGAACTGAAGGTTGGTACAATAAATGAAAGACGCGTAGGAATTCCAGAATACGTGAAAGTGCTTTTTCCCCCCATTAGGTTCAATTCCCATATTTGATGTATTTTCATTCATAAGCACGCCTGCGTAAAAGTAATATATTATGTTGGTGACAACTTTTTGAGAATGAAGTATTGAATTCTGCCTAAAGTAAGGTTACTTTGGAATGATGTGTTTACTTATCATGGTCGTCATCGTAGAAATAATAATAATAATAATGTACAATGTCGGAACTTTCAGAGTGAGAAAGAAGGAACAATCATCTTCACAACAGCCAACGATTGTTGCTAAAATGCTGTACGTAACGTACTCTTTGTAGAACAGTTTACAGCCATAAATTCGCATTAATTTTTCTTTTGTGACAGACGTTGGCTCGCCCATCATAATGTGTCATTGTGTTGGTTGCGTATGCCGAAACTTCGAAGCACTAGTGTTTCTATAAACATTTGTATAGCATGAAACAACGGAGGTATATAAAAAAAAGAAACGTAGCTTGCAAGTCAACAATGGTAGAAAGCTTTTGTTATACGATGACAGTGTTCAGAGGCACTATATATTTAATATGCATTAAAAAACTTATTTCTCTGCCACAAATAGACCAATCATTTGGAAAGAAGAAAATTTTATTATTTCCACTTGATACATAGTTACGTTTGCTCTTCGGAGCGTGATTTCATGTCTTTCTTGTATTGACTAGAACCTTAATTACTGTAAGGCGTATTGCATTTTTAGGACTGATAATGGTTGTATTCCAAAGGCCTTACCATGCGCCTGGAGTCTTAACGTAAGATGTAGGCTGTACATTATCTCAGTAAGCCCACTGCAAGTTGTTGAGTAGTTAGCTTCGCTACTCGTGAAGTTCCAAGAGCATTATGTTCTATCGTTAATTGTTACATTATTTACGTTCTTGTTATTGTTCTTGATGATCATGATTATGTCTTGAACAGGAACTGCGTCTACTGCAATTACTAGAGTAGGATGATCATGCTGACTATATAATATAGTACATAACCATTACCTGTACTGAAACTTAATAGGTTTTTATTTTCGTAACTCCCAACCTTTCATTTTGTAAGGTACTTAGAGACCGTAAAATTTTTTACAAATTTACTGTTGCAACAAACATAACCTACACTACTGTCCTGTCATACATAGTTTATCATGCACATGTGGTATGAGAGACCTCAAAAAAGTAGCCTATTTATTATGTAGAAATTAAATAATTGACATGGAAAATTTTAATAAATACTTTCAAAAACAAATTAACTCATCAACAAGAAACATAACTGCCAAAAACTAAGAATTTGTTTCTTACTTATGAAAAATACCCATTGCGTTCTGGTTTAACCCTATTTTTTGTTCACAGATATTGTTAGTTTAGGAACACATTTATATAATTCAAATAAGAATTTGAGAACAAACACATGCATTCCATGAAACTGCAAACAACACACAGAGGACATAAACCCTGTAGATTCTGTTTATTACATACTCCCATTACACGGAGTTAAGAGAGATATTTGCACTGCTTATCACAGAGACATATCTTCATGTATGGTGCCAACTGTGGCAAGTTTTTGAGAGACTGGCACATGTATGCAGTTTTTTTCCTGTTACTGGAAGGACATGTATAGCACACTTAACACTTCTGGAGTTTCTCTTCAAAGTGTTGTTGTTCCTTTTGACTACCCAAAATTCTCTCAATTTCAGGCAAGAGTTTCAATAGTGAGATGATTGTTAGTAACTCGAATTTTTGTTAATGGTCTAACGAGCTTCATTGCAAGCATTTTCATGAAAGGTAGTCTGCAAAGTGGTTGATGGTTTTTGTAAGAGCCATAGGTTACATATGTATTTACTGCACTAATGTCAGTGGTTCTGTAAAAAATGTCAATTGACCATGAGCAAATTTGATGACCACAACTATACAAAGCACACTTTTTATCCAAGCAATCTGCACAACCCTTGGTTTTATTGTAACAGGTAAGGATCTCTAGCTTACCACTTGCACTGTTAGTGTCGCTACAGTGATGTATGGAAGTTACCAACACTATTGCTTTATTCTTCATTGGTACAAGGGAAGTCAACATCATATTATTTCTGAACTCTTACAGTTCTGAATCCACTTTTATAGTGTTATGTGGTAGAAATGTATGTGGTGTCTCTTTCTTGTTTGTATTTACTGTACTACCAAAAGTCAGATCTTTTTCCATCAGTATTTTCAGCAACTCAATGGATCCAAACCTATTATCAGCTATGGTATTCCTATTGAAATACTGAAGATGATTTGTTAGCTGAATAAGAGATTATATAGCTTTCCGAAGAGTATTTTCCTCATATGGATCCCCCCCCCCCCTCCAGTGTATAAATAGGCATTACGAAAATATTTATTTATTTTAAATTTGCATCATCCGCAGAACCCTATCAACATTGGCACAGTGGCAAAGTGTCATGTGGTATATGATGATGATGAAGATGATGATGATGAGTTGCTTTGTTCAGATGAAGGAAGTGCTTCTTTAGCTTGCCAATTGAATCGATTTTTACAACAAAAGTTTTGTGGAATTCCATTGGATTCACATACCTCATCAGTGTCAGTTTGTGACACCTTTTCATTGTATTCCTTCTTTTCATCGCTTATCTCAAGTTCAGGTGCTGAATCATGATCAGTGTTTCGTGCAAATTCTTTCTCTTCTTTCTTCTTCTAACCACTGCATTACTATAAATAAAAATCAGGATCATCCACCTTAATCCCTTCGGAAGGCTCAGCTGCCAGTGACTCAGCTGCTATCCAGGTGCAGTCTCTCAGTCCACAAACAAAACGTTGCAAGCCACAAAGTTGCACCTTATAGGAAAACTGTAACGAAACAAACTCAGAGGCACTAACTGACAACAACGAAGGATTATATGTCCGTGCAGCTGTGCAAGTTGATTAGTTTAAATGATACAAAAGGTACTTCCAACCTCAGAGGTCTGACATATCATTTTCTTTTTTATGATGATCGCTTCCTTTTGGGTAAAATATTCTGGAGGCAAACTAGGGACCCATTCGGTTCTCCAGGGAGGGGGGGGGGAGGGGGAGACTACACAGGAAGATGTCATCGTTAGGAGAAACAAAACTGGCATTCTATGGAGCAGAGCATAGAATGTTAGTTCCCTTAATCGCACAGGTAGGTCAGAAAATTTAAAAAGGGGGAAATGGATAGGTAGAAGTTACGTATAGGCTACTTAGATAGGTTTGGTGGCAGGAGGAACAGGTAAATGCAAGATTACAAATGAAAAGTCCAATGGGGTTAATGCAGGATTGGGTTTAGTAATGAATAAGAAAATAGGAATGTAAGTAACCTACTATGAACAGCACAGCAGCACAGTGAGTGTATTACTATATGCCAACTAGCACATATATGGTGAAGAGATTGAGGAAATGTATTCTGAGATAAGCGAAATGATTCAGATAGTTAAAGGAGGCGGAAATTTAATTGTTGTTTCTTTTTTTTGCGGGGGGGGGGGGGGGGGGTGCTAGAATTCAACTGTAGGAAAAAAAAGTGAGAAAAGGAAAAATAGTAGGTGAATGTGGTTTTTTTTGGTGGGGGTGGGGGGGGGGGGGGAGACAGACGAAACAGACTGGTAGAATTTTGCATTTTGCTCAGAGCATAATTTAATCATCACTAATACTTGGTTTAAGAATCATAAAATGAATTTGTGTGCGTGTAAGAAGATTTAGGAACCAGATTTTAAATGGTAAGATATTTCCAGGGACAGATGTGGACTCTAATCACATGGTTATGAACTGTAGATTAATACTGAAGAAATTGCAGAAAGGTAGGAAATTAAGGTGATTGGACATGAATAAGTTGAAAGAACCATCAGCAATTTGTTTAGAATCTGTACAATGTAGGAAAAGACAGATTCTACTTACCATAAAGAAGACACATCAAGCTGCAGGCAGGCAAAGTTACAAGACACTTACCTAAAGCTTTTGGCCACAGCCTTCATCAGTAAAAAAAGAGAGACACACACCATTTACAAACACAAGCAAGCATACCTCATGACAGCCAACTCCAGCATCTTGGTTTTTTTTTTTTTTTTAGATTAGATTTACTTTCATTCTAATTGATATATAGTGAGGTGGTCCTCCAGGATGTAGAACATGTCAGAAAAACAATAATACATGACAAATATTTACAACTAAAACAAATAAGCTGATGTACCTTCCACAGGTCTCAAGTGGAATGATCGTCATTTTTTTTAATTAACCCTATATGTAAGGATTATTTTACAACACTTATTTACTAAAATTGCATTAATGCACCGAATTTAAAATTAAAAAAAAAATATTATAAGGTGATAAACATATAATAGAACTACTACAATACTTGGTTACAGTGAACACATTACTGCACTGAAATCGTGCAGAAGTTAGAGATTATACTCAAACCAGTTGGTTCTACTGACAATTCATCAATGGAGTAGGAGGAGTTGGCCACCAATAAATTCTTTAGGCTTCTCTTAAACTGAATTTCATTGGTTGTTAAGTTTTTTATGGCTGTTGGCAAGGGCTGGAATTCTGGCCCAAAATGTAGGAGTTGGCTGTTGTGTGTGCATGAGCTGTGCTTTTTTTTTACTGATGAAAGCTGTGGCCAAAAGCTTTATGTAAGTGTCCTGTAATTGTCCCTGTCTGCAACTTGATGTGTCTTCTTTATGGTAAGTATCTATCTTGCCTTTTCCTACATTGTAGACATTCCTACCTGGAGTTTCCATTGCTTGTTTAGAATCTGAGATTGTTGTGAATTTCAGAGGGAGCATTATTAGGCAATACTTGACTAGAACAAAGGAAAGGAATACTATAGAAAACAGATGGGTACCTTTGAGAGATGAAGTAGTGAAAGCAGCAGAGGATCAAATAGGTAAAAAGACAAGAGATAGTAGAAAGCATTGGATAACACAGGAGACATTGAATTTCATTGATGAAAGGAGAAAACATAAAAATGCAGCAATTGAAGCAGGTAAAAACGAATACAAATGTTCAAAAAATAAGATTGATAGGAAGCACAAAATGGCTGAGCAAGAATGGCTAGAGGACAAAAGTAGGGATTTAAGCATATTTCACTAGGTAAGAGGTAGATAATGCCTACAGGAAAATTAAAGAGGCCTTTTGGGAAAAGAGACTCAGCAGTATGAATATTAAGAGCTTAAACAACAATATCGGAATTGTGAGTCCACCTTGGCGCAAAACACTTTGTTTTTGTTTACTTATGTATTCCTAAAATTAGTTTCAGTAACAAATATCGCCATCATCAGTGGGTTTTTTAAATCTAAAACCTGCAGAAAATAGCATAGTTAAACAGCACATTATTACATTTTTACTGTAAAAATGTGGGTTCTATAAATCTAAAACACGAAGAAAATAGTATAGTTGTACAAGCACTGTAACACAGTATTACATTTTTACTCTAAAAATGTAATAATGTGTTACAGTTTTGTATAACTATGCTATTTTCTGTATGTTTTAGATTTAAAGAACCCACCAATGATGGCGATATTTGTCGTTGGAACTAGTTTGGGGAAATAATAAGTAAACAAATAACAAAGTGTTTTGCATCAAGCCGGACTCACAATTCCCATATTGTTGTTTTTCTATGCAAACATGGACCAAATGGAAGAGCTCCAAAAATAAAGTTATTGATATCAAGAGCTTAGATGGAAAACCAGTCCTAAGCAAAGGAGGGAAAGCTCAAAGGTGGCAGGATTATAGGCTATAGATGGTCTGTGAAGGGAGATGAACATGGAGGCATATTATAGAAAGTGAAATGGGTGTAGATAAAGGTGAGGTGGGAGAAATGATGCTGCGAGAAGAAACTGTTAGAGCTCTGAAAGATCTAAGTTGGATCAAGGCCCTGGCAGTAAATGATATTTATCAGAACTACTGGTGGCCTTGGGAGAGCCAGCCATAACAAAACTCTTCTATCTGTAGTGCGAAATGTACGAGACAGGCGAAATACTTTCAGACTCCAAGAAGAATGTAATAATTCCAATTACAAAAAAAAGCTATTGCTGACAGGTGTGAAAATCACAGAACTGTCAGTTAAATAAGTTATGGGTGCAAAATACTAACACAAATTCTTTAGATAAAAATGAAAAAACTGGTAGAAGCTGACCTCAGAGAAGATCAGTTTGGATTCCAGAGTAATGTAGGAACATGCAAGGCAATACTGACCCTATGCCTTATCTTAGAAGATAGGTCAAGGAAAAACAAACCTATGTTTATAGCATTTCTAGAGAAAGCTCTTGACAGTGTCAACTGGAATACTCTCTTTGAAATTCTAAGGATAACAGAGGTAAAATACAGGGAGTGAAGGGCTATTTACAACTTGCACAGAAACCATACACTGGTCGTAAAAGTTGAGGGGCATGAAAGGGGAGCAGTGGTTGAGAAGAGTTTGAGACAGGTATAGCCTATCGCCGATATCATTCAGTCTTTACATTGAACAAGTAGTAAAGGAAACCAAAGAAAAATTTGAAGTAAGAATTAACGTTCAGGGAGAAGAAATAAAATATTTGAAGTTTGCGAATGACATTGTAATTCTGTCAGATACAGCAAAGCAATTGGAAGAGCAGGAATGGACAGTGTCAGGGAGAGGAATATATGAGAAGAATATCATCATAAGCAAAACAAGGATAATGGAATGTAGTCAAATCAAATCAGGTGATGCTAAGGGAATTAGATTAGGAAACAGATGCTTTAAGTAGTAGGTGATTTTTGCTATTTAGGCCACAAAATAATTGATAATGGACGACGTAGAGACGATATAAAATGTAGATTGGCAATGGTAAAGAAAGCATTTCTGTAAAAGAGAAATTTGTTAACATGGAACATAGATTGAAGTGTTAGGAACTCTTTTCTTAAGGTATTTGTCTGGAATGTAGACATGTACAGAAGTGAAACATGGATGATGAACAGTTTAGACAAGAAGAGAATAGAAGCTTTTGAAATGTGGTGCAATGGAAGAATGCTGAAAATTAGATGGGTAGATCACATAAATGAGGAGGTAGAATATAATTGAATTGGGGAGACAAGAAATTTGTGGCACACGTCAAGGGATCACAAATGTAGTTTTGGAGCGAAGTGGGGGAGGGGGCGGGGGGGGGGGGGGGGAGGAATCATAGAGACAGGCCAAGAGATGATAAATAGATTAAGAAGACTGTAGGCTGTAGTAGTTCTTCAGAGATGAAGAGGTCTGCACAGGACAGAGTAACACAGAAAACTGCATGAAACCAGTCTTTAGGCGGAAGACTACAATAACAACCACTTGATGAGGGCAATGTGTACTGATTGTAAAAAAAAAAAAAAAAAAAAAAAAAAAAAAAAAAAAAAAAAAAATTAGATACCGTCTAACAATTGTATGCTATCAATAGTTCACTTATGATGATACCATTAATGGCAATTGCTCAAACTGCTCCACAGATTGTAAATGGTTTCTGTGAAGGCTTTAATGGTCAACTGTTAGGGGAAATTTTTCTCACTTTTTCAGTTTTTAAATTTTCATTTTCTTCTTTTATTGATGGAAAAGTTTCAGATCTGAGTTGTAGAAAAAGGAAACAAGGTGCCGCAGATAAATTTTTGAGAACCTGAATAAAAGAGCAGTTCATGTGGATCACCATGTTAACTGTTTACTCAGTAACATAACATTTTATTTGCTGCCACCTAAGAACCAACAAATAGCAGTCGGTTTACAAATTGTAATTCACTTTTCTGATAATTAAGTTTATGAATTATGCATTTGTTTGTAAATATTGTCAACTGACTGTTACTGCCCAGCCTTCCAATATTCAACAGGATCTTCAAAAAGATACAGATTGTAGTGCTAAAAAAGACGAGATCTTTTGGAAACTGTAAATTAGGCTAGTTTCTAATAGTAATTACTATAAGCTGAAGCAAATTGCTGACAGTTTTCATTTATATTCATCGGGACTTGAAGTTTGTAATAAACATAAATGTAATAAAATCCTTAAGTACAGACTTTTGTAAAAGTTCAATTTTTACTCCCATTTTTATTCTCAAAGAGAAAATATCAGCCTTCAAAATCAGCCCCTGCGTAGTTATGGCAGCTGTGTACAGGATGACCAGCTCTTTGGGAATATCCTGGTGCAATCAATGTGCTGTTGTCTGCTTCCAGCCTTTTAGTTTCATCTCAGAATGGTGGGGTATCTGTATTACATGGCAGATTACGCCACAGAGAGAGAGAGAGAGAGTGCACACAAACACAAGTTATTTCATTGTTAAGGAAGAATGTATAATGGAAGGGAAGGAGAAAGTGAAAACCCAGTGCTAGTTTATATCAACACTTGCCCCCTAAATAACACTGAAGTGGCTTCTGAGCTTAATATTCCCATCTGACTGACAGGTGACCACCAACAGTGTTACTTATATCATGCTTTATAGTACACTGTGGAGAAGTCTGAAATGCAAACATTTATGATTAACATTGTAGTAACTGCCTCTCCTTCTTTGACATTCTAGTATTAGTGTTGGAAGTTTGTGTGTCTGTGAGAAATGGAATGGGGTACCTCCCAGGCTTAGGGTCACTTCAGTGATAAGCATTAGATTCCTTAGCTGTGGATATAGATTTTAGAATCATACAAGAATATGAAAAACTATATTTTGGTTGTATATCTGAAAACATTTTTGTTGTTACAATTATGCAGCTGCTATCATAAAGAGAATATTGACAACTTGTTTGAAGCATCAGCTCATGCTTATCACAATGAATTATTATGTGTGCTGTTATTTATGTCACACTCAATGCAACAATATTTATTTTGCTTTGTCAGCTTACAATCCCCCTCCCCCGCCCCTCTCTCTCTCTCTCTCTCTCTCTCTCTCTCTTTCTTTCTTTCTTTCTTTCTTTCTTTCTTTTTAAATACTGAACTCCAGTTGGGAACATTTAGTAGAAATAAGCTACCTTGACAAGTTTCACTTAATGTGTTTGTAAATGTAAAATTGTTGTAAAACAAAAATAATTTGTTGATGCTAGAAAAAATTTACAAGTCTGATTGCAAATATTTTGACCTAATGTAAATCACATGGCCCAGAAAAATGTTTCGCATATTTAGTTACTTTTTTGTACTACTTGTAAAATTATGTGTCCTCATTACTTGCCATAATTATATGGATGCACTGAAAAACAAACTTTGTAATAAGGATCATCGTATTACAAGGCAGTTGCTTTCAGTACTAATTTTTTGCAACCTAACAAAGAAATTAGTAGATGGTAGAGGTAATGTCTGCACTGAACAGATATTTGAAAGTTGTGCAGCATTAGTTGAATTTAGTGAAACTAAACTTCTAATTGCTGTTGTTTATAGGTCCCCTAACTCCGACTTCAGAGCATTTTTGCTTAAGCTAGAGAGGGTTCTTGATTCACTTTGTAGGAAGTACCAGAAAGTAGTTATATGTGGTGACTTCAATATTAATTTTGTATTTGATTGTGCAAGAAAAAGGGTGTTGGTAGATCTCCTAAATTCATATGATATGATGCAAACTGTGTTTTTTCCAACTAGGGTGCAGGATTTGCTTTCCATTAGAACATTCTAAACTGTGTACTAACAGTAATGGACAGCCCGGTTGGCTGACTAGTGGGATAAGGATATCATGTAGAACAAAGCGGGAATTATATCAAAATGTTATAAGTAGTCACAATCAAGCTAGTATGTGGTATGCAAATAGAATAGCTAATTCACAGGATAAAATTAAAGCCATATGGTCAGTTCTGAAGGAAGTGTCTGGTCAGCAGCACAAGGTCGATGATATAAAGTCAGTTTGCAGTAATAATATTTCTGTTACTGATAAATCAGATATATGTACAGTATTTAACAATCATTTTCTGAGCATTGCTACCCGGAAATCATATAAATTTGTTAGCAAATGCCTTTCCGAGATTGACGTCTGAAATACTCCTCTGTGATACAGACAAGAGGGAGATTGAGTCAATAATTAAATCACTTAAGACTAAGGACTCTCATGGTTATGATGGAGTGTCTATCAGAATATTAAAGTACTGTGCTGCGCATGTTAGCCCTTTATTTAGCCATATTTGTAATTTTTCCTTTAGGAATGGTCAGTTTCCTGAGTGATTAAAGTACTCAGTAGTAAAGCCGCTTTATAAAAAGGGAGAAAGGGATAATGTAGATAATTTTAGCCCTATTTCTCTGCCATCAGTGTTTACAAAAGTTATCGAAAAGACTGTGTATTTAAGATTAATTGATCATTTTATATCACACGATTTGCTATCAGATGTACAGTTCGGCTTTAGAAATCGTTTGACAACTGAAAGTGCTATATTCTCTTTTCTCTGTGAGGTACTGGATGGGCTAAACAAAAAGTTTCGAACGCTTGGCGTATTTTTTGTTTTAACAAAGGCATTTGACTGTGTTGATCTCACAATATTGCTTCAGAAGTTGGACCATTACGGAATAAGGGGAGTAGCTCACAATTGGTTCACCTCTTACTTTAACAACAGGCAGCAAAAGGTCATTATTCACAATTTTGATAACGGCTGTGATGTGGGATCTGACTGGGGTACTGTCAAGTGGGAGGGTGCCCCAGGGATCAGTGTTAGGGCCTCTCCTGTTCCTTATTTATATAAATGATATACCCTCTAGTATTATGGGTAACTCTAAAATATTTGTGTTTGCTGATGACACTAGCTTGGTAGTAAAGGGTGTTGTGTGCAACATTGACTCTGTTTCAAGTAGTGCAGTACATTACCGCAGTTCATGGCTTGTAGAAAATAAACTAACGTTAAATCATAATAAGACTCAGTTTTTACAGTTTCTAACACACATTTCAACAAAATCTGACGTTTTAATCTCACAGAACGGGCATATGATTAGTGAAACTGAACAGTTCAAATTTCTAGGTGTTCAGATAGATGGTAAGCTGTCGTGGAAAGCCCATGTTCAGAATCTTGTTCAAAGACTTAATACTGCCATTTTCACTATTCGAACGGTATCAAAAGTGAGTGATACTTCGACATGTAAATTAGTCTACTTTGCTTATTTTCATTCACTTATGTCAAGATTGTAATGATGTGAAATGGGTCGTTTTACATTCACATCATAAGTTAGTCTGCACATCTGTTTACATTTGAGCTTTTCTAAGGGTTTTTCTTTTTTATATATATCTCTTGATAAGTCTTACAAATGTTTGTTGCAGCATTGTGCACCCCTTTGTGTGCTAAACGCAGTCAAAATATGGAGTAATTGATGTTAGTTTTCACTCTGGTATTGTAATTATGTACCCCAGTGTTCCATTTGAACTGTAGTGGATTATTTACAACAAACTTTGTGAGGGAATAAATATACTGTGAAGCAGTAGTCAGAATGCCCAACTCCTTAAACGGTTGTCTACAAGATAATCGTGGGTGACCACCAAATATTATTCTGATAGCAAGTTTTTGCTCAATGAAGACTTTATTTCTTAAAGATTAGTTACGCCAGAGCATTATTCCATGTTACATTATTGTGAGAAAATACTCAAAATATGTCAGTGTACTGATATGTCTCTTCTGAAGATTTGCATAGATTTCAAGCATAAATGTGGCTGACCTAAGTTGTTTCATGAGTTCCACAATATTTTCTTTCCAATTTAAATTATTATCAGTATGAACCCGTAAGAATTTTGAAGTTTCCTCCATATTTATTATTTTCTCATTCTGTGTTACACTTATCATTTTGTAGTACCTCTAGATGTGAAGAGCTGAATATGTTGGTCTTTTTAAAATTGAGGATGAGACCATTTGCAGAAAACCAGTCAGTGATACTTTTAAGAACTTTGTTGACCATTTCTTCTGTTCCATATGATGCATGGATTGATTACAATACTAGTGTCATGTGCAAAAAGAACTAATCCTGGTTGAAAGAACCAATTCTGCGTGTTGTATACTAGACGGAAGATCATTTACATATATGAGGAACAGTAGATGACCTTAGATTGAACCTTTTGGAGCTCCCTACATGATTTCGCCCCAGTCAAAATTATGTTCGTGGCCTATATAGGTTGAGTATAGCATTCTTTTCATTAGATATGACATTATCCATTGGTTGTCAACTTATCTAGGAGAATGCTGTGATTCACACGGTTAAACATTAGAGAGGTCGCAGAAAATGCCAACTGGCATTGTTTTATTATTTAATGGTTATAAAATCTGGCGAGCAAACACATAAATGGCAGATTTCTCTCTTTAAAAATGTTATAGTGATATTGGCATAGAAATTAAAGAAGTTATCAGTAATGTAGGTAATGAAAATATTGTCAGTTGCCCTCTACTTTTGTGGACTCCCTCAATGTTATTATATGCAGTGCATGAGAATTAGCCTGTAATAATTGATCTTTTGGATGTATGCTCTGCTTTCTCCTTTTGAACTACTTTCTTTGAGACTCATCATAGAAATGTGTAGGCTAACCTTGCCTTTGCAGTCTCTATTATGGTAAGACCCACAGATTTCTCACTTAATGCGGGTTCTTAAAACTTTGTAAGTTGTATTTATCTATATAGATGGCATGTTTCTTCAAGTGTCTTTGACACACAGGTTTTTTAACATTTCCGCAGTGCTGCCCCAAGAGTCAAACAAATCAGTGACCGTATGTGCTGCCCATCTTTGTATACATTCAATATCCCTGTTTGTCCTATTTGTTATGTATCACACACAGTTGAGCAGTATTCTAGGAAGGATCACACAAGTATTTTGTTAAGTCTCCTTCATAGACGTAGTGTAGTTTCTCAGTATCCTACCAGTGAACTGAAGTCTTCCATGTGCTTTACCAATTATTGAGCCTACGTGATCATTCTGTTTCATATCCCCACAAATTTTTACATCATATATGCATGGTGTTTTTTAAAGTGCTCCATTTTAGGCCTACATTTCTGGATATGGAAAGAAAGTTTTCAACCTTTGCACCACTTTGAAATCTTATATTCTAGCAACTGAGGCAGGAAACAGTTTCAATCCACTTATATCTTGCCAATAAATATAGGTGGTGCTTAAATTGTTTATAGGTTTCACTTCACAGCATATATTCAATACATTGTTAAGTATCAGTTCATCATTGTTAATGTTAATAACTGCGTGATAAATGTAGATGTCTATGATACAAATTTAAAATGTTAGGCAACACTGTACACATTTTTTGCATCACAAAAATGGCAATAACTTACTGGGCAGTGAAGAGACCTAAAAATATGCAGTACAGTGTTAGTGCCAGGTAACTGGTCAAACGGGGGGAAATACAGTTTATTATTGGATATGAGAAAATGGCTTTATTTTTTTCTTTGTGTTTCCTGCTACTAAGAATATGTTCTCCATATCACTGTGTAGTTTATAAAGTGTTTGTACATATTTTAATATTAGACATGAGACTGCAAATATGGTTTATGATGTAGATGGTGTTCTTTTGCAGTGCAACTCAGATGTGACAATGAACAGGGATGATGAAATCTGTTGGTACCATGGAAAGATATCTAGGGAAGCAGCTGAACAGCTTCTGCTCCAAGGTACTTCATGCCCATCATTGAGCTTAGTTAGGAATATAATTTTATTTGAACACAAGTAGATTCTAAATTAAAGAATCTAGAAAGTTTTAATCACAGTTGTATTAAAGTTACTTTGTGATTGGTTTTATCGGTGTTATCATAATTGTAACCTGTTGAAAACTTGTCAGGTTTCTTTTTATGTCTTGCATCTGTTCCCTGCTTCATACTGCTAGCAATTTTCTCACAAAATGTGATTTCTGTGTTGTGCATTTCATTTATATATGCCCTTTTCAACATTTGTTTAGTTGCCTACAAAGTTTGTCCCTGGGTCAAATGCTGTTTATTGTCGATACTTTTCTGATTTCTGTAGAGTGTGGAGAATGTATTGTGGCAATCAGCCAGAGTGTAAACAAATGAGAACTTAGACTGCATGAGGGAGACGAGTGCAGTGGGGGAACATGCCCCATCTCCCTCTCACAGAGCTGAAAAGCTACATTCTTGCTCTGTGCTTCTGGTCATAGAGATTGCCAATCCCATGTGGTGCTGTAAGGGTCATACACAAACACCACCATGGACCAGGATAAGCTCTTCACTAATTTAAAAATAGAAAACAGTGAGCAATGCACAACACAGTGCAAGACAAGGTACACAAAGCATTCAGCAAAAGCTACAGTACATTTATATGCTGAGGTTGTCAGTGTCGTAAACATGGTAGTTTGGGTTTTATGTGTACTCCTTCCAGTATCTTAAGCAACTACAGAGCTATACACCTTCCACCTATAACTACCACAACAAAGTGTACGCATAATATTTGGTTTAAGTATGGTGTTGATGATTTTCAATTAATGAGAACACCTGAAGGACCATTGTTAATCTGACATTCAGCTCGCCGACAGCTTTAGCCTGTTGAATACTGTTTTTGTGAAGAACGTATCCAGGGTCTGTGCACTTTGGTCATTGGGAAGGCGGGGGAAGGGGGGTCATCTTAGAGTTGCTGTGAATAACAAAATAGTACTGAGGTTTTATGGAAAATGGCTCGAGGTAGACTGCCTGCTACTCAGTATTCATTACATGTTCTGGCTTTCTTCGAACTGATACAAATGCAGCATCAGGAGTTAGTGGCAATTGATGAGCACTTAGGTTCACAAGTGCCCCATGACCATAACTTCAGTCCTCCTGCACTCACACATGGTCCTCTGCAGTCTCCCTCTTCCTTTGTTCTATCTTCCCCTCTCAATCCACTCCTCCACATCATTGCACACTGCACACAATTTCCCCTGCCTGTTGCTGGACCAAGCTCATTGATGCCACCCACATTCATATCCTGCTGCCCCTTCGTCCCAGCTCAGGCACTCTTCTCCAACCCTTCCTCTCTCTCCCCATCTCCTTTCCCCCCCCCCCCCCCCCCCTTCACCTACTCCACCCAACACTAGCTCTCACTCCAATCAAGTTACAGTGTCAGCACAATGCAGTAAGCTGGGTCATTGTAGCTGGTTAGGCATGTACACTGTTTATCCAAAAAGTTGCAAGACTGTAAGTTGTGTACACGCGACATCAGTGTAATTACTACTGGTGCATCTTGAACTAACAACTGTAAACACCAAATGTGCACTCAAACAGTCAGTTATGAGGAGACAGTGTTAAGTAGTGGATGTGCGACCATAGTGTGTCAGCGTTGTTGTGTCACAGATTGTAATGGAACAACTAACTGAACATCACTCAAGACATTCTCCTGTGTGTTTTGAATAATAGAAAAGTGTGTGCAAAGTGTGTCCTGCACACCTTGACTGCCAAACAACAAATGAATGTGTGTACACATGCCATGACTTAATTGAAATGAAAAACATGGACAACTCTGATTGTAAAATGTAGGGGACTGATGAACTCAGAAGTTAAGTCCCACAGTGCTCAGAGTCATTTGAACCTTTTTTTTTTTTTTTTTTTTAATGTAAACTTTCATAGCCGGAAATGTCACAATTAATGAAACGTTCTGGGCTATTACGCTGTTAACAAATGGATTTCACCTTAAAGCCTGACAATTTGTCTCCACCTGTGGAGGACATTTTTAAGGGGATCACAGCTTTTTTTGAATATCTGATTCACAACCTGGCTCACTACTGACTACAGCAAAATTACACTTCCGCAAGCTTCTGCACAGTGGTATGACGTCACACATTTTGAATATGCGAGTGCGATTGACCATTGTCGATTGGTGTCGCCTGCTGTTGCTATCATCCCTTGGTGGAAAACCATTACACAGCTTCTGTACCAGTGTGAAATCTGTTCAGCCACAGCATAATAGCCTGGAACATTTGATTAATTATGGACAATTCTTTTCTGGACAAAATGATCACAGGTGAAAATATTTGGTTTTATCAATATGAACCTACCATAAAATGCCAAAGTGTGCAGAATAATGGGGCTCTGATCTTTCATCAAAACTGAAGAAGGTGTGATTGTGACGTACAAAATGAATATCATCCCAAAGGAGAACTATTCTGACAGTTGCACATGATTGTATGAATGTTCAGTGTGCTCTAATAAAGTGGGCAAGGGGGAGGGGTGACAATTTAAGACCACCATGTTAACTTTTTTTCCTAAAATTTTTGGTCTGACAGAATATGCACATATAACCTGTTAGTTTAAAAGAAGCATTTGTCTAAAAGCTAACATTCTCAGTCTTATAAGGATTAGAACTTGAATACTGCAACCAGACACAAGTTTGACATAAAATGTCTCTTCCTGCTTAACCATCACCAGTTTCAGTTATTGAAAAAGTCCATCATCATCATGTGACTCTTATACACTTTCATTCTGGGGCCTCACTTCGTTATCATTAAAATGGAATTTTCAGTTATCCGTCTAGCACTCGATAGGTTCTTACGAAAATCATGACAAATAGGGAGAATGAAGCACAGCATTGACTCAAGGCCGTTGTTTTTTGCACTCGTAAGTGGTCTTCCCCTGGGATACTTGGGGTTCAGGGCAGTGTTGTGAAGATCAGCTGGCATATCTATAAGTTGTTTAGAGAAACTCACTCCATAGTATTCCACATTGCCATCGTGAGTGTACCTAAACTACATTACACTGGTCTTCTCTTTGCTTATTCTGAGGTTTTTTTTCTATAGAAGATACAGTTAGTCCATCAACTTCTTTCCTATTTACTGAAATTGATGTTAAAGTGTCCGAGTTGAAGAAATTCTCGCTTTTCATTTCCACCACTTTGAATTTTTGTTTCTTGATTACATATTATATTGATTATACTCTGGATTTCATGTAGGTGATAAAGGTTCCGTTAGCATCTCATCTAGCTCTCAGTGTGATTGAAACCAATGTCATTGGTTATTTAACTGTACTGTAATATTAAATATTTTTGATTAAACTCATTGATGTGCGAAAATTGCTTGCAACTCATACATTATAGTTACTACCTCTCATAACAAAGATTACTACCCAATCATCATGTTTCCCTTTTCTGCTGAAGGCAGAGCAAAAGACCATGGAGAATGATTGACATAACACTAATTGGTTCATTTTTAGACCAATATTGACTTGTAATTAAAACATCAGAGTTGTTAATTTCTGCAATGGAATCCATGGTATAATTCTTGGTGTTAAGATTTTGAAAGGTCTGATGAATTAATTGGGTTCTAAGTTTCGTATGTTGGACATTGTCTGAAGGTGTTTCTGCCAGATCATTCAGTATATCTGTAGAGATTCCCTGTTCTTCAGTTTGATGAATATCACTGTGATTTTAGTTCTGGACATCATACATTGCGTGAATAGTTTCAACATTATGCATTGTCTCTTCCAAATTTTCTGAACTAGGTGTGTTTTTGATATAATTTTTGTTTTTTACTGCATCATTTCCATTGCCTTTGATATTAATATTGGTTACATTAAGTGTCCTATGCTCATTTGCATTATGTCTGTGATTTACATAGTTGTCATCATTGGGTAAACAAGAGATTCAGATTCACCAGAAGTTACACTCTCAATAGGAATAATATATTTATTTTTTTTCTTTACCATATTTAAGGAGTATTACGGGTCCACTTACTGTTTATTTATTTATTCATTCATTTATTTCAGCTTTGAGCATTTTGAATGCAATTGATGTTAATAGTTTGCACAACCTGAACAATAGGTAATGTTGCACATGATAATAACAATAAAGTAAACAATATTATGAAAAGAAAAGTTGCGACTTGCCATACAGTGGAGATTCTTAGTTGCAGATAGCCACAACAAAAAGACTGTCTCAATCTAAGCTTTTGGCCAACGAGGCCTTTGTCAAAAATAGACAAAACACACACACACACACACACACCTGACTGCAGTGCCTGGTAGCTGAAGCCACCAGCTGCCAGAGGATAGTCGTGTGTGTGTGTGTGTGTGTGTGTGTGTGTGTGTGTGTGTGTGTGTGTGTGTGTGTGCGCGCGCGCGCACCATGTATTTTCAACAAAGGCCTTGGTGGCGGAAAACTTAGATTTTGACAGTCTTTTAGTTGTGCCTATCCGCGACTCAGCATCTCTGCTATGTAGCGAGCTAGCAACTTTCCTTTTCATACTAATGTTACATTCCATCCTGGATTTTCCATTGTTTGATAAAGTGAACAAGTAAATCATGTGTATTTGCATACATATGACATTAAAACCCTTCTTTTTAAACCAGTTTTTGTGAACATTTGTGAAGATTTTTAATGATGCAGTGCTTAAGGTGGCATTACACTGAGCAGTTTTACTCGGAGGTATGAACACCTATTGTGAATTTTGCTTAGTCTTGTAAAAGGTTGGTCAGTCTTTTCTTTGTGACATTGAAGTGATTGCCTTAATTTGTAGCTCTGTTGGTTTTCTTTTGTGTAGGCTAACCAACTAAGTATAAATACTGATGAACTGTTATGACACTCAGTTTCTTGAAAAGGTCCCAAATGTTACCTTGTTTGTGAAAACACCTTTGCTCATCTAATAGCCTTTTTCTGCATGTAAAAACTCTTTTTGCTCCAGCGGCACTGCTCCAAAACTGTATGCAGTATGTTACATGGCTATAAAAAATGCATAATAGGAGCTGACCATCATCTTTTCACTGATACTTTAAATTTATGCAACATATATCTTACTCTTTGTACTATGAATATAATAGAGGGAAACATTCCACATGGGAAAAATATATCTAAAAACAAAGATGATGTGACTTACCAAACGAAAGTGCTGGCAGGTCGATAGACACACAAACAAACACAAACATACACACAAAATTCAAGCTTTCGCAACCAACACTTGCTTCATCAGGAAAGAGGGAAGGAGAGGGAAAGACGTAAGGATGTGGGTTTTAAGGGAGAGGGTAAGGAGTCATTCCAATCCCAGGAGCAGAAAGACTTACCTTGGGGGAAAAAAGGACAGGTATACACTCGAACACACACACATATCCATCCGCACATACACAGACACAAGCAGACATTTGTAAAGGCAAAGAGTTTGGGCAGAGATGTCAGTTGAGGCGGAAGTACAGAGGCAAAGATGATGTTGAAAGACAGGTGAGGTATGAGCGGCACCAACTTGAAATTAGCGGAGGTTGAGGCCTGGCGGATAACGAGAGGAGAGGATATACTGAAGGGCAAGTTCGCATCTCTGGAGTTCTGACAGGTTGGTGTTAGTGGGAAGTATCCAGATAACCCGGACGGTGTAACACTGTGCTAAGATGTGCTGGCCGTGCACCAAGGCATGTTTAGCCACAGGGTGATCCTCATTACCAACAAACACTGCCTGCCTGTGTCCATTCATGCAAATGGACAGTTTGTTGCTGGTCATTCCCACATAGAAAGCTTCACAGTGTAGGCAGGTCAGTTGGTAAATCACGTGGGTGCTTTCACACGTGGCTCTGCCTTTGATCGTGTACACCTTCCGGGTTACAGGACTGGAGTAGGTGGTGGTGGGAGGGTGCATGGGACAGGTTTTACACCGGGGCGGTTACAAGGGTAGGAGCCAGAGGGTTGGGAAGGTGGTTTGGGGATTTCATAGGGATGAACTAAGAGGTTACGAAGGTTAGGTGGAAGGCGGAAAGACACTCTTGGTGGAGTGGGGAGGATTTCATGAAGGATGGATCTCATTTCAGGGCAGGATTCGAGGAAGTCGTATCCCTGCTGGAGAGCCACATTCAGAGTCTGATCCAGTCCCGGAAAGTATCCCGTCACAAGTGAGGCACTTTTGGGGTTCTTCTGTGGGAGGTTCTGGGTTTGAGGGAATGAGGAAGTGGCTCTGGTTATTTGCATCTGTACCAGGTTGGGAGGGTAGTTGCGGGATGCGAAAGCTGTTTTCAGGTTGTTGGTGTAATGGTTCAGGGATTCTGGACTGGAGCAGATTCGTTTGCCACGAAGACCTAGGCTGTAGGGAAGGGACCGTTTGATGTGGAATGGGTGACAGCTGTCATAATAGAGGTACTGTTGCTTGTGGGTGGGTTTGATGTGGACGGACGTGTGAAGCTGGCCATTGGGCAGATGGAGGTCAACGTCAAGGAAAGTGGCATGGGATTTGGAGTAGGACCAGGTGAATCTGATGGAACCAAAGGAGTTGAGGTTGGAGAGGAAATTCTGGAGTTCTTCTTCACTGTGAGTCCATATCATGAAGATGTCATCAATAAATCTGTACCAAACTTTGGGTTTGCAGGCCTGGGTAATCAAGAAGGCTTCCTCTAAGTGACCCATGAATAGGTTGGCGTACGAGGGGGCCATCCTGGTACCCATGGTTGTTCCCTTTAATTGTTGGTATGTCTGGCCTTCAAAAGTGAAGAAGTTGTGGGTCAGGATGAAGCTGGCTAAGGTAATGAGGAAAGAGGTTTTAGGTAGGGTGGCAGGTGGTTGGCGTGAAAGGAAGTGCTCCATCGCAGCGAGGCCCTGGACGTGCGGAATATTTGTGTATAAGGAAGTGGCATCAATGGTTACAAGGATGGTTTCCGGGGGTAACAGATTGGGTAAGGATTCCAGGCGTTCGAGAAAGTGGTTGGTGTCTTTGATGAAGGATTGGAGACTGCATGAAATGGGTTGAAGGTGTTGATCTACGTAGGCAGAGATACGTTCTGTGGGGGCCTGGTAACAAGCTATTATGGGGCGGCCGGGATGATTGGGTTTGTGAATTTTAGGAAGAAGGTAGAAGGTAGGGGTGCGGGGTGTCGGTGGGGTCAGGAGGTTGATGGAGTCAGGTGAAAGGTTTTGTGGGGGGCCTAAGGTTCTGAGGATTCCTTGAAGCTCCGCCTGGACATCAGGAATGGGATTACCTTGGCAAACTTTGTATGTGGTGTTGTCTGAAAGCTGACGCATAACCAAAAAATTTTTTTTCCGCTTTCAACACTACCGCTACTATAAAATCCACCGTTTCTAGTTCACAAACAGTTCCTTTCACCTATTAAACAACCATTTCGGCTAGTTCTAATATCTTTCGCTTTATTTCCATTTCAGTTTTTCCCACGTCACTGATCATGTTTAGCTGCTTCCCACAGGTTTTTATGTCATTATTTCTCCGTCAGACAATTGTTAGCCCCTTTTTCATAATCTGCCACCACAACACCACTCCTGTTAATACATTTACACGTAGTTTTTTTCAAAATTTTCCCGAATTTCTACACCCTTTAACGTGTTTTGGCGGCAAGACAACCACCTAACCTTTATGCACATCGTTGTCTACCAACCCAAGTTCACCACACGATCAACATAGCCCAGCTTTAACCAACACTTTTTCGCCTTTTTTCACACCAGATCTCCAGTTGCTTTCTAGTTCACCTTTATCTCTCCCCTTATATTTTTATTTTCATTTTCGTTTCAGCCTCATGTTACACTTTCCATCTTCTAATACCATGTCACCCTCACAACACCCCCACAACGACCCCATTAAGTTTTATTTACATTCCCTCCACAAACATGCCTTCGCCCTAGCCAGATTACGCTCCCATATTTTATTTTCTCAGGCTTGTGTGACATTTGGCATTACCCCCAAAGGCCTCACACTTAAAGTTCCCATCTCTGGCTGCAACCCTTCTTTCCATCAGTCCCTATACCAGTTCCAAACTGAACAATCCATTGCCCTCACCCACCTAATCCTTCACCTACACATCAACTCAGCCAATGAACACACCTGTCAACTCCTATCCTTAATAAAAGTCCTCAATCTTTCCTCTCCCACATCCACACCGGCTGTTCAGAGCATCCTCCTACAGGCCAACCGCAAATTAGAACAGCATGCCACCCTCCACCTCAAAAAACTATCCAATCTCCTGGTTTCCCACCTCCGGAAAGGCAACTCACTCACCCTTCACAACCTTTCCAGCAAACCTCAACCTCCTCTCATTGCATACAAACCCAGTCTCTCCCATCTACTCAATCTCCCACTTCCAGCTCCACTCCCTCCAAAACCTCAAAATTCCAATCAACACAATCTGGAACCACAACACCCTAATTCAGTAGTTAACCTTTCCTCCAAACCTCTCTCCCATACCGAAACCTCTGTCCTATCCAAAGGCCTCACCTTCAGCCCCACTCCCAGATTCAACCAAACAGCCCTCGTCAAAGATTTACTGTCCTACACTCGTACTCTCTGCTGGAAATATCACTTTGCCACGAAGAAAAATGATCCTAATCCTACTCCTAATGATCCAACTCCCTGAGACACTATCCAAATTGAACCCTGCCTGGAACAGTTCCGTCCTCCGTCACAGCGGGACCCACATCCTCTTCCTCAAAATCACCCTCTCCAAACTTTCCAGGAATTTCTGACTTCCAGCATTGCCTCTCAATCCTTCTTAAAAAGCGTTAATCCTACTCGCAACATCACCACTGCTGAAGCCCAAGCTATCCGTGATCTGAAGGCTGATCTATCCATCGTCATTCTTCCGGCGGACAAGGGTTCCACGACCGTGGTACTTGATCGTCTGGAGTATGTGCCTGAGGGACTGCGTAAGCTTTCAGACAACACCACATACAAAGTTTGACAAGGTAATCCCATTCCTGATGTCCAGGCGGAGCTTCAAGGAATCCTCAGAACCTTAGGCCCCCTACAAAACCTTTCACCTGACTCCATCAACCTCCTGACCCCACCGACACCCCGCACCCCTACCTTCTACCTTCTTCCTAAAATTCACAAACCCAATCATCCCGGCCGCCCCATTGTAGCTTGTTACCAAGTTCCCACAGAACGCATCTCTGCCTACATAGATCAACAGCTTCAACCCATTTCATGCAGTCTCCCATCCTTCATCAAAGACACCAACCACTTTCTTGAACGCCTGGAATCCTTACCCAATCTGTTACCCCCGGAAACCATCCTTGTAACCATTGATACCACTTCCTTATACACAAATATTCCACACATCCAGGGCCTCGCTGCGATGGAGCACTTCCTTTCACGCCAACCACCTGCCACCCTACCTAAAACCTCTTTCCTCATTACCTTAGCCAGCTTCATCCTGACCCACAACTTCTTCACTTTTGAAGGCCAGACATACCAACAATTAAAGGGAACAACCATGGGTACCAGGATGGCCCCCTCGTACGCCAACCTATTCATGGGTCACTTAGAGGAAGCCTTCTTGGTTACCCAGGCCTGCAAACCCAAAGTTTGGTACAGATTTATTGATGACATCTTCATGATATGGACTCACAGTGAAGAAGAACTCCAGAATTTCCTCTCCAACCTCAACTCCTTTGGTTCCATCAGATTCACCTGGTCCTACTCCAAATCCCATGCCACTTTCCTTGACGTTGACCTCCATCTGCCCAATGGCCAGCTCCACACGTCCGTCCACATCAAACCCACCCACAAGCAACAGTACCTCTATTATGACAGCTGTCACCCATTCCACATCAAACGGTCCCTTCCCTACAGCCTAGGTCTTCGTGGCAAACGAATCTGCTCCAGTCCAGAATCCCTGAACCATTACACCAACAACCTGAAAACAGCTTTCGCATCCCGCAACTACCCTCCCAACCTAGTACAGAAGCAAATAACCAGAGCCACTTCCTCATCCCCTCAAACCCAGAACCTCCCACAGAAGAACCCCAAAAGTGCCCCACTTGTGACGGGATACTTTCCGGGACTGGATCAGACTCTGAATGTGGCTCTCCAGCAGGGATACGACTTCCTCGAATCCTGCCCTGAAATGAGATCCATCCTTCATGAAATCCTCCCCACTCCACCAAGAGTGTCTTTCCGCCTTCCACCTAACCTTCGTAACCTCTTAGTTCATCCCTATGAAATCCCCAAACCACCTTCCCAACCCTCTGGCTCCTACCCTTGTAACCGCCCCGGTGTAAAACCTGTCCAATGCACCCTCCCACCACCACCTACTCCAGTCCTGTAACCCGGAAGGTGTACACGATCAAAGGCAGAGCCACGTGTGAAAGCACCCACGTGATTTACCAACTGACCTGCCTACACTGTGAAGCTTTCTATGTGGGAATGACCAGCAACAAACTGTCCATTTGCATGAATGGACACAGGCAGGCAGTGTTTGTTGGTAATGAGGATCACCCTGTGGCTAAACATGCCTTGGTGCACGGCCAGCACATCTTAGCACAGTGTTACACCGTCCGGGTTATCTGGATACTTCCCACTAACACCAACCTGTCAGAACTCCAGAGATGCGAACTTGCCCTTCAGTATATCCTCTCCTCTCGTTATCCGCCAGGCCTCAACCTCCGCTAATTTCAAGTTGGTGCCGCTCATACCTCACCTGTCTTTCAACATCATCTTTGCCTCTGTACTTCCGCCTCAACTGACATCTCTGCCCAAACTCTTTGCCTTTACAAATGTCTGCTTGTGTCTGTGTATGTGCGGATGGATATGTGTGTGTGTGCGAGTGTATACCTGTCCTTTTTTCCCCCAAGGTAAGTCTTTCCGCTCCTGGGATTGGAATGACTCCTTACCCTCTCCCTTAAAACCCACATCCTTACGTCTTTCCCTCTCCTTCCCTCTTTCCTGATGAAGCAAGTGTTGGTTGCGAAAGCTTGAATTTTGTGTGTATGTTTGTGTTTGTTTGTGTGTCTATCGACCTGCCAGCACTTTCGTTTGGTAAGTCACATCATCTTTGTTTTTAGATATACTCTTTGTACTATAGTGCATATAGAATCTGTGTGGTGGTTTCAGGTTAATTTGGAAGTCAAGTGTGCACCCAGAAGTTTAACAGACTGTCATTGGTATTACGTCAACTAAAAATTACATTTCCAGTTTTGTTCTGGTTTACAGTTAATTCACTGTCTTTAAACCAGATACTGGAAATCCTTAAAGCATATACTGGAAATCCTTAAATCTTATACTGGAAATCTTTAAGTTGGCTTCGCTTTGTTCATTTAGGTCCTCTGTGTCATTTATATTTGCAATAAAACTGGTATCATCAGCATACAGAACAGTTCTACATTACGTGATACTAGATAAGTCATTAATGTACATTATAAACAATCAGGGTCCCAGTTTGAAACCATGACGCTTGCCAATTGAAACATCTAGGAACCCAGAGCTCATCAAGATATGGTTCTATAAGAGTGAGTTGTGTATCTCGGATGCCATAGCAGATCACTTTGTCTATTAGAATCCGATGACTCAGAGTCACATGCCTTCCTCAAGTTTCTTTTTCCATGGCTTTTATTATGAAATTGGTGATTTTTCTTTTGCCGAGATTGTTAAAGCAAAAACCCGTTCTGCGTCTAACATTCTCTACAAAACTTACTTGGTGTAATATTACTGTCATGTTTGTGTACAGTGACCACAGATTTGTGAATTGGTGCTAGTCTTCTTTTGATTAATACACTAAAATTTTATATCATCACCTCTAAATAGTGTGGTTATAATAGAGGGAAACATTCCACGTAGGAAAAATATATCTAAAAACAAAGATGATGTGACTTACCAAATGAAAGTGCTGGCAGGTCGACAGACACACAAACAAACACAAACATACACACAAAATTCAAGCTTTCGCAACAAACTGTTGCCTCATCAGGAAAGAGGGAAGGGGAGGGAAAGACGAAAGGATGTGGGTTTTAAGGGAGAGGGTAAGGAGTCATTCCAATCGCGGGAGCGGAAAGACTTACCTTAGGGGGAAAAAAGGACGGGTATACACTCTCACACACACACATATCCATCCACACATATACAGACACAAGCAGACATATTTAAAACTCTTTGTCTTTAAATATGTCTGCTTGTGTCTGTATATGTGTGGATGGATATGTGTGTGTGTGCGCGAGTGTATACCCGTCCTTTTTTCGCCCTAAGGTAAGTCTTTCCGCTCCCAGGATTGGAATGACTCCTTACCCTCTCCCTTAAAACTCACATCCTTTCGTCTTTCCCTCCCCTTCCCTCTTTCCTGATGAGGCAACAGTTTGTTGCGAAAGCTTGAATTTTGTGTGTATGTTTGTGTTTGTTTGTGTGTCTGTCGACCTGCCAGCACTTTCATTTGGTAAGTCACATCATCTTTGTTTTTAGATATATTTTTCCTCTAAATAGTGTGTTAGCCAAAAAACACACCATAATATTTTAATGGAAATTATCACTTCATGAAAATGTAATGTAATTGTACAGATAAAAAATTTACTCATGAAGTGGCTGCAGGAGAACACACATACAAAGATATTAAAGTTTGCAAGCATTTGGAGCCAGTAGCTCCTTCTTCTGGCAGAGAGGGTGAAGGAGGAGGAAGAGGGATGAAGGAAAGGACTGGTGAGGCTTAAGAAAAGGGATACAGTTCAGAAAAGTCACCCAGAACTGCAGGTCAGGGGAGACTTTCTGGACGGGATGCGAAAGAAAGACTGATTGATGGGGACTGCACCGAACAAGATTTTAAAACATCCCATACATCTTCAGCGTTCTAGTCAAATGTATTTGTTCAGAGGCAGACTCTTTACAGTAATACAGTGTCATTCTCACCTCAGCCTTCACTGGATGCAATTTCCCACCAACCTAGTTCAGAAGCAGATTTCCTGGGCCATCACATCCAAATCTGGTACTGCTGATCCCTCCATGAAACAACTTATCAGTATACCACTTGTTACTCAGTGTTATCCTGATCTTGAATGTATTAATCAGCTACTTCGACACGGTTACGACTTCTAAAATCATGCCCTGAAATGAAGTCCATTCTGTTAGACATTTTGCCCACTGCAACCCGGGATAGGTTTCCATTGTCCACCCAATCTCCACGATATTGTTTTCAGACCATATGCTCCTTTTGCACCCATATTCATACCCTTTGGCTCCTACCCCTGTGACGGTCCCCGCTTCAAGACTTGCCCTATGTACTATCCTGCCACCACTTATACCAGCCCTGTAACTGACAAAACATATGCTATCAAAGGGAGAGCCACCTGTGAAACAAAACATATTGTATACCAGCATATAACACTGTTCAGTCTTTTACATTGGCGTGACTACCCCCACGCTATCATTTTGGATGAAAGGGCATAGGCGGAGGGTGTGTGCTGGCAACATACAATATCCTATTGCAGAGAATGTTCTACAGTATCACAGTCATGACCTCGGTGCCTGTTTCACCACACGTGCCATCTGGATTCTTCCCCCAGATACCAGTGTCTCAGAATTCAGCAGACGGGAAATGGTGTTACAACATGTACTTGGTTCTTGCCACCCACATGTCCTTAATTTACATTAATTTCTTTGGTCTCAACATTTGTTCTCAGTAACTATTCCTTTCTTCACTTCCTGTTCGTTTTCTACATACTTCATTTTCTGATCTGTCTATTTTTCATCACCTCCCTCCCACCTGTGCGCTTAGTTTCTGCTCTTCATTGACTTGTGCAAAATGTTTTGTCAGTAATCTCCCGATGTACATATTGTCCTGTCTGCCACCTTTAAGCTATCAGGTTTTCAAATCTTGTCTGGTGCAGTCCTCAACAATCAGTCTTTCTTTCTCATCTCATCCGGTGATTCTCCCTTGATCTGGGGTTCTGGGCAACTTTTCTGAACTTCACCTCTTTTTCCTAAACCTTACCAGTCATTTTACTTCACCCTGCTTCCTTCCCCTTCAACCTTTCTGCCAGAAGAACATTTCTCACCTCCCTCTACACTGGTTCGGGAATTAATATGTATGTACAAATTCGAGTTTATAGGCTTTAATTGGTTTTATCTGATGATAGACATGTCTACCTTTCACTTTTGAGCCGATAGTGATACATATATTATTGCAGAACTTTTTGTTGGAAGCACTAGGATATGATCCTAGTTTACAATTACAAACTTGTTGTTATGTACATTTCTAACCCCAGATGAATCTTACAACATAATGTGATCAACATTACTGATCACTTTCTGTGACAGATAGTTTGCCATTCTTTTTCATTTTTTTTTTTTTTCAAGAAATCTTCATATTCTTAGTGTGTTGCAGGCGAATCTTCTTTTAATATTAAATTAGTTTCCTGTAAACTCGCAGAAACCCTCAGGTTGTTTACTTCTAAGCGCTCAGCAGAGCCGAGCGGTTCTAGGCGCTCCAGACTGGAACCGCACAACCGCTACGGTTGTGTTCGAATCCTGCCTCAGGCATGGATGTGTGTGATGTCCTTAGGTTAGTTAGGTTTAAGTAGTTCTAAGTTCTAGGGGACTGATTACCTCAGATATTAAGTCCCATAGTGCTAAGAGCCATTTGAACCACTCGGCAGATCATTTTCCTTCATTACTTCAATTTTTTTCTTTCTTTTCTTCTTCTTCTTCTTCTTCTTCTTCTTCTCTCTCCCTCTCCCTCTCCCTCTCCCTCTCCCTCTCCCTCTCCCTCTCCCTCTCCCTCTCCCTCTCCCTCTCCCTCTCCCTCTCCCTCTCCCTCTCTCCCCCCCTTCCCCACCCCCCACCCCCTGCAAGAGTTCTTCATGCTCAGGATGTATTGCATCTGAATCTTCTTTAATGTAACCATTTTCTTCTCCTGAAGTGTCATAAAACGCCTTAATTTGATTTCTATGTGCTTGATGCATACAATGCAGTGCCAGTTATCTCCATCATTCTACGTATTTGAGATTTATTTTCACACACCTCTTTTGGTATCAACAGCTGAATTTTGTGCATAAAGTACCTGTTGTGTCAAATTGAAAATTGATGTGTTCACAAAACTTTTATAGAAACTTCCAATGTCTCTAAGGGCTTTGATGTTGATGGTATGTTAAACCTAATTTTTGTATGTTTTGCTCATTTATTTTAACTTAACTCAAGTCTCAGACTTACCTCAATGTTTTATAACTATTTGTGAACTGTACATACTTTACTTTAGTGTGTTGAATTTCTCCATTCATTATGTTTTAATCTTCTATAAGTTTTAACAGTGTTTACTCATAGTCAGTATCACAATGAAAGTTATATAAATTATTTTTTGATTTTATCAATAGAATGTACTACATTAAAATTGTTGCCTTCATCTTAGCATTTCTTGAGATGCTTTGTCTGTCTCTACATCTACATGATTACTCTACCATTTACAATAAAGGGCCTGGTAGAGGGTTCAATGAACCACCTTCAAGCTGTCTCTCTACCTTCCACTCTCGAACGGCTTGTGGGAAAAACGAGCACTTAAATTTTTCTGTGCAAGCCCTGATTTGTCACCATATTTAAGTGGGTTATAATGATGAGTTAATGATTTGAAGAAAACTGATGCTATACTAATTTCTGAATCATAAGTTCAGACTAATGTGTAGCGTGGAAGTATCACCATCATTGCAGAAACCACATGTAAGCAACTTGATCTTTGAGAAAGTCATTTTTTGTTTCACTTCATTCAGTTTAATCAGAAAGTTCAACAGTAGCACATTTGTTGTGTTAAAGCACGTACAAAATTGGCACATTGGTATTATTATGCCATATTAGTATATTACAAGTTTTATCTTGGAGTTTAACATTAATGATGATATCCAACTAATTCTGTTTTTCATCAGATCCCAAGTCTATGAATGTGGTTTTTGTCTTACCAAACTATTTCGAAGCTATGCATTTTTTGTGGCAGAGTAAAGCTGATTGTTGCATTATAATGTTAATCAAGATCTCAGATCTTCATGTTGAGTTTTCCACTTTGTCATACAGGATGGATCAAGGCTCCAAGCAACTACTGTCTCCTGCCTACTTATCCCCACTTTACAGATTTCTCTTACTAGTTATGCAAGACTGTACCTCAGTGAAGATCTAAATCTCTTTCTAGCCTTTGCATAAAAGTTTTTCGGAGAATAAGTTGATGAGTGCACATGGTAAACATTTACTGTCTTAAACATTTCTGAACATGCTATGTAAATATGAAAGACAATTTCTGTGTGTCTGTTCAGGAATACACACTGCACTACAATATTTTCCCACACTACATACACAATTGGAACATGAAGAAACCATAACATCTGGTACCACACTAATCACCCTATGCCATGTACTTCATAGTATTTTTCAGAAAACCTATGTAGATGTGAAATATAATAATATAGGGCTATTCAGAAAGAAGGAACAGATTTCAAACATTTATTGCTGCCAAACTACAAAAGATGGAAAAATGATTCCAATGTTCCTTGAAAGATAAAAGTTAAATTTATGGACATTCAATGTGAGCACCATGTGTTACATGACAAATATCGAAACAGCGGCTCCTTCCCTGCAACACGTGATGTAGCTGGTCTCTCGTTATCGAATTCACAGCTTCAACTATGGGATGACGCAGACTTTCAAGAGTGTCGGGCATAGGATGGTTAAAAACACGGTGTTTTACATAACCCAATAACACTATTCCGTAATAACTGAACCTTTTGTTCTGTCACGGAAAAAGCTACACATAACACTAACGTGCCGTGAAACACGCTAATGTTACCCTCTGAGCGGATTTCAAAGTTTGACCATGCGTGTGTGAAATGGAAAAGGTTATCAGACTACAATTTTGAATTTTGTGAAGCTGACAGTAAAACCAAATGGGTCTTAGCCTTGGGAGTTCATAAAAGTGATAAAATTATGAATGAATAAAAAAAAAAAGAATGGTCACCAGCCTAATTAGGCCCATTAATTTGGAAATATCTATTTGAGAAAATTGGATATTAGTTATTGAAGTTACTTTTGTTGAGATTTCCCTTTGAATAGCAAACAGGATACAAACTGATACAGTGCACTGTGTACTGTGTGTAGCAGCAGTTATGCACCAGTAAATTATGGGGAGCACAATTGCACTGAGCTCATACTAATGATATCCACAGTCAGTAGCATTACTTAATCAAAATACTGAAACATCGCTGCATGAAGTGCAGAACTAACTTTGGACATGAGGGGCTTCTGTCTTGACTGACATGAATAACACAAATAAAGATAAATAATATCTTAAATACATTGTTTAAGCTCCTCTGCATATAGCAATTTTCCTTAGTAACAGTAATAGTTCATTTTTTTTCTTAATAGGAGGATAAAATGATTGGGACCCAGAAACTGGTAAAGTTTCACTAGCCAAGGTTCTTTGATTATTGCTAGCTCTAAAAGTTAATCATTCAATTACTTCGCAAGGTAATAAAATGCATCACTGGGCTTAGTTAATGTCAAAAGCAACCATTCATGATGGGTACCAAAACTACACTATCTTTGAAAATGTGCATAACTTCACTTCTAACAGTACTACTGCAAATCGGTCCACTAAAGATTTATATATACTTGTACTTTAATCACCTGTAAAGCAGGTATTCTTGGCAATAATATTTACACATTCTTACACTGTAATCCTACAAAACTATATTTTATAATAAACTAAGGGTACTTTAGCAAAAGCCTATCCAACTTCACTTTTATGGTTTTAGCCTTTTAAATAATTAAGGTTTTCAATTTCCTATTGATTGATCTTTAAATTTTCGTGCTTAAACTTCCTACCTTAACAATTTCACTTGGAGTAGTCCATAAACAAAGCATCCAAATTTTACTCTTACTTTAACTTTTTATAGTCCTCTCACTTTAGACAAAAAATAACTTTTAAACACATGAATGCCAGAATTGTTCATTTAAATCAGAATACTCGGTGTTAGTAGCACTTAGGTGAGGACCCCGTGTAGGTTCATGATCAGGATTGAAGTTATGGTTTTGGACACGAATTGATGTTTTACGTGATTATTATTCAAACAACGCACAAATTAACTTGGTCCATGCCAATATACATTATGTAACTGAACATATGATGTCTGTGAAGCAGTGGCAAAGATTAGTGGCAGGCGAAATGGCAGCTAACAGTACTCGTGGCTCTTGATGTGCAAATGCTCTATAAAATCTCTTCTTGGTGTCAGATTTTCAAGATATTAGAGCCATTCCATTATTTTGTGAATAGCAAATAATAGCCAGGTCCACATCTGAGGCAAATCCCTTCTAATGAAGCTTCCAATTGCCTCTCTTAGCACCGTCAAGGTGTACCGTGCTAAGGCTAGCCACACACTGGGTGCCATTCACACAAAGTAACCGCTCAATTCAACCACTAAACCCACCTTTTACATCGTGTCGTGCCACTTTCGTTGTGGAGGGACTTCCGTACAGTGTTTACATATTACAAATACAAGGGCCTTAAGCATGAACCAGCTTTTTACAAATGTACTTCTTTCACAAACATATTCATCTTATAATAATTTAATATTTCAACATATTCTTTCACTTTTTTCGTATATACATTACAAAACTCTAATTTTCTTGCCATACATCAAGGACTTCAAACAACACAGAATGCAGACTTCATAAATTGCATATACACACTTGCTTGAAATAAACCTATTCCTAATCGATATAAGTGTTACAACCCCACAGATAAAAGTCATAAGGTGTGAGGTTTGTAGACTTCGGAGGCCAACAGTGATGTTCATCTTCTGCTTCTCCTCTTCCAATCCAACATACTGGAATGGTGTCGTTCAGGTAATGTTGGACATGCTTAGAGAATTTCTCTTAGCACATACTTTTCTGTTTCCAGGATTACTGGAATTGTGTTTCTTTCTTTTGTAGTTTGGAAGTTATAAATGTTGGAAATCCGTTCCGTCTTTGTGATTAGCCCAGTATATTGAATTCCTACAGCTTTTTTTCTTTAATTAGTATGACCACAGTTTAACTACTTGTATTTGTATATCTTTGGGTTATTCTTTCTGTATTGTCTCTTTACCATTTCTACATCTACATCTACATACCTACTGCGCAATCCACCATACGGTGCGTGGCGGAGGGTACCTCGTACCATAACCAGCATCTTCTCTCCCTGTTCCACTCCCAAACAGAACGCGGGAAAAATGACTGCCTATATGCCTCTTTACGAGCCCTAATCTCTCTTATCTTATCTTTGTGGTCTTTCCACGAAATATAAGTTGGCAGCAGTAAAATTGTACTGCAGTCAGCCTCAAATGCTGGTTATCTAAATTTTCTCAGTCGTGATTCACGAAAAGAATGCCTTCTTTCCTCCAGAGACTCCCACCCGAGTTCCTGAACCATCGTGTGATGATCAAACCTACCAGTAACAAATCTAGTAGCCCGCCTCAGAATTGCTTCTAGTTCCTCCCTCAAACCGACCTGATAGGGATCCCAAATGCTCGAGCAGTACTCAAGAATAAGTCGTATTAGTGTTTTATAAGCGGTCTCCTTTACAGTTGAACCTCATCTTCCCAAAATTATACCAATGAACTGAAGACGACTATCCGCCTTACATACTTGTCCCACTTCTTATCGCTCTGCAGTGTTACGCTCAAATATTTACTCGACGTGACTGTGTCAAGCGCTACACTACTAATGGAGTATTCAAACATTACAGGATTCTTTTTCCTATTCATCTGCATTAATTTACATTTATCTATATTTAGAGTTAGCTGCCATTCTTTACACCAATCACAAATCCTGTCCATGCCATCTTGCATCCTCCTACAGTCACTCAATGACGACACCTTCCCGTACACCACAGCATCACCAGCAAACAGCCGCACATTGCTATCCACCCTATCCAAAAGATCATTTATGTAGATAGAAAACAACAGCGGACCTACCACACTTCCCTGGAGCACTCCAGATGATACCCTCATCTCCGATGAACACTCACCATCAAGGACAACGTACTGGGTTCTATTACTCAAGAAGTCTTCGAGCCACTCAAATATTTGGGAACCAATCCCATATGCTCGTACCTTAGTTAGGAGTCTGCAGTGGGGCACCGGAAGTCAAGGAATATGACATCCGTCTGATACCCTTCATCCATGGTTCGCAAGATATCATCTGAAAAAAGGGCAAGTTGCGTTTCGCAGGAGCGATGCTTTCTAAAGCCGTGCTGATGCATGGACAGCAACTTCTCTGTCTCAAGGAAATTCATTATATTCGAATTGAGAATATGTTTGAGAATCCTGCAACAAACCATTGTTAAGGATATTGGTCTGTAATTTTGAGGATCCGTCCTTCTACCCTTCTTATATACGGCCATCACCTGCACTTTTTTCCAGTTGCTCAGGACTTTACGTTGGGCAAGAGATTTGTGATAAATGCAAGCTAAGTAAGGAGTCAATGCAGTAGAGTACTCTCTGTAAAACCGAATTGCAATCCCATTAGGAACTGGTGATTTATTTATTTTCAACCCCTTCAGCTGCTTCACAACCCCAGGGATGTCTATCACTATGTCCTCCATACGGAAATCCGTACAAGACTCATCGGCAGTATGTTTGTACGATCCTCCTGCGTGAAAGATTTCTCAAATGCTAAATTTAAAATTTCATCTTTCGTTTTGCTGTCTTCCATTGCCAGGCCAGACTGATCAGTGAGTTACTGGATGGAAGCCTTCGAACTGCTTACCGATTTAATGTAAGACCAGAATTTCCTTGGGTTTTCAGCAAGATCTTTTGCTAAGGTATGACGGTGGTAGTGGTTGTATGCTTCGCGCATCGCTCTTTTTTACAGCAGCACGAATCTCTACTGACTTTTGTCTGTCCTCATTCTCACGATCTTTCTTGTACCGCGAGTGCAACTGTCTTTGCTTCCTGAGCATTCTCCACTATTTGTTTTCTCTATAACTGATCACCCTTTGTTTTAATGAATCCACATGATCTTTGCAATGTATCTGTTCATTATTTATTGCATTGCGCTTCTTTTTCCCCTCATATATTTTTCCGACTACTATTATATTTTGCCTCCTTTTCCATTATTTTTACATCTCTAAACGGTTAGTATTTTACAGTCTTAGCTTTCTCACACCTCACTTGACTGTCTTTTCTTTAAGTTTTGATGTTCACTGCTTTCTTATTAAATGTTACTGCTTTCGCTGGAATTTATTATGTTTCTTCACTATTGCATAGGTCAGCCTATTACTTATTCCTGTGATTGTATTACATCAGTGATTCCAGACCACTGTACATTATTATTTGAGGATTCTTTGTTACCCATGGGTTTATTCACAATTTGTTTCCTTTTCATTCTATTTATCCTAAAGAAGAACATACAGAAAATCTCAGACTGGTCTTTGTGTTCTATGTATGTGTTTAATTAAGATGTATAACAGTTTTTCTGCAGACTGTATCATTGCATTGTTGACATTATGTCTTAATTGTCTTTCTTAATGGGCACAATAATGGTGTTGTTTATGTTCGCAGAAGATGAAGTGGAAGATGGCTATTTTTTGGTCCGCGAAAGCAACACAGCTGCAGGGGATTATGTGCTGTCAGTTCAGTATCAAGGACAAATAATTCATTACCAGATAAGAAGACACAATGAAGATGCCTTTTTTTCCATAGGTAAGTAAAACTGCTGTAGACTTTACATTGTTTCGCTTAATTTTCTATTGCAAGGGGGGGGGGGGGGGGTACTGAAAAAAATAAAGTTCAGCAAAACATATTACAGCGTTCATTCTTCCTAATTATTTATATTAGTTAAGAACACAGTGACAAAGCAGTTGTAGCTCTAAACCAATTTCTTTATAATGACAAAAGATGTGGACCAATGATCAAGATGAGACTCAAACTGCGGACAAACAACCAACTGTGCCCCAAATTAAGTCTTCAGGGCGTTGGTGTGCAGAAAAAAGTGGTGCATTTTCTTCGACCTATTATAGGTCAGAGCCAGACAATGTTTACTATTTAACTCTCTTACAAGAAATAAAATGGGTTAAAGTACCACTTCAATATCTGTAATTCAGTGCCATTCCAGAATACTAAAAAAATGGCTGGGGCAAAAGATGTTCGTGCAACTTTATGTATTGTCTGTTATGACGTGAACACTGCATCTCATCTCTACTTTTTTTCTGTTATACAAAACCTCTTTTGTAGTTTGTTAGAAGTTTTAGTATGTTTTTAGAGATAATGAGTTTGAATATGGAATAACTAATTGTCAATGGGAACATATTTTTATAGGACTACATCCTTCTTCGATAAATTTTTTTCTCAATTTTTTCACATTTGATTGAATACCAAAATTTTTCGTTGACTCTTCCCAGTATGGTCAGGCGCTAACTGTCACAAATGGTACTGCTTCCAGCCGTTAGATGTAAAAAACTACCTCAGTATCGGTTACAAACAATGGAAGGAGCAAAGGTAACTACTCACCATATACATTGTCTGACAGAAAAGTGATGCACCCAGGAACAGAGGGATAACAAAAATGAAACTTCACATGTTCAGAGAGTATGTGATATTACTTTCAGTTATAACAATATAGAGTCAACAATGTAGGAAAAGACAGATTGCTGCTTACCAAAGGAAGACACTTCAGGTTGCAGACAGACACAGTTAAAAGACACTCACGTGAAGCTGTTGGCCACAGCCTTCATCAGTGAACCTGGATACTGTCACTGGGGTGGTGTTGACACCCAAGCTGGTCCCACACATGCTATATCAGGAACAGATCTGGGGATCTTGCTGGCCACAAGAGTACCTCAATATTAAAAGGCATACGCCATGTGTGGATGAGCATTGTCATGTTGAAAAATGTCACCGCAATACTGTCACGTGAGAGGTAACATATGAGGATGCAGGGTGCTGTGACACACAGTTACACCATCAAGGTTCTCTCATTCACTGCCAGCTGTGATCTGAAATAATGCCTGATGGTTCCCCACACCATGATGCTAGGAGTAATACCTGTGTGTGTCTCCAAAACATTGGAAAAATTGTTGCCTCCATACTTACCGTAGATGGTAATCCAAGGTATTACAGAACTGTTATTCATTGCTGAATGCAATATTATGTCATTCATCAGCAAGCCATGCTTCCCAGTCTTGCACCATTGTAAATGAGCCACTTTTGTTGTGTTATTAAAAGCAACCTGTGCGTAGGACAGTAATTCCCCAGCCCAGCTGTTGCTAGTCTCCGACCACCGGTAAGGGACGACACAGAATGTTCCAGAGAGTCTATTATTTGTTCTAGTATGTCAGATACAGATGTGAAGGGGTTACGAAATTGTTGGTGCACAATACAGTGATCCTCCCTTGTGGTGTTTATACATGGTCAATCAAAAACTTGACGATAAGCATGCCTGCCCTCACATTTCCACACAGTCTGCCATCTGGCCACTGTCACTTATGAATGCCCCACAAATCTGGATATTTCATGACTTGACCAGTCGGACAAACAGAGACCCACGATTGAGGCTCTTTCAAACTGTCAGATGCTCATAATGCTATCTTGCATGCGTAAATGGCATCTTCAAGTACTTTATAGTGATCATCCAACATGTGAGACTTTTCAAGCTCCTTATATAACCCACCAGACCTGATTACACCACTAAACATGAGCAATATCAGTGTGTTCTGGTGGTCATAAGAGTTGCAACTCTAATCATTTATATAGCCAGCGATAGCGTGTGTGCTTGCGTGCGAACTCACATTGTCTGTGACCAGGGTCTTCTGGGTGCTTCACTCTTTTTTTTTTTTTTTTTTTTTTTTTTGGCAATGTAGCTGAGGCAATGGGTAGATGACAGATGTATAAACGAAATTGTAATTGTTGCTAAGCTTTGTAATTGTAGCAACCTGGCATTTTCATAGCCACTGGACATCAGGATGGGCAAGAGGAATGATGTGGGAGAGAGCTTATTTATGCCGGGTTACACATTGAAACAGTGGTGACATTAACAAATGTTTATTTCTGGCAGCATTGTACGTGTGACAGCTGTCCTTGTGACCACTCAGCGCACATGCCATCGTAAAAGTTGTGTAATGTGCTGATGCCTCGTATGACACCCTGACATTATGTTGCTGTGGGTCATGGGTCATTGCCTCTGTGGCGTCATGTGCCCCACAAGTGGCGAAGAAACTAGTGCGACCCATGCAGAGCCTCCGGAGTTTGGCTGGCTATGCAGTCCTGTTCTTACTTGTGGTCCCCATGTTGTGCATTTGGGTGTGATAGCCAACACTAGAAGTTTGATGCTGAGCAGCAAGGCCCCTGTTAACCAGGACAATAATCAGTGACGTCTAGATGGCTAGCAGGCCGTGAGGGTGTATCTCGTCCAGGTAGATTGTGGACAGATTTTACTCCATCGACCAAAGTCTCTCAGAGGATGGAGGCTGGCCACATTTCAGCCACTTGCATCATGAAGTTTCTCCAAGTCCAACAGCTGCAACACCACAGGTGTGGCATGCTGTGGGGCAGAACTTGACAAGGTGGTTAGCATGCAATCAGCTAGCAGATCTTCATCGCCCGAGTGTTAGTCACGTTTTTTCTGAAAATCAACAGGTTGTCATTCTCTCTGGTTCCAGCTACAGACAGAATAGTGACGTAACTGAATATTCTGAACCTCTAGACTCAATCATTTATTGCTGTACTTCTGATGTAATCCTACAGGGGATGGGTGCGGGTGGATTTGTTCCACATTACTCATCTCGTCAGCTTTTCCTGGCTCACTCTACGCCTCTGCACTGAGCACAGATTGCTGGGGTTGGTAGTATTTGCATTGTGTGAGTTTTCAAATGTATGCAAGTACTCCAAGTTAGGAGGTGTTACTTCATACTTGGTCACACTGTGTTGTGGAGTTAGCTGTTATACATGAGTTGCCCATGGTCGGTGTCACAAAACCTATCTGGTCAGAGTGTTTGATGTAATGTCAACAGTGCTGCCCAGTGGCCTTCTTGATTAGCATATCGGCCAAGCTTGCCTCTATTGCCTGCAATGACTGGAATAAAACTTTTTTAAAAATTTACAATTCCGGTGCCGAACTGTTTTGGAGTGCATCACACCTCTCCTCATTTGACTTATTCGTTCTGGATCCTCCAAGATGAGTCTTTTAATTACAATTGCTCTTAACTGTAAAAGTCTATACTGTGCTGTGGGCAACACCCAGCTTTAATGATGAGCTGTCCCAGATGGGTTTTCCCTTACCTACTATTAACATGAGATGACTCTTAAAGTGAGATTTCTAAAATTTTATTGCAATGCAGTCCTTAATCTAAAGCTAGTACTACTTAAATACAGTAGTTTTGTTTCCATTAACTGTTCCCTTGACCTTTCCCGGCTAACCACTCAACTGGTAACTGATGTGTCAGTGGCCTGTGGATGGTGCATGTCTAAGTTCATTTTAGAAGTAAAATATGCAAATACTTAATTGAAACATGACCGAGTGCACCCACACATCTCTTTTTGAAGTAAGACTGTGTGGACGCGATTTCCTTTTTGCAGCTTGACTCATTTGTCTTCCCCAAAGACCATACTTGCCCCCTTGTGCCCACGTATCAGTCTGTATCGGTTTTTCTGGACAAAAAACGTATTCCCTCAAGTGCATTTCTCCAAATCCGTTAACAACAAAACTACATGAGTTCTTTTATTATCTGTAATCAACATTACCTCCTGTGTCCTTATATGTATCCCTGTCACCCAAGATATCCTCCCTAAGCTTACCACCTGTGGAAAGGAACCGTCCATCATGCTCTCCCTTCTTTTGAAATGATTAATTAGCGACAAGTGGAAAAAAGAAATATATCATAAAAAACTGATAATAACTTTACATTACTAATAGAAAAATACACCAAATATCCTTCATTTCAATGACTGATTCACAGCCTGTGCCATATGGATCCTTCCCACCAACACTAGCTTTTCTGAAATGCACAGGTGGGAACTTTCCCTGCAGTAAATCCTATGTTCCCGTAACCCTCCTGGCCTAAACCTTTGTTGGTCACTGTCGTCACCCATCCAGTCCCTTCCCTGTTCCCAGTCCAGTACTAAACAGTTGTCATTCCACCACCACACCCAGTCTTTTTTTTCTCTCTTTTCCTCTACCTTCCTCCCCTCCTCTCCCGATGCCCTCCGTCTAATCTGCAGCACTTTTCTGTCCACCACCCGCACCATACTATCCCTCCCCCTCCCTTCTCCAGCCTCCTCCTTAACCCCCACCCAGTCGCTACTCCCATCATGCGCTGGTGCTGCTGCTCGCAGTGTGGTTTCAGTTGCCTAGACTGCAGTCGTGTGTGTTGAGTTGTGTTTGCATGTATGTGTTTGCATGTGTGGGTGGGTGTGCGTGTGGGTGGGTGTGTGGGTGCGCGCGCCTGTGTGCGTGTGCATGTGCGTATGCGTATGTCTCTATTTTTGACGAAGGCATTAACAGCCGAAAGCTATAATTGTGAGAGTCTCTTCGTTTTGCCTATGTGCGACTCAGCATCTCCGCTATGTGCTGAGTAGCAACTTTCCTTCTCATAAAATAGTAAAAATACACATGGCAATGACATAACAGAACAACACGTAATCCGTCTGAACACAACATAGTGTAAAATATAACCCTTAAAGGCAAAGATCAAGAACAACTTAGCAACACACAAAACACTGCAAAGAATCTAGATGCTCTTAAAGCATAAGGCATGCCATGTGCATTGTGCTGTCTAACTGCTGGAGGTTCTTTTATTTCTGCCAACTGCATCTTTGCTTACTGGATCACTTGCAGATAATAATTGTGGTACCACATCTACCATACCTTTAAATGGTTTTACCCCACTGAGATGAATAATAAATGATTTGGTAGGAAATTTTAATTTTACATTAACTGGTCAGATCATCTCTATGACTTGATACTGTCTATGCTATTTGGTCAAGAATTTCTTTGTCTTTCCCTTCGGTGTGAAGGGATAGTGACCAGTACCCAGTGCTCTCTGTGATATTGCGGAAGTTTGCCCATGTGCCTTTTCAGCTATTTCTGGCATTCCGAAGTCTTTGTGTTTGCTTTTTGCAAGTTTTTCCATATTTTCTGTATTCTTTTCTCAGACTTCTGTACTGATTTGCAATCTGGTTCCAACTTGCAGATTTGCTATCTGGGCTTAGTATGCCAAAGAGAAACAGCATCTTCCTCCTGTACACCACCTCAAATGATGACATGCTGGTTACTGTATGAAGCTTCAAGTTGTGCACACAAACCACATTTGGAATATAGGTGCCACAATCATTGTGTCTTAACATTCACATAGAACCTCAGCATTTATTAAACACATGGCATGGCCTTTTCATAAGTTCGGAAACAAAGGTCATACCCTGATCCATGACTAAGGTATCAGGTACTCCAAACTTCAACAATCAGCTGTTAAATAATGCCTGTGCTACAGTACTGGCCTGTTGGTCTGAGTTGCTATCATTGCTAGGATACGTGAAAAATGGTTGATGATCATAAGCACATACCTATTCCCCACAGGTGTTTTGTTGAATGATGCACATATACCAAACCCAAGTATTTGAAATGGCTTCAACACATCTGATAACCTCTGCAAAGGGATTTTCTTATATGAAACATCCGCTCTCTGCATAAATGGGACATACTGCTCCTTGTCGAGCTTTATATTTTTCCACCAAAACTGTTCTGCAATGCATTTATCTGTAACAATTCTTTCTGAGAAACTCTGGGACCATGACATGTGGTCCACATCTCATGACTCTGACTTGAAAGCCTGACAGTCTTTATCCTCTGCTCATACTTGTTGCTATTCGAACACACACTTACCCATTGTACTCAACATGCCTACTATGCAACTTAGTGTGTTCGTGTGTTTCCTACTTGGTTTATGGATGACCTCGTAATCGAATTTGCTGAGATTGAGAGCCCAATGTGTTAGAAGAGCAGATGGGTCTTTCAGACCAAGCATCCATTTCAGTGATATCTGATCTGTTACAACTTTACAGATAACACTGAAAATATGTAATACCATGTATGACCACTAACATTTCCTTTTCTGTTGTTGACTAGTTACTCTGCTTCATTTAATTGCTTCAAAGCATATGCTACAGGATGCTCCTGCCCATTAACCATCTGGCCTAAAATACAATTTACTGCTTCATTACAAGCTTTGCACAAGAGGATGAACTCTTTTTCAAAATTGGGAAAAACTAATACTGAGTCTGAAATCAGTACCTCCTTCAATTTTTTGAACACTAGCTGACAATCATGTGTCCACTGAAACTTTACACGCATTTTTAAAGCAGTTCACCGGTTCAACTATTTTTGTGTATTCCTTTACGAATTCACAGCAGTAGCTACATAACCTGATAAATGACTGTATTGGTGTTGGAAAATTTTAAATTGTTTCTGTAAGCTGAGAATCAGTCTACACACCGTCTTCACTAATCAGTTTAACTAAACTGAGTTTCAACAAAATGGCACTTAGTCTGGCTTAGCATCAAATGTGCTGCCTACAATCTACTAAAACAATCCTCCAACCATCTCACATGTTGTGATATATCCTTTTAGAAAATTATTATGTCATCTAAATATGTCATACAAGTCTTAAGCTTTAACCCCCTTAAAACTCCATCCAATAAATGATGAAAAGTAGCCAGTGCATTTTTTAAACAAAACAGCATGCACTGATACTGAAAATGATCACATGGTACTGTAAATGATGTCTTGGGTGTAACCTCAGGTGCTGCTCATAACTGATGATAACCAATTTTAAGTTCCATTGTGGTAAACTAACAACACTGACCAAAATTATCCAAGGTTTCAGTGTGTTGTGGATTGGATAAGTGTCTGTAACAGATTTCAGAAACCTATAATCATAGCAAAATCTGGATTTCTTTGTCTTATCGAATGATTTCATAATAATGATAACTAAATTCACGCTACAGGGGCTGTCAATGGGTTCTATGATCCCAATTGATGGTCGCTGTTCAGTGAACTACTCTATTAATGACTGTAAATGCCTCACTGTATGATATGGTTTCCTATAAGCCGCTATACCATCCCCTGTATGTATATGGTGTTGAGTTACCGGAACTGCTGGTAACTAGCCATCTGTGCAAAACAAATCGCTAAACTTCAGCAATACTTTCTCCACAGCTGTGCGGTCACTGGCCTTCAGGTGACCCACTTTCTCACTTTATGCTGCTATATCGACAGTTTACGTTTAGCTTATATCCAGACTTGATCTTTCAATTTCATCTTCTTCCAGTACTGCCAGAGTGGCTATCGCTGTACCTTCTGACAGACTAACTTCACTTCTACCAAAGTTATCTATGCTAACTGGAACCATGTATTCTCCATTTATATTACTTGTGTGCACTATGCTTTTGTGCATAAAACAATGTGAATTATCCAACTCTCCGATGTTAGAGTTGCTGAATCGTGTACAAAGTTCCACAAATTGAATCAGTACCTACCAAAACCCACACTGCTTTCCCCGCACCTGACTGTATTTTATCCTGCTGATCAATCTTTAATGAACTTGTCTGCAGTTTAGCTGGCTTCACTTTCGTGACGGGTAACTCTTGCAACATTGCTTCGTTTGCAACTGTACTTCCAATTGAAGTGGTCTGAAATGTGCTTTGTCAAAGATCAAACCATAGCACAATGGTTGTCAAGAAAATCTGGCCTGAGAATCACTGAATATCCTTTTGGAATACGTTTGATGCTCACACAATATGACACTTCTGAAGAACGTGGGTTCCGTAAACAATGAGTGTGTGAAACCAAGCTCTCTATGTTCATCCACAACAGACAGAAAGCCACAGAGATGGATACCTTGTTCCTTGACCTTGCGGAAGGCTTTGTTGGATACAGTTCCCCACTGCCATCTGATGAACAAAATACGAGTGCACACAGTATCAGACCAACTGTGTGATTGGATTAAAGAGTTTTTTTTTTTGCAAACAGAATACAGCATGTCATTCTCAGCAGAGATAAGTCTTTAGCCATAAAAGTAACATCGAGCATGCCCTGAGGGAGTGTTACAGTACAGTTACATTTCACAGTATATAGGGTGTGCCAGGTGAAATGGTCAGTATTCAGGGATGTGACAGGAATGACCATTTGAAGCACAGAGGTCTTGAAAACATAGGCTTTAAGATGTGTATCTTAGGAGCTATAAGCACTTCTTCATCTTCGATACTGTGAAACAAATCTCTTCTGCTGCAAGCTCTTTGCTTCTGCTGCAAGCTCTTTGCTTTCCATATTTTGAGAGTTGATAGTATGGATCAAAACCAGAAAAAGTTGTCTAGTAAACATGGGCTCTAAAGTGCTTACTGTAAGAGCTATGAGTACTTGTTCATCTTCATGCTGTGAAAAACATCTCTTCCATTGAACAAGTGCTCAAAGCTCAATGTAATGAGTATGTTTGAATTCCACTGCTGGTAGGTGAATACTATGAGGAAGAAGGCAGGAAATCCATCACAGAAATCAGAGGTGAATTCAGAGGACTGAGATATAAACCAGTGGTACTGTGACAGTAATGGATAATATTTTGTGGATAAACATTTAATAGATTTCCCCAATTTTATATATAAGTAGAGTGTAATCTTTGCATTGACAGTACAGTAATGTTTCATGTCATTAGCTCACTAACATTAGTAACAGCATTATAACATTGTGCTCTTTGTTTTTCCATTGAATAGTGCAAGTACTTTTAATAGGGGATAAAGAAATGAGTCTTGGTATTATAAGTAAGTTATTTTTGTTATTTCTAGTTTTGGGATGCAATCAGTATACAACAATCTACTTTCCTAACTGTGTTATCAGACCTTTTGCCATTTTTTGTTGTAAGACTTGTTGCTGATTTTATACATGTTTTTGAGTAGACGAACACACCATAATCCATGGGCTTGAAACTCTCATAGAGCATTATCAAGAAGCTTCACATGGATTACTGTGTAAGCTTACAAAAGTGTGTAAGAAGGATCCACCACCTCATGATTCAAGGCGACATGGAAGGATGAATCTTCTTCATCGAGCCACAAAAGAAGGTATGTAAATGATGTTCTGAAACCAGTACTACATGTTATTTTTATTTGTGAAACAGAAGTATCAGAATGAAGTAATCAGTCTGGTCAACAGGTGCAAAAAAAGTGTGACAAATACTTATAAGCTTGTTAAATTTTAAAATTTTCCAACCTTCCATTGAGCTTATTACTTGTTTTATTCCTGTAACGGTTCTGCTTTTCCAAAGTATAATTCTCACTGTTTTTGTTGTTTTATATTTCACAGTGTAACATTTTCTTCTCCTTAGGGAACTATACAGTTGTATCTGAACTTCTAAAATGTGGCTATCGCAGCCTAGAAGCCAAAAATCAGGATGGACAGACAGCTGTTCACCTGGCGAGCCGTATGGGAAAAGATGAAATTCTCAAAAAACTCATTGAAAGTGGTGCTAACATAAATTGTAGGGATACTGCTGGATACACTCCATTGCATGTAAGTCAGCAATAATTGACTACATCTTTGTGCTGTAGTAAGCACAATGCTATACAATAGGACAAATTTCCTTCTTTTTTTTTTTCCTTACTCCCCACCCCCCTCAAATATTTCATGGGAGAGAACAATTTGATTCTGTCAGGCATACCATCACTCATACTCAATAACAAATGTGAATATTGTGTAAGGACTACATTTCTATCCTAATGTTTTAGTGGAGGTTATTTGCATATTCCGTCCTTTGATCTGTGGATAATTGGGCAGATGTACAATAGTATACTGTTAACTAGAATTAGTGGTATTGAATTCAGTTTGCTGAAGAGCGTAAAGGAAAATACCTGCCCCAGTTAAATGTAATATTGCACTCGAGTTAGGGTCATAATTATTTCTTCGTACCTGAGACATGCGTTTTCCCCATTCATTAAATCTCAGATTCAAACTAGTTATATGACTTAATTCTTCTAAGACATTGGAATTATTTTGGTGGATTTTTTCCATTGGCTGTTGACTATCATGTGCACCAAACAATTTTGCATGTGCGTATGTATTAATGTGTATTAAGGAAGGAAGATTGCAGTTTAACATTCAGTTGATGTTAATGTCAGTAGAGACGAATCTCTAATGCTAAAATTATTGGGAGAGCAGGTATGTAATGCTGTAATTATTATTTTGAAAAACTGTAATTGTGAATTTTAAATGTTGTTTTGTACCTTTGTAATGTACATGATATATGAACTGTACTGTTTTAAGCTGTAATTAATTGAGATTTTAGGACTTTGACATTAGATATTTTTAAATATGTCACACCGAAGCTATGTGGAGTACACAGTATGTATTTACTCCAGTTCTGCAAAATTTTCATGTGAGCCTTGCTTGATTACAAACATATAGTTCAGGTAGGCCATTATTAAGGGCAGTCAGATGACAATGAGACAGAAGGAAAAAAGAAAGTAAACTGATTATTATTTCAAAAGTAATCACCACAACTCTTACTTCATTGATCTCACTGAGACAAGACAGTAAATGTCTTCGTGTTTGCTGTTGCCTACTGAACCATGGTTGTACCAAAGCATGCACCTCTTTGTCCGAAGCAAGTTGCCGGGCTACGAATGTCTTTCTTCAGGACTCCCAAAATATGGAAATCACGTGGAGAGATATTGGGACTGTATGGAGGATGCGTAAGAGCTTTCCAGTGAAACTTCTGCAGCATGGTTGTTGCCAAGGTTGTTTCAAGTACACTGGAGAAATTTTGCTGGGTAGCCCTTACACATCCCTCTTACAGCCTTGATCTCTCTCCATGTGGTTTGCTTATTTTTGGATGCAAGTATGGTTTGTATGCAACTCCAGACATTTTTCCGTGGAGGCTTTGACCAATTTGTCTCACAGTGGGATAAATGTATTAAGACTTATGGCAGTTACTTTTGAAGTAATAAACAGTTCACTTACTTCCTTCCATCTGTCTGGTTTTCATTGACTGTCCCTAAATATAAATGACACACTTCACTGTGGGGGGTAATTTTGTCTACAGAGTCATACACAGTCCCTGCGTTGAAACTGGTGAATTACCAATTGCCATCCGGTGACAGGTCCTCTTGTGCCGAGCACAACTTTTTGCAGAATTCCACATTGCAGTTTCTATATTAAATGAATAAATGTTTGAAAGCTGTAATAAGAATGGGCTTGTTTGTATTTGTAATCCACAAATTCTTTTTAATCTCCTTATTGAAACCAGTGCTTTTTTTCTAAAAAAAAAGTTTGAGGGTACTCCGACATGGTACATAATGCAGCGAAAATCAGTTATAACTGAAGCATGGGATACCACCTGTCTGCTTTTAGCCATGATATCATCAACATGTCGAACTAAAAAAAGAATGGTATCTTGACTCTTCAGTTGACTTTACAGCTCAAATGAACCAGGCGATACCGAGAAACACAGAAACATAAAAGAGAAAGTGGTACGGAACACTTCAGTTTACATCATCTCAAATGAAGCATGCTATTTGAGCATACACATATCTGTTTAGTACTACCATCGCCCACTATTAGCGGGCGAAGGCACTACATGTCGGTCAAACTGGCTGCCAGCGATTCAGTTGTCGAGAACGATCGCCGCAGCTTCAAATTGCTTGAAACAGTCAATGACATCGATTTTCCCACAAAAAATTGCACTGGTATCATTTGTATTGCAATTACCAACATGAAAAAATGAAATAAAAATTTACGTCTGTGAAATTTCTGGCACACTTCCAAGTTCTCAACATCGTAAAAAAATTACTTTATCGACGAAAAAGTTTAGGGGTACGCATCTCCCAGCATTCCCCCAGAAAAACAGCACTGAGTGAAACATATTATGGTACTTTGGGGATTTTGCTTTATTTCTGCTTTCACTTACTTCTTTACTTTTTTGTAGAATTTTCATTTGTTGAGCTTTTACCATCTTCCAAGGTGTCGTCCCCCCCCCCCTCCCCCCTCCCCCCATGACTCTTTCATGAAAAAAAAAGACACAAGTATTGCACATGTCTTTTTATGTATGCCACTTGAATTATCAGTCTCTACACCACACTATATTTTTAAAACAAAATATTTATGTTCGCAATACATGTGCAACTATAGTCAGTCAGCCATTTGAGGGCTTCGTGAATCAAAAGAGGAATGTACAAAATGCACTCAGCAAAGGAACTAGGTAATTTGGGATGCAATTGAAGCTGACACTTGCAACGTATGCCAAATTAAGTCATTTTTTGAGTGTGTTGTCCGCCATGGTAGCTGTTTAGCAGGGAAATTCTGTAGTGTGTGTTGAAGAGACTGATGACATTACCGGGGGGCTCCGTTGGCTTGGAGAACTGCGTTTTGAGTAGCGTGATAAATACTCTATTGTCCGTGCTGTTGAGTGAGTTGTATTTGGGAGTCTAATTGATGTGACTATTAAATTTTTGCAATTTTTGATTGACCCAGCCATGTTAATCAGGTGCTGTGAGTGGCAAACATGTATTCATTAGCTATTGAATATCATAAATATGCAGCCATGATCATCTTCTTTCATTAAATGGATACTGTCATGTTTTATCACTGTATACCGTCTACACACGTCACATTATTATACTATGGTACTGCAAAACTGGTGGTTGGAGGGGCAAGTATAGAAGGTACTCTATCAACATATTCTGCATGTTTCCCCCACTTGTGTTCTCACCATATACCTCATTCATCACAAATCTGAAGTCTCCAGTCCAAAGGACCATGTGTGTCAAGCTATGCCTGGTGCATGTATAAATGATGTATTACAAGGAACTCAGCTGAAAACCACACAATAACTGAAATCATTAGATAGCGCATAGCAATACAGGTTTTATAGCCAGAAATGGAAATTACTTCTTTCAGACAACTTTTTTATGATTGTGAAATCAAGTCAAGAAAATGTTTACAAAGTACTGAAGTGAATTAACAGTATGACAAGGGTCTGGAATTTTGAGTTATTGTCAAATAGATTTTTGCTGTTTATTTACTTGGATTAGCACATTTTTAGATTTAAACAAACTATATAATGAGTGCTAAAATTAACAGAGACATCTTCATTATAATTTTGACACAGTTATTCTAGTTCTTTGGGAAAATAAGAAGTCAACTATTCCTTATATCTGCGCTCAAAAAAATAGATAAACAGTTGAGATTTTTACTTGTGTTACAGTTACTTTTTCTTTTTATAATATTTTAATGAAAAGTCTTTTACTGAAGAATACTTTCCATGTGTCACTGACAGAAGAAGCACACACCTGACAAGTTTACCTAAGTATGACCACAATCTGCGATCTAACACTACAATCAAAAAGAAATTTTACTTTGCATTTTGACATTGCAATACACAATTAACCACATATTTAAGTTTTGTAAAGTGAAATTTTCTATTATCTCTCAGTACATTTATGTAGCCTGAGAAAGATCTCTCTGCAGCACAAGAGGTCAATAGTGCGTGTTTCATTGGCATAATTACTTGTGGTCTCCAGTACAGTCCACCTTTGAACTTTCCCACTGAATAATAGTGGACACTTCTTATCTTCATATCCAGGATCCCTCAAAAGAACATTACTTAATTTAGTGATGCATGTTGTACCCACTGAACCAGATATTTCCTCCAGATAGATCAGCACCTCAGAGACAATGTCTACAGCAACTTTCAGTGGTAGAGATGCGGACTGTAGTTGTTGAATTGCAGAAGGTAGATTTTGGAAGTGAGTTCTTAAAAACACCAAGTATGCAACACTCTTGTTATTCTTAAAGGCTGTCTTGGCTTCAGCAGTGAAAGCTGACTCACTAGAGTTGTATATATCTGCTATCTCTTTGTCATTTTGGTGGTTGTCAGCACAATATAAAGCTGCTCAGAGCCAGGTTCACCTGTGCATAAGTATGGTCTCAGGTGGGAGGGGAATGTTTGGAGCTACTTTCTTAAAGTACTGAATGCTGGTAGTAGCTTTGAGAAATAGTTTCATAACAGAGGAAGTGATACTGTTAAACTCAGGAAAATTATTTCTGGCTTTCTCTGTTAGTTGGTGTAGACTATGGGCAAGGCAGATACAGTGGATCATACTGGGATAGAGTTATGTCAGTGTTGCCCCTGCTTTTAACAGGAAGCAGCAGCAAAAATTTCTCACCCTATTTTTCTCCTGACCTTAAGAAGTGTAAGACATCCCTAAAATTGTGGGCTACAGTACTGTGATTAGTATAATCTTAACTCTTTAAATAGAAGTTGTTGTTGTGGTGGTGGTGGTAGTGGTGGTGGTGGTGGTGGTGGTGGTGGTGGTGGTCTTCAGTCCTGAGACTGGTTTGATGCAGCTCTCCATGCTACCCTATCCTGTGCAAGCTTCTTCATCTCCCAGTACTTAATGCAACCTACATCCTTCTGAATCTGCTTAGTGTATTCATCTCTTAGTCTCCCTCTACGATTTTTACCCTCCACGCTGCCCTCCAATGCTAAATTTGTGATCCCTTGATGCCTCAGAACATGTCCTACCAACCGATCCCTTCTTCTAGTCAAGTTGTGCCACATACTCCTCTTCTCCCCAATTCTATTCAATACTTCCTCATTAGTTATGTGATCTACCCAACTACTGTAGTAGGTGTCGGCTTCATGTCTATCTTGGCCACAATAATGTGTTCACTATGCTGTTTGTATTTTTTTATTCATTATTAAACCTACTCCTGCATTACCCCTATTTGATTGTGTGTTTATAACCCTGTATTCACCTGACCAAAAGTCTTGTTCCTCCTGCCACCGAACTTCACTAAGTCCCACTATATCTAACTTTAACCTATCCATTTCCCTTTTTAAATTTTATAATCTACCTGCCCGGTTAAGGGATGTGACATTCCACGCTCCGATCCTTAGAACTCCAGTTTTCTTTTTCCTTATAACGACGTCCTCTTGAGTAGTCCCCGCCCAGAGATCCGAATGGGGGACTATTTTACCTCCTGAATATTTTACCCAAGAGGACGCCATCATCATTTATCCATACAGTAAAGCTGCATGCCCTCGGGAAAAATTACGGCCGTAGTTTCCCCTTGCTTTCAGCCGTTCGCAGTACCAGCACAGCATGGCCGTTTTGATTAACGTTACAAGGCCAGATCAGTCAATCATCCAGACTGTTGCCCCCGCAACTACTGAAAAGGCTGCCGGCCCTCTTCAGGAACCACACGTTTGTCTGGCCTCTCAACAGATACCCCTCCGTTGTGGTTTCACCTACGGTACGGCCATCTGTATCGCTGAGGCACGCAAGCCTCCCCACCAACGGCAAGGTCCTTGGTTCATGGGGAAGTAAATAAGAGTAGGTGGTGTTAATCTAATTTCCCCACTATGACATTAGCTATAAATCTACCACAACAGACAGTGGTCTTGTCAGCTGAAAGCCAGATATAGTGGTCATCAGTGTTTGTTGTAGTACTCTAGATTAAAGCTGTCCACTGCACTATTTGTCATAAAGGAAATTAATGGTTGAATTTGTTGTTTGTTCTGCTTCCTAGAGACACTTGTAATGTGAGCTGCAGAATCTTCGTGTTGAAGGAAATGTGACTTTTTTTATCAGAGCTTACCGAAAATCAAAGCAGGTGAACAGTAAGAGGGCAGTAACTAAAAAAAATAAGAACTTGTTAATGTAAAATGTCAACTTTAATTGAACCGCATATGCTTGTCAGTAAACTAATGTTTAAATTTCGATTTGAAATCTTAGGGAAGAAGACTAGCTAGAAGATGGTTAGATATAATGAATGATAAAAATAACCTGTGTTCACTTAGTTGTTTATGACAGGCTTGGCAAAAAATTACTCGCTTGTCAATTGTGAAATTGGAGTCTTCCCCCATCCACTGTCTGAAAAGACCAGTTCTTAAATGTTTAGGCATTACAAAATTGCAGTTAAAATCCACTACTTAATGTGAGTCAACATACCATGCAACTTAACTTTGCAATTACAAAAATACATATTCTCAAGTGTGACCAACTTCTTCCTTTAATATGTCTTTTGTCGGGTGACATTTAAGTAAAGGCTGGCTGAATTTGTCCCAATGCAGCTGCATTGGACATGTTCTCAAAGTGACAATGTGGTGACAGTGAATCCTTACACAGTGTTAATGTCTGTGTGGGCTATATTTTTTACTTCCGAACTACAAAAATAAGTTGATTTGTGTGTCACTGATGCAGTAGCATACTCACACATGATCATATTATAAAGACAAACGGCATTGTACCATACACATTCTTGATTTCAGTGCAGTGTATAAATTCAATTATTAACCTAAAATGAGCAAATTCATCTTATTGATTTTCCTTAGTATTAATTCAGAAAACTTATTTAAAAACCTTTTTTTTTTTTTTTTTTCCTTGAAAAAGTCCTCTGTAGTTTCTATTTTTCCTGTGAAAATTCTGTTGAGCACCTTTTAAGCTTTTTAGTATGATACAGTCCTTTTTAGGTTGTTCAAGATTAAAACCTTCAAATTTGGGCCTAGCCTTAACATCAATTCTTAAACCTTCCCATATTAACGGAGTTTCGTGTGATTTATAAGGTATATTATTGGAAAATACACTATTATTGCTTATCTGTTAAATTTAGTTATGTGAACATATAAGAATTTTTTGTTTTGCATTTTAGTTTTAATCTCAGTGCAAAGCAGAAATCATGGGTCTTCTGTCCAAGTAACATGGACAAACAAGCCAGCATAGGCATTGTACTCCCAGTGACAGTTTTGCCTCATATTGATAATTTTTGGGAAGAGAGAGGGAAGATAAGATGAGGAACGGTAAGGGAGAAAGGCAACAACGTTTACAGTTTGATAAGAAACACATTTTCTAACGCAAGTTGTTATTTGATTGCCCTGTTCAGAACAACTGTTTCAAAACTTCATTATCAGAGTAGTCATTTGAGTGAATAAGAATGCTGTGAATGAAAATTTCTTAGACCTTTATAAAGTCATTTTCCTGCAAATTTTTAATGTGCATATGAATTTTTTTATGTGCATATGAATTCTCCACATTTACATCTACATGTGCAAGCCACTGTGAGGTGCATGGCAGAGGGTACATCACATTGTACCAGTTACTAGGGTTTCTTCCTGTTCCATTAATGTACGGAGAGCAGGAAGAATGATTGTTTGAATGCCTCTGTGCATGCAGTAAATGTTCTAATCTCCCTATGTGAGCAATACACAGGAGGTTGTAGTGTATTCCTATCATTTAAAACCAGTTAACTTTATAAATAGACTTTCTCGGGATGGTTTACATCTATCTTCAAGAGTTGTCCAGCTCAGTTTCTTCAGTATCTCTGTGGCTCTCTCCCACACATTAAACAAAAATGTGACCATTCTTGCTGCCCTTTTCTGTATATGTTCAATATCCCCTGTTAGTCCTACTTGGTATGGGTCCCAAACATTTAAGCAACATTCTAGAAACGGCCGTACAAGTCATTTGTAAGCAATCTCCTTTGTAGATTTATCACACTTCCCCAGTATTCTACAAATAAACTTAAGTCTACCACCTGCTTTACCCATGACTGAACCTGTGTGATCATTTCATTCCTACAAAGTGTTACACCCAGCTATGAGTTGGCCAATTCCAACAGTGATTCATTGATATTATAGTCATAGGATACTACATTCTTTTGTTTTGTGAAGTGCAGGATTTATCATTTCTGAACATTTAAAGTCAGTTGACAGTCTTTGCACCACTTTGAAATCTTATCAAGATCTGACTGAATATTTATGCAGCTTCTTTCAGATATTACTACATTATAGATAACTGCATCACCTGCAGAAAGCCTGATTTTTCTATTAATATTGTCTGTAAGGTCATGAATATATGACATGAACAGCAAGAGTCCCAACACATGTCCCTGGGGCACACCCAAAGTTACTTCTACGTTTGACGATGACTCTCCATCCAAAATAACATGCTGCATCCTCCCTACCAAAAAGTCCTTAATCCAGTCACAAATTTCACTTGATACCCCGTATGATCATACTTTTTTTTAATAAGCATAGGTGTGGTACTGAGTCAAATGCTTTTCGGAAATAAAGAAATACAGCATCTACCTGATTGCCTTGATCCGAAGTTTTGAGAGTGTAATGTGAGATAAGTGCAAGCTTGGTTTCACAGGATCAATATTTTCGAAAGCCATGCTGCCTGTCTGGGAGGAGGTCATTCAGTTCAAGATGCTTCATTATATTTGAGCTCAAAATATGTTCGGAGATTCTGTAACAAATCAGTGTCAAGGATATTGGATGATAGTTTTGTGGATCATTTCTACTGCCCTTCTTGTAGACGTATATTACCCCTGTCTTTTTCCAAAGAGTTTTTTTGAGGGATTTACAATACATTATAGTTAAAAGACAGGCTAACTCCGCTGCAAATTCAGTGTAGAATCTGACAGGGATTCCAGTGGGTCCTTGAGCTTTGTCCAATTTTAACGATTTCAGCTGTTTCTCAACACCACTGACACTAATACTTACTTCATTCATCTTTTCAGTGGTATGATGATTAAATTGGGGAAATTCTCATGGGTTTTCCTTTGTAAAGGGGCATTTGAAAACAGAGTTAACCATTTCAGCTTTTGCTTTGCTACACTAAATTTCAGTTCCTGTCTCATTCACTAGGGATTGGACACTAACTTTAGTGCCACCAGCAGCGCAAACACATGATCGGAATTTATTTGGGTTCTTTGAAAGATCACTTGACAATATTCTGCTATGGTAGTCATTGAAGGCATCGTGCATTGCTGTATTGACAGCCAAAGGGCTTTAATTCAGTATCACTCTATCTATAGCTCTATACTTTATTTTACACCTATTATGCAGTAATCTCTGTTTCCTTAGAAGTTACTTTACAGTGACTGTATACAATGGAGGTTCTCTCCCATTATGAAATGTTCTACTGGGTACAAATCAATCTAGGATATGGTCAACTAGTCTTTTAAATGTGAACCAGAGCTTCGAATTCCTCATTGATATATGACATTACTGACTTTTTATCTAGTTTACTGAACATATCTTTTTGCTTGTTTTAGTTGTCCTTTGTACTTTGGTAATCATTGTTTCCACATATCTTTAATTCCGAATATGCAGTCTCTGGATGTGACATTTCCTCTCACTTGTGTCCATACATTTATTATTCAGTTATACTGGCAGTGATAAGGGGCAGCCTCACTACCTTGTGGCCCATATTTCGTGCTGAGCTTCAAAGCTTATTTCAAATAGATACCCCACTTGTACAATCATAGTTGGTCATGACTTCAGTCTGCCCTCGATATGTTGCAAAAAAATACCTATAACATCCAAAATTGTACGGAATGCTTTCTCAGAAAATTACTTTGAAACATTCTTTCACGAGTTCACTTAATGTGTAAATGGTTGCAAAAATATACTTGACCTCTTAGCAGCAAATAATCCTAAGCAAATATGTAGCATCATGCAAGGCTGTTGTCGCAAGAATGAATACCATAGCACTCAAACCCACCAAAAAGAAACACAAAGTACATCTATTTAAAAAAGCAGATAAACACTTACTTGACGGCTTTTCTCAAAGAGTCTCCACTCCTTCTAATCTGACTATGTAAGTGTAGAACAGATGTGGTTTGAATTCAAAAAAATATTTTTGTGGCAATTGAGGGAGATGTACCAAATAAGTTAATTAGTGATAGTGCTGATCCCCTATGGTACACAAAATGGTTCAGAACTCTGTTGCAGAATAAAAAAAGGCATTCCAAATTTAAAAGAATGCACAATTCCCAAGATTGGCGAAGTTTTACAGAAATTTGAAATTGAGCGTGAACTTCAATGTGAGATGCTTTAATAGTGTCCACAACAATACTCTGGCTTGAAATGTGGCAGAAAACCCAGAACTTCTGTTCATACGTAAAGTACACTGGTGGCAAGACGCAATCAGTACCTTCGCTGTACAATAACAGTGGTATCACTGATGGCACTGCCACTAAAGCACTTGTGAAACTCCTTATCAAAGAAGACTAAGTAAATATTTCAGAATTCAAATCTAGAACAATTGCCAATGTGAGTACCTTTGAAGTAGATATGCTCAGTGTGGCTAAGCAGCTTAAATCACTTAATGAAGGTAAGGCCTCCAGGCTAGATTGTATACCAGTCAGGTTTCTTTCAGAATATGCTGGTACAATAGCTCCATACGTAGCTGTCATATACAACCACCTGGTTGTCAAAAGATCCATACCTAAAGACAAGAAAGTTGCACAAGTTGTGCCAATAACCAAGAAAGGAAATAGGAGTAATCTGTTGAATTTTGACCCATATCATTAACGTTGATTTGCAATAGGATTTTGGAACATATACCATGTTCAAACATTATGAATTACATTGAAGAAAATGATTTATTGGCAACACGGATTCAGAAAATATTGTTTTTCTAACATACGACTAGTTCTTTATTCTCTTGTAGTAGTGAGTGCTGTCAATAGGGGATGTCAGATTGATTTCGTATTTTTAGATTTCTAGAATTCTTTTGGCACTGTTCCTCACAAGCATCTTCTAATCAAATTGCGCACCTATGGAGTATCGCCCCAGTTGTGCAACTGGACTCGTGAGTTTGTGTAAGAAAGGTCACAGCTTATAGTAATTGATGGAAAGTCATTGAGTAAAACAAAAGTAATATCTGGCATTTCCCAAGGGTGTGTTGTAGGCCCTCTGCTGTTCCTGATCTACATAAACAACATAGGAGACAATCTGAGCAGCCCTCTTAGATTGTTTGCAGAAGATGCTGTCATTTACCATCTTGTAAAGTCACCTTATAATCAAAAGAAACTATGAAATGATTTAGACAAGATGTCTGTATGGTGGTGTGAAAAATTGAAATTGGCTACGTAATAAAAACTGTCAAGTCATCCAGATGAGTACTAAAAGAAACCTACTAAATTTTGGTTATATGATAAATAACACAAATCTAAAGGCTGTAAATTCAACTAAATACACAGGGATTACAATTACGAGTACTTAAATTGGAATGATCACATAGATAATGTTGTGTGGAAAGCAAACCAAAGACTGCGATGTATTGACAGAACACTTAGAAAGTGCAACAAGCCTACTAAAGAGACTGCTGACCCTACACTTGTCACCATTTTCTGGAGTACTGCTTTGTGGTGTGGTATCTGTGTCAGATGGGACTGATAGAGGACATCAAAAAATTTCAAAGAAGGCAGCTTGTTTTGTATTATCATGAAACAGGGGAGAGACTACCATGGGCATGAGACGTGGATTGGGGTGGCAGTCGTTAAAACAAAGGCATTTTTCGTTGCAGCAGGATCTTGTCATGAAATTTCAGTCACCAACTTTCTCCTCCGGTTGTGAAAATATACATAGGGAGAAATGATGATCATGATAAAATAAGAGAAATCAGAGCGCACACAGAGAGATTTATGTGCTTGTTCTTTCCACACACTTTTCAATAGTGCAGAGGTAGAGAAATATCTTTGATGGTGGTTTGATGAACCCTCTGCTAGGCAATTAATTGTGAATTGCTGAGTAATCATGTAGATGTTTATATTAATTGTGAAGTTGCTTGTGGTGCCAGAGCATCTCCATTTTTGTGTAGCAGCTCAAAACTTAAAATAGTTTTCTCTTCTAGCCATAATGCAATTTCTTCTTCTTTTGTATTTGAATTAGGAATTTTCTCTTTTTTTAATGATAACTAGCATTATTGACAGCACACTCACTACTCCCTTCTAAACTATGTCATAAATCCAAAAATTAATGTTTATACACACCACTTTTTATCTCTCCATGATAAATGCTCTCTTTGCTTGATGTAAATATTAGTTTCCACTTTTGATAAAGCCATATTCAGATGATTCTGCTGGACAGACAGTAAGTTTTGTTTCCCTTGCCATTGACTGTTTTAAACCACCATTGTCCTGGGAATTCTAACAGCTTTGTTTCCTGGCATGATTTTGATTGAGCCAGGGGTCGTCCAGATAAATAATAGGATGATGATGGTTTTCTTTTCTGCTGTTGTGCATATTTCTTAGAAAAGTTTCCCTAGCTGCTACAATATTGGATCTCTCCATCAAAATGCATCTTCTATCATAGCATTTTCTGTACCTGAATCCCAAAGATTTCAGAATTCTTCCACTCCCCAGTGAAAGCATTCTTATTGGTTAAAACATGTGCTACCTTTAACTTCGAGGGTTAGTCAGCTCAGTTGTGAAATTCCAATACAATATGATGAACAAAGCCATTCAGGAAACTTTCCAAATCTATGACATTTACTTTTTCTCTAAAATTTTTCTTCAGGTATTAAATGTTCATTATTGACCACACATTTCGGTTCCCTGTGCATCTTCACACACACAGTCTATGTACTGTTCAGAGTGAAATACAAGACACTTTTGCTGTTGAAGTGCGAAGTGTGTATGCCAAAAAGATTTTCTCTCTTCTGGCATTGTAGCATAAAATACGTGGTTTAGTACCTCTGTGACAAACTCGGAGGAACAATAGTTGTAATTAAGAGGGTATCTTTCTGTTGAGTAACCAGTATGTTTTGATGTGTTGAGCTTCACTTATTCCTGTTTAAAAGATACTATGGTGTCAGTTAGACAATAGAAAATTACAGGAGTAATAAAGCTGAAAATTATAATAAAATACATGTTTTTTGTACATTTTTCGTATGCTGATACTGTTAAATATACAGTTTTCGGTTAAGTGGTATTTCAGATGTTTGTATTTTACTTAAATTGTAAAGTTCATATAACATTACTTGTGTGAGAATTAGTGTGGTTCTGAGAATATGTAACTATCTTTTCAGTATGCATGTCAGAGCAACCTCCCAAATACTGTTCGGATCCTTGTACAGATTGGTTATGCAAATGTACAGGTTCGGAATACGGAAACAGGTATGTGGGTGAATAATACGTTTATGTAAATAAATTTTAAAATTTCTATTCTGCTTCATTCTGCTAATTCTGACTGATGAATGTAGGCTGGGTTCCTCTCCATGAAGCAGCAAGCCGTGGTCACAAGGAAGTGGTTCAAGTCTTGCTTTCCCTTAATGCACCTCTCAGACCGAGAACCTTAGCAAATGACACTCCTGCTGATCTAGCTAGAAGGAACAATCATATTGAATGTGCAAAGATATTGTGTAAGTATGTTAGTTTCTTGTGCAATCTCTGGCTTGAAATCACTTTTAATTTCCTACCGTGTAGTGATTTTATTTTCTTCATGTACAGTGAACTATAAGTGTCCTTTGCCTAAGACACAAAAGAAAGAGTGGTACCATGGCACATTAGATCGAAGTGAAGCAGTTGCTCTTTTGAAAGAGTATGGTAACAAGGATGGCACTTTCCTGGTACGATACAGTGATCGTAATGGTGGAATGTACGTTCTGACTACAGTTCATGCTGGACATCCATATCACTTTCAGATTCAGATAAAGGTTTGTTTAACATGAAGAAATTATCAATTTTATTGGTGATTTTATATCTTTGATTTAATTAATGTAAAATACATTATTTTTCATCCAGGGATCTTATTGTTTCATTGATGATGGCCCATATTTGGACTCTCTGGAACATGTAATAGAGCACTACAGCACTATGTCAGATGGTCTACCTACAACACTACAGATTCCTGTTCCTCCAAAACCAAAACCGCCAGTACCTGAAATGCCAGCAAATTTTTTGGCACTGAATGGGGTTAGTCACATTTGTATGAAACTTTTATTGCTTTCTGTAGAACAACACTGTTTCATAACTGTTATTTGTGAAAAATCATTTACTTCACATTTCAGTCTGCCACTATGCCATGCCGGAAACTGTTGAAGAGGTCTCCAAACAGGAGTCACAAAGTATCACCAGTGTCAAGTGCTGCAGCATCACCTGTAAACAGTAGGCGCGGCTCTCTCAATTCTGTGCTGCCCAGTTGCAATGACATACAGTCTCCTTCAATTGAAACAAACCATTGTCTTGATTTGTTACACTTAAGATCAATGAAAGGTCCCGAGCCGCGGCAGCAAGGTAAGTAATTTGCCATAATTAACTTATTGCAGTGGTTCAGTCCAATGAATGAACATAATTTAACAATGTAAAATCTGGGATGGAATAATTACAATTCACAGCCTGTGCCATCTGGATCCTTCCTACAAGCACCAGCTTTTCTGAACTGCAGATGGGAACTCTCCCTGCAATACATCCTACGTTACTGTAATTGCCATGGCCTCAGCCTTCGTTACCCTTTGTCCTTCACACACCTAACCCCTTGCCTGTTCCCACTCTAGCACTATACAGCCTTCTATTCAATGAGCACACCCACAGTCTTTTTACTTTGCTCCTTTTCCGCCTGTTCCCTGCTCTCCATCTTACCTCCCGACTGCATGTAACTACCTTACCCTCTCTCTACCTCATCCCTGTAAGTTCCCACAAACAGCACTTCACTGTCCTCCACCCACACCCTGTTCTCCCTCCCTCTCCTGACCTGAGCCTCCTCCATACACAATCACACCCAGATTGTGTGTGTGAGCTGCATTTTTATTTTATTTTTAATGGTACATGTCAAGTTCCGTAGGACCAAATTGAGGAGCAAACCCCCAAGGTCATGGAACATGTCAGTACATGAAATTACAACATAAAAGAACCAATAAACATAAAATGTTTATGAACCCGAAAAAAGTCAATCCATAAGTTTAAGTAAACACAATCAACAATACAACAAGAATCAGCTTAATTTTTCAAGGAACTCCTCGACAGAATAGAACGAGGGACCCACAAGGAAACTCTTCAGTTTCAATTTGAATGCGCGTGGATTACTGCTAAAACTTTTGAATTCGAACGGTAGCTTATTGAAAATGGATGCAGCAGTATTCTGCATACCTTTCTGCACAAGAGTTAAGGAAGTCTGATCCAAATGCAGGTTTGATTTCTTTTGGGTATTAACTGAGCGAAAGCTGCTTGTTATTGGGAATAATCTGATATTGTTAACAAGAAATGACAGTAAGGAATATATATATATATATATATATATGTGTGTGTGTGTGTGTGTGTGTGTGTGTGTGTGTGAGTGTATACCCGTCCTTTTTTCCCCCTAAGGTAAGTCTTTCCGCTCCCGGGATTGGAATGACTCCTTATCCTCTCCCTTAAAACCCACATCCTTTCGTCTTTCCCTCTCCTTCCCCTCTTTCCTGATGAGGCAACAGTTTGTTGCGAAAGCTTGAATTTTGTGTGTATATTTGTGTTTGTTTGTGTGTCTATCGACCTGCCAGCACTTTTGTTTGGTAAGTCTCATCATCTTTCTTTTTAGATATATTTTTCCACGTGGAATGTTTCCCTCTGTTATATATATATATATATATATATATTCCCATTCTACAAAATTAAAATGTCGGGTTTTGTTGAATTGTGTGTTAGAAACTGTAAAAACTGAGTCTTACTGTGATTTAACGTTAGTTTATTTTCTACAAGCCATGAACTGAGGTCATGAACTGCTCTATTTGAAAGCGGGCCAATGTTGCACACAACATCCTTTACTGCCAAGCTAGTGTCATCAGCAAACAGAAATATTTTAGAGTTACCCGTAATACTAGAGGGCATATCATTTATATAAATAATTAACAGGAGTGGCCCCAAGCACTGATCTCTGCCCCCCTCCCCCAACTTGTCTGTATCCCACTCAGATCCCACATCACAGCCATTCTCAATATTGTGAATAATGACCTTTTGCTGTGTGTTGCTAAAGTAAGAGGTGAACCAATTGTGAGCTACTCCCCATATTCCGTAATGGTCCTACTTCTGGAACAATATTTTGTGATCAACACAATCAAACACCTTAATTAAATCAAAAAATATGCCTAGTGTTTGAAACCTTTTGTTTAACCTATCCAGTACCTCACAGAGAAAGGAGAATGCAGCATTTTCAGTTCTTAAACAACTTCTAAAGCTGAACTGTCATTTGATAGCAAATCGTGTGATAAAAAATGATTAATTATCCTTACATACACAGCCTTTTCAATAACTTTAGCAAACACTCATGGCATAGAAATAGGTCTAAAATTGTCTACATTATCCCTGTCTCCCTTTTTATAAAGCAACTTTACGACTGAGTACTTTTAATCGTTCAGGAAACTGACCATTCCTAAAGGAAAAATGACAAATATGGCTAAATACAGGGCTAACATGTGCAGCATAGTATTTTAATATTCTGATAGGCACTCCATCATATCCATGAGAGTTCTTAGTCTTCAGTGATTAAATTATTGACTCAATCTCTCCCTTGTCTGTACCACAGAAGAGTATTTCAGACATCAATCTCAGAAAGGCATTTGCCAAGAAAGTTATATGATTCCCTGTAGAAACTGAATTTTTATTTAATTCACCAGCAATGCTCAGAAAATGAGTGTTAAATACTGCACATATAACTGATTTATCAGTAACAGAAATATTTTTGCTACAAACTGACTTTATATCGTCGACCTTGTGCTGCTGACCAGACATTTCCTTCACAATTGACCATATGGTTTTAATTTTATCCTGTCAGTTAGCTATTTTATTGTACCACATACTCTTTGCCTCCCTAATAACATTTTTAAGCACCTTGATTATGACTACTTCTAACATTTTGCGTTTGAATGAGTGTGTGTGTGTGTGTGTGTGTGTGTGCGTGTGTGTGTGTGTGTGTGTTATCAGAAGAAGGCCTTCTGCCTAAAAGCTTATATGTTGAGTAATTTTTTGTTGTGCCCATCTGTGACTCAACATCTCTGCGGTATGGTATGTAGCAGTCTGTCCTTTCCATAATAGTGTCAGTATACTTAATTTGGAATATTAACCAGTATTTTACATTTGTAACTTGTGGGATTATCAACAGGTAATTCCTCAAATTTGTTGCATGATTGCTCTTCAGAAAGATGTACGTTACTTGCAGCATTAAAGATGATTATTTTCTTTCTGATGCTTAATTTCTTTACTTAATACACACAGGACATGAGTTTGTTCTATTACTTAAATAAATGACAGCTTGAATTTATAACATCTATTCCTTTATAGCCAAATAAGTCTGAAGATGTGGAAATACTTCATGTTGCAAATTCCTCATCATTTCCTGCTTTTAAGTTAAATTTGAATATCCACTTATATGTATAGTGGATTTTTATTTATTACCAACTGTGAGCAAGCTGTAGGAAACATATTAAGATGCATAAGAAATCACAGAAAAGAGAAAATCTCATGCACATTTTTAGTGACTTTCACATCATTATATGTGCTAGTGCTTCTGTATTTACTTTCTTTATTTGGGAAAAGTAGATGGGGCAACAGAACTAGCTAAGTGGTGATGTGCAATTTTGAGGTGGCAGAAAGCTAAGAGGAAACATGACATATCAACTAGCAGATTGATTAGACGCATTAGTGCTTTACCAGGCATGGCTATGTTTGAGGTGGATGTAATAGCCTTCCTACCTAGCTCACCAAGTCGGTTGAGGGAGATTTGTTGTTGTTGTTGTTGTTGTTGTTGTTGTTGTGTTGTTGACTTCAGTCCAGAGACTGGTTTGATGCAGCTCTCCACGCCACTCTATCCTGTGCAAGCTTCTTCATCTCACAGTACCTACTGCAACCTACATCCTTCTGAATCTGCTTACTGTATTCATCTCTTGGTCTCCCTCTCCGATTTTTACCCTCCATGCTGCCCTCCAATACTCAGTTGGTGGTACCTTGATGCCTCAGAACATGTCCTACCAACCGATCCCTTCCTCTAGTCAAGTTGTGCCACAAACTTCTCTTCTCCTCAATTCTGTACAATACCTCCTCATTAGTTACGTGATCTACCTATCTAATCTTCAGCATTCTTCTGTAGCACCACATTTCTAAAGCTTCTATTCTCTTCTTGTCCAAACTATTTATTGTCCATATTTCACTTGCATACATGGCTACACTCCATACAAATACTTTCGGAAACAACTTTCTGACACTTAAATCTATACTCGATGTTAACAAATTTCTCTTCTTCAGAAACGCTTTCCTTGCCATTGTCAGTCTACATTTTATATCCTATCTACTTCGACCGTCATCAATTTTTTGCTCCCCAAATAGCAAAGCACATTTACTATTTTCAGTGTCTCATTTCCTAAACGAATTCCCTCAGCATCACGCAACTGAATTCGACTATATTCCATTATCCTCGTTTTGCTTTTGTTGATGTTCATCTTATATCCTCCTTTCAAGACACTCTCCATTCCGTTCAGCTACTCTTCCATGTCCTTTGCTGTCTCTAATAGAATTACAATGTCATCGGTAAACCTCAAAGTTTTACTTCTTCTCCATGGATTTTAATTCCTACTCCAAATTTTTCTTTTGTTTCCTTTACTGCATCCTCAATATACAGATTGAATAACATCGGGGATAGGCTGCAACCCTGTCTCACTCCCTTCCCAACCACTGCTTCCCTTTTATGTCCCTCGACCCTTATAACTACCATCTGGTTTCTGTACAAATTGTAAATAGCCTTTCACTCCCTGTATTTTACCCCTGCCACATTCAGAATTTGAAAGACAGTATTCCAGTCAACATTGTCAAAAGCTTTCTCTAAGTCTACAAATGCTAGGAAAGTAGGTTTACCTTTCCTTAATCTATCTTCTAAAATAAGTCGTAGGGTCAGTATTGCCTCACGTTTTCCAACATTTCCATGGAATCCAAACTGATCTTCCCGAGGTTGGCTTCTCCAGTTTTTCCATTCAACTGTAAAGAATTCGTTTTAGTATTTTGCACCCGTGACTTATTAAACTGATAGTTCGGTAATTTTCACATCTGTCAACACCTGCTTTCATTGGGATTTGAATTATTACATTCTTGTTGAAGTCTGAGGGTATTTCGCCTGTCTCATACATCTTGCTCACCAGATGGTAGAGTTTTGTCAGGACTGGCTCTCCCAAGGCTGTCAGTAGTTCTAATGGAATGTTGTCTACTCCCGGGGCCTTGTTTCGACTCAGGTCTTTCAGTGCTCTGTCAAACTCTTCACGCAGTACCTTATCTCCCATTTCATCTTCATCTACATCCTCTTCCATTTCCTTAGTATTCCCCTCAAGTACGTTGGCCTTGTGTAGACCCTCCATATACTCCTTCCACCTTTCTGCTTTTCGTTCTTTGCTTAGAACTGGGTTTCCATCTGAGCTCTTGATATTCATAAAATTGGTTCTCTTTTCTCCAAAGGTCTCTTTAATTTTCCTGTAGGCAGTATCTGTCTTACCCCAAGTGATATACGCCTCTACATCCTTAACATTTGTCCTCTAGCCATCCCTGCTTATCCCCTTTGTACTTCGTGTTGATCTCATTTTTGAGACATTTGTATTCCCTTTTGCTCTCTTCATTTACTGCATTTTTATATTTTCTCCTTTCATCAATTAAAGTCAATATATCTTCTGTTACCCAAGGACTTCTACTAGCCCTCATCTTTTTACCTACTTGATTCTCTGCTGCCTTCACTATTTCATCCCTCAAAGCTACCCATTCTTCTTCTACTGTATTTCTTTCCCCCATTCCTGTGAATTGTTCCCTTATGGTCTCCCTGAAACTCTGTACAACCTCTGGTTCTTTCAGTTTATCCAGGTCCCATCTCCTTAAATTCCCACCTTTTTGCAGTTTCTTCAGTTTTAATCTATAGGTCATAACCAATAGATTGTGGTCAGAGTCCACATCTGCCCCTGGAAATGTCCTACAATTTAAAACCTGGTTCCGAACTCTCTGTCTTACCATTATAGAATCTATCTGAAACCAGTGTCTCCAGGCCTCTCCCATGTATACAACCTTCTTTTGTGATTTTTAAACCAAGTGTTAGCTATATAATTAAGTTATGCTCTGTGCAAAATTCTACCAGGCGGCTTCCTCTTTCATTTCTTAGCCCGTTTCCATATTCACCTACTACGTTTCCTTCTCTTCCTTTTCCTACTATTGAATTCCAGTCACCCATGAGTACCAGATTTTTATGTCCCTTCACTATCTGGACAATTTCTTTTACCTCGTCAAACATTTCATCAGTCTCTTCGTCATCTGCAGAGCTTGTTGGCATATAAACTTGTACTACTGTGGTAGGTGTGGGCTTTGCATCTATCTTGGCCACAATAATGTGTTCACTGTGCTGTTTGTAGTAGCTTACCTGCACTCCTATTTTTTTATCGTTATTAAGCCTACTCCTGTGTTACCCCTATTTGATTTTGTATTTATAACCCCTGTATTCACGTGACCAGAAGTCTTGTTCCTCCTGCCACCGAACTTCACTAATTCCCACTATATCTAACTTAAATTTTCTAACCTACCTGCCCGATTAAGGTATCTGACATTCCAAGCTCCACGTAGAATGCCAGTTTTCTTTCTCCTGATAATGACGTCCTCCTGAGTAGTCCCCGCCCGGAGATCGAATGGTGGGACTATTTTACCTCTGGAATATTTTACCCAAGAGGATGCCATCATCATTTAACCTCACAGTAAAGCTGCATGTCCTCGGGAAAAATTACAGCTGTAGTTTCCCCTTGCTTTCAGCCGTTCGCAGTACCAGCACAGCAAGGCTGTTTTGGTTGGTGTTACAAGGCCAGATTGGTCAATCGTCCAGACTGTTGCCCCTGCAACTACTGAAAAAGCTGCTGCTTCTCTTCAGGAACCACACATTTGTCTGGCCTCTCAACAGATACCCCTCCATTTTGATTGCACTTATAGTACAGCTATCTGTATCACTGAGGCATGCAAGCCTCCCCACCAACGGCAAGGTCCATGGTTCATGGGAGGGGGTTTGAGTGAGATATGCACTTTATATAAACAAAGTTGTATCAAAGATTAAAATCAAATTGAATGCCAGTTGACATGTGAACCCACACCTTTGGATAACTGTGTGGTTTTGTAATCACGTAAGGGTCTGAAAATGTAGACTTTATTTCTGACAAAATTAGCATCTATTTTTGTCAAAATTAGCATGAAAAAGAGAGGGGGGGGGGGGGGGGTAATTCGACATACAAAAGTAATAAGTTGCCTCGTTACATGTCTGAAGACGAAGTCTTTGAGCTTTTAAACTAATTGTAAAAAAAAGTGTTTTGTGATAAAATAATAATAAAAGAAAATAAATAGTGTTTATTCTCTACAATGATAGTTCATAACTGGAATGTTTGCTTTTGCAGAAATTTCAACCCCCCCCCCCTCGTCCCCCTCCTCCTCTAAATGGTCTCGGCTTGTTTTTATCTTTTAGCTCTATTAAAGCTTTCAACATAGAAATAGTAGCATTTTCCCAGCAGTGAACAGAGACTTTTCTTATTTAAAGTGTTCCTTGACATTATTTTCTTTTTCCTTCTCAGTTCAATAATACAAAACTGCAAAATATTGGTTTTGAATTTGTAACATATAAGCCCTTACAAGTATATTGCTGACTCCTTCTGTGGGCATTCATAGCCATAAGACCCACATTTGTACATGCTACAGACAGAAATGACTAGATACGTATAGTAGAACTGAAAATACCTCTTTTTGCATGTTAGAGGAAGACTATCGGTGTGATCAAAATATGTAGACCAGTTTTGTTTACCTGTCACTGTAGTGTGGAAACTATAATATGGCCGCTGGCTTTCTCTGTAAACAAAATAGAACTATGACTGCTAGAATGGAGAGGAGTGGTGCAGGGAAATAAGCCCCGCTTGCGTCTCACAGGGGAGCCATCCTACACCTGCCTTCTGTGTTTATGCGGAAGCAGAATTGACACATGGTCCTAACGATCGCTGATACCTCCTGGTGTCGTGAGCCGTAATCAGACTCTGTGAGGAATGAGGTTTAGAATCTTCACTAATTTCAAAATGAGAACAGAAAATATTGAGCTGCATACTGCGAGTAAACAGAGCATTCAGTAATGCTTACTGGATAATAGCTTCATGAAGTTGGCAATTTCGGAAACAAGGTAATTAGGCTCTACTTCAACCAGTATCTTACTGAACCATAATTCAAAATACCTGCCACATTTAAGTGCACGTGTTGCAGCAACTTTTTGAAGTTTAGGTTGAAGATAAATACACATGTAATTGTTCTAAAACGCTAGTTCCCATGGCTGAGTTCTATGTTATGCTACCTGGTGTGCATGTTACAACTATTCAGTCACCCACAACTGATGTGGTTGTGTGGCACAGGAACACACTGATACACTATTACATTCATGCAGAGGTACATTTTATAATTTGCAGACACATTCTTACACATTATCTTTCCAAATTGGGCTTCATCAGATGTTGTGCAATACAAGTGTCCAAAAAGGGTGGGGGGGTGGGGGTGTACCCGCTGTTTCAAAAGGAAATTGCCAGTTTTCATAGGCAATTTAATGTGTCTAAGGGGATGTCCAGTATTGCCTGAATACCAAAAGCCTGCACAATATGGCATATAACAATCTTTTTTTTTTTTAATTTTTTTTCATCTAGAGTGCTTAGGGATTTAATTATCATCATCAGATGTAGTGATAAATAAAAGAAAGAAAAACAGCAGAGAAGTGCACTGCATATTAACAAAGTGAAACATACGTAAGGAGTAGACTTGTACATGGAATTCATTCCCTTCATTGAAAAAGATGTATTGTAAAATATGTCTTATATTGATGCCACCCATTGTTGGTAACTTCATTACAGTTAAAGCTTTTACTCTTTAGGTAAATAAGTCCAGCATGTTGGTAAATAGCAGTTTCATTCTTTGATAATGTATTTACAAAGTTGCCATTCACAAGTAATAACAAATATGTATACTAATTGTGTGGAATAGACTGTGTAAAAATAATTAAGTTAAGCTGAAAAACAATACAACAGACAAAAACAAAAGGGAGAGAAGAAGGAAGGAAGGAAGGTGTTTCGTCATAAAACTTGACTTTTTAGTCCAGCATAGTTCATCAGTAACAGTGTCTTTTTGTGGTTGCATATGTAAAACTTTGGCTCTTACAAGTAACCACCAATATATATTTAGTTTTGTGAAATAGACTGTTTTAACTTTGCCAGTGAACTGAAAAATAGTCCACCAGACAAAGAAAGAAATAGAGATTTCAGCTGTTTTGACTCGCAGGAGGCTAAACTAATAATCAAGTGACAAATGCCACCTTGAAAGTCAGTTTTTGTATTTGTTTTGGTGGTCTTCAACTAATTATTCATTTATTTCAGTTACTTTTGTACTATGTCAAACAAATGAATGCTTCCCTTTATTTCAACAGTTGGTTCCCAATGCAAGTATTGTATTATGTTTAGAATGAGTACAGTTTATGGGTGATGTACTTTGAATGATGGACGAAGGCAGATATGAGTTTACTGGTGCCAGAAGCATAAAGTTCATTGAGGGAGGATCTGTGGAATTTTTTACTTTCCACAGTTTGTTTCAAATCTCACAAAGTTGAAATTGTGGTGCTGAATACTCTTGTGTATTTTGAAATGTTTATGCAGAGTGTCCCTTCAAAGAGTCATCAGGGGCATTTTCTCTGGTGTTAAGGCAGATAGTTGCAATTTTGCTTTTGCAGTCAGTGTCAGCATAAATAAATAAATAAATAAATACTCCTCATCGCATTTTGGTACAATGCCCAGTGTTGATGGAAAGTGTCTGTTTGCTTATTGATATGTATTAACTGGAACATTAAAACACGATGCCTTACCATACTCCAGCAGCAGATGAGCAGTGCTACTGTATGGTGGGAGCAGTCAGCACGAGCCATGGTGGCATACAAGTCATAGTTGGACTTATGGTCATTCGTTGTGTTTAAAAGTTCCTGTTAATACGTATTGATAAAACAAAAACAGCACTAAACTAATCAATGAAATAAACATGTAAAACCAGTGGTTTTTATCAACACTGGGTGTTGATAAAGGATATGATAAGCAGTATATGTTTGGGCAGTCTTGAGCTACACATTTCAAATACAGAATTGCAAATATCTGTTGAAACACCAGAGTTAATGTGCCTGACTATTCTTAGGAGAGACACCCTGTAAATAAATTGTCCTCTAAAACTGAAGCTATTTATTAGGTGGTGTACTTTTATAAGAAGGCTCTGTTGTTATTTTTTCAGAGCTAATACCCAGAGAATCTTTAAAACTGGGTGAAGTTCTTGGTGAAGGGGAATTTGGTGCAGTCTACCAAGGAACGTTCATGCACCCAGATGGAACTGTGGTAAGAACTGTAACTTTGTTTATGTAATTTAGTTATACCTTTTTTTGGGTCATTGGTCTTCTGAACTGTTTGTTGTGGCCCGCCATGAATTCCTCTCCTGTGCCAACCTTTTCATTTCTGAGTAGTGTGTATAACATATGTCCTCAATTATTTGCTGGATGTATTCCAGTCTATGTCTTCCTTTGCAGTTTTTACAATCTGCAGCTCTCTCTGGTACCATGGATGTTATTCTATCATCCTGTTGCTTCTCTTTGTCAGTGTTTCACACACATTCTTTTCCTCACCAATTCTGCAAAGAACCTCCTCATTCCTTACCTTAATGGGCCAATTGCCTTGTTTGTATGTACTTATATAACTGTTTATGAAAACTCAGTTGTTAACTGAAATTTTTGAGGAAGTGTATGCTGGACTACAAGAGTCAGATCACGTTTTAAAAAAAGTTTTCCTGCTTACTTAGGGCATAGGAAATATTTTCTTACAAAGAAGTGTTACTACCAAGGGAGTTATTCAACTCTGTAACTTTTGTGACTTGAATCTTCAATAGCTTCATTAAAATTTTGTCAGAGAAGGCCTTGCATTTATGGACAAGTTGATGGACATTGGACTTTACTCTGGAAATTATTTTTGTGGTATTTTGGACACTGAAAATACTGTACAACTGCTGTTATCATGAGGAATCATTTCCGAATTCACTGAAGAGAGGCATTTTCAATGGTAAAGACACAAGAATTAGTCAAGACAGTGTTGTCAGTGTTACTACTATTTTCTAAATGATGATATAACAATGCAGGTGCGACATGTTGAAAATTGTAATATAGGCATTTGCGAAGAGGTGGACATGAGTGAAAGTTTGCTGCAGATGCCAGTAAAAATTGGAAAGTACATGAAGAACTATGAGTTTTTTCTGAGGGTTGTGGTGTGTGGGTGGAAAGAACACATGGAGCAAAAAAATAAAGATAATAGTTTGGAACACAACAATGATAGTGGACTTAATTTTTTACAAAGAACTATTGAAATATATGCAAATTTTTAGTGGTAGTGATTAGTCTCAGTGGCGTCTAACTGCATGAGACCTTAGAGACATGCATTTGCAACTGATACCATAATTACACATTAAAAAACAACTTCTCTCATAGAGATGACTGCTAACTGTTTACAGGATACACTTCTGGAGGTTATTATTCTCTTATAAACTTGTACATATGTACACTGTTGATATTGCTAAATCTGTCTTAGCTCCTCCTCATAGCTATATTTATGATCAAAAGACACCAAGGATGAACTCTGGGTATTAGCCCCAAGCAGTGAAAATTTTGTGTTAATTTACTTGAAAGAGCAATTTAGAACAGTATCCAAATTAAATGCTTGTCATCCAGCATTTAAGCTGACCTGTTCATATAGCGGACATTTAAGGTGACCTGCTCATATAGCGTAGTGCGCAGCACACTAGCTTATGAAACACCAAGGTGAGCTGGACACAGATTAAATCCGCATGGCACCTCAATGACCATGGGCTGGTACACCAGATAGCTTGACTGTGGCTCCCTGACAGTTTCCTAATCTCGTTTATGCAAATGCTGAGTTGGTCCCCAAATTCTACCTCAGTAAATACGATACACAAACAGTTAAAATACAATAACACACAGAACAAAGTTTACACAGTTTACAGACAAATGGAGTGCACGAAGTCTGTCCTGAAGGTTACCGTGACAACTTTGATGTCAGGAAGGACATTTGGCCACAAAGTTAAATAATGAAATAAACATTTACCAAATCCTGGGAGAAGTGGGCCCTGTTGGTTAGGATAAACTCAAGGGAACAGAAGAATCCAGCATTGAAGGCTTTTTATTTGTGTGTAGTTTTGATGTACAGTTTGATTAACCCTTTCAGATCATCTGGCTCTAATTGTATACATTAACTTTTACTGTGTCTTAGCTGCAACAGAAATATTTGTCCTAACCCAAGGTACACATTCATGAATGTTCAACACTTTCATCATGCACAAATGCTATCAGCTGTTGGACATCACTATGAAAATATCAGCAAGTCAGTGTAGCAGTGCTCAGCAGCCCATGACCAACAGAATACACAGATGTGGGTGGTTTGCTACATTCCACTGTATAATTCGATATTGTTATTTGCTCGAACAGTCCACGGGTGTGCTGCTGGTCCATAATGTCCAACGGGCACAATATTTTGGCGATCAGACCTGTCGCCATCGTCAGGTGTGCTGACGAACTGAGTTCGTGAGGGTGGGTGACCGTCTTAACCCCCTCGCCACGAGAGATGTTCACTCCGCGGTCCGCGCCCGCATGGTCGCTGAGTGGCTGGCATAGACGTCTGTGGTGGCGTCGGTGTAACTGCCTCGTCCACCCTGGTCGCTCATTCGTTTTCTTTACTGAGCCTCTTTTTAATTAGACTCAGTGCTGGTTCCCATGCCTTGCTGAGGTTATAGCCGCAATCCACAATCTCTGTTGATGAGTCCGTCCCTGGTACGAATTTTGGTAGCCTCTCTAATGACACTGTCCCAGTATTTAGATGTCTGTGCCAAGACCCTGGCAAGTTGGTAGTCCATTTCGTGATTTTCAGAGAAACAGTGCTCTACGACTGCCGACTTGTTGGGGTACATAAGCTCGCGCCGACCAGACTCATGTCGTGGGTTGACTCCTGTTGCTCTCATGTCGACCGCGAAGCCACTACCCCCATGGCCCACTGGACTCACGTGGCGACCCCACATGCGCCGATGCTCAAGCTGGACAAGTCATCTTGTGTCTCAGTGTGCAACTGATCAACCGATAGATCCAACCGCCAGTGACGTTTCCTGAGCAAACTCGAGCAGACTGGCGGCCTAATGCACAGACTCAGATGCAGGAACTAAACCCTGACTGGGCGTGCACTCGCTGAGTTCTCTTACTGGTGGAGTGGAAAGACTCTAATTTATCTGGCTTTAAAGATTGATCAAAACGAAAGACATACTAGCACTCCGACCGACAGACAGACACTAACTGCCGCACAAATGCAGACGAGAGACAGACCAGCAACTGGTGACGAGTGACTGACCCAGACTCACTCCGATTGACCAACTGACCCCGGACTGACCGACTGGCGAGCTCATAGCGCCCCTTAAATGCACGTGAACAGGCAACCGTTCCCCTTTCCCACCAGAGGGAGACACCAAAGCTGTGATTGCCACAGCAGCGCCACCGCCAGAAAAGGGGGGCGACTGCTTCACACTACCCACTATGGCGCGCTCTTCAAAACAGCAGTTTTTACCATGGCTCAGGGTACATAAGTCGAGTGCACCTCTGATGTTCTCAGCAATGATCTTCGATGGTGCACACTGTCCGTCCAATTTAAGTCTTCCCACACTCACAGGGAATCTGGTATATGCCGGCCTTCTGCAAACTGAGATCGTCTTTTTAACACTTCCTTATAAAGCTCGTGTTTTATTGAGCGGGCAAAAGACTGTTCCTACTCGGTGTTTCCTCAATATTCGTCCTATTTTCCCCGATAGTGCTCCAGTATACGGGATATAGGCGATGGCTATCTCTTCCTCCGTGACTTTGTCCATCTCCACACGCTGTACTGCAGAGGTGGGCCGGAGAGCGCGTCTGATCTGCCATTCCAAGTACCCGTTTTTGCGAAATACAGTTTTGAGGTGTTCCAGCTCATGGGGCAGACTCTCTGCGTCCGAGATGGTGCGTGCCCTGTGCACCAATGTTTTTAGTACCCCTTTCGCCTGCGAAGGGTGGTGGCAGCTATTTGCATGCAGATACAGGTCAGTGTGCATTTTCTTCCTGTATACCACATGGCCCAGGGTGCCATCCGCTCTTCTTTTGACCATGACATCCAGAAATGGTAAACTTCCTTCTGCTTTGGTCTCCATTGTGAATTTGATGTTCAGATGTATGGAGTTCAGGTGTGTAAGGAAGTCTAGGAGCTTGTCCCTTCCATGGGGCCATATCACGAATGTGTTATCAACATAATGTAGAAAACAAGTAGGTTTCCACTTGGATGACGCCAAAGCTTCCTCCTCGAAATACTCCATATAGAAATTCGCGATCACAGGCAAACATGGGTTCCCCATTGCGACTCCTGTTTGCTCATAGTATTCTCCATTAAACAGAAAATACAATGGAGGTCAGAACGTGCCTGAAAAGGTCGGTCATCTTCTCATCAAATTTCTGTGCAGTGAGCTCAACTGATTCTCAAAGAGGCACCCTTGTGATTAACAAGACAACGTCAAAACTCACCAGGATATCTGAGTCTTTCAGCTTGAAGTTCTCAAGACATTTTATGAGATCCATAGAATTCCAAATGTGATGAGAGCATTTACCCACGTAAGGGCTTAGTAGTTCTGCCAGGTATTTGGCCAGCAAATATGTAGGTGCCCTAATGTTGTTGACAATTGGGCGTAATGGCACCCCTTCTTTGTGGACTTTAGGGAGACCATAAAGTCTTGGCGGTACAGGTCCTTGAGGTGTCAATTTCTTGGCGACACCCTCTGAGGAAACACCAAGTAGGGACTGTCTTTTGCCCACCCAATAAAACACGAGCATTATTGGGAAGTGTCAAAGATGATCTCTGTTTGCGGAAGGCCGGCATATACCAGATTCCCTGTGAGTGTGGGAAGACTTACATTGGACAGACAGTGCGCACCATCGAAGATCATTGCCGAGAACATCAGAGGCACACTCGACTTATGTACCCCAACAAGTCGGCAGTCACAGAGCACTGTTTGTCTGAAAATCACGAAATGGACTACTAACATACAAGGGCCTTGGCACAGACATCTAAATACTGGGACAGCGTCATTAGAGAGGCTATTGAAATTCGTACCAGGGACGGACTCATCAACAGAGATTGCGGCTATAACCTCAGAAAGGCATGGGAACCAGCACTGAGTCTAATTGAAAAGAGGCTCAGCAAAGAAAACTAACGAGCGACCGGGCTGGATGAGGCAGGTACACCGACGCCACCACAGACACCAACACCAGCCTCTCAGCGACCACCGACGCGTGGCCACGGGCGTGGACCATGGAGAGAACATCTCGCGAGGGGAGGGGATGGGATTTAAGACGGCCGCCCACCCTCAGGAGCACAGTTCGTCAGCGCACCTGACGATGGCGACATGTCTGATCACCGAAATATTGTGCCTGTTGGACCGGCAGTACACCCGAGGACTGTTTGAGCAAGAAATACGCTGGGAGAAGTTGAAGAATCACAAACGATATTGTTATTGTTATTTTGCATGGTAAGTATTGAATGATCATTTTATTTATTATAATATAATAGAAATTCCAGGATGGAATGTAACAGTATTATGAAAAGGATAGTTGCCACTCATCATATAGTGGAGATGCTGAGTCGTAGACAGACACAACAAAAAGACTGTCGCAAAAAAAGCTTTCGACCAATAAGGGCTTTGTCAAAGATAGACCTCCCCCCCCCCCCCCCCCCCCCCACACACACACAGATGACCACAGTCTCTGGCAGCTGAAGAAGCCACACTACAAGCAGAAGCAGCAGCAGTGCATAATGGGAGAGGCATTTGGGTAGGGGTAAGGAGGAGGCTGGGGTGCGGACGGGGAAGGATACCAGAGTAGGGGCGAGGGATGGTGAAGTGGTGTTGGGGAGCGTGCAGGGACAATGTGGAGAGAGGGTGGGGCAGCTAGGTGCAGTCAGCATGTTTGATGATGGGCGGGGGAGAGGTGGAGGGGGGGGGGGTGGAGGAGGGTGCCAGAAAAGGAGAGAAGTAAAAAGACTTGATGTACTGGTGGAATAGAGGGCTACGTAGTGCTGGAATGGGAACAGGGAAGGGGCTTGATGGGTGAGGACAATGACTAATGAAGGTTGAGGCAGGAAGGGTTACAGGAACATTGGATATATTGCAGGGAGAGTTTCCCACCTGCACAATTAAGAAAAGCTGGTGTTGGTTGGAAGGATCCATAAGTCACAGGCTTTGAAGCAGTCATTGAAACAAAGAATGTCTTGTTGGGTGGCATGCTCAGCAACAGGATGGTCCAGTTTGGCCATTCATACGGACAGATAGCGTGTTGGTTGTCATGCCCACATAGAATGCAGCACAATGGTTGCAGCCTAGCTTGTAAATCACATGACTGGTTTTACACGTAGGTCAGCCTTTGAGGGATAGGTAATGTTTGTGACAGGACTGGAGTAGGTGGCGGTGGGAGATGTATGGGACAGGTCTTGCATCTAGATCTATTACAGGGATATGAGCCATGAGTTGGAAGCAGGGGCTGTGTAGCGATGGACAAGTATATTGTGTAGGTTCGATGGATGGTGGAATACCGCTGTGGGAGGGGTGGAAAAGGTAGTGGGCAGGACATTTCTCATTTTAAGGCACAAAAGAGATAGTTGAAACCATGGTGGAGAATGTAATTCAGTTGCTCCAGTTCTGGGTGTTATTGAGTTAGGAGGGGAATGCTCCTCTGTGGCTGGACAGCAAGTCTTGGATATCAGTGGGTGACTTTAGTTTTAGGCCAAAGCCTTCTTCAGAAAATGACACTTTTGTACTTCTTAGACACAATTTTCTACATTGCAGACCTGAAGATGGCTTGTAGGTAAGCTGAAATTAGTAATCAATTTTCAATAAAATTAGTATTTGTGATCTGAACTATTAAGAATTTTTCTGAATCCACAGCTCTAGCCTTATTACTTTGCTGGAGAATATAAAAATATAGTTATTTATCTATTCTGTAAGTTTGCTTTAAGTCTTACAAAAGTGTATCATTGATTGTAATTAATATTTGATGAGATACCATCTCATTAGGGATTTTTAATGTTTAATGGTATCAGATGTATCCTTTGGAAATGTACAGTCATGTTTTTAATACAATAAATAATAATGATGACAATAATAATAATAATAGTAATAATAATAATAATAATAAACTGAGAAAAGACATCAGACAGCTAACACAATTTATAAGAAATGAAATATCAGATAAAAAACGAAAAAGGTTAGGTAAAATCTCACAACAACAAGCGATAGAGCAATTAGATGAAAAGAAGCAGAAATTACAAGCATTGGCCAAACGACTTAGAAGATACAAAAAAAGTGAAAATAGAAGGAAACAAAACCAAACATCCAACACAAACCCAAAGAAATTTTATCAGACAATAGATAACACACACATTAAAATAGACAATCCACCAAACATAACAGACATGGAACACTTCTGGAGCAACATATGGTCAAACCCGGTACAACATAACAGACATGCACGGCGGATACAAGCAGAAACAGACACATACAAGATGATACCACAAATGCCTGAAGTGATAATTTTGCAACATGAAGTCACCCGAGCAATTAATTCTATGCACAATTGGAAAGCCCCTTGAAAAGATAAAATAGCAAATTTCTGGCTAAAGTTCACCTCAACACATTCACACCTAACTAAATTATTTAACATTAATATAATAGAGGGAAACATTCCACGTGGGAAAAATATATATAAAGATGCTGTGACTTACCAAATGGGGAAAGCGCTGGTAGATAGACACAATAAAAAACACACACACAGATTTCAAGCTTTCGCAACCCAAGGTTGCTTCATCGGGAAAGAGGGAAGGAGAGGGAAAGACGAAAGGATGTGGGTTTTAAGGGAGAGGGTAAGGAGTCATTCCAATCCCTGATGAAGAACAAAATGACTGCTGCAAAGGAGCACGGGGATGTAAACAGCAACTGATAATAGATGCAGAGGTGACATGTTGTTGTTGTAGTTGTTGTTGTTGTTGTTGTTGTTGTTGTTGTCTTCAGTCCTGAGACTGGTTTGATGCAGCTCTCCATGCTACTCTATCCTGTGCAAGCTTCTTCATCTCCCAGTACCTACTGCAGCCTACATCCTTCTGAACCTGATTGGTGTATTCATCTCTTGGTCTCCCTCTACGATTTTTACCCTCCACGCTGCCCTCCAGTACTAAATTGGTGATCCCTTGATGCCTCAGAACATGTCCTACCAACCGATCCCTTCTTCAGGTCAAGTTATGCCACGAACTCCTCAAGCTAAAACTAAACAAAGGTCACTACACTACCCATACATTGATTACCAAAAAGCTTTTGATAGTGTGCCCCACTCATGGTTGCTACAAATATTGGAAATATACAAAGTAGATCCTAAATTGATACAGTTCCTAAACATAGTAATGAAAAATTGGAAAACCACACATAATATCCAAACAATTTCAAATAATATCACTTCACAGCCAATACAGATTAATCGTGGAATATACCAAGGGACTCATTAAGTCCTTTCTGGTTCTGCCTTGCTCTGAACCCACTGTCCAACATGCTAAATAATACAAATTATGGATATAATATTACTGGAACATACCAACACAAAATCACACATTTGCTAAACATGGATGATCTAAAACTACTGGCAGCAACAAATCAACAACTCAACCAATTACTAAAGATATTCAGCAATGATATAAATATGGCTTTTGGAATAGACAAATGTAAGAAAAATAGCATAGTCAAGGGAAAACACACTAAACAAGAAGATTACATATTGGATAACCACAGTGACTGCATAGAAGCGATGGAAAAAACAGATGCCTATAAATATCTAGGATACAGACAAAAAATAGGAATAGATAATACAAATATTAAAGAAGACCTAAAAGACAAAGACTAACAAAAATACTGAAAACAGAATTGACAGCAAGAAACAAGAAAAAAGCTTATGCTATACCAATATCGACCTACTCATTTGGAGTAGTGAAATGGAGTAGCACAGACCTAGAAGCACTCAATATAGTTACACGATGACAATGCCAAAAATATAGAATACATTACATACATTCAGCAACAGAAAGATTCACATTAAGTAGAAAGGAAGGAGGAAGGGGATTTATCGACATAAAAAAACCTACATTATGGACAGGTAGACAATTTAAGAAAATACTTTATAGAATGCGCAGAAACTAGCAAAATACACAAAGCAATCACTCATATAAATACATCAGCTACACCATTGCAATTTCATAACCACTTCTACAACCCTTTAGGTCACATAACATCAACAGATATGAAGAAAGTAAATTGGAAAAAGAAAACACTACATGGCAAGCACCCGTATCATCTAACAAAGCCACACATCGATCAAGACGCATCCAACACAGGCTAAGAAAAGGCAATATATACAGTGAGATGAATTCATGATTGCAATACAGGATCAAACAATAAACACCAGATGTTACAACAAGCATATTATTAAAGATCCCAATACCACAACAGATAAATGCAGACTTTGCAAACAACAAATAGAAACAGTAGATCACATCACAAGCAGATGTACAATACTAGCAAATACAGAATACACCAGAAGACATGACAATGTAGCAAAAATAATACATCAACAACTTGCCATACAACATAAACTACCATACAACATAAACTAATAAAACAACACGTTCCCGCATACAAGTATGCACCACAAAATGTACTGGACAATGATGAATACAAATTATACTGGAACAGAACCATTATAACATATAAAACAACACCACATAACAAACCTGACATCATACTCACCAATAAAAAGAAGAAATTAGCACAACTAATCAAAATATCCATACCCAATACAACAAATATACAGAAGAAAACAGGAGAAAAAATTGAAAAATACATCCAACTGGCTGAGGACATCAAGGACATGTGGCATCAGGATAAAGTTGACATTATACCAATTATACTATCAACTACAGGAGTCATACCACACAATATCCACCAGTACGTCAACGCAATACAGCTACAATCAAACATATATATACAACTACAGAAATCTGTAATTATTGATACATGTTCAATTACCCGAAAGTTCCTAAATGCAATGTAACAAATACCGTACAGTTTTAACGTCTGAGAAAGGAAAGATGATAATAATAATAATAATAATAATAATAATAATAATGACAACAACTACCACCATTAATTTTCTGCTTATTTCAGTCACTTTGTCTTTTAAAGTATTTTCATAACATCTTGAATTTCCAGTCTCTCTGGTTTTCATTCATTTCATAACCTTGCATCCTGAATCTCTGTACCAATACAACACTTCTATTTTCATTAATTTCCTCAACTCATATGATACAATTGCTAACAAAAATCCCTTTGTTAACTTAGGGCTGTTTCTGCCTCTTGGCTCGTAGTGTAGACTGTTTCATCTGCTATTTTATTGTATCAGCAGTAAGTAACTCCTTTGCCCCAAATGTGATATTTTTGTTGATGCAGGTTTCATTTTGTAGCAGGTCACTGTTTTCCAAGTTTTATGTTTCCTTGGGCTGCTTAGTTTTTGTTTAACACTATGAGACAAGGACGTAATAGTATGTGATTTCTGCACTTATTTTGCCTAATATTACAAGTTGTCAAAATTATGTTTTAAGACATTATATTGTTATGTGCAAGAAATGATTTATTGGTTAATTGTTATCTTTTTAGGAAAAAGTTGCTATCAAGACTTTACATCAGGAGCATGTGGAAAAAAATCGTGATGAATTTTTGCGTGAAGCGAGAGTAATGATGAATCTAAACCATCATTGTGTTGTAAGACTTATAGGAGTCTCCATGGGGCCACCACTTCTGATGGTAAATTCTTGTTGCATTTTGTGGATTGAAATTATTATTGATTTATGTTTTAGTGCATGAAATTTTTTTGTAGTCTTTCTTTTTATTTTATTTAATTTTTGCATTATTTTGTTTGTAATCATTACAGTAATTATTAGAGCCAACATATCTTGTATTTTTCATTCCTATTACAGTGCTTAAACACAGTTCATATTTTTTAGGTTCAGGAATTAGTTAAGTTACGTTCAATGTTAGAATTTTTGCGGAATTTCCCTGAGAAAGTTAATCCAAATTATGAGCTTAAATTATGGGCTTCCCAAATTGCTTGTGGTGAGTAGTACTCTAGTTTGCATCTGCTTAACATTCAATACTGTAACATTTTTGTACTTATGTAAGTTTTGTTTAATATCATTTTTATTTACAATGCCCGCTTATTTTTGTGCATTTTAGCATCTATTTTTATAACATTTGTAATTTGCAGTGCCAGCTTACTTTTGTGTATTATATAATTCATTTTTATAACATTTTAACAGGTATGAAATACCTGGAGGAACAACGATTTGTCCATAGAGATTTAGCAGCAAGAAATATCCTTCTTGCTTCAAGACATCAAGCAAAAATTAGTGATTTTGGCCTATCAAGAGCTTTGGGAGGAGATCATGAATATTACACAGCAACGCAGGGAGGTAAATGGCCAATTAAATGGTATGTTTATTTTATATTATTGATTTATTATTCTGGGAATAGTTTTGAATTGAAATCACAAGCGTTGTGCAGGATATACAGAACAGAGTCAGGTGTTGTACTGCCTGTTGATCGGAAGTACAGCCAACGATTGACTGAAGCTCTGCCTGTTTCATCATCATTCCATATCTATTCATTCTTCAGCTTTTTGAGCAGAATTTTGGAAACTAAGAATTACAATAGTTAAATTCTATTTTGTGTGTGGCCTCTGTTGCACATGGCATAGGAAACTTTTACAGTATCTGTCTTACGCAATGCATTTTGCTTTATTTTTATTTATTTGATTTACTCTTGAACTTTGTTATTTATGTGTTATAAAACTGAATTATTTTCTCTTTGTAAGAATGAGCTAGGTGATACACATTAAGACATTGGAATTGAATGTAAAAACATTAGGTTTCACGTCCTCGTCCAACTGTCCAGCCCAGACTTTTCGCAGATCATTTAAGATGAATATCAACATGGTTCACCCAACAAGGCTACAGCTAATATTGTTCCCTATTTTTGCCCAGGAGAGAGTTTTATTTCAAGTTAACTTAAGACTAATGAGGCATTAAATCACAAGCTTCCTTCATTCCTCCTCTTGGATCGATATTAATCATAAGTTACGATCTTCAGCAGACTTCCTCCTGGCTAATGATCAAGAGAGGGGTGACACTGTGAAGGTTCTGAGAAACAAGATGATTTTTTTTAGTGTGTGTATTTTGAGCAGATGAAACCTACAAACACTTTCATACTTCTCAGATCTTATGACTGCACTGGAAGTTTTACAGTCTGCCCTTGATATGGGCGATGCATGACTATTACACTACTGGCCATTAAAATTGCTACACCATGAAGATGACGTGCTACAGACGCGAAATTTAACCGACAGGAAGAAGATGCTGTGATATGCAAATGATTAGCTTTTCAGAGCATTCACACAAAGTTGGCGCCGGTGGTGACACCTACATCGTGCTGACATGAGGAAAGTTTCCAACCGATTTCTCATACACAAACAGCAGTTGACCGGCGTTGCCTGGTGAAACGTTGTTGTGATGCCTTGTGTAAGGAGGAGTAATGCGTACCATCACGTTTCCGACTTTGATAAAGGTCATATTGTAGCCTGTTGCGATTGTGGTTTATTGTATCGCGACATTGCTGCTCGCGTTGGTCAAGATCCAATGACTGTTAGCAGAATATGGAATCGGTGGGTTCAGGAGGGTAATACGGAACACCATGCTGGATCACAACGACCTCGTATCACTAGCAGTCGAGATGACAGGCATCTTATCCACATGGCTGTAACAGATCATGCAGCCATGTCTCGATCCCTGAGTCAACACATGGGGACGTTTGCAAGACAACAACCATCTGCACGAACAGTTCGACGTCGTTTGCAGCAGCACGGACTATGAGCTCGGAGACCATGGTTGTGGTTACCCTTGACGCAGCATCACAGTCAGGAGCGCCTGCGATGGTGTACTCAACGACGAACCTGGGTTCATGAATGGCAAAACGTCATTTTTTCGGATGAATGCAGGTTCTGTTACAGCAGCACGATGGTCGCATCTGTGTTGGGCGACATCGCGGTGAACGCACATTGGAAGCGTGTATTCGTCGTCGCCATACTGGCGTATCACCCGGTGTGATGGTATGGGGTGCCATTGGTTACACGTCTCAGTCACCTCTTGTTCGCATTGACGGCACTTTGAACAATGGACGTTAGATTTCAGATGTGTTTCAACCCGTGGCTCTACCCTTCATTTGATCCCTGCGAAACCCTACATTTCAGCAGGATAATGCACGACCACATGTTGCAGGTACTGTAGGGGCCTTTCTGGATACAGAAAATGTTCGGCTGCTGCCCTGGCCAACACATTCTCCAGATCTCTCACCAATTGAAAACGTCTGGTCAATGGTGACCAAGCAACTGGCTCGTCACAATATGCCAGTCACTACTCTTGATGAACTGTGGTATCGTGTTGAAGCTGCATGGGCAGCTGTACCTGTACACGCCATCCAAGCTCTGCTTGACTCAATGCCCAGGCATCTGAAGGCCGTTATTTCGGCCAGAGGTGGTTGTTCTGGGTACTGATTTCTCAGGATCTATGCACCCAAATTGCGTGAAAATGTAATCACATGTCGGTTCTAGTATAATATATTTGTCCAATGAATACTTGTTTATCATCTTCATTTCTTCTTGGTGTAGCAATTTTAATGGCCAGTAGTGTAGCTTTACTCCCTTCAGTGTCATAGAGATCAGTAATGCACTAGTACTTTAAAGCCCACACATTTGTTTGAATACCTGACCCTTAGATCATTACAATGTAGTGGCTGGTTAGTGAAATAATTTATAAATAATTAGATTGCATAGATAAATCCTTGGGATTAATGATGTTGTCAGAACAGAATAATTATTCCAGAATGAGATTTTCACTCTGCAGCGGAGTGTGCGCTGATATGAAACTTCCTGGCAGATTAAAACTGTGTGCCCGACCTAGACTCGAACTCGGGACCTTTGCCTTTCGCAGGCAAGTGCTCTACCAACTGAGCTACCGAAGCACGACTCACGCCTGGTACTCACAGCTTTACTTCTGCCAGTATCTCGTCTCCTACCTTCCAAACTTTGCAGAAGCTCTCCTGCGAAACTTGCAGAACTAGCACTCCTGAAAGAAAGGATGTAGCGGAGGCATGGCTTAGCCACAGCCTGGGGGATGTTTCCAGAATGAGATTTTCACTCTGCAGCGGAGTGTGCGCTGATATGAAACTTCCTGGCAGATTAAAACTGTGTGCCTGAGTTCGAGTCTCGGTCGGGCACACAGTTTTAATCTGCCAGGAAGTTTCATATCAGCGCACACTCCGCTGCAGAGTGAAAATCTCATTCTGGAAACATCCCCCAGGCTGTGGCTAAGCCATGTCTCCGCTATATCCTTTCTTTCAGGAGTGCTAGTTCTGCAAGTTTCGCAGGAGAGCTTCTGTAAAGTTTGGAAGGTAGGAGACGAGATACTGGCAGAAGTAAAGCTGTGAGTACCGGGCGTGAGTCGTGCTTCGGTAGCTCAGTTGGTAGAGCACTTGCCCGCGAAAGGCAAAGGTCCTGAGTTCGAGTCTCGGTCGGGCACACAGTTTTAATCTGCCAGGAAGTTTCAGAATAATTATTGTTTGAATCCAATAAATTTTTATTCAAATGATTCACACATTTGTGAATGGCAGATTCAGATGAAAGAAAGGTAAATAATAATTAATGTAATGCAACAGGCAACAGGCAATTTCGGGCGTATTATAGTATTTGACAGTTGTAGCATCGCGTTTTATTACCTGAATAGTGTAAATTCGCGTAGTCGTTTGTCTTTTGTTTTTGTTTTGAACGGCCAGTGTCGGTTGGTCACAGTCAGTGTGCTCCCTGCCGCCGTTGGATAAGCAGCTGCAGCAGCAAGTCGTATACTCCTAGCTCACTCATTTGTTACATAGTTTAATTCTTAATTTCTTTGAGTGTTTTTGGTACTTGCATTGTTTGATACATAAATTTCGGGCGTATTATAGTATTTGAGAGTTGTAGCATCGCGTTTTAGTACCTGAATAGTGTAAATTCGCGTAGTCGTTTGTCTTTTGTTTTTGTTTTGAACGGCCAGTGTCGGTTGGTCACAGTCAGTGTGCTCCCTGCCGCCGTTGGATAAGCAGCTGCAGCAGCAAGTCGTATACTCCTAGCTCACTCATTTGTTACATAGTTTAATTCTTAATTTCTTTGAGTGTTTTTGGTACTTGCATTGTTTGATACATAAATTTCGGGCGTATTATAGTATTTGAGAGTTGTAGCATCGCGTTTTCGTACCTGAATAGTGTAAAATCGCGTAGTCTCCTTCCGCCGCCCAGCCGTGTGTCAGCAGCATTACTGCATTTACTAGGCAATCTTGTATTTTAATAGCCGTTTAAATTTTGTCGATTTGTTTGCGCTCTCTGTAGATTAGTTCAGACGTTCTTTGCAAAACAGTTTTTAGCATGGGTAGGGACTGCAACTGCTGTGTTCGGATGCAGGCTGAGTTGGCATCCCTTCGCTCCCAGCTTCAGGCAGTGTTGGCTTCGGTCACACAGCTTGAGGCTGTTGCCAATGGGCATCACTGTGGGGGTCCGGATGGGGGTTTGTCGGGGACGGCCAGCTCGTCCCATGCATCCCCCGATCGGACTAAGACTGTGGTTGCCCGGGATACTGCCCGCATTGAGGCTGATCCCTCACCTGTGGTAGAGTGGGAGGTCGTCTCAAGGTGTGGCAGGGGGCGAAAGACATTCCGGAGGGCTGAACGGAAGGCCTCTCCAGTTTGTCTGACGAACCGGTTTCAGGTTCTGTCTCAGGCTGATACTGATCTTCGGCCTGACATGGCTGCTTGTCCTGTTCCAGAGGTTGCCCCTCAGTCTGCAAGATCCGGGCGGTCGCAGAGGGTGGGCTTACTGGTAGTTGGGAGCTCCAACGTCAGGCGCGTAATGGGGCCCCTTAGGGAAATGGCAGCAAGAGAGGGGAAGAAAACCAATGTGCACTCGGTGTGCATACCGGGGGGAGTCATTCCAGGTGTGGAAAGGGTCCTTCCGGATGCCATGAAGGGTACAGGGTGCACCCATCTGCAGGTGGTCGCTCATGTCGGCACCAATGATGTGTGTCGCTATGGATCGGAGGAAATCCTCTCTGGCTTCCGGCGGCTATCTGATTTGGTGAAGACTGCCAGTCTCGCTAGCGGGATGAAAGCAGAGCTCACCATCTGCAGCATCGTCGACAGGACTGACTGCGGACCTTTGGTACAGAGCCGAGTGGAGGGTCTGAATCAGAGGCTGAGACGGTTCTGCGACCATGTGGGCTGCAGATTCCTCGACTTGCGCCATAGGGTGGTGGGGTTTCGGGTTCCGCTGGATAGGTCAGGAGTCCACTACACGCAGCAAGCGGCTACACGGGTAGCAGGGGTTGTGTGGCGTGGACTGGGCGGTTTTTTAGGTTAGATGGCCTCGGGCAAGTACAGAAAGGGCAACAGCCTCAAAGGGTGCGGAGCAAAGTCAGGACATGCGGGGACCAAGCAGCAATCGGTATTGTAATTGTAAACTGTCGAAGCTGCGTTGGTAAAGTACCGGAACTTGAAGCGCTGATAGAAAGCACCGAAGCTGAAATCGTTATAGGTACAGAGAGCTGGCTTAAGCCAGAGATAAATTCTGCCGAAATTTTTACAAAGGTACAGACGGTGTTTAGGAAGGATAGATTGCATGCAACCGGTGGTGGAGTGTTCGTCGCTGTTAGTAGTAGTTTATCCTGTAGTGAAGTAGAAGTGGATAGTTCCTGTGAATTATTATGGGTGGAGGTTACACTCAACAACCGAGCTGGGTTAATAATTGGCTCCTTTTACCGACCTCCCGACTCAGCAGCGTTAGTGGCAGAACAACTGAGAGAAAATTTGGAATACATTTCACATAAATTTCCTCAGCATGTTATAGTCTTAGGTGGAGATTTCAATTTACCAGATATAGACTGGGACACTCAGATGTTTAGGACGGGTGGTAGGGACAGAGCATCGAGTGACATTATACTGAGTGCACTATCCGAAAATTACCTCGAGCAATTAAACAGAGAACCGACTCGTGGAGATAACATCTTGGACCTACTGATAACAAACAGACCCGAACTTTTCGACTCTGTAAGTGCAGAACAGGGAATAAGTGATCATAAGGCCGTTGTAGCATCCCTGAATATGGAAGTTAATAGGAATATAAAAAAAGGGAGGAAGGTTTATCTGTTTAGCAAGAGTAATAGAAGGCAGATTTCAGACTACCTAACAGATCAAAACGAAAATTTCTGTTCCGACACTGACAATGTTGAGTGTTTATGGAAAAAGTTCAAGGCAATCGTAAAATGCGTTTTAGACAGGTACGTGCCGAGTAAAACTGTGAGGGACGGGAAAAACCCACCGTGGTACAACAACAAAGTTAGGAAACTACTGCGAAAGCAAAGAGAGCTTCACTCCAAGTTTAAACGCAGCCAAAACCTCTCAGACAAACAGAAGCTAAGCGATGTCAAAGTTAGCGTAAGGAGGGCTATGCGAGAAGCGTTCAGTGAATTCGAAAGTAAAATTCTATGTACAGACTTGACAGAAAATCCTAGGAAGTTCTGGTCTTACGTTAAATCAGTAAGTGGCTCGAAACAGCATATCCAGACACTCCGGGATGATGATGGCATTGAAACAGAGGATGACACGCGTAAAGCTGAAATACTAAACACCTTTTTCCAAAGCTGTTTCACAGAGGAAGACCGCACTGCAGTTCCTTCTCTAAATCCTCGCACAAACGAAAAAATGGCTGACATCGAAATAAGTGTCCAAGGAATAGAAAAGCAACTGGAATCACTCAACAGAGGAAAGTCCACTGGACCTGATGGGATACCAATTCGATTCTACACAGAGTACGCGAAAGAACTTGCCCCCCTTCTAACAGCCGTGTACCGCAAGTCTCTAGAGGAACGGAGGGTTCCAAATGATTGGAAAAGAGCACAGGTAGTCCCAGTCTTCAAGAAGGGTCGTCGAGCAGATGCGCAAAACTATAGACCTATATCTCTGACGTCGATCTGTTGTAGAATTTTAGAACATGTTTTTTGCTCGAGTATCATGTCGTTTTTGGAAACCCAGAATCTACTATGTAGGAATCAACATGGATTCCGGAAACAGCGATCGTGTGAGACCCAACTCGCGTTATTTGTTCATGAGACCCAGAAAATATTAGATACAGGCTCCCAGGTAGATGCTATTTTTCTTGACTTCCGGAAGGCGTTCGATACAGTTCCGCACTGTCGCCTGATAAACAAAGTAAGAGCCTACGGAATATCAGACCAGCTGTGTGGCTGGATTGAAGAGTTTTTAGCAAACAGAACACAGCATGTTGTTATCAATGGAGAGACATCTACAGACGTTAAGGTAACCTCTGGCGTGCCACAGGGGAGTGTTATGGGACCATTGCTTTTCACAATATATATAAATGACCTAGTAGATAGTGTCGGAAGTTCCATGCGGCTTTTCGCGGATGATGCTGTAGTATACAGAGAAGTTGCAGCATTAGAAAATTGTAGCGAAATGCAGGAGGATCTGCAGCGGATAGGCACTTGGTGCAGGGAGTGGCAACTGTCCCTTAACATAGACAAATGTAATGTATTGCGAATACATAGAAAGAAGGATCCTTTATTGTATGATTATATGATAGCGGAACAAACACTGGTAGCAGTTACTTCTGTAAAATATCTGGGAGTAAGCGTGCGGAACGATTTGAAGTGGAATGATCATATAAAATTAATTGTTGGTAAGGCGGGTACCAGGTTGAGATTCATTGGGAGAGTGCTTAGAAAATGTAGTCCAGCAACAAAGGAGGTGGCTTACAAAACACTCGTTCGACCTATACTTGAGTATTGCTCATCAGTGTGGGATCCGTACCAGATCGGGTTGACGGAGGAGATAGAGAAGATCCAAAGAAGAGCGGCGCGTTTCGTCACAGGGTTATTTGGTAACCGTGATAGCGTTACGGAGATGTTTAATAAACTCAAGTGGCAGACTCTGCAAGAGAGGCGCTCTGCATCGCGGTGTAGCTTGCTCGCCAGGTTTCGAGAGGGTGCGTTTCTGGATGAGGTATCGAGTATATTGCTTCCCCCTACTTATACCTCCCGAGGAGATCACGAATGTAAAATTAGAGAGATTAGAGCGCGCACGGAGGCTTTCAGACAGTCATTCTTCCCGCGAACCATACGCGACTGGAACAGGAAAGGGAGGTAATGACAGTGGCACGTAAGGTGCCCTCCGCCACACACCGTTGGGTGGCTTGCGGAGTATGGATGTAGACGTAGGTAGATGTAGACATACAAAGTTCTCTTAGCAGCCCATTAATCAAGAAATTTGAAAGAAACGCACAAAACTTGACAAAGACAAATAGTTATTAATGTAGTGCAGCAGGCAATGTGAAACAAAACACATGAAATACGTGTACAAAGTTCTTTTATCAGCCCATTAATCATGAAATTTAAAAGGAAACAAGCAATATTTGACAGCTCCGTATCTCACTATTGATCATGGCATAAAACTTAAGTTAGTTATCCTAATTAATCCCTGCAAAAACAACTGAACAAGTCTATCACACCCAAGTTTCAATATCAACTGCCTCAAAATAGTTAAAGTTCTCACCTGCCTCAAATCCCACAAATAAAGTTTATATGGACACCCAAACGTGGCCACCAAAAACAATGAGAAAATATTGTAAGCTCCACTGAAAGTTCGAGTATTAGCATGTGCTCGCCAAAATTATTCAAAGACCAGTGATTGGCTTCCAAACAAAGCATGGTTGCTTTGCTACCCATACTATTTTTACTGTTGCCAAGCACACTTGCTGACAATACTGCTTGCAAAACACAAAAGTTTCTGTGGATGAAAGACTGAATATCAAAGACCATGTGCCCGCTGCTGCCCTCCCTCAGATATGTCCCGTGATGTCACACACTACTGAATCTATATGAATTGGGACAATGGCCAAGGCTATTTGTACATACACTCACAATGTTAGTATAATCCACCAATTATGATCATTTTGTGACCTCTAATTACAAAAACAATGCAGTAGTATGTAAGCTATTAGCATTTGGTTTTATGGTATGAAATTAACATCTCATTTTACAGTATGGAATAGTTATGTTAAAATTACAAAATAATTAATGGCTAGCTTGGACCAAGGGCATCCTACTGCCCTCTAGATACAGGTTCTTTCGTGCATATGTTTTATTATTTACACTTCTAGAGCATTTGGGGATTTATGTAAATAATCATTTAAAATATATGTGATGGCTAACGGTAGGAAGTCATTACCTTGGATGATTAGATGAGGGAATAAGTGACTCTCACTGCCTTCATATTATGTGTAGCTTTTGGAGTATTTATGGGTGTCGCACATTTGCATATCTAACTTTTATTAAATCATCTGATGTAAGTGTGGAATTTGCAATGTCAGCTTTCATTTTATACTCCATATGATGTGATCACTCCAGTGGTTTGATTCTTTAACTTTATTCATAATTATTGTACAATAACACTTAAAGTCACAATTAGCTTGTCTCAACACTGTGATTTTTGTGGTATATTTGGTTTTATTATGTAACAGAAAGTCCATTGTTTTATTATGTCACATTGCAAAGTCTGAAGCATAGTTTCTCTGAAAATGCAATATCCATCTTATATTTTGTTCACTGAACTCACCATCATGTCTTCTACAATTTCCTCATCCGTGCCTATATGGACCCTCTGGGGAAAACTGCATGTTCACTGATCACTTTCCTTTCTTGGGTCTGGCAACTGCACAGCCACTGTACTGACAGTTAATGCCACCTCCACCAACTTGCCCTCTATGAATTGACTATATCTGACATCAGATGATTGTAGCCAGGCTTTTGTGTGTGTGACCAGCAGTGCTGCCTCCTCTCCTTTTGACAAGCCTTCAGTTACCAGTTGTCGTGCCCTGCCTTACTACCCTTACTGATGATTCCGGTTTCCTAAAGGAATAGGCTACTCAAAACCACCTCTGGCTGATTAGTTTCCACAGCATATTCCAGACTAGTTAGGCTTAATTAAAGCTCACAAACAAATGTGACTTTAATGTGATGTTGCTTGTACGAGTCTCAGTTACCCAAGTCCATATAGTACACTGAACATACCACTGACTCAGAAATGAATATCCGAATATCTCCCACAATTTTCATTCAAAATATCTTATTCAGCACAGACATTAAGAAACCCCATAAATAAACAGATCCATTAACGACAGTCAGTTTTATCCACCTAAGAAAAATGAAACCTAAAGAAACATACACTTTGTTTTTCTAATTTTTATGTTACTCCACTTCCATACACCATATTCACAGTCATGTTGCTGATTTTCAGCATCCCACAATTCTTGGCCTACAAACAGTTTCTCACCAAAATTAATATGACCAACAACCTGTTGCCACACATGAAATTTTTATCTGAATAAACATGAAATTCAATCTGATGATGTCTCATATCTGTCAACACTGCTTTCCATTAAATGGCAACCCATCAAGACACACAAATGAGTAAATTTCCCCTTGAAAGATAATCAAAACATTACATAAATACATTCTCTGACATTGCATCCAACACTGTAGCCAAAATACATACACATAGTAATCCCCTTCCAAAACAAAACTGGACATGCACAATTACAAACACTTGAAAATGAATACCAATAAAAGAGAAAACATTACTTACATCAACACTAAAATAACGCTTATGACTATGAACAACAATAAGAGAAAAAAGACTACTTAATGGCAACATAATTACTTGGATTCTGAATTGAAACTGATTCCATTTATATTGACAGGTGTCAAATCTGACTGTTTCTGTTGCCACTCATGTCAAAATCTTTGTTAAAGTTCTTAGAATTTACAGTGAAACCCCACTTTTACACTTTTCAAGGGGCTTCAAAAATTGGTGTAAAATGTGGGAAAATGTTAAATATGGGAAATGACATTTTAAGCTGCAAAATTTATGTATGGGATACCCCCTTGCATTTTCGCACTTTGTGTGTGATATATGTACATAACAAGCATCAAAAGACTTGTCAGGGATTTGTTTATTACCTAATAAAAACCACTGATGTAACTGGAACTGATAACTGTCAAGGAAATCGTTGTTTTGAAAACCTGTAGCTGTTATTTGTTATTTAAATAATGAAATATTGCACAAGTTACATATGTTTTCATGCTTATTATGGCATGTTTTGAGAATTTTTTCTCATTGTCAAGTGGAAATATGTAGATAAGTATTTTGTGTTGCGTTTGCATGTGGTGTTCTGTGTCTCTCGTGCAGTTGTCTTTTTGAGGTTAACGGGTACTGTGCCTCCTCAGTTATGTAGAAAACCACACATGCAATCTACCACAAGTTTTGCTTAGCATGATAAAATTACATAACCAGCACTGTGTTTATATTAAAAAGTAAAAACATTTGACCAATGCAAAAGTGAATGATGGTGTCAACTAGGCTACAAGTGGCCAAAGGCCATCACATGCTAAATATGTTTTGACAAAGGTGATACAATGATCACAACAATCATGAAAATGAGGTTGCGCATTAGAGACAATTTGGAAATGGTTATTGTGATCGGTCATAATATATTTATTCAAACGAATCTAGTTACTTCCATCAGCCATTGTCCCAAGTAGAGCTTGGCAGTGACAGGAGATACAGCACGAATTGTTCCAACTGTTACATGTTTACCGGTTCAGATCCACTGAGCATAGCTCTCTGGTGAAAGAAACTTAACCGTGTATTATTTATGAACACTACTGGACAGCCAAGATCATACCAGCATCATTTTTTTCTCCACGAACACTTTTTCGTAGTGCATAAATTGCGGGAAAATTATAAATACGTTGACGCAAAATAGGGTGCAAATTAACATTGTGGACACAGGAAATTTGACGGGAATGATAAAAAACCTCATAAACGGTGGTAAAATGTTAATTCCAGAAATGTAAAAGCGGGGTTATACTGTATGTTACCTGAATAATTGCTGAGGAAATCGTACTCAAGAATCATGTTTAGAAGATAATCCATTAATAAACAGACAATTGTCTTTGTAGCTAGTACCGAACCCATTAATAAGCAAACAATTGTCTTTATAGCCAGTACTGTTAATGTCAGTCTCCAACATCCTGTCCTCCTTTACTCTTTTTCTGTGATCTCCAGTGACCATTTTTGTTCGTTTGCCACACAGTCAGGAAATTCCTCCAATTTGGCATCTTTAATTTTGTTTACAAATGACTCCACAAACTCCCTAACACTACTGCCTATCTTGACTAAAGCTTTGTATTTCTTATCCCAAGTGTTTACTTGTAAGCCTGGCTGCACATTCTATAAGCAAGGTTTATCTAATAACATTTCCTCTAACAGATTCATCTCTATACTGTAACACACATCCCTCTCCACCATACATACATATTTCCTAAGTAGCTCTATCTCATCTTCTCCACTAGATATTTCAATGAATGCTGGTTCCATATTCACACCACCAAACGCCTTGCTACATTAAACTCCATCTTAACAGATACCTGATGGACTAACATCTGCTTTATCTTAGCAGATGACACCCAGTCATTCACAAATTGAAGTCACACCATCCTTCTCCATTGACTCACTGCTCATCAGTTCATCCAACACTGTATGACATTCCATATTCATGAATAGAAAATTTTTCAATTCTTCATTCAGCTAAACATCATTAGCAACCATAATGTCAACCTCAGAATCTTTATACTCATTATGGTGTTATCCAAGTTGTTCCCCACAACATTTACATTGGCATCCACTGCTACTTCTTCTCTCAAAAAAATCAACATTATTCACATTGACAATATAAGATTCTGCATTTATTTGTATTAATGTTCTGTACTTTATCTTCTTCACAACAAGATATTTCACTGGTTGCACACATCCATCTTAGTTACACCCACATTACTATTGTATGGCAACTCAGTATTATCACCCTGAGAACCATTTTGTACCTCTAAAATTCCTCCAGTGTCACCTCTGTTGCCAGTAATACTCTAATCCTGTTACGTGAATATTCTGTTTCCTGTTACAGGCAGTATCACAGGATCTGCCTCTGATGCCTCACAGATTCCCATTGCAGCATTTCCCATCTCATTCACAATCACACTTGAATCATCCCATCCATCTTCCCAAAGAATTCAGTCTACCACATTCATTAACTACATTCACCTGCTGACTCTTCTTACTCCTACATTGCTCCCTCACAAATTTACTTTTTCACTGACTCTGGCCTCCCCATAGCTCTTCATTGCATAGTATTGCTTCCATAATAAACGCTCCCTATTCCCTGTTGTTATTGTTATGCATGGTGTTTCTTTTATTATTATTAAGTGTGGTCCTATTCCATGTTTTACCAATGACATTCTCACTGCTAACCCTTTTTGAGGCAAATCTCGGTTTCCTAGGATGTTGACATTATGCTGCCAGTTTCACTGTCATCATCATCATATGAAACATTTACATTTTCTTGCCTATTTGTCCTTCAATTTCTGTTACTTTTATGATTTTGCCTTTTCTTTGCCCCACTTGGTCTGTGACACAAAACAATGTCCATTTTCTTGGCGAAATCTAAAAATGCTTCTGTTTGCTCGGTGGGGCAATGTACCAATTGCGACTGTTAACTCTCTGGTAGTCTTCTCTTTCGAGTTGCAATTTCAGTTACTACACCCAGTAGCCTTTCTAGATGCACCATCTTATTCAGTTCATACTTGCAGAACACCTGCATGCTGCCTTTTTCCCTGTTGAAGTTTGGTCAATTTAGAAATTTGTTTACTATAAATTTTGTTTTATTTGGTCCCAGTATTTTGATAACAACATTGGTTCAAACGTGGAAGAATCTGTAATCAAAGACACATTCTGGATTTTGATTTGCTCACGTCTGTACCATTCCCTCTAAATTAGACTTAAACTTAATTTTTGCAACCTCATTCATACTAATATTAAAATTATCTTTACATGTAGCAATGTTTTTTCCCATTTAACTCATAAAGCCTTCCGTTTTTAAGGTCTGTGATCATCCAGACGTGGCATGAAGTAATTCCTCGGAAACATTTAGATCGCTAAATACTTTATTTAAGACATGTTTTGTGTAATCATCATCAGATACATGTGGCCAAAATTAACACAAAGGCAAAATTAGAAAACCTTGTACATAAATACTACTAGACTAATGTAACATCAGGAATGAAAGTACACATTGAGTGTAAGTACTTGTAACATTCTTAGAAAAGCTCATAAAATTGAGTAGTTTGAGAAAAGTTTCCATATGCAATTTCCATTATGTGCATTTCCAAAAGATGCTACATGCTACTTTGAGACCAGAGGCAGCATACACGAGAACCATACTACTTCATCGTGGTGTCAGATGGCATTTACCTCAAAGATCGAAGTCCTTAGTGCCCCCCCCCCCAACCTCCCTGTCACCCATCTCTATCTATCCCCAGGCCATTCTAACACCATTAGAAAGACTTTTGCTTATAATGAGGTTTTGGTTGATTTGCATTGGCCCATCTTTGGTCTCAGTAGGTTGACATTTGTTTGCTTTGTTTGAAAAATAATTTAAAAATGCATATTGTCGCCCTTTATAATGGTGGCCTTTACGTTGCTTTCTCTCGATGGAATATTTGGACATAGTGCCCACTTTGCTGTATTTTCATTGTATCTGTCCCAGAACAGGTTTCATTCATAAAGTATGCTGCATTGTTATATTTTTTCATTGAAGATATGACACTTATCATAAAAAAAGAAAAAAGAGTGAGGAAAAAAAAAAAGATGTAATATGGTGAGGAATAAGTTCGATGCTTTGTGTGTTGTAAACGCTATGTCCTAGTATTCTTCGATCTTTCCGGTCAACGCCATCTGGTGTCAAGTTGAAATAGTACGATTCTCGTGTATGCTGCTTCAGGTCTGGCATGCAACGTCTCAAAGTAGCATCTTTTGGAAATATGCTTAATGGCAATTGCACATGAGAGTGTACATTCTTCTTGAATTGCTCATTTGTAGGAACTTTTCTAAGCATATTGTAAGTACGTACACTCACTGTTTACTTTCTATCCTGATGTTACATTGTCTTGTACTGTTTATTTATAAGCTTTTCTGATTTTGCCTTTGTATTAATTTTGACTACAGTTATCGGATGATGATTACTTAAAATGCAACATAAATAAACCAAGATTTTTCTGGGGAATTACTTCGTGCTATGCAGCAGTGTTACCTACCCCACCAGAAAATGGTGTTTTTCTTGGTGCTTGTGCCGTAAAACACCCTTACAACATTTTACTCTGATCGATTACAACAACATTATTTATAATTTCTCTCATTTATTAAATCACTTCTTACCCAGAGCTAGCCCGGTGCCACTGCTGCACTGGTAGTTAACACATCCTCCACCAGCTCATGTTTCATGAGCTGGCTACTTGTAATGTCACTAACTGTTACTGTGCCTTCCAATTTTAATTATGACATCAAATCTGCAACAGAGCTCATCAAATGCCTCGGTTTTATTACTTTCTTGGCCAAAGTGGAATAATTGATATAAAAGAAATTAATTCCTTTTGCAAAATGTTCTACTGTTAGGCTTTACAAAACACAATTTGCAACCACCTGTTCTCTGCTACATGAAGAGTAAAAAATTTGCAAGCATTATGCCCCAAACACAAATCATGGAATATACATAGATTTCCAACCAATGTTTGGGATTCATGTATGAGAACTAGTACTTAACAAAATCTTTAGAAAAAGAATGTAAGTACTTTGAATGGCTAGTTGTTTCAAGCAAGACTGTAGCAATATTGTGAGAAGGAAAGTTGCTACTCACCATATAGTGGAGATGCTGAGTCGCAGATAGGCACAGCAAAAAGACTCTCACAATTAAAGCTTTCGGCCATTGGCCTTTGTCAACAGTAACTCACATATGCGCGCGCGCCCACACACACACACACACACACACGCACACACACGACTGCAGTCTCTGGCAACTGAAACCACACCGCCCAGTTGCCTGAGACTGCAGTTGTGTGTGTGAGTTGCATTTGTGTGTGTGTCTATTGTTGACAAAGGCCAATGGCCAAAAGCTTTAATTGTGAGAGTCTTATTGTTGTGCTGTCTGCGACTCCGCATCTCCGCTATATGGTGAGTAGCCACTTTCCTTCTCATAATATTGTTCCATTCCATCCTGCATTTTCCATTGTTAGATAAACAAGATTTTAGAACTGATGAAGGGGCCAGCATATTGTTTATGTACATAAGAGTGTTAATTGTGAAGGAAAAGGTGTTGTAAATGATATTTCACTTGTGCCACATTATACATATATTTTTTTTATATATTTTTGTTCTGCTTCTAATCTTTGTGTGATGGTGATATTTCCATTTTGGTCTCCCAGATGTTCGGAAATTCGAAACCCCAGCATCTAAATCGTACTTATAAGCAACAATATTATTTGATCATACTTATAAGCCTCATTCATTTTCCTTGTATCAGGTAAATGCACTCTGCTGTTATATAAGAGTACTATTTTGTATGAATTGGAACATACTGAACAAATATGTAAATTTACCTCTATTATATATGATCAAGAACTTTGTGAAAAATAAGCTGCTAAAAGAACTTAGGCAATGTGACGTGTTTTGAGAGGCAGTTTATACAACAGGGTGTATACGACCTGGTACATCCGGGAGATCCGGGAAAAACCCGGGAATTGTTTAGAATTCCAGGAATTTTTCATTATTGTAGTTTTCAGTTAAATTTTTGTGATTTTGGCTGGTAAGAACCAATACTCTAACAAAGGATATTACTGTATCCCGCTACTGCAGAATAATTCTGCAACAACAAAACATGAACGAGAGAAAAAAAGAAAACGGAAATGAAATTTAAGTTGCAAAGGAAATGCGCCATATACAACAACAAAACGCAGTGCTCAGACGAGCGTCTGCCAACAGCAAAGTGTGTCAAAGGCTTTAAAAAGACTATGCAACGCTTTATAACAACAAATTGCCTCCGATGAGCGTGGCGTAACAACTATTTAAATTAGATTCGTTTGAGCAGTTGCGGGCGGACTGTTGGGTATGCGCAGTTGCTTCTGGTTACAGAAATGTGGCTGGCTGCCACTATCTAGTATTGTCCCGGTTCAGAAATACCGTAAATCCGTGTCTGATGCACAGAGCAGTCTGAGTTGTGGTGGGGAGGAGGGTCATCTCCACGTGACCTGTGTTTACGTTGTTTCTAACTGTTCGCTGCATTTCAAGTGCACGTATGGCATGATGCCATAATAAAGAACCAAACATGAGATAATACAGTACTGGTACTCCAAGAAAATTTGCATCCGAATCTGGACTTACGAATGTGCCCTTTAAGCCGAATTATGCATTTTAGTATGGTTCACGAAATTCTGATGCTCTTGAAGTATTCTCTGATGGCTTGTTTCTTTTATGTCATAATGTGATATCTTTTAATGTTTTACATGTAGGAACATTGGGTTTCCTGCGTCATCGTAGCTGCTGGCAAGCTTGGTGACACCCGTTATCTGGCACTCTCTGGCAACTGCTGAAACGAACCTATTTCTAACAGGTCACGAGAAAATGTTGCGACTGGTGGTTTGAAAAGCATTACATTCAGAGTAAATTTCCATCTACGCAAGATGAACTATGTGCAAGAATGTACGATGAATTTTTTAAATCACAAAGCGTTTGACTCTCCTTTAAAAATCAACTCATTGAGGACGACCATTTAGAAGAATTCAGAGCCCAGAAGATCAGACATTTCCATCGTTATTAAAAATTTACTGGTACATTTGTGTGATGTATTTTAAAGTGTAACATGCGCAAAAAAGATCAACATATGTGTGGAAGCTTAGCTTCTCTTCCAGCTTATTAATCTTTTTATGTGAATGGTGTGTATATTAACGTAAACCATTAACTTTCCTTACTTGTGTGTTTGCGCTACGTAAGAGTGATCTTGCTATCTACTGACTGCTTCACGTTTCTTCTGCTGTCATCAGTTTGCGAGGTCACGTGACATGAGATGTGTCTGGCTTACAAAAGCGCATCGCAATCTCGACTTCTTTGCTTCGGAAAGTGACATGCGGTTTTTGCTGAAATTCAGATTTATACCTTCGTAATACAAAAATATGCAGCATACATGTTGCTGCACATAAAGGTCTTTCAAAACGTGTTTCTCCCCCTGAGTTTCGTTTTCTAAAGTGCCGGGAAATTCTACGTCGGTATATAAAACCATAAACATTGAAAGGATCTATGCGTTTTACAGTGCCAAAGAAAAGTATACTGTCACTTAACTCAGGAAAAGTGTATTTTCACCTGGGAGAAAGTGAATTTTTAACGGGGAAATCCAGGAATTTTTTTTCCTTGTCCATGTATACACCATGTACAATTTATTCACATTGATTGTACACTTTGATCCATTATGGCGATAACCCCGGATAGAAAATTATCATAACAGACTGCACTCCATCTTGAAAAGGAAGTGCATCTTGAAAAGGAAGTGTGCAGTAATGGAAAAGCGTATCAAAATAGTTTAGGTGTCTTCTTATGTATTAAAGCAAAGTGGTGGAGTACGTAAGGCACTGTACTCGTATAAGGGTGGACCAGGGATTACATCTTCATCCAAGATCCAGATTTAGGTTTCCCATGATTTACCTGAATCTCTTAAGGCAAATGCTGGGTTGGTTCCTTCAAAAAGGATGTAACTGATTTTCTTTCTGAATCCAGACTTGAGCTCCATCTATAATGGCTTTGTAATTGATAGCATGTTAAATCATATTGTTTTACTGTTTAGGTCATTCTCCATATTGTTAGGAATCAGTAACAATCCTATTAGCCCCACCCACCAACTCTCATTTCAAACGCTTTCTACAGGGTGCAACCAAAAGTTTTGATAAACTTCAAAAGCTACAAACAAATGACCTTTATTTGACTTCTAAGTAATTTTCATAGTTCACAATACAATTTTGGCAGTGTTTGTAAAGCTGCTTGAAACTGTCAGCAAAGGTTTCTTTTAGTTATAAATAAATTTCTTATTCACAGCTCCTCTTTTGTAAACATGTGACAAAATTTCTTATACATCTGTCACTGTCTTTCAATGTATGAAAAATGGCAAGTAGTGTATGTGTTCCCCATTTTACTTTGTCACAAGCCTAGTTCACCATCTGCAACTGGCTTTGGCTGACAAGTTCGACTCTTGTGTTTAGTGCTATATTGTGTTTCTCGGTATTTGTTTCTCTGTGCATATGAATGCAACTTTTTAACACATGCGATTGAGATAGGAACAACAATTCACCCACCTCTTCAAACTTACCCTTGTATGACTGGGATGAATAGCATCATAGGAAAGAAACTCACTGTAGAATGGAATAACCTCAAATGTAATGTTTCTCAAAGTGCACTATTACAATATCCTGTTCAAAGGCGAAGTATTTTTTAAAATCTAGAATAGTTGCTGATAACAAGCGTATTGATCAAGGATCTGAAATCGGCTATAGCAGGCACAGTCTAAGTCAGGTTGTGAGTGCTTGTGTACAATCAAATTCACTTGTGTGTGCAGAGGTGGGCTAACAATCATATGCAGTCACTGTACACGTTGCAGACAATACCAAATAGTGTGTTGTCATTGACTCAGTAAATACATTTGTAAGATATGTCCAGCAGGAAAACTCATCCTAAGTAGTAAACAATGACATTTCATGGTGTATTTGGAGCATGGCATTTCTTTTTACTCACAAGTGACAAAATATTTGGCATCAGAACTCAGATTGCCACAAAACGCAAAATGTTCTTCGGTGTTGGTTTGTGAAGCTAGGACTTTCTTTCAGGTTGTTGTTGTTGTTGTTGTTGTTGTTGTTGTTCCCCCCCACTCTCCCCCAACAGGAATGTTAACTCAGATATATACTTAACATCTACCACATTTCTGTGCAGCATAGAGAACACTTTGTCATGTGTCTCTTGGTACCATACTAACAAATTTATCTGCAGTCCTTGAACAAAGTCCAGTATTTTAAATCAGTCACTTCTAATTGCAGACTGATACAACTGAAAATGGAAGTAGTAGATAATTTCAATTAATTTCCTAGTCCTGAAACCTCATCTTAAAACTATGATGGAATTTGCACAATTTTTGTGGATGAAGCATGAATAGAGTTGTATAATTACCCAAGAATACCTTAGACTATCATAAGTAAGCGTAGTAGACTACTGTAATTTCCCTAGTATCATTGGTCAGTACATTAGGGGTGTTACGTACCTCTCGGACTTTAAGCTCATTTTGATCACTTCGTTTGCATATGCAATCAGTGTCTTATTATACTCCTGTAGAAACTGGAAGCAGTAAATCAACTAGAATATATATATATATAGCGCAAACTCGTCAAAAAAAAGGGGGGGTAGGGGGCATATGAAACATCGCTTCAGTACTTTGGCAAGCTGATATAAAACATGTTTCTGTTAGTCATAAACAACTATCACACTTATCAATAGTAACAGGATAGTCTTGCCTTTGATCATGATGAACATTATGTAGATTTTTTGTGTTTGTGCAAGTAAACTGTATTTGCATCAAAAACAATTGCTTTGGTTACATAAAAACGCAGAAGTTTCACGATGAACTAATTTTTATCTCTACTACTATTGAAAGACAAGTTGTAGTTTTATGTTGTTACCAATAATCTCGAATAGTTCTTGCCCGGTGTACTTCAGATTTTTTTTACAATACTCTAAACCCATTACTTTAGCAAATAGAACTGTTTGGCCATGTCAGTTGTTAGCTTACAATTACATATTGCAGTCAAAAAATTCTTTTAATTCATAGAAGGGGTTGGCAAAAAGCCATTTATTTAATGTTTTACTAAATTCACACTTTGGAAGGTCTTGTAGCCTCTGCAGAAGCTTATTAAATAGTTTGTGGCCCACTAGCACATAGCTATTGACTGACTCCGATAATCTATGGTATGACATATGTATGGAGTTATTATTTCTTATATTGTGCCCGTGATTATTATTTCTACAATCAAACAATGGAAAATCCAGGAAGGAATGTATCAATATTAGAGAAGCGGAGATGCTGAGTTAAGATAGGCACAACGAACATAGCTGACAAACCCTGTCTTGCAGACCTACTACACTTACCTCACCCTCAAAAACTCCCTATCACTACCACACAGAATCCAAAACCTAAACAGACCCACAACATAGTCATGGACCTTTCCTCCAGAAGTCTTGGTCCCACAGAAATATCAGGCCTTTCCAAAGGCCTCATCTTTTGCTGCACTCCCAAATTCAGTCATACAGGACTTGTTAGACCTTCTCTCCTTCTCCTGGTCTATACAGTGGAAACACTTCTTCGCCACCAACCCGACCAGTCAGACTCAACCACAGACCAATATTGAACCTTGCCTAACTCAGTTCACTCCTCTATCCAACCGTGATCCACCCCCGCTCTCCACTAAACACCCCTTGTTAACTTTCCAGAATTTCTTAACCTTGAACCTTGCCTCACCATCATTTCCCAAATCCCTCAACATGCAAACTAACCTTACATCCTCAGAAAGAACCGCAGTCCACCATCTGAAAACTGATCCTGATCTGCGGACAAAGGCTCCACCACCATTGTTTTGAACTTCAAGGATTACCTGGCAAAAGAACTCCGTCAGCTGTTGGATACTTCCACAGACAAACATTGCCACAGTGACCCCATTCCAGTAATCCAGCAGGATCTCCAGTCACTACTCAAATCCTTAGGCCCATCCCAGAACCTCTCCCCAGAGTCCATCTCTCTACGTTCCTCTACCACTACCCGAACTCCTACCTTCCATATGCTTCCTAAAGTCCATAAATCCAACCACCCACGACGCCCCATTGTGGCCGGTTACTGTGCCCCCACTGAGAGAATCTCTGCTCTCATAGACCAACACCTTCAGCCTATTACCCAGAATCTACCCTCCTGTATAAAAGATACCAACCATTTCCTTCACTGACTCTCCACAGTTCCTGTCCGTTTACCACATGGTGCCCTACTTGTCACTGTTGATGCCACCTCTCTGTACTCTAACATTCCTAATTCCCATGGCCTTACTACTATTGAGCACTATCTTTCCAAATGCCCTATGGTTTCCAAACCAACAACCTCCTTTCTAGTTGCCATGACCAACTGTATCTTGACCCACAATTACTTCTCCTTTGAAGGCGTTACCTACAACCAAATCTGAGGTACGGCTATGGGCACCCGCATGGCACCATCCTATGCCAACCTATTATGGGCCATCTAGAGGAATTCTTCTTGTTTGTTGTTGTTGTTGTGGTCCTCAGTCCTGAGACTGGTTTGATGCAGCTCTCCATGCTACTCTATCCTGTGCAAGCTTCTTCATCTCCCAGTACCTACTGCAACCTACATCCTTCTGAATCTGCTTAGTGTATTGATCTCTTGGTCTCCCTCTACGATTTTTACCCTCCACGCTGCCCTCCAATGCTAAATTTGTGATCCCTTCATGCCTCAAAACATGTCCTACCAACCAATCTAGTCAAGTTGTGCCACAAACTTCTCTTCTCCCCAATCCTATTCAATACCTCCTCATTAGTTACGTGATCTACCCACCTTATCTTCAGCATTCTTCTGTAGCACCACATTTCGAAAGCTTCTATTCTCTTCTTGTCCAAACTGGTTATCGTCCATGTTTCACTTCCATACATGGCTACACTCCATACAAATACTTTCAGAAACGACTTCCTGACACTTAAATCTATACTCGATGTTAACAAATTTCTCTTCTTCAGAAACAATTTCCTTGCCATTGCCAGTGTCTACATTTTATATCTTCTCTACTTCGACCATCATCAGTTATTTTACTCCCTGAATAGCAAAACTCCTTTACTACTTTAAGTGTCTCATTTCCTTATCTAATCCCCTCAGCATCACCCGATTTAATTTGACTACATTCCATTATCCTCGTTTTGCTTTTGTTGATGTTAATCTTATATCCTCCTTTCAAGACACTGTCCATTCCGTTCAACTGCTCTTCCAAGTCCTTTTCTGTCTCTGACAGAATTACAATGTCATCGGCGAACCTCAAAGTTTTTACTTCTTCTCCATGAATTTTAATACCTACTCCGAATTTTTCTTTTGTTTCCTTTACTGCTTGCTCAATATACAGATTGAATAACATCGGGGAGAGGCTACAACCCTGTCTCACTCCTTTCCCAACCACTGCATCCCTTTCATGCCCCTTGACTCTTATAACTGCCATCTGGTTTCTGTACAAATTGTAAATAGCCTTTCGCTCCTTGTATTTTACCCCTGCCACCTTCAGAATTTGAAAGAGAGTATTCCAGTTAACGTTGTCAAAAGCTTTCTCTAAGTCTACAAATGCTAGAAACGTAGGTTTGCCTTTTCTTAATCTTTCTTCTAAGATAAGTCATAAGGTTAGTATTGCATCACGTGTTCCAACATTTCTACGGAATCCAAACTGATCTTCCCCGAGGTCCGCTTCTACCAGTTTTTCCATTCGTCTGTAAAGAATTCGCGTTAGTATTTTGCAGCTGTAACTTATTAAACTGATAGTTCGGTAATTTTCACATCTGTCAACACCTGCTTTCTTTGGGATTGGAATTATTATATTCTTCTTGAAGTCTGTGGGTATTTCGCCTGTCTCGTACATCTTGCTCACCAGATGGTAGAGTTTTGTCAGGACTGGCTCTCCCAAGGCCATCAGTAGTTCTAATGGAATGTTGTCTACTCCCGGGGCCTTGTTTCGGCTCAGGTCTTTCAGTGCTCTGTCAAACTCTTCACGCAGTATCTTATCTCCCATTTCATCTTCATCTACATCCTCTTCCATTTCCATAATATTGTCCTCAAGTACATCGCCCTTGTATAAACCCTCTATATACTCCTTCCACCATTCTGCCTTCCCTTCTTTGCTTAGAACTGGGTTGCCATCTGAGCTCTTGATATTCATAAAATTGGTTCTTTTCTCCAAAGGTCTCTTTAATTTTCCTGTAGGCAGTATCTGTCTTACCCCAAGTGATATACGCCTCTACATCCTTAACATTTGTCCTCTAGCCATCCCTGCTTATCCCCTTTGTACTTCATGTTGATCTCATTTTTGAGACGTTTGTATTCCCTTTTGCTCTCTTCATTTACTGCATTTTTATATTTTCTCCTTTCATCAATTAAAGTCAATATATCTTCTGTTACCCAAGGACTTCTACTAGCCCTCATCTTTTTACCTACTTGATTCTCTGCTGCCTTCACTACTTCATCCCTCAAAGCTACCCATTCTTCTTCTACTGTATTTCTTTCCCCCATTCCTGTCAATTGTTCCCTTATGCTCTCCCTGAAACTCTGTACAACCTCTGGTTCTTTCAGTTTATCCAGGTCCCATCTCCTTAAATTCCCACCTTTTTGCAGTTTCTTCAGTTTCAATCTGCAGTTCATAACCAATAGATTGTGGTCAGAATCCACATCTGCCCCTGGAAATGTCTTACAATTTAAAACCGGGTTCCTAAATCTCTGTCTTACCATTATATAATCTATCTGATACCTTTTAGTATCTCCAGGATTCTTCCAGGTATACAACCTTCTTTTATGATTCTTGAACCAAGTGTTAGCTATGATTAAGTTATGCTCTGTGCAAAATTCTACAAGGCGGCTTCCTCTTTCATTTCTTCCCCCCAATCCATATTCACCTACTATGTTTCCTTCTCTCCCTTTTCCTACTGACGAATTCCAGTCACCCATGACTATTAAATTTTCATCTCCCTTCACTACCTGAATAATTTCTTTTATCTCGTCATACATTTCATCAATTTCTTCATCATCTGCAGAGCTAGTTGGCATATAAACTTATACTACTGTAGTAGGCATGGGCTTTGTGTCTATCTTGGCCACAATAATGCGTTCACTATGCTGTTTGTAGTAGCTAACCCGCACTCCTATTTTTTTATTCATTATTAAACCTACTCCTGCATTACCCCTATTTGATTTTGTATTTATAAATCTGTAATCACCTGACCAAAAGTCTTGTTCCTCCTGCCACCGAACTTCACTAATTCCCACTGTATCTAACTTTAACCTATCCATTTCCCTTTTTAAATTTTCTAACCTACCTGCCCGATTAAGGGATCTGACATTCCACGCTCCGATCCGTAGAATGCCAGTTTTCTTTCTCCTGATAACGACATCCTCTTGAGTAGTCCCCGCCCGGAGATCCGAATGGGGGACTATTTTACCTCCGGAATATTTCACCCAAGAGGACGCCATCATCATTTAATCATACAGTAAAGCTGCATGTCCTCGGGAAAAATTATGGCTGTAGTTTCCCCTTGCTTTCAGCCGTTCGCAGTACCAGCACAGCAAGGCCGTTTTGGTTAATGTTACAAGGCCAGATCAGTCAATCATCCAGACTGTTGCCCCTGCAACTACTGAAAAGGCTGCTGCCCCTCTTCAGGAACCACATGTTTGTCTGGCCTCTCAACAGATACCCCTTCGTTGTGGTTGCACCTACGGTACGGCCATCTGTATCGCTGAGGCACGCAAGCCTCCCCACCAACGGCAAGGTCCATGGTTCATGGGGGAAGGAATTCTTCTTATTAACCCAGAATCCTAAACCCCACACCTGGTTCAGATTCATTGATGACATCTTTGCTATTGGATCGAAGGTGAGGACACCCTATCCAAATTCCTCCAGAACCTTATCTACTTCTCCCTCATTTGCTTCACCTGATCCTACTCAACCCAACAAGCCCCTTCCTAGTTGTTGACATCCACCTTTGAGATGGCTTCATCAGTACCTCTGTCCATATCAAACCTACTAACCACCAGCAATACCTCCACTTCAACAGCTGCCACCAATTCCATGCGAAGAAGTCCCTTCCGTACAGCCTAGCCACCCATGGTTGTTGCATCTGCAGTGATGAGCAGTCGCTCTTGGAATATACCGAGGGTCTCACTGAAGCCTTCACTGCTCGTAATTATCCTTCCAACCTTGTACAAAAACAAATCTGCCATGCCCTATCTTTCCAATCTCGCACTACCTCCCATAGTCTGGCCACAGAGGAACATTCCCCTCGTAACTCAGTACCATCCAGGACTGGAGCAACTGAATTATATTCTCCGCCAGGGTTTCGATTCCGCTCGTCGTGCCCTGAAATGAGAAATGTCCTGCCCATTATCCCCACCCCTCCTACAGTGGTATTCCACTGTCCACCAAACCTATACAATATACTTGTCCATCCTTACACAACCCCTGCTCCCAATCGCTTATCTCGTGGTTCATACCCCTGTAATAGACCTAGATGCAAGACCTGTCCCATTCATCCTCCTACCACCACCTATTCAGTCTGGCCACTAACATCACCTATCCCATCAAAGGCAGGGCTACCTGTGAAACCAGTCCTGTGATTTACAAGCTAAGCTGCAACCACTGTGCTGCATTCTATGTAGGCATGACAACCAACAAGCTATCTGTCCACACGAATGGCCACCAACAAACTGTAGCCAAGAAACAAGTGGACCACCCTGTTGTTGAACATGCTGCCAAAAATGATATCCCTCATTTCGATGACTGCTTCACAGCCTGTGCCATATGGATCCTTCCCACCAACACCAGCTTTTCTGAATTGCGCAGTTGGGAACTTTCCCTGCAATACATCCTTTGTTCCTGTAACTCTCCTGGCCTCGACCGTCGTTAGTCAGTGTCCTCACCTATCCAGCCCCCCTCCCTGTTCCTATTCCAGCATTACACAGCCGTCATTTCACTGCCACACACAGTCTTTTTATTACTTTTCTTTCCACTAGTCCCCCCCCCCCCCCACCACCATCTTCTCTCCTCCTTCCGTCTAAATTGCAGCACTTCACTGTCCACCACCCCCACTATCCTATCCCTCGTCCTCCCCGCCCTGGCCTCCTTTTTACCCCCACCTAGTTGCCACTCCCATCATGCACTGGTACTGCTGCTCGCAGTGTGGTTTCAGTTGCATGAGACTGCAGACGTGTGTGCAAGTTTTGTGTGTGTGTGTGTGTGTGTGTGTGTGTGTGTGTGTGTGTTGTTGACAAAGGCCTTGATGGCCAAAAGCTATAATTGTGTGAATCTTTTTGTTGTGCCTATCGCGACTCAGCATTACGCTATATGGTGAGTAGCAACTTTCCTTCTCTAATAATATTATTTCTATGTTTTACTTCATGTAGATTCTTTTTTGTCTAGGTTAACACTTGGTATATTATTTTACTTCAGAGAACAAAGTTTTACCGTGTGCTTTATGCTGAGAACATGTAATGACTTAGATTCGATTAGATTAGATTCAGTTTTCGTTCCATAGACCCAAAAATTGAGACAGTTCTCGTGGGTGCGGAACACGTAAGAAAGTATAACAAAAAAACGTAAAACATTTGAATATTGTAATTACCACCCTGATCATTTGTCAGGAGATCGTCAAAATAGGTGAATACAATACAGTAAACTGGAACAGCTAATATTTACAGAATTAATATGCTGTCAGAGTGAAATATTGTTATACACTATTAATACATTTGTCATATACAAAGTACCCAATCTTGAGTGTTGTGACAAAGTGCTGTCAAAAGTGAAATCTAACAGACATTTTTACTTATCTGGCCTAACAGTCTCTGTTAAGATATTCATCCATAGATTAGAAGGAGTTGTCTATCAAAAAGTATTCGAGACTCTGTTTAAACCGTGCTTTATCTGAAACCAAGTTTTTAATGATTGCTGGCAATTTATTGAAAATGTGTGTTCCTGAATATTGGACCCCTTTTTTGACCAAGGTAAGTGATTTTAGGTCTTTACGTAGATTGTTCTTATTCCTAGTATTGATACTATGTATTGAGCTATTGTTTGGAAATAGTGATATATTACTTGCAACAAATTTCGTTAAGAAATAAATGTACTGAGAAGCTGTGGTTAGAATACAAAATTCCTTCAGCAGTGTTCTTATTCCTAGTATTGATACTATGTATTGAGCTATTGTTTGGAAATAGAGATATATTACTTGCAACAAATTTCATTAAGGAATAAATATACTGAGAAGCTGTGGTTAGAATACAAAATTCCTTCAACAGGTTTCTACGTTATGTTCTTGAATTTGCACCATTGTTGTTGTTGTGGTCTTCAGTCCTGAGACTGGTTTGATGCAGCTCTCCATGCTACTCTATCCTGTGCAAGCTTCTTCATCTCCCGGTACCGACTGCAGCCTACATCCTTCTGAAACTGCTTAGTGTATTCATCTCTTGGTCTCCCTCTACGATTTTTACCCTCCACACTGCCCTCCAATACTAAATTGGTGATCCCTTGATGTCTCAGAACATGTCCTACCAACCGATCCCTTCTTCTAGTCAAGTTGTTCCACAATCTCCTCTTCTCCCCAATTCTATTCAATTCCTCCTCGTTAGTTACGTGATCTACCCATCTAATCTTCAGCATTCTTCTGTAGCACCACATTTTGAAAGCTTCTATTCTCTTCTTGTCCAAACTATTTATCGTCCACGTTTCACTTCCAAACATGGCTACACTCCATACAAATACTTTCAGAAACGACTTCCTGACATTTAAATCTATACTCAATGTTAACAAATTTTTCTTCTTCATAAACTCTTTCCTTGACATTGCCAGTCTACATTTTATATCCTCTCTACTTTGACCATCATCAGTTATTTTGCTCCCCAAATAGCAAATCTCCTTTACTACTTTAAGTGTCTTATTTCCTAATATAATTCCCTCAGCATCACCCGACTTAATTCGACTACATTCCATTATCCTCATTTTGCTTTTGTTGATGTTCGTCTTGTACCCTCCTTTCAAGACACTGTCCATTCCGTTCAACTGCTCTTCCAAGTCCTTTTCTGTCTCTGACAGAATTACAATGTCATCGGCGAACCTCAAAGTTTTTATTTCTTCTCCCTTGATTTTAATACCTACTCTGAACTTTTCTTTTGTTTCCTTTATTGCTTGCTCAATATACAGATTGAATAACATCGGGGATAGGCTACAACCCTGTCTCACTCCCTTCCCAACCACTGCTACCCTTTCATGCCCCTCGACTCTTATAACTGCCATCTGGTTTCTGTAGAAATTGTAAATAGCCTTTCGCTCCCTGTATTTTACCCCTGCCCCCTTCAGAATTTGAATCAACATTGTCAAAAGCTTTCTCTAAGTCTACAAATGCTAGAAAAGTAGGTTTGCCTTTTCTTAATCTTTCTTCTAAGATGAGTCGTAGGGTCAGTATTGCCTCACGTGTTCCAACATTTCTACGGAATCCAAACTGATCTTCCCCGAGGTCCGCTTCTATCAGTTTTTCCATTCGTCTGTAAAGAATTCATGTTAGTATTTTGCAGCTGTGACTTATTAAACTGATAGTTCAGTAATTTTCATATCTGTCAACACCTGCTTTCTTTGGGATTGGAATTATTATATTTTTCTTGAAGTCTGAGGGTATTTCGCCTGTCTCATACATCTTGCTCGCCAGATGGTAGAGTTTTGTCAGGACTGGCTCTCCCAAGGCTGTCAGTAGTTCTAATGGAATGTTGTCTACTCCCGGGGCCGTGTTTCGACTCAGGTCTTTCAGTGCTCTGTCAAACTCTTTACGCAGTACCACATCTTCCATTGCATCTTCATCTACGTCCTCTTCCATTTCCATAATATTGTCCTTAAGTACATCGCCCTTGTATAGACCCTCTATATACTCTTTCCACCTTTCTGCTTTCTTTTCTTTGCTTAGAACTGGGTTTCCATCTGAGCTCTTGATATTCCTGCAAGTGGTTCTCCTTTCTCCAAAGGTCTCTCTAATTTTCCTGTAGGCAGTATCTATCTTACCCCTAGTGAGATAAGCCTCTACATCCTTACATTTGTCCTCTAGCCATCCCTGCTTAGCCATTTTGCACTTCCTGTCGATATCATTTTTGAGATGTTTGTATTCCTTTTTGCCTGCTTCACTTACTGCATTTTTGTATTTTCTCCTTTCATCAATTAAATTCAATATTTCTTCTGTTACCCAAGGGTTTCTACTAGCCCTCATCTTTTAACCTCTTTGATCCTCTGCTGCCTTCACTATTTTATCCCTCAAAGCTACCCATACTTCTTCTACTGTATTTCTTTCCCCCATTCCTGTCAATTGTTCTCTTATGCTCTCCCTGAAACTCTGTACAACCTCTGGTTCTTTCAGTTTATCCAGGTCCCATCTCCTTAAATTCCCACCTTTTTGCAGTTTCTTCAGTTTCAATCTGCAGTTCATAACCAATAGATTGTGGTCAGAGTCCACATCTGCCCCTGGAAATGTCTTACCATTATATAATCTATCTGATACCTTTTAGTATCTCCAGGGTTCTTCCATGTATACAATCTTCTTTCATGATTCTTAAACCAAGTATTAGCTATAATTAAGTTATGCTCTGCGCAGAATTCTACCAGGTGGCTTCCTCTTTCATTTCTTAGCCCCAATCCATATTCACCTACTATGTTTCCTTCTCTCCCTTTTCCTACTCTTGAATTCCAATCACCCATGACTATTAAATTTTCGTCCCTTCACTACCTGAATAATTTCTTTTATCTCATCATACATTTCATCAATTTCTTCTTCATCTGCAGAGCTAGTTGGCTTATAAACTTGTACTACTGTAGTAGGCGTGGGCTTCGTGTCTGTCTTGGCCACAATAATGCCTTCACTATGCTGTTTGCAGTAGCTTACCCGTACTCCTATTTTTTTATTCATTATTAAACCTACTCCTGCATTACCCCTATTTGATTTTGTATTTATAACCCTGTATTTACCTGACCAAAAGTCTTGTTCCTCCTGCCACCGAACTTCACTAAATCCCACTATATCTAACTTTAACCTAGCCATTTCCATTTTTAAATTTTCTAACCTACCTGCCCGATTAAGGGATCTGACATTCCACGCTCTGATCCGTAGAACGCCAGTTTCCTTTCTCCTGATAACAACGTCCTCTTGAGTAGTCCCCCCCCAGAGATCCGAATGGGGGACTATTTTACTTTTACTTTACTTTACTTACTTTACACGTGGCTAAGGCCTTATCGACCATACAACTGCTCTACGAGCCTATTCCAATTATTTCTATCCAGGGAAATTGTTGTCCAATCAGAGTTGATGCCCATCCTAGCTGCATCTTCCCGGATATTCTCCATCCACCTAATTTGAGGTCTTCCTCTTCTTCTCTTTCCTTCTAATTTCTTAGTGGATGCTATTTTGGGTAGTCTGTTCTCCGGCATCCTTGCTACATGACCAGCCCAGTTCAGTCTTCTCTTCTTTAACATTTCCACAATGGTACTATGTTTGTACAGCTCCCGTAGTTCTTCATTTTTCCTTATCCTCCACTCCATGACATTTTCATCGAAGATTGGTCCAAATATTTTTCTTAGTATTTTTCTTTCAAATATCAACAGTTTTTCTTCATCTTTTTTCCTGAATGTAATAGCTTCACATCCATATAATGCTACTGGTACAATAGTTGACTGATAAAATCGGATTTTGAATTCAGTACTAAGTGATCTCATCCTTAAAATTTTGATACAGCTGTAAAAAGTTCTATTAGCTGCTGCTAGACGGGCGTCTATTTCTATTTCTGCTCTATTGTCTCTGCTAAAAAGACTCCCTAAGTACTTGAAGTGGTCAACTGCCTTGAAAGTGAGACCATTTACGGTCAGTGGTGTATTCTTTTGGAGTTTTTTACTTATGACTAGATATTCTGTCTTTTCTTCATTCACATGAAGTCCAGCTTTCTCAGCTATTTTGTAATAATTTTGCATCATCCTGATTAATTCAGCTTTTGAAGTGCTTATTAAGGCTACATCATCTGCATAAGCAAGTCTAGTAATGTTCTGTCCCTGCAGTTGGATCCCTTGTGGATTAGTTTTGGTGAATTCTCTATCAATCTTCTCTAAGATAATATTAAATAGAATAGGTGAGATGGCATCCCCTTGTCTCAGTCCAGTGTACACCTTAAAATTTTCAGTCTCTCCTGCAGGTGTCTTAACTTTGCATATGGTTTCTTCCAAACACATTTTAACTAATTTGATTAATTTTAATGGTATTTCAAATTCTTTCATGGTGTTTAAGAGTGTCTGTCGGTGTATGCTATCATAGGCCTTCTTGAAGTCTATAAATAGAATATGGATATCTACATTAAATTCCCATGCCTTCTCATTTATTTGTCTCAATGTGAATAAGTGATCCAAAGTGGATCTGTTAGTGTGGAAACCACATTGGTAGTCCCCAATCAGTTCTTCGGTTATGGGAATCAGTCTGTGTAGTATACACATCGACAAAATTTTATACGTGACATCGAGTAGGGCAATTCCTCTGTAGTTATCACAGACAAGGGGATCATTCTTCTTAAAGATGGGGCATATAATTGCAGTTTTCCAATCGGCCGGTATGTTTTCTGTCTCCCAAATTGTTTCAATCAAGGAATGTAGTTCTATTTCCAATTGTGGTCCTCCATTTTTTAAAAGCTCAGCATATACCTGGTCTTCCCCACAGGCCTTGTTGTTCTTTAATTTCTTTATTGTTTGTCTTATTTCATTTACTGATGGTGTGTTGACTTGTATATCAACTGTATCTGGTACTTCAAATGTGAAGTAATATTGTGGATCATTGCAGTTGAGCAGCTGTGTAAAGTATGTCTTCCATGTTTCTTGTATGTCATTCTTGTTTGTAAGTATTTTCCCATTATGGTCCTTTATAAACTGTTCCCTTTTAGTGAATTTTCCCAAGGACTTGTTTATATTCTGGTACATCTGCCTTGCTCTGTGATGCTTGAAATCATCCTCCGCTTCTCTTACCATGTTGTTGTAGTGTTTTCTCTTCTCTTGTCTTAGAGTTCGTTGTGTTTCCTTGCGGATTTTATAGTATCTCTCCTTTAGTGTAATATTGTCCATGTCTTGTAACCATGCCTTCCTCGCATTTTGCCTCTCCAGTACTCTTTCTTGGCACTTTATATTAAACCAGATTTTGTTAGTTCGTTTTCTTTTACCTATAGTTTTGGAAGCTACATCTTGAATACTGTTTCTGAGGTGTCTCCATCTACTTTCCACGTCTTGCTGGTCACTATGTGTCAGTCTAGATTCCGATAGGTTAATTTCTATTTCTTTCCTAAAGTTTTCTTTTATTTTTTCTTCTGCCAGATTTTCTACATCGTACCTTTTAATTTCAACCCTATTTGTACTTTGTTTCTTTTTTAGCTTTATTTTCATTTGAGGTATGATTAACATATGGTCTGTCTCACAATCTGCTCCCCTAAAAGTTCTAACGTCTTTAATACTGTTTTGAAATCGTCTTTGGATGGCGACATGGTCAATCTGGTTCACTACTTTTCCATCTGGTGATATCCATGTCCCTAAATGAATGCGTTTGTGTTGGAATTTTGTGCTGCTTAATGTGAGACCATTTGCCATTGCAAAGTTTATGAGTCGCACACCATTCTCTGAACTTTCATCATGTAAGCTGTAATTCCCAATGGTTGGTTTGTAGATTTCTTCTTTTCCTACTTTGGCATTAAAGTCTCCTAACACTATTGTTACGTTATGTCTACTTATTGAATTATATGTCTGTTCCAGTTGACTATAAAATTCTTCTTTCACGTCATCTTCCTTATCTTCTGTGGGTGCATGAACATTTATAAATGTAATATCAAACCACTGAGCCTGAACTGTAATGTGTGATATTCGGTTATTAATTGATTTGAATTCCTTTATTGTGTCAATTGCTGTTTTATGAATGTAAAAGCCCGTTCCAAATTCATGGCGCTGACCACAGTCACCATACATTATTGTCCCGTCTCCTATTTTCATTGATCCCGTTCCCTGCCATCTTATTTCTTGGAGCGCTACCAGTTGTACCTTGTATTTTCCTAGTTCGTTTATTAGTATTTGTGCGCTTCCTGGGCGGTATAGACTTCTGACATTCCACGAACCAAAAGAGAAATCCTTGTAACTTTGCCAATTTCTGTTCCAGTAAATTCTGTCCTGTTTCCGAGGCATACCTTGAGTGTCCTGACCGGCCATTGTTTTACATGAGTGGGTTGGTAGCCCTCTGCACAACCCCCAACCTGGAGGACCAGGAGTCTTGATTTTGGGGTACTCTACCCCTAGGGATTTGCCTTCACCATGGCTTAACGAGTCTTCCCTACCCGTGCTAGTTTTGGTCCGCCCCGGGTATTTTATTTCCCCAGTACCCCCCATATCTGGAGAGCATTCCCCAATCCGCCACCCGGGGAGGCGCCCGATGGGGGACTAGCAACCCCACACGGGGGACTATTTTACCTCCGGAATATTTTACCCAAGAGGACGCCATCATCATTTAATCATGCAGCAAAGCTGCATTCCCTCGGGAAAAATTATGGCTGTAGTTTCCCCTTGCTTTCAGCCGTTCGCAGTACCAGCACAGCAAGGCCATTTTGGTTAATGTTACAAGACCAGATCAGTTAATCATCCAGACTGTTGCCCCTGCAACTACTGAAAAGGCTGTTGCCCCTCTTCAGGAACCACATGTTTGTCTGTCCTCTCAACAGATACCCCTCCGTTGTGGTTGCACCTATAGTATGGCTGTCTGTATCGTTGAGGCACGCAAGCCTCCCCACCAACGGCAAGGTTCATGGTTCTTATTACACGCTTTTGCTCGCTAAAAACTTTCACTCAGTTTGATGAGTTACCCCAGAATATGACCCTGTATGACATAATAGAATGAAAGTAAGCAAAGTGTGACTCTGGCTGCTTTCTTCTGCAGAAGTAATATGTTTTCAAGATGGCTTGAGTTACCCCAGAACATACATCCATATGACATGGTACTTTGAAAAAGTTTCAAAAAGTTAGGAGTAGGTATTAAAATCCATGGAGAATAAATAAAAACTTTGAGGTTCGCCGATGACATTGTAATTCTGTCAGAGACAGCAAAGGACTTGGCAGAGCAGTTGAACGGAATGTACAGTGTCTTGAAAGGAGGGTATAAGATGAACATCAACAAAAGCAAAACGAGGATAATGGAATGTAGTCAAATTAATTCGGGTGATGCTGAGGGAATTAGATTAGGAAATGAGACACTTAAAGTAGTAAAGGAGTTTTGCTATTTGGGGAGAAAAATAACTGATGATGGTCAAAGTAGAGAGGATATAAAATGTAGACTGGCAATGGCAAGGAAAGAGTTTCTGAAGAAGAGAAATTTGTTAACATCGAGTATTGATTTAAGCGTCAGGAAGTATGGAGTGTAGCCATGTATGGATGTGAAACATGGACGATAAATAGTTTAGACTAGAAGAGAATAGAAGCTTTCAAAATGTGGTGCTACAGAAGAATGCTGAAGATTAGATGGGTAGATCACATTACTAATGAGGATGTATTGAATAGAATTGGGGAGAAGAGGAGTTTGTGGCACAACTTGACTAGAAGAAGGGATCGGTTGGTAGGACATGTTCTGAGGCATCAAGGGATCACCAATTTAGTACTGGAGGGCAGCGTGGAGGGTAAAAATCGTAGAGGGAGACCAAGAGATGAATACACTAAACAGATTCAGGAGGATGTAGGCTGCAGTAGGTACTGGGAGATGAAGATGCTTGCACAGGATAGAGTAGCATGGAGAGCTGCGTCAAACCAGTCTCGGGACTGAAGACCACAACAACAGGATGTTTCAACATAAGCTTCTGGTATACATTACATAAGACATCTTAATAAGTAAATTACTCTGGATAATTTAACGCTAATGTATTTTTTGTGTTGCACCCAGGACAATTTGTCATCTAGGTATACTGCCAAGACCTTTATATAATAGGGTTCGTTAAAAGGACTTGTGTCCTTTAGACTAAATTCCATTTTCTGTGTTTTGTTCTTATTCAGGACAAACCCATTTGACATGAACCAATATGACACTTGGGTGAGTGCATTGTCAGCAGAATCTTTTAACGTATTTGGATCATTGTTGTGGTTTAGGAAGGTGGTAGGATTGCAAATAGCACTGTTTTGGAACTTATAAGGGAGGGTAGGCCATTTATCATTACCAAAAACAAATATGGTCCCAATATAGATCCCTGCGGAACTCCCACCTTAATTTGTTTCTCGGTAGACTTTTCTGTGCTAATACACACTACTTGCATACAGTTTTGGAGATAAAACTTTCGTAGTTTTAAGCTGTTCTCCCTGATGCCATAAAAATGGAGTTACTGTAGAAGTGTGTCATGTCGTACACCATCAAATGCTTTACTCAGGTCACAGAACACGGCTTGAGCAAATCCCTTCTCCTCAAACACTTTAAGAACATATTTAATTACAGAGTCAATTGTGTCTACTATTAATGATTTTTTTCTGAATCCATATTGTGCTACATTAAATATTCCAAGCTTTTCAAAATGAGCAGACAACTGATGGTAAATGATGTATTCTATTATCTTGGCCGCGGCTGGAACTGTTGATATTGGTCTGAAACTTGCAGGGTTGCCTTTGTCACCCTTTTTATACACAGGAACTACACTACATAATTTCAGCTCCTCTGGAAAGTACCCCTCAGACAAACATTTATTTATGCAGTGAGTCAATGGATAAACAATGAAATCAATGACTTTCTTCAGCAAATTGCAAGACATGTCATAAATATCAGCACTATCTGATGACTTAAAATATCACACTATTTTTAATACAGTAATAGGCCTAAACAGGGAGTAGACAACATTCCATTAGAACTACTGACAGCCTTTGGAGAGCCATCCCTGGCAAAACTCTATCATCTGATGAGCAAAATGTATGAGACAGGCGAAATACCCTCAGACTTCAAGAAGAATATAATAATTCCAATCCCAAAGAAAGCAGGTGTTGACAGATATGAAAATTACTGAACTATCAGTTTAATAAGTCACAGCTGCAAAATACTAACGTGAATTCTTTACAGACGAATGGAAAAACTGATAGAAGCGGACCTCGGGGAAGATCAGTTTGGATTCCGTAGAAATGTTGGAACACGTGAGGCAATACTGACCCTACGACTCATCTTAGAAGAAAGATTAAGAAAAGGCAAACCTACTTTTCTAGCATTTGTAGACTTAGAGAAAGCTTTTGACAATGTTGATTGGAATACTCTCTTTCAAATTCTGAAGGGGGCAGGGGTAAAATACAGGGAGCGAAAGGCTATTTACAATTTCTACAGAAACCAGATGGCAGTTATAAGAGTCGAGGGGCATGAAAGGGTAGCAGTGGTTGGGAAGGGAGTGAGACAGGGTTGTAGCCTATCCCCGATGTTATTCAATCTGTATATTGAGCAAGCAATAAAGGAAACAAAAGAAAAGTTCAGAGTAGGTATTAAAATCCAGGGAGAAGAAATAAAAACTTTGAGGTTCGCCGATGACATTGTAATTCTGTCAGAGACAGAAAAGGACTTGGAAGAGCAGTTGAACGGAATGGACAGTGTCTTGAAAGGAGGGTACAAGACGAACATCAACAAAAGCAAAATGAGGATATGGAATGTAGTCGAATTAAGTCGGGTGATGCTGAGGGAATTATATTAGGAAATAAGACACTTAAAGTAGTAAAGGAGATTTGCTATTTAGGGAGCAAAATAACTGATGATGGTCAACGTAGAGAGGATATAAAATGTAGACTGGCAATGTCAAGGAAAGAGTTTCTGAAGAAGAAAAATTTGTTAACATTGAGTATAGATTTAAATGTCAGGAAGTCGTTTCTGAAAGTATTTGTATGGAGTGTAGCCATGTATGGAAGTGAAACGTGGACGATAAATAGTTTAGACAAGAAGAGAATAGAAGCTTTCAAAATGTGGTGCTACAGAAGAATGCTGAAGATTAGATGGGTAGATCACATAACTAATGAGGAGGAATTGAATAGAATTGGGGAGAAGAGGAGCTTGTGGAACAACTTGACTAGAAGAAGGGATCGGTTGGTAGGACATGTTCTGAGGCATCAGGGTATCACCAATTGAGTAATGGAGGGCAGCGTGGCAGCGTGGACGGTTATAGTCGTAGAAGGAGACCAAGAGATGAATACAGTAAGCAGGTTCAGAAGGTTGTAGGTTGCCGTAGGTACTGGGAGATGATGAAGCTTGCACAGGATAGAGTAGCATGGAGAGCTGCATCAAACCAGTCTCTGCACTGAATACCACAACAACAACAACAACCCCCCCCCCCCCCCAGGGGGTCCACAACTCTTTTGTGGATACGTGTGTAGCGAGCACGGGACCCCGAGCTAATGTGGCCTTCTTTCCTTTCCGGGCTGCATACCTTCCCTTTCCGCATCCTTCCCCATCCCCTACCTTCGCTCCCCCCCCCCCCCCCCACCTCTGGCTCTTTCCTTCCCTTTCTCCCCCTCTGGGAGTATGGTTTGTGCCTACGTCCGGAGACGGACGCTCGTAAATGTACCGCATTCTTCGCCTTCCTTGCTTGTCTGTCTTCATCCTTCCTTTGTCCTTCTCTTTTCCTTACCTCTTCTCTTTACCCTTTTCTCTGCTGCGGCGTTTGAGACCTCTCTTCTTTCCTTTCCCTTTCTCTTTCTTCCTCCCTGTGCGTGTCTGAAGGCTGACCCACGCCTGTTTGTGCGTAGCCAGTGACGGGGTAACGCGTAATTCCCCGCCCCGGGTAGACAGGTAGGACACGTACGTACCCCCTGGTAACGGCCAGGCCCAGGGAGGGGTGATTACCCGAGCTGATACCTTCCGAAAGTGCCGATCGGTCCCTCCGTCCGTTTGTCGGGAGGTGTGACCTGAGGTGTGAACAATCACCTAAGGCGGGAGTGCCCTCAGAGAGGGCCCCCACAAGGGAGGAGCGCGCCATCGGAGACGCCGGTAATCATGGGGGATTCTTCCGCAATGGTTTCCTCACCTTCCACTATGTCTGCTCACAAACGTAAGTTCACTGAGTCTCAGCCACAGTCAGTTCTTCCATCGTTGCCACAGTTCCTTGTTGTTTCTCGATCTGACGAAGGTCACGACTTCTCCACGGTCAACCCTTTCATTATTCAGAAAGGTGTCGACGCAATTGCAGGTCCTGTAAAGTCTTGTTCCAGATTATGGAATGGCACCTTGTTGTTAGAAACAGTCAGTGCCCTCCAGGCACAAAAATTGCTGCGTACTTCACTGCTCCACACCTTCCCTGTCCGGGTTGAAGCGCACCGCACTTTAAATTCCTCGCGGGGAGTCGTTTATACACGCTCCCTCGATGGATTGTCTGACGAAGAAATTCAGCACTACCTGTCTGACCAGGGCGTAACGGCTGTTCATAGAGTTATGAAAAGGGTTGACATGAACATCATTCCAACCCGCACTGTCTTCTTGACATTTGACAAAGTTCAACTCCCATCGAAAATCAAAGCAGGCTATGAGATAATTTCCGTTCGCCCTTACGTCCCGAACCCTACGCGTTGCTATCGGTGTCAGCGGTTCACTCACACTAGCCAGTCCTGTTCCAATCCGGTCAAATGTGTTACGTGTGGCAAGGATGCCCATGAGGGTGCTTGTCCACCTCCATCCCCTCGCTGCATCAACTGTATGGGTGACCACGCTGCTTCCTCTCGAGATTGCCCCGTTTTTAAGGACGAAAAGCTCATCCAGGAAATCAGAGTGAAGGAAAAGGTGTCGACCTTTGCTGCTCAAAAATTATTCGTCAGTCGACAGTGCCTCAGACAGGAAAATACAGCACTGTCCTTGCCTCTCCTCGGCCAACAAAGGAGGCGGCCATGCAGACTTGCGACCTCACCTTTAGTACCACGGTCGTCAGATCGGCCAGCGCAAAGATCGCCCATTCAACCTCACCACTTTCGCCTGCCCACTCTATGGCTCACCCTTCATCGGGTTCTGCTAAATCTCGAGCCCAAAAGTCAGACACCAAGACTTCAAAAAAAGAGCACACTCGTGAAGATTTTTTACGTACCCCAACTTCACAACCATCGGTTCCTCCTCCTTCTAAGCATCATAATTCCAAGAAGGCTACAAAGAAACCCAGTTCATCTCCTTCTCTGCCGAGGCGTGTCCCATCTACAGCACCTCCTGGCGGAAATCGCCCTCGGCCGTCTTCTGTGTCGCTGAGGCGCACTGCTGGCGGCCGATCAACCGGCCGATCGCTGGTGGCAGGAGCTGCTCCTGAACAACCTATGGATCAGGATCTTCTGCCTTCGGCTGAATGCCACTCCATGCTGTCGGTCGCAAGCTCTGAGCAGTCGTTGAGTTGACAGCAACTTTGGTCACATTGCTCCATTTTCTTTTCACCCTATGTCCATTATCCACTGGAATATCCGCGGCATTCGAGCCAAGTGGGATGAATTGTCGATCCTCTTACGATCCTACTCGCCGGTCATCTTCTGTCTTCAAGAAACAAAGCTGCGTCCCCACGACCGCTTTGTTCTCCCTCATTTTCAGTCCGTCCGATATGATCTCCCCTCTGTTGAAGGCACTCCAGCCCATGGAGGACTCATGATTCTTCTCCATGATACTCTCCATTATCACCCAATCCACTTAAACACTTCCTTCCAAGCTGTCGCCGTCCGTCTTTCCCTTTCTGGATACACGTTCTCTCTTTGTACTGTATACATTCCATCGTCCACACCAATGGCACGAGCTGATCTCCTTCATCTTCTTGGTCAGCTTCCACCCCCCTATTTGCTGGTTGGGGACTTCAATGCCCACCACCCGCTTTGGGGATCTCCACATCCTTGTCCACGTGGCTCACTATTGCTAGACGTCTTCCACCAAGCGGATCTAGTTTGCCTCAACACTGGGGTCCTCACATTTTTGTCTGCTTCCACGACAAATTTATCTCATTTGGACCTTGCGGTCGGTACTGTTCTGCTAGCTCGGCGCTTCGAATGGTTCGCCCTTGATGATACACACTCGAGTGACCACTTTCCATGTGTCCTTAGACTGCAGCCTCAACTGCCATATATGCAGCCGCTACGCTGGAAGTTTGCCCAAGCTGATTGGACACTTTTTTCGTCTCTAGCGACATTCGTTGACCGTCGCTTTCCCAGCATCGATGATGAGGTCACACATATTACCGACGTTATTCTTACAGGTGCGGAACGTTCAATACCACGCACCTCCGAATTGCCCCTGCGCCCCCCCAGTTCCTTGGTGGAACGAGGCATGCCGTGACGCAATACGTGAGCGGCGACGTGCTCTTCGCGTTTTCCGCCACCATCCTACTTTGGCCAACTGTATCTGCTATAAGCAGTTCCGTGCGCGATGCCGTCGCGTCATCCGCCATAGCAAGAAGGCAAGCTGGAAATTCTGTATTAGCTCATTTAACACCTTCACTCCCTCCTCGGAAGTTTGGAGTCGGCTTCGACGGTTCTCAGGTGTGCCTAGTTTCTCCCCAGTCTCTGGGCTCACTGTCGCGCATGATACATTAGTGGACCCCGTCGCAATTTCTAACTCATTGGGTCAGCACTTTGCTGAGATTTCGAGCTCTTCAAATTATCCGCCAGCGTTTCTTCCAAAGAAACGTGCAGCAGAAGTGCGACATCTTGCTTTCTCCTCTCAAAATCGTGAAAGCTACAATACTGTTTTCTCCATGCGGGAACTCCAACATGCACTCTCTTCTTCTCGCTCCTCCGCCCCAGGACCGGATGGTATCCACGTCCAAATGTTGCTGCATTTATCAACCCATAGTCTGCGTTACCTCCTTCGCCTTTATAATCGAATTTGGACCGACAGTACTTTTCCCAGACGATGGCGGGAAGCTATCGTCGTTCCCGTTCCGAAACCTGGAAAGGACGAACATCTCCCCTCTAGCTATCGCCCCATTTCTCTCACGAGTAGTGTCTGTAAGGTTTTGGAGCGTATGGTGAATTACCGTTTAGCTTGGTGGCTGGAATCCCACAGTCTTTTAACACCTGCCCAATGCGGATTCCGAAAGCATCGTTCTGCAGTTGACCATCTTGTTGCTCTCTCCACTTATATCATGAACAATTTTCTCCGGAAACGCCAAACGGTAGCAATATTTTTTGATCTGGAGAGAGCATACGATACCTGTTGGAGGACAGGCATCCTCCGCACACTGTTCTCTTGGGGTTTTCAAGGCCGGCTGCCCCTTTTTCTTCGCGAATTTATGGAAGAGCGCACATTTAGGGTGCGGGTGAACACTACTCTCTCCCATACTTTCTCCCTAGAAAACGGGGTACCCCAGGGCTCCGTGCTGAGTTTTGTACTGTTTGCCATTGCCATAAATCCAATTATGGATTGTCTCTTTCCTGATGTCTCGGGCTCCCTCTTTGTGGACGATTTTGCGATCTACTACAGCTCTCAACGGACCAGCCTTCTTGAACGACGTCTTCAAGGATGTCTCAATCGCCTCCACTCTTGGAGCATCGAAACCGGCTTCCGTTTTTCTCCCAGTAAGACCGTTTGTGTTAATTTTTGGCTACGTAAGGAGTTTCTTCCACCCTCCTTACATCTAGGACCTGTCAACCTTCCGTTTTCAGACGTCGCTAAATTCTTGGGTCTTATGTTTGACAGAAAACTGTGCTGGTCCTCCCACGTTTCCTATCTTTCGGCTCGCTGTCTGCGATCCCTCAACACCCTCCATGTCCTGAATGGTACCTCCTGGAGAGCGGACCGAGTGGTCCTTCTCCACCTTTATCATGCCTTAGTGCGCTCTAAATTGGACTATGGAAGCATAGTCTACTCCTCTGCTCGGCCGTCTATTCTTCGGCGTCTCGACTCTATCCACCACCGTGGATTACGTTTAGTGTCTGGAGCTTTTTACACCAGCCCTGTGGAAAGCCTTTATGCTGAGACTGCTGAACCTCCGCTGTCCAATCGGCGAGCAGTCCTTCTGAGTCGTTATGCTAGCCATCTGTCTTCCATGCCTGCTAATCCAGCCCATGACATTTTTTTCGACGCCTCCTTCGATGTAGGGTATGCAGGCCGCCCCTCCTCCCTACTACCACCGGGAGTCCGCTTCCGTCAACTGCTCCATTCTCTTTCCTTCCGCTTTCCTAAAACCTTCTTGACAACTTGGGGTACAGCACCGCCTTGGCTCCGTCCCCGGATCTGCCTGCTCCGTGACCTTTGTCGATTTCCCAAGGATGGTACCCCTTCACTTGTTTATCGTCGGGCATTTGCTGCTCTATGTGCACAAATGACGGACGCCACATTTATTTACACCGACGGCTCGAAAACATCGTTAGGTGTAGGGAGTGCCTATATTGTTGGCGACACCCAAAATCCCTTTCGGCTTCCCGACCAGTGTTCGGTTTATACTGCGGAGCTTTACGCTGTTCTCCAGGCTGTCCACTACATCCTGCCGCCATCAGCGGATACAGTACGTTATCTGCTCAGATTCTCTCAGCTCTCTCCTCAGTCTCCAAGCTCTTTACCCTGTGCACCCTCTGGTCCACCGGATTCAGGACTGTCTGCGCTTGCTCCACCTGGGGGGCGTCTCGGTGGCATTCCTCTGGCTCCCGGGACACGTTGGTATCAGTGGAAATGAGGCGGCTGATATTGCAGCCAAGGCTGCAGTCTCTCTTCTTCGGCCAGCTATTCGATCGATTAACTTCGCCAATCTACGGAGCGTTTTATGTCGTCGTGTTGTTCATTTATGGCACGCGCATTGGTCGACACTTCCCCATATTAAATTGCGGGACGTGAAAGCTCTTCCTTGTGCTTGGACCTCTTCCTCCCGAACGCGTCGTCGGGAGGAGGTAATTTTAACTAGACTTCGGATAGGGCACCGTCTTTTTAGCCATCGACATCTTTTAAGCGGCGATCCTCCCCCACTCTGTCCCCACTGCTCTCAGCTGTGGATGGTAAGACACCTTTTAATTGAGTGCCCCTGTTTTAATCCGTTACGCTCCCGTCTACAGCTATCGCCTGATATATCGTCGATTTTAGCAGATGACACGCGCTCAGCCGATCGCGTTCCCGAGTTTATTAGTGCCAGTGAAATGACGTCAGTCATTTGAAGCTTTTTTTGGGGACAACCAACCCCTTTCTGTAGTGGATTTTTAAGCCTTCCTTCTGCTTTTAGTTTCTCCAATTTTATGACTTTCGTTCCCATTGCTGCTGGTTTCCATTTTCGGTTTTTTACTGTTTCCTAAGTCACGGACCGGGCGCTAATGACCATAGCAGTTTTGCGCCCTTAAAAAAAACAACAACAACAATAGGCCTAACCTCAGAGAAAGTGAGAGTATTATTGTAGGCTGTACCATAATAAGTTTTTTCTAAGAGTTCTGATTGACTTGTATCAGGTTTACTGATGCCATTGCTTACTTCCTCGATAGATTTAATAAAATAATCATTAAACTCTTATGGAGAGAGATTGATTTTGACCTTATGTGATACTTTGGCAACACTATTTATGAGTTTCAAAGTAGCTCTGCATTTATTGTTAGAATAGTCAATGTACTGGGCATTGTGCAAGTTTTTCGCTTCAATAACTACTTTTTTATGATCATTTCTCCATCTTACATACAGAGATTTTGTATTTTCAGATTTAGTATTAGTGATGTATCTAACAGCATCATTACAAGATCTTTCATATCAGACAGCGTTTTAGTGTACCAAGAATTTTTCTTTTTTGACACATTCTTTTTAGAACCTCTATCTGTTACTTTACATTTCCTAATGGGGATGCAATCATTAAATATTTACAGATGTAAGGTAAAGAAACATTCAAAATTTATCTTAGCTGACTCATTATTTGATAGACAGAGATTACCATCATTTCTCTCGCAGAACCAATCTTCTGCAAGGGTTTTCCTGAACTTGTCATATAGGGTAATTAAAAAATATGTTTACAAAGTGACGTGGGACATCTAGCGTTCAACAAGGTTCAGTAATCACACAGGATCCAGGAGTCACACAGGCCATCCAGGAATACTAAATGCTGTTGCAGTTATTTAGTTACATGCTACAAATGAATGCCTACTACAGGAGATGCTCAAAGTTTCTCCAGATGCATCGAGACATGCCTGACTTTTATACTGCATGGAACGGCACATCTTACTACCTGGTATATCTTGAAGACATCCTGCTGCTGCAACAATCCTGCCCGCTATGTTCTCTGGCAATGTAATAGGTATTTCATATACAATACCCTTCAGAAACCTCCTCATGAAAAAATCAGTTGCGGACAGATCGGGTGATTGTGGTGACCATGTGACTGGTCCACTGTGACCAATCCAGTGGATGAGAAAGGTTGCTTGCAGATGTGCCCTCACTTATCTGGTGAAATCCATGGGGGGTCCATCACGCTGAAATCAAATGCGGTGACGAATAGACATGGAAACATCATTTAATATTTCCAGCAGAACCCCTCACAGGAATAAGAGATACGTGCATCTATTTTCGGGGTGTATACACCCCAGGACAGCGGGGAAAATGCCGGAAATTTTTTCATCCAGGAAAAAATGGGGAAAACACTGGAATGTTTTGGTATTTCGAGAAATTTTCTTTGTTTTAGTTTTCAGTTAAATTTTTGTAATTTTGGCTGGTAAGAACTGGTACTCTAACGAAGAATATTACTGTATTCTGCTACTGTAGAATAATACTGCAGCAGTAATACATAAATGAGGGAGAAAAAACCAAAACAAAACTTAACTGCAAAGGAAATGCGCCATTTACGACGACAAAACACCATGCTCACACAAGCGTCTGCCAACAGCACAGTCTCTCAAAGACCTTAGGACGATAAACTTCGTAACAACAAACTGCTTTTGATGAGTGTAAAGTCACAATTGCTTACATTAGGTCCATTTGAGCAGTTGCCAGTGAGCTTATGCGTTTGTGCAGTTGAGTCGCATATGAGTGGTAGCCCTCCTGCTTCTGTATACTTGAAGTATGGTGTCAGCTGTAGCAGCAAGCATCCAGATGCTTACCGGAAAAATTTTTCTGGCGCACCCAAGCTGCCAGATACGCGCATGCGCAAAGCAGTCAGATTTTTTGTGGGGAGGGAGCTAGTCTCCATGTGACCCATGTTTACGTTTAGTGATTTGCTGTTTCCTCTTCATTTACAGCTCCCATATCAAATGGAAAAGAAAACGGATTTTTGTGGGCGGGAGCTATCAAGTGAATTAAAATACATTCACACAATTACAGAAGGCTAAAATACATTATTAATTTGTTTTCTGATTTTATTTTATTTCCATGTTTTTTAGCAGTCAAGCATTAATTGCCTTGCAGAACAATGAAGTTATTTTTGTCAATTTGCTAAGGAAATTTGGCCTTTATTAATCTTTTCTGCTGCTGCAGTCAAACTATTTAAAACAAAGTGTTTCATTCCACAGTGTTGGCTGGTTCCAAATGATCACCGAATTTCAAGTATACATTTTCAATGTCTGGCACATATGACATTAAGTCAGAATAAAGAACCAAACATGAATAGTACAGTACTGGTACTCCAGGAAAATTTACATCTTGAAAACCACACCAAAAACGCTTAATATCACGTTGGGGCCTACTTCATTGTGACTCTGGACATATGAATGCACACGTCAAGCCGAATTATGAATTTTAGTACGGTTTACGAAATTCCAATGCTCTTGGAGTACTGTTTGATGTCCTGCTCCTTTTATGACTTTATACATATTGACATATAGGCTTCCTACGCCATCGTAGCTGCGCACGCACAGTAATGTGTGTTTTCTAGCACTCTCTGGCAAATATTGAAAGAAACCTGTTTTTAACAGCACTCAGGAAAATATTGCGAATGGTAATTTGAAAAGCGTTACTTTCAAAGCCAGTTACCTTTTACGCAAGATGAACGATGTTTTGTGTGAGATTACTTAAATCACAGGGCGTTTGACTCTCGTTTAAAACTTAACACTTGGAGGAGCAGCCACTTAGAAGAATTTTGGGCCTGGAAGACCAGACATTTATGTCATTATTTTAAATTTTAGTGGAATATTTGTGTGATGTATCTTAAAGTGTAACATGTGCAAAAAAGACAGATATTACATATGAAAGCTTAGATCCTCTTGTAGATTATGAATCTTTGAGACCAATATTATTTGTGAAGGCTTAGCTTTTTGTATAGCTACACTATGCATATTAATTTAAACCATTTACTTTTGCTATTTGCGTGTTCGTGCTACTTAACAGTGATGTTGCTATTGGCTCTGAATATCTGCTGTCTCGGCTGTTGAGATCACGTGACATGAGCTGTAATTGGCTTACAAAAGTGCATCACAATCTTAATTGCAATGGTTCAGAAACTAGTGCGCTGTGCTTTGTGGACCTCAATTTTATACTTTAGTAATATGAAAATATGTGGCGTATGTGTTCCGCATGAAAGAACTTTCCAATACTTTTTTTTTCTGGGTTTCATTTTCTAGTGTGCCAGGAAGTTCTACGCTAGTGTACAGAACAGTAACCGTTCAAAGGATTGGTAAGTTTTACAGTTTGGAGGGAATATGTACTGTCACTTAACCTGGAAAAAGTGTATTTTCGCCCAGGAAAAAGCGTATTTTTTAACTGGGACATCCGGATTTTTTCTTGTCCAGGTACACAACCAGATCTAGTTGGTCTGGGAGAATGTACGGACCAATTAATCAATCTCCAATGATACAAGCCCACACATTAAGGGTAGTTTGCAATGTGAGACATGCATACATGTAGCATGTGGCTTCACATCCGTCCACATATGCAGGTTGTGAATGGTCATCACACCCTCGAGTGAGAACGTAGCCTCATTGTTGAAGGGGACATTTGCTGTGAAGCTTCGATCTGCAGCACGTCTGTACAGAAACCACCATGCAAATACCATGTGCTGCTTCTAGTCCCTTGGTTGCATTGCCTGGACGCATTGGAAGTGAAACGGACGCAGTCTTTTGTTGTGTACAACGCACCAGGCAGAGGGTTGGAGGACATCGGTGTGCAAGATACATCTTGTGTATTTGTTGACAGCATACGCTGCAACCTTTTGAGAACATCTTCCAACACAACTGTCCATGTTGTTCGAAGGTGACAAGCATCCAGCTTGTGGACGTGGAACGAGCCGGTTTCACACAATCGGCTATACAGGGTGGCAAGTAATGTGTGGCACAGAACTTTTATGTCAGGATATTTAGCATGACAAAATCAAAATGTTTCTTGTCTTTGCAGTCGCTGCATTATAAATCTGATGCGTCTCAACGATTTTTCATTACGTGTAGCAAGCCATGTTAGTCACAGTGCTTCAGTGGCATGAATGGCGACAGTCTCCATGCACTCCACCCGTGTTTGTATAGTATCACCCTCTCATGACCGTAGCACCCTCTCATGGCATTTGCAACATCCCAGTTATTGTGTGATTACTGATCCTTGTTTTATGCCGGAAGTGCCACGTCAGTTGGTAATTTTTTTTTTTTTTTTACGCTGCTCTGATAAATGTTTGGGCAGACATAGGCTTCAATTTTTATATGTATGGTACATAAATTAGTATGTAATACATCAAGGGGAAATGTTGTTGCTAAAGATTTTATACCTATTTTTGCACTTCACTCCAATAAACTCTGTGAGGGATAAGCCTATATACTTTTTAAGTATATATGCTTTATAGCTATATATGATAATATCTAAAAGGGAAACGTTAACAAAAATCTCCAAAAGTGCTTGACCAATTTATTTCAAATTTTTGCATAATTCTCTAAAAAAATTTGGACAATAATAGGCTGTTCTTTAAATATATGCATAAATGTGTATACAGTATATAAAGAGAGAACATTGGTCAGCAAAACTCTCAAAAATTTCTTGACTGATTTGGCTGAGATGTTTACAAGATACTCTGATATACATTCGAATGGACATAGGCCACATTTTTCTGTAATATATGTGGTATAGAAATCTGTATATTATACATAAAGGGGAAACATTAGCAAAAAGCTCAGTAAGTTCTTGACCAATTTATTTTAAATTTTCACATGGTACCCAAATATATGTGTGAAAGGACACAGGCCACATATTTTTTGATATACAAGGTATATTCAAAAAGTAAGGTGATTTTATATTTTTATGAAAAAAAATATTTATTTAATAATTTTTTAGCGTCTCAAGAGGTGTTCGCTGGAATGGAATGTCATCAAAAATCTCCTCCCCTGGGCACCTTGACCACCTACATTGTAGGGCCTTCCAAAGGTTCACAAGAAGAACACTCCTCTACGCGCAATCATGAGCACCATTGCGTCGCCAACTTACAGACTCTCGAAACATCTGGCCAACTTCCTTATACCCGACACATTGGTCACTGTGTGCACCACATCAAGAATACAGCCAACTTCATCAGTCAAATTAAATGCCTGCATCTTGGAGAAGCGGGTATTATGGTCATTTTTGATGTAGTGTCATTGTTCACACTCCTTCCCATTAAAGACTCTATAGATCTGCTCTCCCAGTTATTTGATGAAAGTGTTGTGGATTTATTCAAGCATACTCTGATGTCATCGTATTTCTTGTATGATGGAGAATATTGCAACCAAACGGATGGCGTTGCAATGGGAAGACCATTAGCTCCAGTTGTAACCAATCTGTTCATGGAGTACTCTGAAATCAGTGCCCTGGACACAGCTCCTGAAAAGCCTAGTTGCTTTTATCGTTACGTTGATGACACATTCATTGTCTGGTCTCATGGGTATGAAAAGCTGTGAGAATTCTTGGACCACATCAACAACATCCATGACAACATCAAGTTCACAATGGAGATAGCGACAGATGGTGCCTTGCTGTTCCTTGATGTCCTCGTCTGCTGCAAAGCAAATGGGTGTCTCAGCCACAGCGTTTACCGGAAACCCACCCACACAGACTGATATCTGCACGCTAACAGCTATCACAATCCATTGCAGAAACGTTCTGTTCTGAGGACCTTAGTGTATCGAGCCGAAACCGTCTCAGATTCTGAAAACTTGCCGAAGGAACTGAGCCACTTTGGAAAGTATTCAAGGAAAACGGGTACACCAACCACCAGATTTTGCATGGTATCTTTCCGGAAATATGTAAGCAGAAAGACTCAAAGGAGGACTCGAAGAAGTTTGCGTTCTTACCGTTCTGTGGCTCAGTAATAGGGAAGATAAGCTGGCTCCTAAAGAGGCATAAAGTCGATTCGGTCTTCAGGACTCCAGCAAAAATTCGACAATTCTTGAGGCCTGTGAAAGACGATGTAGGCCTCAGAATGCCAGGAGTATATAAAATACCATGTGTGTATGGGCAGTTCTATATCAGACTGACTGTGCATACCATTGAACAGCGCTGTGTAGAACGTGAGAGATGTTTTCGTCTACAGTACACAGAGAAATCAGCAGTAGCAGAGCATGCATTAGAGAACGGTCATCGTATTGTATTCGACGAGACATCTATTATCACACGAACTAACAGTTTCTGGGATAGCATAATAAAGGAAGCGATTGAAATAAAAAATTTGTGACAGCACACTCGAGAAAGATGGCGGCCTGCAGCTAAGCACAGCGTGGGATCCGGCCATCGGAAGGTTGAAGCGGGCACAGCGGCCGCACAACGCAAACATTACCATGTATGGTGCTGGGGTGGGTACAAGTGACATCATGGAAGGCAGTGCGGCTATATAAAGACAGCAGCAGCAACCAGTCACCACTTGACAATGGCTGAGGAGCACTCGGCCGAAAGCTCGTGGATTTTAAACCACTTGACGTGGCTGGAAGCCCGAGAAGCTTTTATTAGTACATGTCATTGTGAAACTATGCACTCCAACATTCATGTTGTCCCCTTCAGAGTAATCTGCTCAGATACAATACACTTGTGTCAATGCTTCTTCCAATCCTCAAAGCACTTCTCAATAGCACTTTCTGGTACAGCCTTGAGAGCTTCCAGTGATGCAGTTTTTATTTCCTCTGTTGCTGGAAATCTTTGTCCTTTCATAGGTCTCTTCAGTTTTGGGAAAAGGAAAAAGTTGCAGGGGCCAAATCCAATGAATATGGTGGCTGAGGTATGATTGTCACATTGTTTTTGGCCAAAAAATGTGACACAAGCAATTGTCATGAGGCAAAAGCCATAATTTTTTTTTCCACAGTTCCAGACATTTTTTGTGTATTGCTTCTCACAAACGGCGCATAACATCAAGGTAATACTCCTTATTGAACATACGGCCTTGAGGCAAAACTTCATGATGCAGCACTGTGCCATGTTAATTGGGGGGGGGGGGGGGGGGACAGTGAGCAAAACTTTGACATTTGATTGAACTTGGTGTGCTTTTTTCAGTCTTGGCTCTCCGGGATGCTTTCAATGGGACAATTGGGCGTTGGTTTTGACGTCATAACCATAAACCTGCATTTTGACACCAGTTATGACCGTTTTGAGCAAATCGGGATCATCATTGATGTCATTCAAGACCTCCTGAGTGATGCTGATGTGATGGTTCTTCTGAGCAAAATTGAGAAGTTCTGGAACAAACTTAACTGATAAACATTTTGCACCCAAAATGTTCAAAAACATTGCATAACATGATTTGACTGATATGGCAACATCCTCAACTACTTCTCTTATGGTAATCCAACGATTTTCCAAAACATTTTTCTTCACAGCTTCAACGTTATCATCTGTTGTTGATGTGCTGGGGCATCCAGAGTGAGGTTTGTCATTGGCGTCTTCTCAGCCATCTGGGAAGAGCTTATAGCACTAGTAAACTTTTTTTTACTTAGAGCAGACTCACCGTATACCATTGACAACCTTTCAAGTGTTTTAGAGCACCTGATTCCGTTTTTCACACAAAATTAGATGCAAATTCTTTGCTCACTTGAGACTGTGAACATATGTACGGGACATGTGTACCAGCATAACAAATAAAAGATCAATAATTGAATGTATGTTACCCACGCAATTTGAAAAGTCACCTTACTTTTTGAACAGCCCTCGTATGTGATACATAAATATGTATGTAATACATAAAGAGGAAACTTTGTTAGTAAAAATATCAGAAAATTATTGACCAATTTACTTCATAATTTTTACATGTTACTCTAATGAACTTTTGGCTTGACACTAGCTACATATTTTTGAATACATATGATCAGTAAATATATACGTAATAAATAAAGGACATATGTTGTTAGCTGAAACCTTGAAAAGTTCATGCCCAATTTATTTCAGATTTTTACGTGATGCTATAATAAATGTTCAGACTGACATTGGTTATGTATTTTTTAAACATATACAATATTTAAATATATATTTAATGTCTAAAGTGGAAACATTATTAGAAAAAAATCTCAGAAATTTCTTTCTTATTTTACATAAAATTGTTACAAAAAGACATAAGCTGTATATTTTTTTAAACAACACTGTACAGATAGTTAAAATCAACTGTGAGATAGAAACTGCTGTACTGTGAAAATTTATAGTTTCATTATCTTTCCCTCAGTGAGTTTTAAGAGGAAAGTTGTATTTACAGCTGATCGACTTGTGATTAGAATACGACCATGGAATTGGAATCATCGGAAACTCCACTGATTAAAACTATGAGATATACTGTCTTGGAAGCTATTGCGCTCAAGGATCCAGCTCCTGGAGAGGCCTCTCCTGTACTCATTATATTATTAAATTATCCCATCTGTTTTACCCATTCATTTTAAGTGACTTTATTTCCCAATCAAGGTTTGCAACAAACAAGTATCAGGGTCAGAGAAAGAAAGAGGAGTGGAGGCCATGGACAGACAGACAAAGAGGGGGGGGGGGGGGGGGGGAATGAACAGAGAGAGCAAGAAGGAGGGGATGGACAGGGACTGCAATTGTTGTGTACGGATGCGAGATGAGTTGGAGACACTTCGCTCTCACCTTCAGGCTGTGATGGCTTCGGTTACACAGCTTGAGGCTGAAGTGGATGGGCACCACTGTTGTGGACCGGCCGTGGGGATCCAACAGACGTCCAGCATGTCAGAGTCCTCCGATCGGTCCTCACCCGTGGCCAACCCAGTTACTGCTCGCACTGAGGCTGACCCCTCACCTGTGGTCGAGTGGACGAAGCAGGTGGCGAAACACTTCCCAGGCGGCCACATATGAGGATTCCTTGGTTTCCAGAATGAGATTTTCACTCTGCAGCGGAGTGTGCGCTGATATGAAACTTCCTGGCAGGTTAAAACTGTGTGCCCGACCGAGACTCGAACTCGGGACCTTTGCCTTTCGCGGGCAAGTGCTCTACCAACTGAGCTACCGAAGCACGACTCACGCCCGGTACTCTCAGCTTTACTTCTGCCAGTACCTCGTCTCCTACCTTCCAAACTTTACAGAAGCTCTCCTGCGAACCTTGCAGAACTAGCACTCCTGAAAGAAAGGATATTGCGGAGACCTGGCTTAGCCACAGCCTGGAGGATGTTTCCAGAATGAGATTTTCACTCTGCAGCGGAGTGTGCGCTGATATGAAACTTCTTGGCAGATTAAAACTGTGTGCCCAACCGAGACTCGAACTCGGGACCTTTGCCTTTCGCGGGCTAGTGCTCTACCAACTGAGCTACCGAAGCACGACTCACGCCCGGTACTCTCAGCTTTACTTCTGCCAGTACCTCGTCTCCTACCTTCCAAACTTTACGAGGTACTGGCAGAAGTAAAGCTGTGAGTACCAGGCGTGAGTCGTGCTTCGGTAGCTCAGTTGGTAGAGCACTTGCCCGCGAAAGGCAAAGGTCCCGAGTTCGAGTCTCGGTCAGGCACACAGTTTTAATCTGCCAGGAAGTTTCATTCCTTGGTTTGTCTGACAAACAGGTTCCAAGTGTTGTCTGTGGCTGACACTGTCGCTGAGCCAGATGCTGTCGCCTGTCCTGTTTCAGAGGAAACCACTCAGCCTGCAAGATCCAGGCAATCGCAGAGGGTGGGACTATTGGTAGTTGGGAACTCCAACGTTAGGCACGTTATGGGGCCCCTTAGGGACTTGGCTGACAAGAAGGGTAAGAAATCCAGTGTGCATACCGGGTGGAGTCATTCCAGATGTGGAAAGGGTCCTCACGGATGCCATGAAGAGCACAGGGTGCAGCCAACTGCAGGTGGTGGCTCACATCAGTACCAATGATGTGTGTCACTTTGGATCAGAAGAGATTCTCTCTGGTTTCAAGCGGCTAACAGAAGTGGTAAAGGCTGCCAGTCTTGCTTGCAAGATGAAAGCAGGGCTGACCTTTTGTAGCATAATCGACAGGACCGATTGCGGACCTCTGGTACAGAGCCGAGTGGAGGGTCTGAATCAGAGGCTCAAACGGTTCTGCGACCGTGTAGGCTGCAGATTCCTCGACTTGCTCCAAATGGTGGTTGGGTTTCGGGTTCTGCTGAATAGTTCAGGTGTCCACTATACGCAGGAGGCAGCTAAACGGGTAGCAGGGGCTGTGTGGCGTGGACTGGGCGGTTTTTTAGGTTAGAGGGTCTAGGGGAAAACACTAGAAGGGCTTCAGTCACAAAGGGTGCAGGCTGAACACAGGAAAAACGTAGATACAGGAACCATTGGTATAACAGTTGTAAATTGTCGTAGCTGTGTTGGGAAAGTACCAGAGCTCCAAGCGCTAATAAAAAGCACTGATGCTCAAATCATTATAGGCACTGAAAGCTGGCTAAAGCCGGATATAAACTCAACAGAAATTTTGCGAAGAACCTAACGGTGTTCCAAAAGGATAGGCTAAACATGGTTGGCAGAGGCATGTTTGTTGCTGTCAGAAGTAGTTTAACTTGTCGCAAAATTGAAGTATATACTTCCTGTGAGTTAGTATGGGCAGAGGTCATTGTTGGCAATCGGAATAAAATAATAATTGGATCCTTTTACCGACCTCCCAATTCGGATGATACAGTTGCTGAAAGGTTCAAAGAAAACTTGAGTTTGATTTCAAACACGTACCCGAATCATATGATAATAGTTGGTGGTGACTTTAATTTACCCTCGATATGTTGGCGAAAATACATGTTTAATTCCAGAGGTACGCATAAAATATCATCCAAAATTGTGCTAAACGCATTCGCTGAAAATTATCTTGAGCAATTAGTTCATGAGCCCACGCGAATAGTAAACGGTTGTGAAAACACACTTGACATCTTAGCAACAAATAATCCTGAGTTAATAACGAGCATCAAAATCGATTCAGGGATTAGTGGACACAGGGCTGTCGTAGCAAGATTGAATATTGTAATCACCAAATCCTCGAAATATAAGCAAAAAATATACCTATTCAAAAGAGCAGATAAAAATTCCCTTTACACCTTCCTGAGAGACAACCTCCACTCATTCCAAATTAATAATATAAGTGTAGACCAGATGTGGCTTAAATTCAAAGAAATAGTATCGGCAGCAATTGAGAGATTTATACCAAATAAATTGACAAACAGTGGAGCTGATCCTTCTTGGTACACAAAATGGGTTAGAACACTGTTACAGAAACAACGAAACAAACATGCCAAATTTAAACAGACGCAAAATCCCCAAGATTGGCGATCTTTTACAGAAGCTCGAAATTTAGCGCAGACTTCAATGCGAGATGCTTATAAGTGTTTCCGCAACGAAACTTTGTCTCGAAACCTGGCAGAAAATCCTAAGCGATTCTGGTTGTATGTGAAGTATGTTAGCGGCAAGAAACAATCAGTGCCTTCTCTGCACGATAGCCATTGAGATACCATCGAAAAAAGTGCTGCCAAAGCAGAGTTACTAAACACAGCCTTCCAAAAGGCTTTCACAAAAGAAGACAAAGTAAATATTCCAGAATTAGAATCGAGAACAGCTGCCAACATGAGTAACGTAGAAGTAAATATTCTCGGAGTAGTGAAGCAACTTAAATCACTTAATAAAAGCAAGTCTTCTGGTCCAGACTGTATACCAATTAGGTTCCTCTCGGAGTATGCTGATGCATTAGCTCCATACTTAACAATCATATACAACCATTCGCTCGACGAATGATCCGTACCCAAAGACTGGAAAGTTGCACAGGTCACACCAATATTCAAGAAAGGTAGTAGGAGTAATCCACTAAATTACAGGCCCATATCGTTAATGTCGATATGCAGCAGGATTTTAGAACATATACTGTGTTCGAACATAATGAATTACTTCGAAGAAAATGGTCTATTGACACACAGTCAACAGGGTTTTAGAAAACATCATTCTTGTGAAACACAACTAGCTCTTTATTCACATGAAGTGCTGTTGACAAGGGATTTCAGATCAATTCAGTATTTTTGGATTTACGGAAGGCTTTTGACACTGTGCCACACAAGCGGCTTGTAGTGAAATTGCGTGCTTATGGAATATCGTCTCAGCTATGTGACTGGATCTGTGATTTCCTGTCAGAAAGGTCACAGTTCATTGTAATTGACGGAAAGTCATCGAGTAAAACAGAAGTTATTTCTGGCGTTCCCCAAGTTAGTGTTGTAGGCCCTTTGCTATTCCTAATCTATATAAATGATTTGGGAGACAATCTGAGCAGCCGTCTTCGACTGTTTGCAGATGACACTGTCGTTTATTGACTAATAAAGTCATCAGAAGATCAAAACAAACTGCAAAACGATTTAGAAGAAATATCGGAATGGTGCGAAAAGTGGCAGTTGACCTTAAGTAACGAAAAGTGTGAGGTCATCCACATGAGTGCTAAAATGAACGCGTTAAACTTCGGTTACATGCTAAATCAGTCTAATCTAAAAGTCGTAAATTCAACTAAATACCTAGGTATTACAATTATGAACAATTTAAATTGGAATATGAACAATTTAAATTGAAAGGAACACATAGAAAATGTCTGGGGAAGGCTAACCAAAGACTGCGTTTTATTGGCAGGACACTTAGAAAATGTAACAGACCTACTAAGGAGACTGCCTACACTACGCTTGTCCGTCCTCTTTTAGAATACTGTTGTGCGGTGTGGGATCCTTACCAGATAGGACTGACTGAGTATGTCAAAAAAGTTCAAAGAAAGGCAGCACATTTTGTATTAGCGCGAAATATGGGAGAGAGTGTCACAGAAATGATACAGGATGTGGGATGGACATCATTAAAAGAAAGGCGTTTTTCGTTGTGACAGAATCTTCTCACATAATTCCAATCACCAACTTTTACCTCCGAATGCGAAAATATTACACTGACTTACATTGGGAAGAATGATCACGAAGATAAAATAGGGAAATTAGAGCTCGTACGGAAAGATATAAGTGTTCATTCTTTCCGCGCGCAATATGAGATCGGAATAACAGAGAATTGTGAATGTGGTTCGATGAACCCTCTGTCTGGCACTTAAATGTGATTTGCAGAGTATTCATGTAGATGTAGATAGATGAGAAGGGTGAGGAGGAAATGAAGAGAGATTCAGAGGGAGAAGGGGGGTGGATAGTGAGAGGGGGAGGAGGAAATGGACGGAAAGAGGAGGGAGAAAGAGATTAGAATGTGTGTACAACTGCCAGATGTACTTAGCAATTGTTAAGAATTGCTGGGCTTGCTAGTTATCTTATAAAATGCAATTTACATTTTGTAAGGGCATCAACTACGCAGCTAGGTGCACTCAGGCGGCTAGGCAGAGGGTGGGGAAGAGAGGAGGGGTATCAGAAAAGAAGAGAAGTAAAAAGACTGGATGTTTTGGTGGAATGAGGGCTGTATAATGCTGGAATGGGAACAGAGTAAGGACAATGACTAACGAAGGTTGAGGCCAGGAGGGTTACGGGAACGTAGGATGTATTGCAGATAGAGATCTCATCTGTGCATTTCAGAAAAGTTGGTGTTGACAGAATTATCCAGATAGTGCAGGCTGTGGCCGTCATTGAAATTAAGGACATCGTGTTTGCAGCATGCTCAGAAACAGGGTGGTCCAGTTGTTTCCTGGCCACAGTTTGTTGATGGCCATTCATGCAGACAGACAGCTTGTTGGTTCTCATGCTCATGTAGACTGCAACATAGTGGCTGCAGCTTAGCGTTTAGATCACATGACTGGTATCACAGGTAGTAGCCCTGCCTTTGATGGGATAGGTGATGTTTTGCTCGACTTGAGTAGGTGGTGGTGGCAGGATGTTTCGGGCAGGTCTTGCACCTAGATGTATTACAAGGATATGGTGCAGCTGCATTTGCGATGCAAAATCGCAAATGAGATGAGTGCCCGTGTTGACACTAGATAGTAGTATGGGAATAGCGATTGTGCGTACTATGATAATAGTAAAATAGCCACAAGCTTTTTTGTGACCACTCTTTTTTAATGATACATTTCGAAAATTTCATAATGATACACTCCTGGAAATTGAAATAAGAACACCGTGAATTCATTGTCCCAGGAAGGGGAAACTTTATTGACACATTCCTGGGGTCAGATACATCACATGATCACACTGACAGAACCACAGGCACAAAGACACAGGCAACAGAGCATGCACAATGTCGGCACTAGTACAGTGTATATCCACCTTTCGCAGCAATGCAGGCTGCTATTCTCCCATGGAGACGATCGTAGAGATGCTGGATGTAGTCCTGTGGAACGGCTTGCCATGCCATTTCCACCTGGCGCCTCAGTTGGACCAGCGTTCGTGCTGGACGTGCAGACCGCGTGAGACGACGCTTCATCCAGTCCCAAACATGCTCAATGGGGGACAGATCCGGAGATCTTGCTGGCCAGGGTAGTTGACTTACACCTTCTAGAGCACGTTGGGTGGCACGGGATACATGCGGACGTGCATTGTCCTGTTGGAACAGCAAGTTCCCTTGCCGGTCTAAGAATGGTAGAACGATGGGTTCGATGACGGTTTGGATGTACCGTGCACTATTCAGTGTCCCCTCGACGATCACCAGTGGTGTACGGCCAGTGTAGGAGATCGCTCCCCACATCATGATGCCGGGTGTTGGCCCTGTGTGCCTCGGTCGTATGCAGTCCTGATTGTGGCGCTCACCTGCACGATGCCAAACATGCATACGACCATCATTGGCACCAAGGCAGAAGCGACTCTCATCGCTGAAGACGACACGTCTCCATTCGTCCCTCCATTCACGCCTGTCGCGACACCACTGGAGGCGGGCTGCACGATGTTGGGGCGTGAGCGGAAGACGGCCTAACGGTGTACGGGACCGTAGCCCAGCTTCATGGAGACGGTTGCGAATGGTCCTCGCCGATACCCCAGGAGCAACAGTGTCCCTAATTTGCTGGGAAGTGGCGGTGCGGTCCCCTACGGCACTGTGTAGGTCCTACGGTCTTGGCGTGCATCCGTGCGTCGCTGCGGTCCGGTCCCAGGTCGACGGGCACGTGCACCTTCCGCCGACCACTGGCGACAACATCGATGTACTGTGGAGACCTCACGCCCCACGTGTTGAGCAATTCGGCGGTACGTCCACCCGGCCTCCCGCATGCCCACTATACGCCCTCGCTCAAAGTCCGTCAACTGCACATACGGTTCACGTCCACGCTGTCGCGGCATGCTACCAGTGTTAAAGACTGCGATGGAGCTCCGTATGCCACGGCAAACTGGCTGACACTGACGGCGGCGGTGCACAAATGCTGCACAGCTAGCGCCATTTGACGGCCAACACCGCGGTTCCTGGTGTGTCCGCTGTGCCGTGCGTGTGATCATTGCTTGTACAGCCCTCTCGCAGTGTCCGGAGCAAGTATGGTGGGTCTGACACACCGGTGTCAATGTGTTCTTTTTTCCATTTCCAGGAGTGTATTTTGAAAAGACATTTGTACAAAACCAGTTAGACATTGCAAACACATTGTACAAATGTGATACAACCAGACATTATACATGTGAATTAAGGGAACAAACACCATACAGTGTACTGAGTCAGTGCCCACCTGGCTAGCAGCGCGGTCTAATGTGCTGCTTCCCGAGCGGGAAGGCATGCCGGTTAGAGATGGGCAAACTTGTTCATTCTTGGGAATTAGTTCACTAGTGATCTATCTTTTTTGGGAACCATTCATTTTTACTCGTTCACCGTTCATTAGTGCACGGTATATGGTTCTTATGAAAAACTGAAAGTTAGTAGCATAGGTGACTGAAGATGGAAGGCGCCAAAAGAGGGCACTTACCTCCCCCCTGGAGTACAGAGTTTTTATTCATTAAAGAATTCTTACACGCTTGTAGAAGTAATTTTCATGATTCTCCAAAACCTTTCATTTAGCCAACTGTAGCGTTATGTGGCAGATCGCAGTGAAATAATATGAGGTGATGCATGAAAAACCGGTTCCAAGTAGACTGCTCGCCAGTTCTGCATGATTTGTTGACTGCAATGAGCAGAATAGTTAAACATGTAATATTTAGGCAATAAAGAAATAACAAATAAGCTAATGAAAACAACAGTTTCGAAACAATAGATGACGATTGGTGGGCGACAATAAGCGGTCTAGTACTTGGGCCAAATTTTTGTGCACCACCCTGTACCCCAATTCAGTACACACTGAGTGAACTTAAGTATGCCTTATTGAATAGGAAACGAACATCAGTGGCTGGAGAGCTATGCAAGAAAACTAAAGTGGCTGCTAGGTGACAGTGTATCAAACACAAGTGAAGGCAACAAATAACAAAAAACGCGTACAGAAAGACAGTAATCATAGGTACAACGATAAAAAAGATGTCATGTATGTATAGTTTTATATCATGTAGTGAAAATTACAGTTAATTTAGTAAAAAGTCATAAAGTGCCTGGTAGGGGTAGGTCCAATCAGAAATATTTATTTAGGTTCGTAGACTAGGTCTTGGGAAGGCACAAAACATGACGATGGAAATATTGTCTGTACATATTATTATACAACAGTAAAAGACACCAAACAATAATGTGTGTACCTGGATATATCATAATATATATCTAAAAAGAAAGATGATGAGACTTACCAAACAAAAGCGCTGGCAGGTCGATAGACACACAAACAAACACAAATATACACACAAAATTCAAGCTTTCGCAACAAACTGTTGCCTCATCAGGAAAGAGGGAAGGAGAGGGAAAGACGAAAGGATGTGGGTTTTAAGGGAGAGGGTAAGGAGTCATTCCAATCCCGGGAGCGGAAAGACTTACCTTAGGGGGAAAAAGGGACAGGTATACACTCGCACACACACACATATCCATCCACACATACAGACAGTCTGTATGTGTGGATGGATATGTGTGTGTGTGCGAGTGTATACCTGTCCTTTTTTCCCCCTAAGGTAAGTCTTTCCGCTCCCGGGATTGGAATGACTCCTTACCCTCTCCCTTAAAACCCACATCCTTTCGTCTTTCCCTCTCCTTCCCTCTTTCCTGATGAGGCAACAGTTTGTTGCGAAAGCTTGAATTTTGTGTGTATATTTGTGTTTGTTTGTGTGTCTATCGACCTGCCAGCGCTTTTGTTTGGTAAGTCTCATCATCTTTCTTTTTAGATATATATTTTTTCCACGTGGAATGTTTCCCTCTGTTATATGGATATATCATAATGTATTTAAAAAGATAAATAAACTTTCAGGTTTTGTATCTCTACTATTATACATCTGTTTACAGCCCATAGCAGAAATGAAATACAATACACACAGAGTAAAGCTCATAGAAATAACATGAAATAAATAGTTTAAGTGGCCTGTTGTCAGTGGCCATTTGCTGTAGTAAATACATAAAAAGTAGTGTGAAAATATGAGGCCTTGCACAATACATGCTGGTTATGATGTACAATTGAAAATGTTACTACCCCAACTACAGTAAACACAGTTTGTTGTAAAATGTAAAAGGATAAAAACAATGTTTCAGGGTTAAATTCCTGTTTCTGTACACAAATAAACAAATCATGATCAAATTTACCATAATAAACAATGGCTACTCCCCAATAAAGTACTCAATTAACTAATTCAGTCTGATGTTGATAGTGGAATGCAGCAGTAATGAATATGAAAAAATTGAAGTCTTTTATCAAGTCTTAGTGAGGTTAAGAACATTATGGAATCAAATCCTTACACATTTGATTAAAATATGAACAACTTCGTCTATTGTCTAACAGCTGTTCTGCCTGTTATACTACAAGCCTGCAGTTAATGGAGTACAAAATTTGTATAACCATGTATGTTGTCTACAACACGAGCTCATTAACCTCATTTACATTTAATTGTTGTTTTTTCCCCCTTTTTTGTGCAAGTCAGGTCTCATTTGTGAGGAAACATTTTAATAATTACGTAAAACATAAAACCAAACTACTGTGGCTAATAAACCATAAATGAGCTGTATATTGGTTGAATTAGAAGAGAACAAATCATTAAATTTTCTGGATCTAACTTTAACCAAAGATGGAAACCAGTTGTCCATTAGCGTGTTTAGAAAACTCTCCACCACTGACAATTATTGGTGCATCATCCAACCACCCAAAAGTGTACAAGCTAGTGTATTTTCGTTCCACGTTCAATAGACTCGTGAAGTTGCATCTGTCTGAAGAGGCAGCCTCCAAAGAGACTGAAGTAATAATGCAGGTAGCTAGAGCAAATGGTTTTTCTGAAAGCAAAGTTAGGAAAATGTAAGGATAGGACAGGAACTGCATCTTTTGTAGCCTGGGAGAAGAAAAGATATGCATTGCTAACTTTCCATGGACCCATTTCTGGAAAGACCGGTAAAGTATTTAAGCATGCAAATATTAATATAGGATATAGAACCAGTAATAAATTGGGCTTCCATTTACATCACAAGTTGGGGGAGCTGTAACAAAAATATAAAAAAAAAAAACAGGGCGTATAAGAGGTAAAATGCGGTAACTGTGATGGTATCTACATTGGGCAAACAAGAAGAGACTGAAACATGCTTTAAAGAACACACATATAATAATAACAGTGCCGTAGGACTAAACCTTAAAAATTTAAATCATAGGCTCCCTGGCATAACAAAATATATAAAAATCCTACATGTGGAGCCTAAGGGCTATAGATTCGATATTCTAGCAGGAATTGAAATTTATACGTCTGAACGTAAACAGCCTGAAAAAAATTATTAACGAACAAGGCAAAACAGCAAGAACATGGTATTATGAAATTTTTGACAGTCTGTTAAGTCATTTACTTGGTTCATCTCCCAGTATGCAATACCTGCATAAGCACATTGGGTTAGAATGTTAATATAGCAAAATTTAATAAATCTCAACTGAAACACCTATGTATGGGTTGGAATACCAGACACTGTGAGGTTTCATATAAATATATATTCCTACTAATCATTGATCTTTCTTGTCATAGGTTGTCTACAGATATGTTGCTCTCATGTAATAGACATTTTATTCTGACGTACTCAGCACTAGATTTAATTTGTTCCTAAGTTGGTTCCACTTTCTTGTTGCAGCTTCGCAGAGATTGTGTATGCTACGTCCATTATACTCAACATGCACACAACTGTATTAGTGTAATACTCTAGTACATACGTTATCAGACATGTATGGGTTTGAGTCTCCGACAGCTCACCACCTGTATAGTATGATCTTATGGCCGATATACAGGTTGTGTTATATTAGCCATGGTAGTTTGGTTTTATTTTTTACATAATTATTAAAACATTTTTTCACAAATAGGATCCGACTTGTGTGAAAAAAGGAAACTAAATAAAAAATTTAAAAAAAAATGTGAATGAGGTTTGTGAGACCACATCATGTTGTAGACTACATACATGGTTATTCAAATTTTGTATGCCATTACTTCCATACTTGTGGTGTAATAGAAAAAGCAGCTGTTACATAATAGAGAAAGGGACTGATCATATTTTAATCAAATGTGTAAGGGTTTGAGAACATAATGTTCTTAGTCTCACTATAACCTCTAATCATGCCATTTTTGTGTGAACTTGAGTTGAAAGACTTGACAAATGACTTCAATTTTTTTCATTATCGTTACTGCTGCATTCCACTAATTCAACATTAGACTAGTTTTATAACCACTGTGCTGCATTCTACTTGAGCATGAGAACCAACAAGCTTTCTGCCCGCATGAACGGCCCCCAACAAACTGTGGCCAAGAAACAACTGGACCACCCTGTTGTGAGCACGCTGCCAACATGATGTCCTTAATTTCAGTGATTGCTTCATGGCCTGTGCTATTTGGATACTTCTTACCAACACCAGCTTTTCTGGATCGTGCAGATGAGAACTCTTCCTGCAATATGTCCTACATTCCCATAATCCTCCTGGCCTTGACTTTTGTTAGTCATTGTCCTTACTCATCTAACCCCTTCTCTGTTCCCATTCCAGCACTATGTAGCTCTCATTCCACCAAAGCACCCTGTTTCTTTACTGCTCTCCTTTTCCACTACCCCTCCTCTCCCCCGCCCTCCGTCTCAATTCCCATCTGCACCTAGCTGTCCTAATTCCACCACGTTGCTGCACCTCCCAACAACACTTCACCATCCCCCACCCCTATCCTGCTATCCCTCCCTCTCCCTGCCACAGCCTTCTCCTTACCCCCATCCAGTTGCCTCTTCCACAATGCGCTGCTGCTCGCAGTCTGGCTCCAGCTGCCAGAGGCTGTGGTAATGTGTGTGGGAGTTGAGTTTGTTTGTTTTTGTGTGTGTGTGTGTGTGTGTGTGTGTGTGTGTGTGTGTGTGTGTTTATTTTTGACAAAGGCGTGGTTGGCCAAAAGCTAACTTTATGAAAGTCTTTTTGTTAACTTCCTGACATCTTTTTGTTGTGCCTTCTGCGACTCAACATATCTGCTTTATGGTGAATAGTTACTATCCGTTTCATTATACTGAAAAATAGCAAAATCTCAAAATGTGTTGAGCTAAGTGGAAAAATATATAACTGATGCAGTTTTTCATTATTTAAATCACATATGAAGCAGCAGCAAGCTTCCAAAAGACATTGATTGTGATGAAAGAAATTAAGTTCTGTTGCTCTGCTTGATAATTGAAGTAAGTCTTAAGAAAAATCAGGACATGTTCATAGGATTTGTCAATTAGAAAAAAGCATTTGTCCATGTTTAATGGAGCAAGATGTTCGAATTTATGATACAAATAGTTATAAACTGCAGGAGAAGCTAGTTTGTATGCAATATGTACAAGGATCAAGAGGGGATAAGAACAATAGAAGACCAAGAATGAAGTGCTTAGATTAAAAGTGTTTATGTCAGGGATGCAGTCTGTTGCATTTACTGCTCAATTTGTGCATCAAAGAAGTAACAACAGAAATAAAAGAAATGTTCAAGAGGGTGATGATATTTCTGGTGAAAGGATAGCAGTAATAATACTCGCAGGTGAATCTGTTGTCCTCAGTGAAAGGGGAGGGGGGACCACCTGTTGGATGAAATGATCTGTCTCCTGAACAAAGAACATGAATTGAGAGCAAAGTGAAAAAATATGAAAGGTGAAGAGTAGCAAAAATGATATTAAAGTTAAAACTTAACATCAAAATTGCTGGCTAAAAGTAGACAAAATGAGGAAATTCAGCTACCTGGGAAGCAAAATATCACATGATTGATGAAGCAAGGAGAATGAAAAGTGGGCTGGAACAAGCAAAGAGGTCATTACTGGCTAAAAGAAATCTAGTCATGCCAAACATAGGCCATAATTTGAGGAAGAAATTTCTGTTAATGTGCATTTTGAGCACTGCATTCTATGGAAGTGAATTATGGACTGTGGAAAAACTGAAAAAAAAAGTAACTGAAAACTTTGAGATTTGGTGTTCAAGAGCGATGTTGAAAATTGGGTGGCCTGATAATATAAGAAACACTGACTAGAAGAAGAGACAGGATGATAGGATATGTGTCAAGACCAGTATTGGAATATGTCTATCAAATAGCTGAAGACATTGGGTGCAAGCGCTGCTGTGAAATAAAGAGGATAACACAGCAGATGAATTCGTGGTGGGCTGCACCAAGCAAGCCAGAAGACTGTCTCTTTTGTAAATCAAAGTTGTAATTGCTAAAGGTTGTAACTGTTGCACCTAAAAAATTTAGTGTTAAACAATTGGCCATAAGTAATGTACTAATGGCACATATAGGGTTTATGGAAGTTTTCTGGCAACCTGTGTTGTGCTCCATATTTTTAAACTCCTAGAGTTAAAGCAGACAGTGGCGTCTTTCAAGATTGATATTTATTGCTGGATGTACTATGATTACTATGTCTAGATTGCACTATGATGATGGGTTGACTTTTTACAAGTTCAGTTGTGACTTTTGCGAGTCTAAAGGCATTTTGAATTTACAGTGGTTATTTTCAGAAGCTTTCTTCTTCGTATATCACAATATTTACATGGTTCCGGGAATTTTGAGAGACAGAACTTTCTTGAAAGACTAGAACAGCAGTTGCAAGGCAATGCTGCTGCAAGAATACATTCCAGAAAACAACACAGTGATATTTAATGAATTTGATGTTACACACAGATTGTTCTGGTGTCCAAAATATAGCATGGCTGTTTTTGAGTCAATGAAGTTTAGTTTCATCTTATCTGGTTCCTCATTCTTTGACTGATCAGCAAACATGCACAGCTATTCCGGAACCTTTCTAGTGTTGTTCCTGGTAGTGAAACCTGAGTTTATGCAATATGATAAAATTGAAATTCAACCCACCTCTCCCACCGAAATTAGGAAAATAATAAATTCACTCTAAAGTAAAAGCTCACATTGAATTGATGGCATTTCCAACAGAGTACCAAAAGTTTGTTCCCAACAAATAAGTAGGATTCTCAGCCACATATGTAGTAGCTCACTGAAACAGGGAATTTTTCCAGATAGACTGAAATATGCTATTGTTAAACCATTGCATAAAAAAGAGGATAGATCTGATGCTAACAACTACTGCCCAGTCTCACTTCTGACAGCTTAATCCAAAATTCTTGAAAAAGTAATGTATTCAAGAGTAGCATCACATATTTGTAAAAATGAAGTACTAACAAAATGTCAATTTGGTTTTCAGAAAGGCTTTTCAACAGAAAATGCTATATATGCTTTCGCTGATCAAATATTAAATGCAATGAATAACCGAACATGACCCATTGAGATATACAGTTTATACAATTTTGTACAGTAAATGGCATAACACCATTGATAAATATGGACTATGAACGGAAGTCTGTTGCTAAGGTAGAATACTCAACATTTCTGGATGTGTGCATTGATGAGAAATTAAATTGAAAGGAACACATCGATGACCTGCTGAAATGGATATGTTCAGCTACTTATGCTATAAGGGTTATTACAAAGTTTGGTGATAAACATATCAGTAAACTAGCTTTCATATGGCATCATATTTTGGGGCAATTCGTCATTAAGAGAGAAAGTATTCATTACACAAAAGCATGTAATCAGAATAATAGCTGGAGCCCACCCAAGATCACCTTGCAGACATTTATTTAAGGAACTCGGGATATTCACAGTACCTTCGCAATACATTTATTCACTTACAACATTTGTCATTAATAACCCATCCCAATTCAAAAATAACAGCGAAATGCATAGCTACAACTCTAGAGGAAAGGATGATATTCACTATTCTGGATTTAATCTTACTTTGGCACAGAGAGGGGTGAATTATGCTACCACAAAAATCTTTGGTCATTTGCCAAATTATATTAAAAGTCTGACTGATAGCCAACCAACATTTAAAAGCAAATTAAAAGAATTTCTGAATGACAATTCCTTCTACTCAATAGATGAATTCTTAGATATGAAGTAGTAACTGAAAAAATTAATTAATTAATTTGTGAAAAGAAAACTTGTGTTAAAGTGACACATTCCACATCATTACGAAATGTCGTATTCATGATCTATGGAACAAGGATTAATGTATGTATGTATGTAATGTACGTATGTATGGTCCAGAAACAAAGATTCTGTCAGTGGTGTGGATTTCTCCCGATGAAACTCCAGTGAAAGCTGACCAGTCCAGAAATGTTAGAAGTGGTGGTGGTGGTGGTGGTGGTTAGTGTTTAACGTCCCATCGACAACGAGGTCATTAGAGACGGAGTGCAAGCTCGGGTTAGGGAAGGATTGGGAAGGAAATCGGCCATGCCCTTTCAAAGGAACCATCCCGGCATTTGCCTGGAACGATTTAGGGAAATCATGGAAAACCTAAATCAGGATGGCTGGAGACGGGATTGAACCGTTGTCCTTCTGAATGCGAGTCCAGTGTGCTAACCACTGCGCCACCTCGCTCGGTCAAATGTTAGAAGTAGAATGGTGGCTACTTTCTTCCCAAAAGATAGTCCTGTTGCAACTGTATCTCCAAAAATGCTAAAGACTGTCACTACTGTCTACTGTTAGTGGTATCTAATAAAATTCTAAAATTTTAAGAAAGGTGGCTAAGGGCATGACTGTGCGTGGATTGTGCTTTATCATCACAGTATGTCAGTGTGGACTGCAAACCTGACATGTTCACTTATAATATGAATGTTAACTTACAACACTTGAAAATTTAGTGGGAAAACTTTATCTAAAATTAATTTACAGGAATGTAAAGGTACAAAGATTTTCATGATAAATATTTTGAGAAAATAAAATGGTCAACATTGTGTTGCTTTTTACATATTTACCCTTCCTTTTTTTACCATTGTTTCTGGCAGTATATGCAGGAGTATAATATTATATATGTTCGTGTTATTACTGCTATCAGTGTTTTCAAATGATAATTACTTTGATTTAGGTATGCACCAGAATCATGCAAATACGCAACGTTTTCACACGCTAGTGATGTGTGGAGCTTTGGGGTGACCTTATGGGAGATGTTTTCCTTTGGAATGCAGCCATATGGTGAATTAAAAGGTACTGAGGTAAGTCTAGAGTGGTATTGTACATTATTTCAGGTTTACAGTTTATCTTCAAAATTCTTTGTAGTTTAATTTGTATAGCTTCACACACTGTTTCCATTGTAAATTATGTACCCTTCCAGTTTTCAGTTAACATTTTTTTACAGATGTCACAAATGTGTAGCATAGAATATTAAAAATGTGGTTGTAAATAAAGAATTGTTTCTTTAATGACTAGGACAGCAGCCCATGAAAATAAATTACTGTCTGTAACAAGAGCACAAACTGAGTATTTTCAGTTTTAGTCTATGTTTAGTACAGTGAAGTGCCAAAGAAATTTGTATAGGTATGCGTATTAAAATACAGAGATATGTAAACAGGGCAGAATATGGCGCTGCGGTCGGCAACACCTATATAAGAGACAAGTATCTGGCGTAGTTGTTACATGGGTTACTGCTGCTTCAATGGCAAGTTATCAAGATTTAAGTGAGTTTGAATGTGGTGTTATTGTCGGCACGTGAGCTATGGGACACAGCATCTCCGAGGTAGCAGTGAAGTGGGGATTTTCCCGTACGACCATTTCACAAGTGTATCGTGAATATCAGGAATCTGGTAAAAGATCAAATATCTGACATCGCTGGATCCGGAGAAAGATCTTGCAAGAACAGTACCAGTGACAACTGAAGAGAATTGTTCAACGCAACAAAAGTGCAACACTTCCACAAATTGCTGCATATTTCAATATGGGCCATCGACAAGTGTCGGCATGCAAACCATTCAACGTCATCGATATGGGCTTTCAGAGCCGACGGCCCACTCGTGTACCCTTCGTGACAGTATGACACAAGGCTTTATGCCTCGCCTGGGCCCATCAACACCGACATTGGGCTGTTAATGACCGGAAACATGTTGCCTGGTCAGACAAGCCTCGTTCCAAATTGTATCAAGCCAATGAACATGTATGGATATGGAGACAATTTCATGAATCCATGTACCCTGCATGTCAGTAGGGGACTGTTCAAGCTGCTGGAGGCTCTGTACTGGTGTTCGCATGTGCAGTTGGAGTGATATGGGAGCCCTGATACATCTAGATATAGCTCTGACAAGCAACACGTACATAAGCATCCTGTCTGATAACCTGCTTCCATTCTTGTCTTTTGTTCATTTCGACGGACTTACTCAATTCCAGCACGACAATGCTACATCCCACATGTCCAGAGTGGCTCCAGGAACACTCTTTTGAGTTTAAACACTTCTGCAAGCCACCAAACTCCCCAGACATGAACGTTGTTGAGGATATCTGGGCTGCCTTGCAACGTGCTGTTCAGAAACAATCTCCACTCCCTTGTACTCGTACTGATTTATGGACAGCCCTGCAGGATTCATGGTATCAGTTCCCTTCAGCACTACTTCAGATATTAGTCAAGTCCATGCCACATCGTGTTGCAGCGCTTCCTCATGCTCGCAGGGGCCCTACACGAAATTAGGGAGTTATACCAGTTTCTTTGCTTCTTCAGTGGAAACTCGTTTATTAATGATGCAGAAATGATAGTAGATCTGTGTAGCTAATTTATAAAGTGTTGAAAATCATATTAATTAAAAAATGACGAAAAATGTAGAACTTTCAGTGTGGTTGCAGAGTGTACCTTTGCAACATACATTAGTATTAAATAAATAAATTAATTTGGATGCCTTGGTCGCATTCAGTCATTTTCATGTATGTGTATTTATGGAAACTTTTCGTGTATTCACTGGCACTAGCATTCTGAGTAACGTAGTAGTCACTGTGAAGATGCACATCAAGTTGCAGACAGGCACAACAAAAAGACCGTTACACATTGAGCTTTAGGCTAAAGCCTTATTCAGAAATGAAAACACACACATTCATGCAGAAAAAGCACACTTCATGCACACATGACTGCTATCTCCAGCTGCTGTGGCCAGAATCCAATGGTGTCACATCAAACGAAGAAGCAATCCAGAGTGGGACGGGGAAAGAGGAGGGCTAGTTTGATGTGGGTGGGGGTGGTGTATTTTCCGTGACATGAGCTCTCCTGCCCAGTGTGGTGAAGGTCTCACAAAGACCTTCACAGACAGGCACTGTTCACCAGACCTAGTCTGCAAACAGGTTTCCTGTGCCATATCCTCACATACCACAAAGAAACAGGTTTAAAGGAGGCTCCCTCCTGTCACCCAATACCAAACCAGACTGGAACAACTAAACCACATCCTTCATCCAGGCTTTCATTATCTATCACTATGACCTGAAATGAGGGACATCCTACCCAAATCCTTTTTACTAAAGTGGTGTTCCATTGTCCACCCAACTTCCACAACATCCTAGTCCATCTCTACACCACTGCCAATTTGAACTTCTTGCCACAGGGATCATATCCCTGTTGAAAACCTAGATGAAAGACTTGCAAAATCCACCCACCCAGAACTTCCTATTCCAGTCCTGTCACAGGCTTATTCTACCCCATAAGAGGCAGCTGTGTCTTATACCAGCTCTGCTGGAATCGTTGCATAACTTTTTATATTGGTATGATTACCAGCCAGCTGTCCATCAGCATGAATGGGCAATGCCAAACTGTGGCCGAGAGCAAAGTGGATCACCTGGTCCGTCTTGATCCTCCCCTCCACCACCAGCTTTTCTGATCTGCACAGATAGGAGTTTTCCTTACAACAGGTTCTGCACTTCCAAAACTATCCCAGCCTCAACCAAAGGTAACCTACTGTCCCCACACCCTCCACTCGACAGTTTTTGCTCCATCTCTTCGATTACTTCCTTTCAGTTCATAGCCCGTCACTCTCATTGACCTCTGTTCTCTGCTAATACACCCACCAGTCATTTCTCTGTTCCTCTTCTCTATTGCTCCCCGTCCCCCCGTCCCCACCCACCCACACACCTCCCTTTCTTTCCCCCACAGCATCCTGACGCTGCACCAATCAGCCTCATCTGGTTGCCATTTAGTCCCTGCACACTCCACCAGGCGTTGCTGACTCCTCTCTGCTGACCTGTACCTTGCTGTCTCTCACCCTTTCCTGCCCTGCTCTGGATTGATGATTGCATTTGATGCGACATCATTGCATTCTGGTCAGAGCAACCAGAGATGGTCATTATTAGTCAATATGGTGATTCTGATTGGAAGCACGTATAACAGGCTAACAGAAACAGATATCCCAGTTGTTTGAATTGTATTTATGAGAAACATTTTTTCTAATTTAAAGTTGCAGATAAGAACAGTAATGGAATGGGATTGTAACCATGAGAAAGTCAGCACTAATTGATTAGATCAAACGAAGTGCTATGCAAGGAAGAGGAGAGAATTGATGTAGTTTATAAGTGGAGGAAGGAAGGGACAGAAATGTGCAGAAAGCATTAGTAAAAACTGTGTAGGAAAAAGAGTTTTGGTGATGTACTCAAGTAGGAGCAGGTAAGCATGATGAAGCTGAGGAGACTTTTGGAGAACATTATTTTAAATTCATTACTTGTGCGTGGTATGAGGAAAATATGCTGAGAAGCAAGTCCTATCAGAATATATAGCTAGGAAAATATTCATATCATGATGCAGAGCGGCTGTGGCTTTGTTGTGATGAACACAGTTTAAAGCTCTGCAGCATTTGTATGTAAAGGGGCCAGTTTCATGTGATTGTATACATGTCTCTTGCCTTGATAACAGAAATCTCATGGATTTCCATATAAAGCAGGGTGATGATTGAGGATACACCAAGAGTATTAATTTTTAATGCCCTAATCTGGGAACTTGGCAGATGGAAACTTGACCCTCAGAGCATCCTCGCATTTTGCACCCTCCTAGATTTAACACCTGATAACACATACCCAACAATCCCCCCCCCCCCCCCCCCCCCACACACACACACACACACTCCCTGTTTTCATTTTTCATTCAGATGCAGTGTGGAGGTGTATGAGATCAGCATACCATTCTCCCATGTGTTGTTGGTTTCCCAGACTTTGAAGCCGCTAGTTCTGAATCAAGTAACTCCTCAGTTGGCATCACGACACTCTGTGTACCCCGTTCCAGTCCACCCATCAAGGAAAAGTCTTTGGTAGTACCGGGAATTGAATCCAGATATGCAGCAAGGCAGTTACACGTGCCAACTAAACAGCTAGATGTGGACATACATATAATTACTTATTTTTCTTTCTTATTCTCCCCCCCCCCCTCCCTCCCCTTTTCTCTGTTTTCTTCCAGCTGCTTTTCCTCCTAGTTCTTCATTGCACTATTCATTTCTCTTCCTCTTGATCCATCAGCCCTTTATTCTCCTCTGTCATCATCTCTTGATCGAAACTGGCACAGTGTTTACCACTGTATTAGCCTTGATATCATACTCTCTGATGCGTCCCCCTTCATCTTTGTCTCCACTTATGGTGGGTCTATATCAGTAGCTTCTTTTTTTTAATGCAAGCACTGGCCAGAAGTTCTGTCTCTCATTTTTATTGCTAATTAAAGTTAATCTTTATTTTGATGTAATCATAATGGATTTTTTTCTTTCTTCATTTTGTGAAGTTGGTATGTGTATCTTTTATGTTTGTAACACTTGCAGAGGGTTCTAACATGATGGGCGTGAGAATACCTCTGATGCTCACTGTTACCAACAAAATCTTTATATTCCTAATATGAATCCCTACAATGTAAGGACTATGTCTATGGTTGTAAAGCAACAGCTGAATAATATTTTCATCTAGTTACCATCACTTAAATTATTTTTTTAAGTAATACTGTCAACTAGGTTGCTCTTGACCTGACTTGATATTGAATGAATAAATTGACACCTTCCTGGATGTTCACTTCCATCAGTAGAAAAGCCTGTTTTAAAATTTCTTTGTTTTGATATTGGAGTGACAAAGATTTTTATTTTATTTTATTTATTTATTTATTTTTACAGGTAATAGAATTGATAGAAAGAGGAGAACGTCTTAGCCAGACACCGCAGTGTCCAGATGAGGTCTACAAAATCATGAAACGGTGCTGGGAGTATTTTCCCAAGGATAGGCCCACATTTAATGAACTGCTAGAAATATTTTCCTCTGATCCTGAATATATAAATATCAAAGAACTTGTAATGGAAGCAACAATTGTGTAAATACTTTAAAGTAAACACATTAGTGCCATTTGAGATTCTTGCTGATTTTGTAGAAACATTTTGTAGTTTCTACATAATATGGCAGAAGTGTCATTATTGAAAGGTATTATTTTTTTAATTGTATTTATATGTCTATGATTGCAGTATAAGAATGTCAGCTGGGAGAGGAAGACAAAAGTTAACTGTAGGACTTGTAATTTATTATGTACTGAAACATAGACTCTCATATAATATAGAAGTACCATGGACCTCATTGTGTTAAGTTCAGTAATATTGCTTCTGGCAGTATACATCAGACCACTTGAAATGTTTTATGGAAAAATGTCATAATTTGTCTTCTCATATACTCCCAGTAATTGAAACTATTGCATCATTCACTGAAGAGCATTTCTGTGATAAAGTTTCTTAGCTTTAATAATGGTACAATTTTAAAATTGTACATATTGTAAAATGTTATTTACATTTTAGATATACAGTATATTTTGGTATTGTTGCTGCAGAGTCAGAAATTTATCCATTTATATTTACATAACCCGTAAAAAATACAAAGATAAATAATCATTATTGCATTCCTGAACTGCATGTGTGTGTGTGTGTGTGTGTGTGTGTGTGTGTGTGTGTGTGTAAAAGAGGGTGAACTCCATGAATCATAAACTGATGTGTCTTTCCATATGCCACCCTTTTAGTGTTCTATCTTTTCGCTGATTACTTTCACTGCTGAAAAAACAAAAACAAAAGAAAAAACTTTTCTTGCTCTTATAAATTGTTATTCAAGCTTTTCCCTTAAATTTTTCTATTCAGTTTTATCTTTTTCTCGTAATGTGTGAAATTATCGGAGGCCAGTAAGCCATTACAGTTTTACTTTTTATGTGCTGAACTATGTTTCAATGATGTACAGGTAATGCATGTTATAGTGTCAGAGTGAGTCTTACATCCTGAACCTCATGGCTGTAAATCAGCCACTTTTTTCACATCTTTTCTCTGAAGTCTGCTGCTGCATATTTTGAAGAATGAGAGAGAGAGAGAGAGAGAGAGAGAGAGAGAGAGAGAGAGAGAGAGAGTGGCATTAGTAGATAAAAGTTTTGATCTGGGCATTGAGGTGTGCTTGGATGACTCAGGCAGATTTTAATCTGCCATGGCTTTTTTAATTAATTTTTATTGGATTAAAATATATCTTGTGTACTGTGAAAAAAATCACATTGCCATATTGTGCACGATCAGTAATAAAAATGATTGCATTCCCACCAACTATACATACTATTGTGTTTTTCTGCCCAGTGGCTGAAAAAATATCTTCCGTTAAGGCATTGTATTGTGCCAATATGTTTGTCTTTTTGTGACTGAATGAGTGGAGGTGTAACATTTTCTTAAGTTGTAGCTTGATTCTTCTCCTTTGCTTTTTCATTAGAGATTTCATTGGGAGTACCACCTTGTTACTGACATTGTTAATTATCTGTTGGAAGCAAGAGATAAATTTTAACATATAATTGATAGCTTATGATGGTTTGTCTCACCTGCAAGAGTCCGTTTGTTTTTAAATTTTTCCTTTGCCAAAAGTTGCAATATATGAGCCATTAAGATGAGTATTGTTAATGTAGTGCAAGTATTGCAGTAATAATTTCTTTTCCAGTAATAATAATCATTCTGCTTAGGCCATTGCAACTTAATTCGTGTGATTTCTGTATTGTTTTCAGTTAATGAACTGAATCATTAAAACTGCATGTTAATTCTTTGCAGTAGCAAATAATTGTCATTTTATAAGTGTCAGTATAAATATTTTTATGCCCTTTATATTCAACATGAAACCTTTCTTTCATGAGGCAGTTTCACATCTAAAGATGTTAGTTTTTGTTTTAATTTTGACTACATAATAAAGGGACACAGTAATAGTCAGAAAGTATTCTAATAATGGTCTGATTCTCCAACAGTTATGTGCAACTATATTATAACTGCAGAATTCTCTGCATAACCTTTGAATGAATTATTACAATGGTACAGGACAACGTTTCAATATTTGTGTAATTCCTTAAATCAGATTTATAGTGAGCATCACTCATACTGCATCAAATGATACGAGGCCTGTTCAGAAAGTAAGCTCCGATTGATTGCCAAATTGAAACCACAGTGAACATCAGAAATGTTTTACTTGTAACAATTAGCTACACCTTTCAGCTACTTCTCTACGTAGTCGCCGTTCTGACTTAGACGTTTGTCATAGCGTGGTACCAACTTTTCAATAGCCTCATCATAGAAGGCAGCCGCCAGTGCTTTCCGCCAATTCTCCACGCTGGCCTACACCTCGTTGTCTGTGTCAAAATGTTGTCTTCAAAGACAGCGGTTCATGTGACCAGAGATGAAACTCAGGGGGAGACAATTGCGGACTGTATTGTGGGTAATCTCACATTTCCATTTGAAAACGATGCAGGAGCATCTTCATTGCCCCTGCAGAATGCGGCTGAAAATTGTCTTGAAGAAGAAACAGCACGACAGTTATGTAATGTTAGCTGCATAGCTTCAGGCGAAATTTCTCACCAGACCCTCGTACTTGGCGGCAGACACTATTTTCTAGACATCTTTACGCACTCACTGCGAGCTCAGAAATGAGAAGAGCGACGTGATGCTAACTGGGGTTATACTAGAGACACTACCCAACACATCTGTGCAAAGCTTTATCGGATTTTCATAGTCGTTTCCATTTCGCGACCGATCGGAGCTTACTTTCTGAACGCCCCTCGTATGTATCTGCAATTTTAACGGCTTGTGGACAGACCTGTACTGTGCAAATGAACCAAAATACAGGGTGGGCCTACATGTTTTCTTTTTGACAACTATAGGACTTGCAGATTTGTGGCTTGTGATAATGAAAGAATAAAGCACTAAGTTTTTATTACGACATCAATAAACTTCAACAAGTGCTCTGTTTGTTGCTCAAAGAATGTCTAATTGATATTTATTTCACAACATACAGCATTTGACAACATTCCTTACGTAACACCAGCAACAGCATCTGTTATCCTTCCACTTAATGTATCCAGTCAGGTACTTGTGTAGTGTAAACTTTGTCCTTTACATATCCCACAAAAAGAAATCCAAAGGCATTATGTCTGGTGATCTTGCATGCCAGTCAATGGGACCACATACCCAATACACCTTACCAGGAAATGTTTCATTAAGAAAATTTGTAACATGTAGTCTCCAATGAGGTGGCGCAGCATTGTGTTGGAACATTACATCAAGCTGTGAGTCTCTCAGTTGTGGTTCTGCAGGCTGTTCTAAATATCCAGACGGATGTTAGCTGTGAATGATTTTTTGACAAAAAAAGAAAGGGCCAATGACTGTTGTGCATCACCACATCTCTAATGTGATCTAAGGCAATGTATGGACTTTCCAAACCCCATATCCTCAAATTGTGCATGTTAACTTTACCTGGTATATGGAAAGTAGCCTCATCTGTAAAACAAATTCGTTAAAGATAAACTGACAGTATGTCTGTCACAAAAACTGATCGACATGTTCCACCACTTGATTGTAACGCAAGTCGTATCTGGACCTTATATGCATGCAAATGCAACCTGTTGGGTAGAATTCTTCACACTATGGTCCTAGGAAATCCAAATTCACAAGGTGTGTGCTGAGTACATTTGGAAGGTCTTTGTAAGAATGCCTGTTGCCTAGCTCTAACACTTTGTTCACTAGCAAAATGCTGCCCTGTTCGTGGAAGATCCAACATCTAACACACTGCCACTCTGTTTAAAATTCATGCACCACACAACAATACTCCTTATATCAGGCACTTTCCTTTTCTAGTGTCTTCAAAATTTTTGCTGCGCAGTAATTGGAAATTTTGTCTCATGATACCAGAGAACACTGTGCTGCCGTCTCCTCGAGTGACGCAGTTTTACACTGACAGCAATTATAGTGCTCTCTACTCAGCTTCTACCTGCAACAAAGATATGCAAACAAACTTGATGATTTATTCTTTCATTTCTCACAAACCACAAATTTGTAACTTCTATAGTTTTTTTAAATAAATATAAGACCCTTAATATATAAATACAAGACTTCAGACCCAACCTTTTATTCCACGTTCCAGAAATTAAAATTAACAATTACAGTACAAGACATAATTCCAGTGGTTTTTGGGGTGTTTTAATAGTTGTGCAGCACTGCTCAGTGTTTTATTACCGTGACCACTTTTCAATTTGGAGTTTAGATGAGTCATCAGGAAATGCATTATTTGTTTCTTGTACTATTTTTTATCATTGTTGTAGATTATTTTAAAAATCATCTTTGCTAAATGTGAACAGTAATTTCAATATTTTCATGGCTTTTATTTGATATTATAAATTAATATCTCAGAAATATTGTGAAAGCCAATAGTTTGTATAAATAATGTTGCATTTTTAATGTTTTTACTCATTTTTTAAATCCAGTTTCATTGTTATATATTCATAATTCCTGTGATTGCACTCTGTCTCAAATTTGAATTTTTGACTTCTTGTATACTGCAGTTATTCGACAAATGGCAAATTGCATATGTTATTGTTAAAATATTTGTAAATGTTATTATTTATGACAATATAGCTTCCAATTTTAAGATTAATTTGAAGTCATTGAACAAATTACTATTGGAAGGAGTTTCACTACAACTAGTGAAATTTTATATGATTTATTTGCAGGCCACATTCCAACTGTATTTATGTGTGACCATTCACTGTGATGTCATTGTAATAAATGGTTAATAGTAAATAATGTTGTTTATGGAAAAGCAAATTTTGCATGTATTGTTTTTAAAATAAAACTGATGTCTCCATGAAAATTTTATATGCCAATTACTTTTAAAGATGCTTTCTACTGTATTACAGGACGCTAATTAAATGTAGGAGGACCTTGCAGTAAAGAAAATTTTTTGGAGCTACAAAGTTTAAAATAAATTATTGATAACGAGATGTGCTAGGAGAACAGTCTGCAGCTCTAGTGCTGCCTGAATAGTTGAGAAGTTGGTGTTCAGAATGTAGCAGTTTCTCAGGGGGGAGGGGAGGGGGGGGGCATATAAATACTGTTGTCTTAGATACTCAGCTATTATGAAGTTTATTGTTGATGTGTAATGTAACAAAAAAATTATGAGTATGAAGTCTAATGCAGTGCTTGTCAAACTGCAGCCAAATTCTAGTGCTCATGTGGCCCTCAGTTCTCAGCTGTGTTATTATACACTAGTGTGCAGAATTTAAGGATGAATGTAACTTTTGCATAATGGGTCACTGCTAAGGAAATAGCTTGATGAAACTTTGACCATATGTAGGAAGACCTGCTACAGTATAGTGCAGAAAGTATCTGAAAGAGATATCCAATGAGATGAACAGAAATAACACTTTTATCAAATGATAACAATTACACCAAAGGCAGTGTGATTTATTATGGTCCCCTAGACATTACAGAATGGGGACATGGTTCTACATCTACATCCATACTCCACAAAGGAAGCTGTGCAATGTATTCCATGGTGGTGACAAAGATGGTCAGGGGTTCTTCTGGTTGGGCATTATGTTCCTCCATCAGTTCAATTGACAACTGATGCATGGACGCTGGTGCATGTGGAAATGCTACAGTGCGTCTCCCTACTGCATACCACATGTGCTCAACGAGATTTAAGTTGTGAAAATGGACAGGTCAGTCCATTTGCAGAATATCTTCTCATTCCAAGAGCTTCTCTAGCTGAGTGTTTTGATATGGTCACGCATTGTCATCCATAAAAATGATGTTAGACGTGAATGCACCCCTGAAAATATATGTGAGGGGGAAGAGTACTGTGTTACAATAAGGATGACCAGTGAGTGTACTGCATTCAAAGATTTGGAGGTCGGTACGCCCTTACAACGTGTACATGTGTAAACAATCATGTTTGACAGTAGTGGACGTTGGCGAGAGGTAGAAACACGTAATGCACCCAGGAACATTGTCGTTTGTGGTCCAGGTGTTATAGAGTGTGGATGCATAATATTGTGTGGGCATACTGTCCTCCAAATCTTTTAACACAGTACACTTACCTGTTAATATTACTGTTGTGCTGTACTCCATCCTCATGTGTTTCTTTTCAAGACTGTTCAGCTGTGACTTCATTGTTGCAGATGATAGTGCACAATCACATGGAACAGTGTGTGTGGAAGAGCTCTTGGAATGAGAGGATATTTTGTGAATGGACAGGCATGCCCATTCCCATGACTTAAATCTCATCGAGCACTTACGCGATCCATTGTGGACCAACAACAATGCAACAGTTGTCAACCATGCTGTTGGAGGAATGGAATGTCCTACCAAAAGAACTCACCAACCTTGTGGTTAGCCAGCATGTGAGAATGTTGGAGAGCTTTCATTGCTGTCTGTGGTGATCAGAGACCCTATTAAAAACTATGTCCTCCTTTTGTAATGTCCAGAGTGCCACTGAAAATCATGGTGACTTTAATATAATGATTGTCATTTAGTAAAAGTGCCATTTCTATACTGTGCTGTAACAGTTCTTTCTATGTACAGCCAAAGTTTCATGGAGCTATGTTACTTGGCAGTGATACAGCACATGAAAGTAACTTTCATCCTTAAGTATTGCACAGCAGTGTAATAATATTCATCTAACAACTAACAGAAAAGTCCAAGAACATCAACTAATGTCAAGAGCTTATTGAGAAGATAGTTTTGCTGCTCTGTAGCAATCAAAAATACTACAGAGTCTGTAATACTTAAAGATGCGCTTATTTTTAAGTTATGTCGGTGAATTCTGCCATGAGCAAGTAAAGGCGGCTGGTTACTTCAGGGATAGAGTGATATGTGCTGCGGTCACTGTGGGCCTACAGGCTGTGAGAGTAAATATCTGTTATTAATCAACTAATCCTCACTCACATGGGCAACACAACAACATTTCATCAGGCAATTACAATGTCACAACTTTGGGGCCATTGAGGGCGAAGGAATATGGAACAGAGAACAGTCAACACAAAGTATCAAGAATGATGCCAACTTGTGATCATTAGGACCTAGGGACCAGTCAGAATATACTAAATTTATGTGGACTAACAAATGAAGAGTGGAAACAGAAAATGTTCTGAGTCCAGGTCCCCCTCCCTCTTCCACGAAACGAATTTTCAGTGCTACAATATTCTCGATACTTTGTAGCATGTCCCTAGACTTGTTCCAGTGTGAATCTGTCGGGAAAATATTTCAAGCATTTATTACTTGATGGGGCGTGGTCTTTCTGACAAGCAGTGCTTTCTAATGGAGTTCCAAGTCATGGTCTCTCCCTTTTAGCATGGGATGGTGTGAAGAGAGAATAAATAAGTTTTTGGTGACTAGGCACAGATGTGGCAGCTGTGACAGAAATTTTGCAGTAATAGAGAATTGAAAAAAGGGTAAGCAAGGCCTTTTTCTGCAAGTTTTATGCAAGATTGTTGAGTCAGCTAAAGTTATGAACCTATTCCAATTAATTCCAATACATACAAACTGACTTCTTTGATTTTAAAGAGCCTGCTGAAACATTATTGTCATTGCAGATTTCCAAATGCAATGTGATCAGACTCATACATTCTACACACCAACATGAATAGTCATTTTGTTGCCACTTCCCCCAATGATTTTAGAAATTGTGACAGAATGTTTTCTATCCCTTCTGCCGTATTTGATCTTACGTCCTCCAAAGTTCTTTTAAATTCTGATTCTAATACTGGATCCCCTATCTCTTCTAAATTGACTCCTGTTTCTTCTCTATCTCGGAAGATCCATGCGGCTTTTCGGGGATGATGCTGTAGTATACAGAGAAGTTGCAGCATTAGAAAATTGCAGCGAAATGCAGGAAGATCTGCAGTGGATAGGCACTTGGTGCAGGGAGTGGCAACTGACCCTTAACATAGACAAATGTAATGTATTGCGAATACATAGAAAGAAGGATCCTTTATTGTATTATTATATGATAGCGGAACAAACACTGGTAGCAGTTACTTCCGTAAAATATCTGGGAGTATGCGTACGGAACGATTTGAAGTGGAATGATCATATAAAATTAATTGTTGGTAAGGCGGGTACCAGGTTGAGATTCATTGGGAGAGTGCTTAGAAAATGCAGTCCATCAACAAAGGAGGTGGCTTACAAAACACTCATTCAGCCTATACTTGAGTATTGCTCATCAGTGTGGGATCTGTACCAGGTCGGGTTGACAGAGGAGATAGAGAAGATCCAAAGAAGAGCGGTGGGTTTTGTCACAGGGTTATTTGGTAAGTGTGACAGCATTACGGAGATGTTTAGCAAACTCAAGTGGCAGACTCTTCCAGAGAGGCGCTCTGCATCGCGGTGTAGGTTGCTGTCCAGGTTTCAAGAGGGTGTGTTTCTGGATGAGATATCGAATATATTGCTTTCCCCTACTTACACCTCGCGAGGAGGTCACGACTGTAAAATTAGAGAGATTCGAGCGAGGCTTTCGGGCAGTCATTCTTCCCGCGAACCATATGCAAGTGGAACAGGAAAGGAAGGTAATGACAGTGGCACGTGCCCTCCGCCACACACCGTTGGGTGGCTTGCAGAGTATAAATGTAGATGTAGATCAGACAAATCATCCCCTCATAGAGCCTTTAAATGTATTCTTTCCATCTATCTGCTCTCTCCTCTGCATTTAACAGTGGAATTCCTGTTGCACTCTTAATGTTATCACCCTTGCTTTTAATGTCACCAAAGGTTGTTTTGATTTTCCTGTATGTTGAGTCTGTCCTTCCAACAATCATTTCTTCTTTGATTTTTTCACATTTCTCCTGCAGCCATTTCGTCTTAGCTTCCTATTTATGTCATTCCTCAGCGACTTGTATTTCTGTATACCTGAATTTCCTGGAACGTTTTTGTACTTCATCCTTTCATAGATCAGTTGAAGTATTTCTTCTGTTACCCATAGTTTCTTCAAAGTGACATGCTTTGTACGTGTGTTTTCCTTTGCAGCTTCTTTTTAGAGATGTCAATTCCTCTTCAACTGCACTGCCTACTGAACTATTCCTTATTGCTGCATCTCTAGCCTTAGAGACCTTCAACTGTATCTCATCATTCCTTAGTACTTCCGTATCCCACTTCTTTGTGTATTGATCCTTCCTGACTAATGTCTTAAACTTCAGCCCACTCTTCATCACTACTACATTGTGATCTAAGTCTATATCTGCTCCTGGGTATGCCTGACAATCCAGTATCTGATTGCCAAATCTCTGTCTGACCATGATGTAATTTAACCAAAATCTTCCCGTATCACGTGGTCTTTTCCAAGGAGAACACAATTAGTCTTTCCCCCTCTCATTCCTTGTCCCAAGCACATATTCTCCTGTAACCTTTACTTCTACTACTTCCACTACAACTGCTTCCCAGTCCCCATGACTATTATATTTTCATCCCCCTTTACATACTGTATTACCCTTTCAATATCCTCATACACTTTCTCTATCTCTTCATCTTCAGCTTGCGACATCAGCATGTATACCTAAACTATTGTTGTCAGTGTTGGTTTGCTGTTGATTCTGACAAGAAAAACCCTCTCACTGAACTGTTCACAGTTACACACTCTCTGTCCTACCTTCCTATTCATAACGAATCCTACTCTCGTTGTACCATTTTCTGATGCTGTTGATATTACCCTATATTCATCTGACCAGAAATCCTTGTCTTCTTTCCACTTCACTTCACTGACCCATACTATATCAAGATTGAGCCTTTGCATTTCCATTTTCAGATTTTCTAGTTTCCCTACCATGTTCAAGCTTCTGATATTCCATGCCCCAACTTGTAGAACGTTATTCTTTCATTGATTAGTCAATCTTTTTCTCATGTTAACCTCCCCCTTGGCAGTCTCCTCCCAGATATTCAAATGGGGGCTATTCTGGAATCTTTTGCCAATGGAGAGATCATCATGACACTTCTGCAATTACAGGCCACATGTCCTGTGGATACATGTTACATATCTTTAATGCAGTGGTTTTCATTGCCTTCTGTATCCTCATGCTGTTGATCATTGCTGATTCTTCCTCCTGAAGGGGCAGTTTCCCACCCCTAAGACAAGAGAGTGCCCTGAACCTCTGTCTGCTCCTCTGCCCTCTTTGACAAGGCCATTGGACGAATGAGGGTGGCTTCTTATGCTGGAAGTCTTCGGCTGCCTATGCTGATTATTAATTAAAATTTAATCAGCAGCAGGATTCAAAGCTGGGACCAAAGATTGATTATGAATCAAAGATGCTACCCCTAGTCAATGGGTGCTACCTGTGTGTAGCTGGACAAAGAAGTCTGTTGCCATTAAATGACGCAAATCTTTTGGAATTATTAGATATAATTTATAGTGCCCAAGGTTATTATCCTCTTTAATGAGTTGACAGGACGTACACAATCTCAACACAGTAATTATCGTCTGACTCATATTCTTGAAATAATAAAATTTTACACATGTGTTTCATACACTTCCTTATTCCAAAATAACCATATCCTTTGTATATGAACCATGATCATATCTTTTGTATATGAAACGTACCAGATCTGTTCCTACCTACATGGAATACAGTGTCCATCTTGACTGCTCTGACGGTGCTTTCCAAAATAACACATTATTATCCATTCAGAATTATTTGACTGGGGTAATGATAGTTCTTTGTATACACTAAAGTAAGGATTCTCTTTCACATCTTGTTCTATCCTGAAGGCTAGAGTCCGAACGTTATTGTTCATGTAGCTAAATCCCAAAAAAATACGGCAAAAATCACTCCTGGTCCTTCAGTTCGTTTAACATTACTCAAATGTAATGGTAATCGTAATAAAGCATCAGGAACTATTTTGCGATCTTTTTATATGATATTTTTGTAAAAACACAGCCCAACACGTGAGTCTTTGATGAAGTAACATACTTTATATCAAAAATGACAATACTTGATGGCCCGTCTAGATAATAATCTGTGATCACCATACTAGGTCTGGAATGTTTTGATACTACACATTATTGCCAGAAGTTCTTTTTCTGTGGTTGTGTAATCATTTTATGCTTTGTTAAAGTTATGCTAGCAAAGGCTATTGTTCTGCTTTCCCCCACTTCAGAATTTCAGTCCCCTTGGAATAATTTTGCCACAATTCTGTACTCTGATACATCTGTGGCCAGCTTAAATGGCTCATTCATTACAGGACAACTGAGAATAGGAGCATCTACCAGCGCTTTTTTAATATATTTGTAAATGCTTCTGCTACACTCTCATCCCATGACTAAACAGACCATTGCTTTAAAAGATGTAGTAACCACGGCTCATTCAATACTTGTCCCTGAACATATCAATGTCAGAGTCCCAGTAATCCTAAAAACAAAGGTAATTGTTTTAGATTTTGAGATTCTAGACACTCCTGTGTGGCTCAGCTTTCATGACCGTAACCCCAACTAAATGTCCCAAAAATTTTAATTCCTCTCTTGAATAATGTGATTATATCAATTTTATGGTTATTCCCATTTTATTCAATCTTTGCGAAGTTTTTGGGATTAAATGACATTGATCTTCCCAAGTATTTGATACTAGCAAAATGTCATCTACATAAATAATGAGTTCTTGTAACAGATCTTTACCTAATGCTTCATCGAGCACCCTCTGGGAATCGACACTGAACTGTTTAACCCAAATGGTATTAATCTAAATTGATAAGATTTTCCATCAAATAAAAATGTGGTATTTTTTGTAGAGTCATAATGTAGCTTCACTTGCCAATTACCACTGTTAGATCCATGGAGGTGAAATATTTGGCATGGTGGAATTTGGTTAATAATTCCTCTTTAGTAATGGGTCTGTATCGTTTGGTTTCTGTATTTTTATTTAATGTACGAGCATCAAACACCAAACGAACCACTCCTGTATCCTTTTTCACTGTAAGTAATGGATTATTAAGCTTAAATTTCGTTTGATGACTTGGTTATTTATGATTTTGTTGATGTCCTTTTGAACTGCTGCTCTCAAACTTATAGGGTATGGTTTACAGAAGAAGGGACTTGAATCCTTTATCTTAAATTTAAAAATAAATAAATGTTGTGTGACTAGGGCCTCCCACCAGGTAGACCATTCGCCAGGTGCAAGTCTTTCGATTTGACACCACTTCGGCGACTTGCGCGTCGATGGGGGTGAAATTATGATGGTTAGGACAACACAACACCCAGTCCCTGAGTGGAGAAAATCTCCGACCCAGCTGGGAATTGAACCCGGGCCCTTAGGATTGACATTCTGTTGTGCTGACCACTCAGGTACTGGGGCAGACATTTAAAAAATAATTTCCTATGATGCCTGGTTTGTCAGAAAAAATATTTCTATATTTAGCCAGAATTTTATGTAACTCTTCCTTTTGCTCTGCAGATAACAATGGTGATTCATAAGCTTTCTTAAATATCAGCCTTTCAGTGGTTTTAGTGCATCATTTGCCATTTTGCCTTAAGAAAATAACCAAGCAGCCGAAATAAATGTATTTTTGAGTTTAACATAAGGGTTGAATTTATCTGAGCAACTGAATTAAATGGCCTCCATTGAAATTACAAAATAACGTCTTGATATCAAAATGTACAACTACTTTATACTTTAACAACCAGTCCATACCAACTAATGTAGATAAATTAATATTCGACACTCTAAATAAAGTTTGCCAAAATTTATGTTCTCCTATGGTGATAGGTATTCTCATTTCCTGCTTCAAAGCCTTACCTTTGGTTCCAGTAATATGTACTAAATATAGTCCTGCAACTGGTAACGTTGAAAATACAGACTTGGTTTTTGTAGTATACACTAGTTCTTGAGAAATTAAAGATACTTCACTACCTGAATCAGTATAAATACCTACTGGTTTCCAAAAAATTGTTCTGATTATTACAGGGTGTATACGCGGGCAAGGAAAAAAATTCCCGGGTGAAAACGCGTTTTCCGTGTTAAGTGACAGTATATTAGCCCGTATCAATCCTTTGAATGGTTACGGTTTTATACAAGGGGGGGGGGGGGGTACAATTTCCCGCCGGCCGAGGTGGTCTCGCGGTTCTAGGCGCGCAGTCCGGAACCGTGCGACTGCTACGGTCGCAGGTTCGAATCCTGCCTCCGGCATGGATGTGTGTGATGTCCTTAGGTTAGTTAGGTTTAAGTAGTTCTAAGTTCTAGGGGACTGATGACCACAGCAGTTGAGTCCCATAGTGCTCAGAGCCATTTGAACCATTTTTTTAATTTCCCGGCACTTTAGAAAACGAAACTTATGGAAAAAGGCATGTTTTGGAAATATCTTTGATGTGCAGCAACATGAACGCTGCGTATTTTCGTATTGCGAAAGTATACATTGGAATTCCGCCAAACACCGCATGTTACTTTCCGAATCAGTGAAATCGAGATTGCGATGCGCGTTTGTAAATCAGTAATAGATCATGCGCGTGATCTCGCCAGCCGATGGCAGCGGATATCCAGAGCATAGGACACGTGATGTAGTCAGCCAACAGCAACATCACTGTTAAGCAGAACGGACACACAAACAGGGAAAGTTAATAGTTTAAATTAATATACATAATGTTGCTACAATAAAAGCAAAGCTTTCACATATAATATTGGTCCCTAAGGTTAATAAGCTGCAAGAGAAGCTAAGCTTTCGCATATAATGTTGATCTTTTTTCCGCGTGTTACACTTAGGATATATCACACAAATGTGCCAGTAAAATTTTTAATAATGACATAAATGTCTGATCTTCAGGGTTCGAAATTCTTCTAAATGGCTCGCCATCAAAGAGTTGATTTTTAAATGAGAATCAAACGCTATGTGATTTAATAAATTCATGGTACATTCTTGCACATAGTTAAACTTATGTAAAAGGATATTTACTATGAAAGTAACGCTTTTCAAAACACCATTCGCAATATTTTCCCGCGACCTGTTAGAAACAGGTTCGTTTCAGTAGTTGCCAGAGAGCGCAAATAACAGGCTACACCGCGCTTGCGCAGCTATCATGACATAGGAAGCCCGTATCTACGTACGTGTAAAATATTAAAAGATCATACATTATGTCATAAAAGAAACAAGACATCAGAGGATACTCCACGAGCATCGGAATTTCGTGAAACATACTAAAATGTGCACATTTAAAGTGCACATTCGTATGGCCAGATTACCAATGAAGTAGATCTCGACCTGATATTAAGCTATCAGTGTGGTTTTCGTGATGTAAATTATCTTGGAGCACCAGTACTGCATTGTGTCATGTTTGGTTCTTTATTACGGCAAAATGCCATGTGTGCTAGAAGATGAAAACGTGCACTTTTCAAGTGCAGCGAACAGTTGAAACTAGCCAGTATTGTGGGATTAAATATTTCGTTTCAAATACATTGACTGCCTCTGCGGAAAAGTTTATAAAAGTCAAATTTCTTTAGCAAACAGACAAAGATAACTTCATTGGTCCGAAAGGTGATTAATGCCTGACTAGTGGAAATCAAATAAAATCTGAAACTAATGACATATTTTAGCCTTCCGTAATTATGTGAACGCATTTTAATTCACTTGATAGCTCTCGGACACATATCCATTTTGTTTTCTTTTGACGTGAGAGTAAACTAGGGGGAAACAGCAAAATCACTAAATGTAAACAAGGGCCATGTGGAGACTACCCACTATAACTCTGACTGCTCTGCGCATCAGCCCCGGATCTACGATATTTGCGAACCGGATCAATACTCAAAACATCGAATTTTCAACAATATGTTCATCTTGTAGCGCATATCTTTCTGAAAATTCTTAAACATGAAACGTATGTGTTCGAGGAAATGTTAAGACATATTATTTGGTCTTAAGTGTGCCAAAGTGCAGTGCCACGCCTCTTCATAAAGCATTATCACAGTCTAACATAACAGTCGCGACACTTCGCCTAGATTTTGTTGCCTTCAGCGCCAGCAGCGCCCCAAGCGGCCGGTAGGTTGAACTGTGAGTTCGGCGCGATCGTGAAATCGAATAGTGACTGTTTATTTTGATTTACACAATGGTTTCTACCATCGGGAGCGTTTGTAGCGCAATAAATTGCAGCAGCAATAGGAAGAAGACACCACAGCTGTCTTTTTCAGGTTTCCTAAGGATCCTGAGAGGTATATACCATCATGTTACTAAAGTGTATCGTCAGGATTCACTTGCAAACTGTATGTGTATAAATGATGAATGTTTCCTTTTAGGAGCAAAAAATGGCTAGTTAATAGCAGACGAGAAGACCTTATGAAGAAAGACCCGGTTTACCTGTATAATAATATTAGATTTTGTTCGCTACATTTCGAACAAAACCAGTTCATGAACGCAGACAATAACAAACTCGTGTGGAATGCAGTACTCACACTATTTGACATTCCAAATAAGGCACCTCAACTGACGATGAAGAGGAAACTGCCACAAAGGTTCGGCTGTCAATCTAAAGCTGTAAAACAGTCCTATGACACAGAAGCAGCCAGTTCAACTCTCCATGTATTAGTGCCAGATTCGTGAGAATCATCAACACAGACCTGCTTTGACGATGAAGTGGTTAGATTAAGTGCAGCTGTTCGTGTCTTACAAAAGCGTGTGTAGTGTCAAAATGTGCAGATCGCTAGACTTCGAGCGAAAATATTATGGGACAAGGAAAGTGCCTACAGACAGACTGTTTGAAAATTATTCAAATATTTGGTTTTGCGTGAAATGTAATATAATCAGCTCATTATAATGTTTTCAGCATATTTCTCCCACTATTTGTTAGTTGCTTGTCCCACTTAGAATAATATAAAGATGAAGGTCGTACTTGTGGCAACAGACGACAATGACAAACACAGTAGGCCTACAGAACGATAAACGAGCTGTCCATCGCTTTTGCATGTAGAGGTACATGTCTGCGCTTCTTACATGTGATTCAGTGTGTTTATATTCTTTTGATATCGACGTGGTAAGCTGCAATTCTGTCCAATGTCTCAAGTGTTTCTTCACGAATGTGTTGTAGCTTGCCACTATATTCATGGTTTTTGTCCATACTTGCGCTTATTTTAGAATCATTTTTAGAAACATATATGCCTTCTGATACTACACAAACTCTTGGAGGCAAGAAACTAACTCGAATAATTCGGAAATAACGTAGGAAATGGATGCAAACAAACATTATGCTTACGACGCATCTGACGTTCACCTTACCTGCCGCTTGGAGCGCTAGTGTCGCTCCACCTGTCAAACGGCAACAACTTTTACAGCAGTGAGTGTCGCGACTGTTATATTAGACTGTGGCATTATTCTACCGCACGTCACAGTATTTCGCTCGGAGGAATTGAAACGTGTATATTTTGTAATGGATGCCATCAAGCTATATTCAGGACGGGAGAAATTTAAACGTCCTGTGGTGCCTCTCCTGCTCCCAGTCGGCCGGTTTGACAACCTGCCCGTCTTAAAAAAAAATCTCGCAATTAATAGCGGATGGGATTATTTGTAATCGGGAGAACAAGAACTCTTCAGAAAATTTGCACTCTTTATTGCCTATTAGCTAATAACTTGCTGTTTTGTGGCTTATAAAATTAAATTTAGGATACATAAAACCAACAAAGAAAAGACAAAGAAGAAAGTACACAATTCTTCACTCCTTAGCTACTAGCATTCTTTTCTCTCTAATCTCTCTACAGTTTTACACGGCGTTCTTTCCTGTCTGCGAAAGAATCTATTACTGTCATCAAAGTTCGTCACGAAGTACCAATATCAAATGCCTATTAGGCCTACAACAAGCAAAAAGCTTTATATTAGGAAATAGTTTCACATTTCATTCATACGCACCAGTTTCTCAAGCATGAGATCGAAAAGTAGTATTACAAAATTTTTATATAAATTTGGAATCGTCTTATTCTTCCATAATTTGTGTAATGTCCCCGTTTGCCGGCCGGAGTGGCCGAGCGGTTCTAAGCGTTAGGCTAAATTTACACTGCCCGCGATGCGATGCCGAGCCGAGCGGAGCGATGACGCGCTGAAATCGCGTGACAATGGGCAGGCTTGGTTTAACAGTGACAACAGAGCTGTACCCGTTTAGGCTGCAGGCTGGGCCGAGCGATGTGATGCGGTGCGATGCGATGACTCCGCTGTAGTCGCAACCAAGTTTGCGTTTCGCGCGAGTGTTTGGAGCGATTGCTTGTTGTTTGCGCTTGCGTCTGGAGTAATTGCTTGCTTGCGATGGACGTCGAAAGACTAATTAACAATGTGCGTAAACGCCCCGTGTTGTGGGACCAGAAAAATAAATATTACCACAATAGGGATTTTGTTCGTCAAGCATGGAATGAAATAGCTGAAGATTGTGGAACAGACTGTAAGTACAAAAAAGTAAAATAACTAGCTACAAGACTCCAAGAAATAAGTAACACAAACAACTTCGTTTATTTTCTAATTTTAATTGTGTATAGATACTATTACAGCATTTTGATAATGAAGTGACGTTCACAATAGTTACGGTATTTGATAATTTCGACATGAAATATATTTCCATTAATGACTGTTGGCATAGTTTTTGAAGGCCTCTTGACACTGCTCGCTCTTCTTGAAGCACTACTGTTTGCTCTGTCATTTTGGAAGCATGCTGCTAAAGCACTGTGCTCTGTTATGTTCTGGTCAATAGACAATTGAAGGGAAATGTCAGGCCCATCTTTATCGACTATTATATTGTGCAAGACGCAGATGCACTGAATAATAATGTCCGCATGTTTGCAGATTCAGAAGGATGTAGGTTGCAGTAAGTACTGGGAGATGAAGGAGCTTGCACGGGATAGAGTAGCATGGAGAGCTGCATCAAACCAGTCTCAGGACTGAAGACCACAACAACAACAACATGTTCTACAGAAGTTTCAATTTCCTTTCGGAGAAGACGCCACTTGCTGGCCATAATTCCGAAAGTGTGTTCCACCACCGTTCTAGCCCTCGATAGCCTCCTGTTAAATAACATCTCTTCCTCAGTGAGTGACAGTCCAGGAAAAGGGCGCATTAAGTTTTCCAGTAGTGGAAAGGCTAAGATCTCCAACCAACACTAAAGGGGCTTTTACAGAAGCACATGGTAGTTCTTTCGGTGGAGGCCAGTTTTCAGTTGCGTTCAAAATATTATTGTACAAGTTACTTGCTCTAAATGTGCCACCATCTGATTGCTTGCCATAGCCTCCAATGTCAACTGCTATTAATCTGCAGTTAGCATCGGCTACAGCTAGTAAAGCAAGCGAAAAATATTTTTTTTGTAATTGTAATACATTGTCCCAGAATGAGGGGGACATTTAACCCGAACATGCTTACCATCAATGGCACCCACACAAATCGGAAAATTCCATTTGGCATATATGTGTTTTGCAGCGGTTTGAAGCAGTGTTATAGTAGGAGAAGGCAGGTGTGCAGGGCTCACAATTTCACATATTGTGGCGCACATTTCATGCACACATTGTGCGACTGTAGTTAGACCCATCCGAAACGACTGTGACAGTGCATGGAAAGACATCCCAACCGACAAATATCTGAAAAAGAATGAAATGTGCGTAATTGAAGGATGTGTAGGATCTCAGTAGGATTTGCAGTTAATGTGCTAAGGACAAAAAATGTATTAAGTATACAGTGTACTTAATTATTTACGCATATTTTCACATCTATAGTTTCAGGCGAGGTACTGAAGAATAAATGGAAGAACCTACTTGACACTTTCCGATCTGAAATCAACAAAAAAAAAAAAAAAAATCGTGCTGAACGTTCAGGAGACGAAGGTGGCATGCCGCCTTTCCAATCCAATTGACCGTGGTACAAGCTAATGACCTTCCTGACTGACATAATGACGCCACGGAAGACGAAGCCTAATGTTCATCACAGTAAAAGAACAGCATCGCAACACGACGACGCACATGACGACGTACCATTTTCACCAGCTCTTACAGAGAGAGTGTTTCACCTGATGAAACCAACCAAGCCAGCTCTTCAAGAGTGTCTGTAAGTTCAGAGGGTAGCGTTTCGATGCCTCCTCCCTCACCCACCCTACACACAAACCAAAACAAGAGATCCAAGAAATCGACAAATTCTGAGTTGCTAAATATAGAGAAGCAAAAGTTGAAGCTAATTGAGCAGCAAATGTCGAAATCAGAAACGCAAGATGACAGCTATCATTTTGTAGTGAGTTTGCTGCCAGCAATGCGAAAACTATCACCAGCAGCTCAGTTGAGAGCCAGGATAAAAATTCAGCAGGTTCTTTTGGAAGAATTGGAACAATCAACCACTTCCACTGCACATTCGTTGATGTCACCCTATGCACCTGAAAATCCAGTTGAAATCGTAATTGCTGGAAATCCGCAAAATGAAATAGTCATTTCTGAAATTCAACCTGATGACGTTGGTATTTCAAGCCACCAAGATTCTGAAAACTTTGATACTTAAGTGAGTGAACTGTGATGTATTTTACTTCTCATTGCCAACTACGTCAAAATTTATTAAAAGAAAGTTTGAATCTATCACAATTTGTAAATTTTTCATAATAAAATGATTGCTGTAAACATAATATCGTGTACTTACCTATTGGTGATCATAACTTTCTCTTCAGGGGTAATAGCCATTCTGAAATTTGTGTTTTGCTTCTGTAATCTATTTGAAACAGACGAAACTATGTAATCAAATGTCTCTGTAATCGTTCTGAAATAATTCCAAAATTTATCCTCATCTTTTCTCAAGTCACTGTACAAATGATGAAATTCTCCTAAAGCACTCCTCTCCTTGTTGATTTCATGCACCCATTCACGACTGCGTTGAATTCTCAGAGCACTGTTTTCCAATAAAGAAGAATTTACTGGGTCGAGGAAAAACGACATCGTGCCGAGACTGCTCAATTGCTGGCCAGATCGCACGCGCGCGCTCTATCGTATGCAATGTGAAAGCTCCTTCGCATTGCATCGCTTTGGCCATTATATGCCTCGCATCGCGTCGCGTCGCATTGCATCACAGGCAGTGTAAACGTACAGTTACAGTCTGCGACCGCTACGGTCGCAGGTTCGAATCCGGCCTCGCGCATGGATGTGTGTGATGTCCTTAGGTTAGTTAGGTTTAAGTAGTTCTAAGTTCTAGTGGACTGGTGGACTGATGGCCTCAGCAGTTAAGTCCATAGTGCTCAGACCTTTTTTTTTTTTTTTCGCCGTTTCTTCTCCTTCCTCGTTTTAACAAACATTCTTGTCATCACCAACTCCGTAGCTATTCCAGCCATTGTCAAAATTTGTTCGCCGATTAACTTCACTAACCCTGCCAGAATCACAGGTTTAGTTATCCCGCGATTATTTTCCGGTTAGGCGCTGCTATTATGTGTTCGTACAAGACGTTTTCCGCGTTACTTCCAAAATAGAACTTTAAGCGGCTGCTAGCCGGAGACTGCAGAACTGGTCCTTACTAGTATAGCGGTCTGGCCAAAAATTTTCCGTCAAAATTTCATTTTCTTGGATGCACCGAGAAGATAATACGCAATCTTTCTCACCTGTTATTCCTGTCAGTCGTTTATTTCCATTCTGGTAGTCTGAATCTATAGATTTCGCTAGTAATTATAACAACGCTGATCACTCGCAAACCCAATCGATTACATAATCAGAAAGCTACTGGCATTCATCCGTTCGGTTTTAGCTCGTATAGCCCCGTCCCCTTTTGTCTGTGGAAAGTTTATATCTAGATGCGACGAGGATTCTCCTGACAGAAACATCACGCATTGAAAAATCAATTTATGATTCATTCAGAAATAAACTTAAAATGTGTTCAAAAACTAACAGGGAAGCGTTTCAAAATCATATGAATAATCGATAGACCAATGTGCGCTGCATGCTAGGCGCTTTGTGAAACAACTTTTTCTTTTTCTCAAGAATATGAATTTGGCGCCACCTTTTCCGGGTAGCATCTAGCTGCTGCTGCGACTGCTTACACAGCCACATTCCTGTAGCCACAAGTGGGAGAATCTACTGCCCAAACGCGACTCAACTAAGCATGCGCATGAGCCCGCTCGTAACTGCTAAAACCATGGAGGTAAAAATAACCTCAATGGCTAAAACGAAGCTAATGTAAACAGTTGTGACTTCACGCACATCGGAGGCACTTTGTCGTTATGAAGCATTGCATAGTCTTCCTAAAGCCTTTGACACATTTTGCTGTTGGTAGACGCTTGGATGAGCAATATGTGTCGTTGCATATGGCCCATTTCCTTTGCAATTTAAGTTATTTTCGTTTTTCTTTCTCTCGTTTATTGTTGAAGTTTTATTCTGAAGTAGCGGGATACAGTAATATCCTTTGTTAGAGTATCTATTTTTACCAGTCAAAATTACAAAACAATGAAAAATTCCAGGAATTCTAAAAAATTCCCGGGTTTTTCCCGGATCCTATACACGCTGTATTATGATTTTGTGTTGAATACCCCCATTTCTCTTTCATCCTCTTCTAATATCCATTCTCTTGTAGGTATCTTATGGGTAAAGGAAACTACCTTTCCTATGTATGGGCCTAACAGCTGTTCATTATGTACTGGACTGTGACCTGTTCCAGAACATTCTCCGTAACTATCATAGGGTAATGTGTTGTTTCCTCTATTCTTCTTTGATTTCCCTGTTTTGTTGTTTTCAATACTAGCCCCCAATTTAGGGGCACCCACTAGTGAAGATATATTGGTGTTTTGACACACTGTATTATGTTGAAGGTAGGGAATGTTTTGCCCACTCTTAGATGTATCCTTATTTCTGCTTTTTCTTCATACTTGGCAAAGATTAGTATTTTCTTTCTTAACGAACTTGTTTGGGAATCTTTTATTATCCATGCTATTAGTTCTCCTGATATTCTCTGGTATATGTTAATTGCTTTTAATCCCTCAACAAAAGTTAACAAAACACTTGTCATCATCCAACCTCTATACCACACTTCCTTTTGTACTTAATATGGTAATCTTTGTACCAATATTTTGACTAAATAGGACTTCTCTATTGGTTTATCTAAATATTTAGAACAAGTCCCGTGCAATTCTGTATACTTCTTAAAACTTCCCCAAGAGTTATTACAGTATTTTGGGCCTAATAACTCAGCCAATTTCTCTTGTGTGCTAGTAGACCAATATTTTCCCAAAATTTTTCCATAAAATCTTCACAAGATGAAAAATCCTCAGAATGAGCAGTAACCAATTCTGCTGCATCATCTATCAAATAGCTCAAGGAAAAATCTCTATTTTTGCTATCCTCCCAGGTTTTTGGTAAATATCTAGAAAATTCTCTTGAAAAATATGTGGGGTCAACTTCTCTATCAGGTATGAATTTTGGAAATTGCTTTGATACATTCATATTACTTCCCTGTTGTAACTCCTCTAATAAATTACTCAATACCCACTGTTATTTACACCTGCCTTCTTACAGATTTACTACTTAGCACTCTCAATAGCCTGCCATAGTTTCCTTAGTTCTTTTCATGTTCTTCAGAATCACCCTTAGAGTATTAGTATTAAGTGATTCTACTTTCTCTTGTAAAGTAGAAAATTCATATAATCCTTCCTCCAAATTAGATATAATTTCAGCTGTGTTAACTATTTCTCTAAATTCTTTGCATTGTTCTAAAACAGTTAAACACTTTTTCACCTCTGAGGCTTGCTTTTTAATCTAGTTGAGCGCTCTAATGGCAATTCTTTGAATTGCTCTTTTATGTCCTCGTGAACTGAATCGCATTGGTTCTTGATCTCATCCCTCAGCTCCTGCGGCAACTGTGTGAAAGTACTTGCAGTGTTAGTTAATTAGCTACTATTTCCTGTATGATGTGTTTTGTTATGTCTAATTTTAGTTCTTTTATTTTATCTGCCTTGACAGAAAGTTCATTACATTTAAACACCAGTGTCAGATTGTTCCATCCTAGTGGCAGACATTTTCTTATTTGTTGATTATACTTTGTCAAATGATTTCTTGAAATTAGAAATCGTTTCATCAGACATTTGTTGTAATAAACCTGTAACCATTCTGGAGCCTCTGCAGTCATTTTTCTAGTAGAGGCTGGCACACAAAGCAAAATATTCTCATAGGTAACCTCTATTATTCTAATAGATGGTTAGTGCACAGTTTTCTTGAACATGATAACACTGCGTCACTGTCTAGATGAAAAGTTTTCAAAGAGTATTTCTGTATTTTCTGAAGAGCACACCTTTTCTGATTAACTGCACGCTCTCGCCGTGTAGCCAATGCAGCGTGTGTACGTGGCGATTATTTGCTCCATTGGCACAGCTGATGACGAACACAGTGATAGATGGAATTTACTGTGTGGTGTAGCAGCACCCTTGCAGGGTTGCTCTGCTGCTACTGCGTCTCCACAGATTTCAGGATTTGGAATTTTCTTCTCCGAACCCGCCGAAAAATTCTTTTCCTCCAGACCCACGGAGATATTACCCTGTCGTACTTAAAACATTATTTTATTCACTTGTCGGTGTTGTTTACTTGATGCATAAATTTAATTCAAGTTACTGTAATAATATGTGTATCACAATTGTACAAGTACGGTTTGTCTTCAGATTTCATGAATTGTGCCGATATCTCCTTTCGCTTTCTTCAGAACGGTTCATTACTTAATCTTACATCCGTTCACTTGTAGTTTTTGTTTAATCCTTATGGCTCGTAGAAATGCCTTATCACTCATTGAATTTAAGATTTTGTAAATTTATAGTTCTTTATTTTCTTTGTTTTTCTCCAATGCTCCGTGTCCTGTACACTGGGAGTCAAATGAAGTGTTTTTTCTTGTTGATTTAGGATTTTACGTAGCTGCTGGGTCGCTCCTTGTAGTTGACGTTGAGTCAGAATACACTCTGGCCATTAAAATTGCTACACCACGAAGATGACATGCTACAGATGCGAAATTTAACCGTCAGGAAGAAGATGCTGTGATATGCAAATGATTAGCTTTTCAGAGCATTCACACAAAGTTGGCGCTGGTGGCGACACCTACAATGTGCTGACATGAGGAAAGTTTCTCATACACAAATAGCAGTTGACCGGCGTTGCCTGGTGAAACGTTGTTGTGATGCCTCGTGTAAGGAGGAGAAATGCGTACCATCATGTTTCCAACTTTGATAAAGGTCAGATTGTAGCTTATCGCAATTGCAGTTTATTGTATCGCGACATTGCTGCTCGCATTGGGCGAGATCCAATGACTGTTAGCAGAATATTGAATCGGTGGGTTCAGGAGGGTAATACGGAACGCTGTGCTGGATCCCAATGGCCTCGTATCACTAGGAGTTGAGATGACAGGCACGACTGGATCGTGCAGCTGCGTCTCGATCCCTGAGTCAACAGATGGGGATGTTTGCAAGACAACAACCATCTGCACGAACAGTTCGATGACGTTTGCAGCAGCATGGACTATCAGCTCCGATACCATAGCTGCAGTTACCCTTGACGCTGCACCACAGACAGGAGTGCCTGCGATGGTGTACTCAACGATGAACCTGGGTGCACTAATGGCAAAACGTCATTTTTTCAGATGAATCCAGGTTCTGTTTACAGCATCATGATGGTCGCATCCGTGTTTGGTGACTTCACGGTGAATGCACATTGGAAGCGTGCATTTGTCATTGCCATACTGGTGTATCACCTGACGTGATGGTATGGGGTGCCACTGGATACACATCTCGGTCACCTCTTGTTCGCATTGACGGCACTTTGAACAGTGGATGTTACATTTCAGATGTGTTACGACCTGTGGCTCTACCCTTCATTTGATCCCTGCGAAACCCTACGTTTCAGCAGGATAATGCACGACTGCATGTTGCAGGTCCTGTACAGGCCTTTCTGGATTCAGAAAATGTTCGACTGCTGCTCTGGCCAGCACATTCTCCAGATCTCTCACCAATTGAAAACATCTGGTCAATGGTGGCCAAGCAACTGGCTCGTCACAATACGCCAGTCACTACTCTTGATGAACTGTGGTATCATGTTGAAGCTGCATGGGCAGCTGTACCTGTACATGCCATCCAAGCTCTGTTTGACTCAATGCCCAGGCATATCAAGGCCCTTATTATGGCCAGAGGTGGTTGTTCTGAGTACTGATTTCTCAAGATCTATGCACCCAAATTGCGTGAAAATGTAATCACATGTCGGTTGTAGTATAATATATTTGTCTAATGAATACCCGTTTACCATCTGCATTTCTTCTTGGTGTAGCAATTTCAATTGCCAGTAGTGTACTTAGTGAGCTCTGTCACCTGACATAATATCTGACATATTTACATTTTTTCCCCTCCTAATCCTGTGCCATACTTGATTTTTGTAAAGTAGAGGGCCTGCTAATCAGTGGCTCTGGAATCCCATGTACAGCCAAGGAAAGGCTTGATTTCTTAATGTTCTGCAGCTGTTATTGGATCAAAAGAAGATAACTTATACTCATATCATGAAAAGGCACACCCACTGCTTTCCTTTTACAAATATATATGGCCATGACTGGGTGTACAGACCATTGGGGTGACTCGTGAATAAGAGCAGAACATGACTTTTCATACTACATACATCTCTACATGATATCCAAGATAACAATATATTTCATTTGTCACAAAAGAATTTTGTCTTTTGTTTTCATTCTTGGACGTGGTTGTTCCTTGAAAGTCAAGCTACGTAAAAGGTCCCGCCCAGAGCAAGTGAAGCTGCTTACATGTTGTCGTACCTGGTTGCTTTCTCGTATTTCACACCTCCCATTTAATGTCTGAACATACAAAAACAAACACCCATGGACAGCATATGTTCTGTGACCTTCTCCTTACTTATTACTTTGCCTAAACCTTTTCACTGATGGGAGGTTAAAAACTTGTCTTTCTTCCTTCCATGGTCAGAAATGCATTTGAATTTATAATGTGTAAATATGTAGTGAGTGAGATTCAGAACGGGAATAAAGTCACAGTTTTAATTACCAATAAAAAGTATACAAGCTACAGAAAAGAAAGGAAGAACAAGTTTTCTATCAGTTAACTATTGCGTCCCTGAGTATGATGCTGACTACCTTCCTCTTCTGTATATAATCATACTGCATTTTCTTTTTATGTGTTTCTTCTTTAGTACTGATTAAAATTGACTTTGGAGCTGCAAGGTGTTGGAAATATTGTATCCCTTGAGTAAAATGCTGACTGCCTTCCTCTTCATTACATTGTCATACTGCAGCTTCTTACTTGTTTCTTATTTAGTACCAACTAAAGAAGACTTTGGAGATGGAAGCTGATAGTCATTAATGGCTTTATTTCCCAGGTACTAACAAGAGAAAGATCTTACTCAATACAGATAATAATTTATGAATTACAGACTAAAATATTTTATTACATATTATGTACTCAAGTCATATAATGCCTTTCTTTGATAACAAAATGTTAATTATCATTTTCTTTTTACAAAAAATAACATGGGAAACTAATTAAATATTACATCAATATGTAATGATGTTCTTGGGAGTCAATTTGAAGTGTGACAGCATGAGAGTAAGTACATATATCAAAATAGCAAAACCTCACCAGTCTTACATTTAATGCTTACTAACAACTAACAGTATGTGTTTGTTGGTGATGTTTGTATGTCTTTTCAGTATCCAGTGCCCAGTTGAAGTAGTATGTCCCTAAGCTTTTTGAATCAAGAATAAACTAGCCTCATTTCAAAACCTTTAATGTTTTATCTGCTTTTTTCCATGATTTCTGCAATACAGAGAGGATAACAGTGGAGGCTAAAAGATGAGTCTTCAGAGTTTGGCAATACACAAAGACACTAATGCAGGCTGAGGAACTCTATGCAATTCCACAAACGAATTTTACCAAGGTTGAATCCATTTACAAGCAAATAACTATCTGACAGATGCCATTTCATAGACATTTGAGACATAAAAGTGTGAGATGGCACAGTGGTTAGCACACTGGACTCACATCCAAGAGGACAATGTTCAAACCTTCGTCTGGCCATCCTAATTTAGGTTTCCCATGATTTCCCTAAATCGCTTCAGGCAAATGTTGGGATGGTTTCTTTGAGAGAGCATAGCTGTCTTCCTTCCCCACCTTTCCCTAAGCTTATTGGACCGATTACCTTGCTGTCTGGTCCCCTCCACCAAATCAACCAACTAACTAAAAATTGTAATATTCTTCAGAAGTATTACATTAAATAGGGAGCATCTTATTTAGGAACTAGAGAGTTAAATGTTGACACATTAAATGGAAAAGTTACCGATGCTGCCACATGAGGAGGAAACTAGGAGGAGGAAGTAATACGCAGTAGCAGATGAGCTTCAAACTCTAATCGGGCTAATAAAGTATTGTATGAAAGAAGGTAGTAAATCTGGTTGATAATTTATACATAGAAATAAATTAGAGTGAAATGATGTAACTGTTCTGATGGAGTAAATAAAAATAAAACAAAATGATGATCTGAGTGAGGCAACAAAATTAAAATGGGTGGACAGGGGGAGCATGTGCTCTCCTTTTGGGTATATGTCAAGTTGCTGTTGGTTAGGTAATAGCAATAACTGTGTCCAGTGCCTATAAATTATCAGGCAGTAATACTCTTTTTGTCTGAATGGATTACATTTCTAGTCTGAGAAGACCTAGTGATTAACAAAGGATGCAATTAGTTACCATTTTGTCCAACTTTGTTGTTCGGTAGGCTGCCAAGCACTGAATCCATAGAAGCTGGCAGACTGTGTGACCAGTATTTGGAGTTTGGGCAATGCCAATGTCAGCTGCACTAAGTAAGCCCTATAGCACAGTAAGCTCTTTGTCTACCAAACAGAATACTTCTCTGCTTTGTGCATACCCTTCTGTTAGTGATCAACGAGAGGTGGACAAATAGTAACAAGTTAATTATGCATTCTATGTTTTCACCAGCACTGTGTATTGCAGTGATGTGGAATGTATCAGGCAGTAAAATAAATTTTAGTCAACAGTAGCAGACTGCTAGTTATTTACAGTCGAGCTCACATAAATTTAGTTATAAAATCAGTTTTTTGTGTTAAGTATTTAATTATTTTTCATTACATAAACCAGATGTTTGAATAAAAATTCTTTTATAGAATAGTAGTTAGTTGCTCATAAGAGACATTTCTTCAGATTCTTTCATATTAAACTTTGCTATCCATTAAGCATTGTATATGATTATGTTGGTGATCCAAATTTGTGTTTGCAACTTTATTATTTGCCCATTTATGAGCTAACAGTATACAGTAAACACCTATATCATAGACAAAGTTGATCCCTTCAGTCTTAAACCATTTGTGATTCTTGCTAGCGTTTATAATTTTGAAATTATCAACAAGCCCAGGGGATGAGTTTTTGTGACACAGGGACTTCTTCCAAAGGCTTACCATAGGAACAAAATTGTGAGTAAAAGGGAAAAATAATGGTACAACCTAAGAACATGTGAAAGTCATATCTCCCCTATACAACTTTTCTGAATGACTGAAATTCACAGAGCGGACTGTAGATGCTGTAGAGATTAAACAACAGCATAACCCCATGAGATGCTACACTGTATCCCAGCAGGTTACTTTTATTGCAATCTCTGTCTTTGTTGAGTTTCCCTGACTTTTTGTGTCAGTTCACCGACTGAATGGTAATGTTATGATAGAGCTTAGAGTAATATCTGAACATGAACTGAGAATGTTCCAACAAGCAGTTCTTCTCATGAAGAAAAATTTCTTATTAATGATGGTGACAAACAACTTTCTTGATTCAACCTATTAACTTACAGAGCAGTAATATTTACACCCTGCTACATGTATGGTCATTTTATCTACAGTTGCTGTAGCTGAAAGTTTCATTTTGTACTGTTACCTGTAGGCCATCTTTCATGTACTACCATTATTGCAAGTGGCTCTATCAGCAACATTATGGAAAACAACATCCCTGTATGGAGGTGGGGGAGTTTCCAATCCACTATTATCCCACAAGCAGGTTGACTCTTCCTGCATAGGTTCAAGTGCCGAAGTCTGTGATAATCGGTGTTGGGATGTGATACTGCTCTGCATTAACCTACATTGGCAACATTTAATTTTTCTCAGCAGTATTACCGTTATTGAAATTACAATTCCGATTTGTAAACCGATAAGGAAGGCCCAAAATGATGGTATTTCCTCAAAGACCTGAATATTGAGAAAATAATTGCTTTTCTTTGTGGTGGAATTTTCACATTCACAAATTTTATTAGAATCAACAACACCATCATTATGTTCAATAGCCCAAAAGTTCCTAAGGTCTTCGAATGCATCATCAGTTGTGTCTTCCACAGCTGACACAATTTTCTGAAATTTATCTTTAGTGTGAAGTATCTTTTGCTTCTCATCACTTCTGCAAACTGCTGTATGCTTTATCATTTGCATTGTAAACCACTGTTGAAGACTATTTGTCTCTTCATTACATCTCAGCGGATTTCTGAAACAAACAAGGACTCACGTCAGCACACACATACACACACACAGAGAGAGAGAGAGAGAGAGAGAGAGAGAGAGAGAGACTGCATTTTCTTACCCTGAAATGTCAACCAATTCCAAATTATGTAGCTGGTGGAATACATTCTCATTCAGAACAGAGAGCTGATTATTCTTCAAACTTAAAATCTGGAGATTTTCCATATTAGAAAGAGCATTCACTGCAATGCTCTCTATGTCACAATAACTCAAGTCAAGAACCTTAAAAAATAAAGTGATTAATTAGTATCATTGTATTAAAATAATTTTTACTATATAGCAAAGATTAAAATTATGGGGTTGGAAAATGGCAGCCAAAACACACTAAGGCCAGTTGAAATGACTCTTCTTATTGAAATAATATTTGGTGATCTAAATTTACATCTATACTCTGCGAACCACTTTGAGGTGCTGCCAGAAAATACATCCGACTTTTATCACTTATTAGGACTTTTTCCATTCCATTCACGTATGGAGGGTAGGAAGAAAGAATGTTTAAATGCCTCTGTTCATGTTGTAATTAATCTAATCTTGTCCTTGATAGGAGCAACATGTAGGGGGAGTTGTAATATGTTCTTAGAGTCGTCATCATTTAAAGCTGGTTCCTGAAACTTTGTTAGTAGATTTTCTCGGGACTATCTTCAAGAGTCTGCCATTACAGTTCTTTCATCATCTCTGTGTGACACTCTCCTGTAAATCAGACAAACTTGAGACCATTTGTGTTGCCCTTCTCTGTATACATTCAATATCCCCTGCTTGTCATATACGGCATGGGTCCCACACACTTGAGAAATATTATAGGATGGTTCACACAAGTGATGTATCAGCAATCTCTTTTGTAGACTGATTGCATTTCCCTAGTATTTTGTCAATAAACTGAAGTGTGCTACCTGCTTTACCCACAACTGATCCTATGTGATCAATCAATTTCATTTCCATGCTACTGTTACACTCAGGTATGAGCTTACAGAGTCCAGCTCACTGATATTATTTTCATAGGACACTATTTTTGTTTTGTTTTGTTATGTGAGTTGGTGAAATGATAAAGTGAATAGGAACAGATATGTGTATGGAACACTGTTTGATCTGGAGTTGTGGGGCGGCCAAGGAAAAAAATTCCAGTTTCTTCTAGATTTCCTGGTTAAAAATACACTTTTTCCTGGATGAAAAGACAATTTTACCGTGTCAAGTGATAGTATGGTTTTCCTCGCAACTCAATCGCATGAATGGTAAAGTTTTTATACACTGGTGCAGAACTCCTGGTACTTTATGAATCGAAACCTAGGGGGGATAAAAAGCATTTTGAGAAGATCTTTGATGTGCAGCAACATGTACACTGCATTTTTCGTATTATGAAAGTATAAATACGAATTCCACCAAACACAGCTCGTACAGTTTCCAAAGCACTGAAATTGAGATGGCGATGCACTGTTGTCAATGAATTATGAATTACAGCTCATGTCACGTGATCTTACCAGCCAGTGACCGCTGATATTCAAAGCATAGGGCATGTGACGTAGTCAGCCAATAGCAACGTCATTCTAGAATGGAGAGCAGCTACGAAGATGTGTGTGTCGTGCGTTCTGCGCGTAGAGAGAGAGAGAGAGAGAGAGAGAGAGAGAGAGAGAGAGACGTTGTGACCATGCCAATTTCTTTCCGTCAGTTCACGCACTGAGAGCTGACGGCGTGCTGGCATAAAAATCGTTCCACAGTGAACTTTAATAACTGCATTCTTAGTAATGAGAATCCTTACGCGCCCGCATACACAACCTTCCACATAGAATTGATTATTATTACTTTATTACTAGATCTGTGTCGTTTACCAGCCATGACTGGACAGACTGCATCAAGATTAATTAGATATATACATTTAAAAAAATAATCACAAAATTAAGACATTTATACTTAATAGAAACAATATTTGTTTGTCCATTCACTTTGGTCACTATTAAAGAATTCACCAATGGAGTACAATGGGCGTTCTTTCAGGTACTGTGCTACTCTCCTTCTGAATGTTCCTAGTGGCAGGGATTGCACTTCTTAAGGCAGTGAGTTGAACATCTTTAGGGCAACCACTGGAAAGCTGTCTTCCGTTCTCGTCAGTCGACACCTGGGTATTTTGATGGTCCTCTTGTTACGGGTATTGTGATTGTGTATATTTTGCCTCAAGCTGAACATCAGCACATTCCTCAAACTGGGGAACTATCAAGAATGGGGTTCCACAAGGGTCGGTCTTGGGTCCTTTGTTGTTCTTAATATAGATTAATGACTTGCCATTGTATATTCATGAAGAGGCAAAGTTAGTTCTCTTTGCTGATGATACAAGTATAGTAATCGCACCTGACAAACAAGAATTAACTGATGAAATTGTCAACAACGTCTTTCAGAAAATTACTAAGTGGTTCCTTGTAAATGGACTCTCACTGAATTTTGATAAGACACAGTACATACAGTTCCGTACAGTAAATGCCATGACGCCATTAATAAATATAGACCTTAATCAGAAGCATATAGCTAAGGTAGAATATTCAAAATTTTTAGGTGTGTCCACTGATGAGAGATTAAATTGGAAGAAACACATTGATGATCTGCTGAAACGTTTGAGTTCAGCTACTTATGCAATAAGGGTCATTGCAAATTTTGGTGATAAACATTTTAGTAAATTAGCTTACTACGCCTATTTTCACTCATTGCTTGCATGTGGCATCATCACTGAGGAACAAAGTATTTATTGCACAAAGGCGTGTAATCAGAATAATAGCTGGAGTCCACCCAAGATCATCCTGCAGACATTTATTTATGGATCTAGGGATATTCACAGTAGCTTCTCAGTATATATACTCTCTTATGAAATTTGTTATTAACAACCAAACCCAATTCAAAAGTAATAGCAGTGTGCATAACTACAATACTAGGAGAGAGGATGATCTTCACTATTCAAGATTAAATCTAACTTTGGCACAGAAAGGGGTGAATTATACTGCCACTAAAGTCTTTGGTCACTTACCAAATAGTATCAAAAGTCTGACAGATAACAAACAAGTATTTAAGAAGAAATTAAAAGAATTTCTGAATGACAACTCCTTCTACTCCATAGAGGAATTTTTAGATATAAATTAAGAAAAAAAGAACAAAAAAATTATAAAAATTAAAAAAAAATAAAATAAAAAAGTTGTTATATTAACTTAATTATGTTGTTAAATTAACTTAATTATGTCATGTAATAGAAAATTTGACTCTTTCCACATCATTACGAAATATCGTATTTATGATCCATGGAACTAGTATTAATCTAATCTAATCTCTAATCTTGTTTTCTTTCTAGCTGATGAGACATAAAAACACATACTGGCTGAAGACTGTCATAATTCCTAACTGCTTCAATATAGGCCTGCAGTGTTCCTGTCTTTTGCTTGATGTGATTATTCTGAGAGCTTTTTTCTATAGAATTAGCACATCCTTAAAACCTGCAGAATGTCTCCATAACAGTAGGCCATAATTGATGTGGCTATGGAATAGGGCATAATATACTGTTATTAGATATTGGTCACTCAATACACCTTTTAACCTCCTCAGAAGGTATATCACATGGGAGAGCTTGGAGCACACGTACACTGTGTGTTCGTTCATTGTTAGTTTCCTGTCTATCATTAAGCCCAACAGTTTGACAGCCCCCACATTATGGCATCCGATGTTGTTAAGGGTGTATATCAGATGTTGTGTTTTTTCTTCATTCATTTTCATTTCATTTTTGATGAACCATTCTTTAATGTTTTGGAAGAGTACATATGTTTCTTGAAGCGATTCTGCAGCAGTTCTTCCTTTGGCAAAAAGGGTGGTGTCATCAGCAAACTTTAACATATTGTTGTTATAATCCATTTCATTGACATAAATAAGGATGTTGAGCTCAATCACAACATTCCTAATCGTATAAAATATCAAGATGAACGAAATATGTTTTATGATGAAACTGGCATTGTTACGAGGTCAAAGATGGCAGCTACTGCCTACAGCTGCAGGCGTAGTCACACAAATAAGGTCATAAGCAGTAGTAACTGGTACTTTACTTCACAACATGAAATCCACACCTTCGTCTTCGCTGTCCTACGTAAATGAATCAGACTCAGCAAGATTTATGACGAATGTTTCCATAAACTTGTCCCTGCAAAGTTTCCAAAAACTTGTCCCTGCAAAGTTCGCTGTTGTAACCTCCATCTTGCAGTTTTCCCGCGTGTCTTACGCAAGCTGCCCATGCAGATGTAGAGATGCTGTCTATTGCCTCATGTGTAAGTCTTTTAACATCTGCAATTTTGAATGTACTGTTCTTTTCCGCAATATATGCTTTCACCTGAGACCATACCAGATCCGCTGGGTTGTAATGGCAGTGATATGGGGGTAATCTAACGATTCGTCTATCTCATAAACTCTGTATGCAGACTTGTGTTGATTGAAAAGAACCAGCAGGTCCGTTCTGGTATGTGACGAGTTATGAAGTACGGTATTCCGTTAGATGACAGTCATGCAATAATGTCTGCCTTTTTGGACTACGTATTTGGAGCTTTCTTCACTTGCATTGAGTGGATGCTCGCATTGTCCATGACTATAACTAAAGACACAGTAATATGTGGCAACAATTGTTGTGTAAACCACCTTTTGAAGACGCTGTACGTCATTTCAGAGTGGTAATCTTCAGAATTCTTAGCTTTTGAGGCCTTAAAAATCAGCTTACCCTGGGGAATATAGCCAGTATCTGCTGATCTGACATGAAGCACTATAATTCGTTACCCTTACCAAGAGGAACTTTTAATCCACCATACTCGTCGTTCATTTTCCAGCACATAGTCCTTGTTCTGATTAACGCAAGTTTCATCTAAGTAATAAATTCAAGATGTGCCAGCTTCTCTCATCTCCTGCATTGTTCTCAAAAACAGAGCCCTTGCAGCTACAATATCGCTTCGTTCTATTAATGATTTCCTACCATCGTTCGTTTTCTGACATGTGAACCCCATGTCTTTCAGTATCCTCAAAATGGTCCATTTACTTCAGTTAAAATTTTCAGCTTATTGCATACGAGAAACTAGTTTCTCTGCTGTTGGATACTCGCTTTCAGCATACGTGCTGAACACTATGTGCTGCAAAACGTTTTTCATGAAATCGTTTAACTCACCCACTTCTTTTTTTGGATAGTGTTGCCCCCTGGTGATTTGAGAACAGCTGAGCCGCAGGCTTGGATAAACGTGTTATCTTCGCTGGATATTCTCTGAACGGACCTCAAACCAACACCACAGGCTTCAGCTGTCTGCTCCTGGAATTTGGCAAGGACGCGACCCGCACCTTGTGCCGGCGTGGATTCAGCGGAAGATTGTCTCTTAAAGTGTTGGTACACACAGAACACTATTCCTCTTGCCTGTTTGTGTAGCACTTGGTGTGATTGCTTGCCATCACTCATAATGAACACTATGAAGGTAGTCATCACTCAGCACGCAAATGTGCTAGTTAAATTTTAAATAATGTCATGAATGTGTGGTTCTCTGGTGGCAAAATTATGCTAAGTGGCTGCTCCTCAAAGTGTTATGACAGTGTGATTTAAGAAATTCATCACACATGTCATAGGTAACATAATTCATCTTGCGTAAAAGGAAATTTACATTCGAAGTACTGCTTCTCAAACTACCATTTGCAATATCATGAACTATCAGAAATTAAACAGCTGTGACATCACACCCAAATGAAAGTACTTTGTTGTTATGAAGTATTGCATAGTCTTTGTACTAAAGCCTTTGACCCATTTTGTTGTAGGCAGACGTTTGTGTGAGCACTGTGTTTCGTTGTTGGAGCATTTTTTTTTTTTTTTGCAACTTAAGTTCTATTTTTGTGTTTTTCTCTCATTTGTTTTATTGTTGCAGTATTATTCTGCAGTAGCTGGCTAAAGTAAAATTCTTTTTTAGAGTATCAGTTCTTACCAGCCAAAATTACAAAAATTTAACTGAAAATTAAAACAATGAAAAATTCCCAGAATTCTAAAAAATTCCCAGGTTTATCCTACATAGCTGTTCCATGGCGTATAACCCTAAAAACTATGACTTGGCTTAAAGAAGCAGAAAAAAGGGATAGTAGTGGGAAACCCCAAGTTGAGAAAGGTTTTATGGGAGCAACCTGTGATCATCAGCCCCACCATTCTGGGTATATTGAAAGTGCGGGAGAAAACCATTCAGTTTGAAATCTTAAAAAAAAAAAAAAAAAAAAAGTGGTGTAGGAAAGTCATAAGATGAAGTTGTTGGATGTAAGGTGTTCAAAAGTTTGATCATTAGCACCTTATGAAATGTCAATATGTGATTTGCTTGGGGAGGTGCAAAGGTCGTTCCCACAGGAAGAGTTGCTTATAATGCATGAAAGGTAACCTGTCAATTATAAAATAAACTGCCATAATGGTGCACTAAACTATGACACTGAAAATCAATAAGTAAAAATGCCAAGCTGCCTGGCTAAGCTGTCCATTCACGGCATGCTGACCTCGCCCTCCTCAGCACTTTTGTGATGAGGTCCAACAGTTCACAAAATTTCAAAACCTGTGCTACACTGGTACCGGTGTCAGTGAGGATGGTGGCAGATGTCCAGTCTAACTGAGGATTGACCTTATGTCTGTATATAAAACTCACATAGCCAAAACATACTGAACCAAAAGTGGCACACCACAATCTGTACAGAGTGGTGGGTCCTCCTGCTGCAGGAGGAACCCAGGTGTTAGTGGGCAATACCCTATGTGCAATCTGGTGAGCAGCACTTCTTTCCATCGTTGTGGACAGCATGAAGTCCGCCATGTCTACACAGTTGATTTAGCAACTGCAGTTTGTTGTTCACCACTTCCAGCTATTCAGTTTCCCACTGATGCATGATTCTTCTGTCAGTCATTGAGATGACATGGTACAAGGAAATGGCACTTTGATGCACAACACCATCCCCCTACACACCTTTGGCTTGGCAGTTCCTTCTACCCCAACATGTCCAGATACTCAGAAAATGGCCACTTCCTTGACTCAGTGTGAGGGAGAAGTTCTGGTTGGTTACACCAAACAACACCCATTTAGCAGTAGTTCATTTATTCACCTAAACACATGCAAGGCCCACAAAGAACTGAACGTGGCGGAACAGCCCAAAGACAATGCTCCGAGTCCAAAGACGATGCTCAGCATCCAAAGACAAACGCATAATGATGCTGGTGTCGACGTCATCGGCGCTACATAGCAATCCCCCCCCCCCCCTCCCGCAGTACGGAATACTGCGAGGGCACGTTCAGGTTGGGGGGGGGGGGCGTGAGAAACCTCGACAGGGCGAGGCAGGCGACGGTGGAGAGGTCGATGGGACTGGCAAAGGGCCTGCCGGCGAGGGCGTGATCATAGGTAAGCTCGACGTGGGGAGCATGTGGTCACTCGACGGAGTGTATGAGACCGGAGTGAGGGCGAGATCGGAGGAGAGCTTGACGATTGGAGCGGAAGTCACTCGATCGAGTGTGTAAGTCCAACGTGGAGGGAGTGGTCGGAGCATCGTGAGCCATGACAGTGAGTGGCGTGTTCGTGGCCTGAAGGGGAGTAGAAGGCTCGACATGAGCAGGCTTAAGTCTGTTGAGAGAGACTGTAACAGCTGAATCTTTCATCTGGATGTCATAGGTGTTGGCTGAGCGCCGGAGAACTCGGTACGGGCCGGTATATGGAGGTTGGAGGGAAGCATGGACAGTATCATCTCAGAGCATGACGTACTCACAATTGTCCAGAGATTTCGGGATGTGAACCTCAGGGCGGGAATGGCTGGCAGGCAGAGGAATATGGAGGTTGATGAAGTGGCATCTGATGTGGTCAATGAAGGAAGGTAAGTCAGACTGAGGGAGAGAAGCGGAAGAGCTCACAAGTTCACCAGGGAGAACAATGTTCTGGTCGTATACGAACTCAGCTATTGTGCCACTGAGATCTTCCTTATGGATCGTACGAATGCCAAGTAGCACAAGGGGAAGAGCCTCCATCCATACAGAGTCGTGGCATCGAAGAGCTGCCTTGAGAGTGCGGTGCCAGTGCTCGACTAGCCCTTTACTTTGCGGGTGATATGATGTGGTACGGATGCGCCATATGCCACAAATGTTACAAATCCCATTGAATAGGACCGACTCAAATTGTCTGTCCTGGTCAGTCGTGATGATAGCTGGACATCCGAAACTTGATACCCATGACTCGACAAAAGCTCGAGCAACAGTTTCTGCCATAATATTGTGGAGGGGGACAGCCTTGAACCAGCGAGTTGTTTGGTCGATAGACGAGAGAAAATAACGAAAGCCATTAGAGGGGGAGAGAGGGCCGACAGTGTCAATATGAATATGCTGGAAAACGCCCAGGAGGGATCGAAAAGGAGCCGAGGGGGGGGGGTGAAGTGTGCTTGTGTACTTTGTAGCGTTGGCACATGACGCAGGAGCATGCCCATTGCTGGTAGTCCTTGTTGATATTTCTCTACACAAAGCGCTCCGCTATGAGGCGGGCGGACGCACAAACACCGGGGTGGGCTAAATTATGCAATGGGTTGAAGACAGCTCGTTGGAGCATGGTTGGGATGAGGGGTCGTAACGTGCCCGTACTGTCATCGCACCAGATCTCACCACAAATGCCAGGGAAGGTGGTGTGGACGAAGTGCAGTGAAGAAGTAGTGTCTGGAATAAGGTTTTGTGTTTCCTCGTCGGTGGGTTGGAGGTTACGCAGTTCAGAGAGGTCTAACAGGGAATGGATGGCGTCGACTTGTGAAAGGAAATCAGCAACTATATTGTCAGCACCCTTTACGTGTCTGACTTCGGTGGTGAACTGAGATATGAAGTCCATGTATTTGAAGCGGCGAGGAGGCGGGTCAGCTGGCGGGTTTGTAATGGTCGCAGCCAGGGGTTTGTGGACCATTAAAACATAGAATGGACATCCCTCAACATCAGTCTTAAAACACTTGATTGCTTGGTAGACCGCAAGCAACTCCTGGTCAAACGCGGAATATTTCCGTTGTGCATTAGTGAGCTTGCGCGAGAAGAACTGCAGAGGCAAAGTTTGGCTGTCGATTGTCTGGCTAAGGACAGTGCTGATGGCAGTATCACTCTCATCTGTGGTGATGAAAAGCTGCACATTGGGATGAGGATGCGCGATGGTGCAGGCCTCGGCAAGAAGATTTTTGAGAGCAGTGAAACAGTCAGTCATAGCAGGGATCCATGGAATGGGCCGAGATCCAGAAGTGTTGGTGCCTGCTAAGGCATCCGTCAGTGGAGCCTTAATCTCCGCAACCCGAGGTAGATGTCGATGATAATAATTAACCGTCCCCAGAAAGCACCGGAGCTCTCTGAATGACGAAGGTGTGGGTACGTTTATTATTGTTTGTACTTTCTCAGGGGGCGGTGAAATGCCGTCAGCAGAGACCCGAAAACCAAGGAAAGTGACAGTGGGTTGATGTAGCTGCAATTAGTCCTGGTTGGTCTCGATGCCTCCTGCCGTCAGAGTGTTCATAACAGTTTGCACATGTCGAATGTTGTCCTCGACGGAGGAGCTGAAAACAAGAATGTCATCAAGATATGCAAAGCAGAATTTTAGGCCAAATAGCACTTCGTTGATGAAGCGTTGCCGGGTCTGGGTTGCGTTTTCCAGACCGAAGGGCATGAATCGAAACTGAAATAACCCGATTGGGGTGGTGATTGCTGTCTTCTCGGTGTCTTCAGGTGCCATGGGGATCTGGTGGTAGGCCCCTTTACAATCAGTGACAGAGAACGTGGTCCCACCTGTGAGAGAACTGGTAAAGTCGGCATTGTTGGGTATGGGGTAGGTGTCCATAATTGTTCGTGCGTTTAGTTGACAGTAGTCTCCGCACATGCGCCAGAACCCGTCTTTCTTGGGTGTCATATGTATGGGCATAGACCAGCTACTGGCAGAGGGTTTAATGATGCCGGAGCTTAGTAGTTCATAAATCTGATTTTTAAGGTCGGAGAGGGGCTTGGGACAAAGTCGACGTGGTTTACTGGAGATCGAGGGACCTGACTTGAGGCGAAGCTTGTGAACCGTGCCATTGGTGAAGACAGAAATGTTGCCGGTGGCGCGGGAGGCGGTTTGTTTACAATGTGTGGCAGGCGGGACAGGTGAGGTGTGGTCATGGTGTTCGGAGCCACTCGGGGGATCCGACGGCAGCCAGGGCTGCAAAGTGTCCCAGGAATCAATGCAACATGGTGGCCGCCAGCCCGAAGCAGTGGCACAGTGGTCGGGTGAGCTCGGTAGAGTTCGTGAGCCGTTAGTAAGTCCATTGTCCGAGGGCACGGCCTGTGGCAGCACGTTTGTGGGCGAAGTTGCATAGTTTGAGGTGCTGTCCACGAGGACAAGTGACGCTCATCACACATGCACACTTGTGTCCAGCCGAGTGTCAAACACTGCCGTGTCAGGAGGGTGTGGCCCTGCGGAGCTGTCAGTACACGTTATGGCAGTCATAGATAGCACAGTTGCGAGGGATAGTGGGAGGTAAACACGTGGAGGCTATTTGCTGGGATTGCAAGCAGGTTCTGTGCACTTACTGACCTTGCTTTGTCCTTGCTGTAGAGTCTGTAATTCCTTTGCTGCATCGGAGAGCTGGAGCTGTGTTTCATGGAGCCGGAGAGAGAGCTCAAAGTTTTCCTTGCGTAGGCAAGCAACGTGTACAAGCTCGACCAGGCACTTGTGCGTGATTTCTTGTAACATCATCAACAGAGATGAGCGTGTACGGATGAGATGAGCCCGGACTAATGTGTCACGGGGGGAGGGGGGGGGGGGGGGTTGCCTGTCATGTTGTGCTCAGTAGGCGGCACCTGGCACCTGGCACCTGGACCTACCTGTGATTGGCGTGTGGGAAGTAGCAGGGTGGTCTGCAGTTCCGTGCCGCCTCACCACACCGTGTGTGGAAGTAACAGTATGGGTAGTGCAGTTGCATTTCCTGCGGAAAGTTCGTTGTCATTGGCGGTGGCCGAGGTTCGGTGGCCGCAGCAGGTTCGGTTGCAGGAGGGGGAATGACTGTAGGCGGAGCTGGTGACGTCCCAGTTGCTTGTTTACTGCTTCCCGGAGTGAGCGGAACGGTCGGCACAGTATGGCCCCGGCCGCGTCTGGCGATGAGCCTGAACCTGAGACTTGTCAAGTAGGCAGTGGCTGGCAAAATAGAGCAGTGATGCATCGTGTAGCTTGTCAGCAATTGTCATTCTTTGCTCGACAGGTTCAGGAGACCTTTGAGCCAGAGCAAAGCGGATGTGAGGAGATAGTTTATCTGATCAGATGGTGAGGAGAGCTGTGTCAGAGAATAGATTGGCACTGACCAGGGCACGTAGCCGTCTCCAGAGCTGGGAAGGTTTGTCGTTGCCTATTGCTCAACGTGGAGCACTTGCTGTATTGCAAGCCGACATAGAACTGTCTTTTTGGCTAGAGTGTACCGGGTAGATTAGTTCGGGGCATCGACCAGGTCAGCAATTAAGTCCTCCTGGTTGTGCAGGTGGGTGATGAGGCACTGAAACCTGGTTGACTCGTCGAGTTTGTAATGATCAAACACTTCGTCCACAATTTTGAACCAGGTTGTAGCTCTGTTGGGATTAAACGGCGGCAGCGTCGGTAAGCGTTGTAGAATGTTCGGAAGAACAGGTTGAGTTGAGTTCGTCGTAGCACTGCCTGAATCGAGCTGTTGTTGCAGTAGTATTCCAGGAGAGTGAGCCTCCAGGAGATGTGGCAATGACTGCTGTTCGGGTGGTAACGTGAAGGTGACACGTTGTGGTTGAGCGCGATCCGTCGCGAAGCAGAAGGCTGACGCGGGTGAGACACCATAATGTGTCGATTGCGGTTGCGGAAGCTCAACGTGTTGCAGGTATGTTCGGATTGACGCGTAGCGGAAGACCGATGCGGATGAGGCACCGAGATGTGCCGAGAATGGTAGCAGAAGCTCGACTGGAGACGGTGCGGGGGCGACAGGTGAGAAAAAGTTCAAAGTTTGAGAACGTGTGTTAGTCCCCAGAAACCTCGACGTATGACCAGAGCCGGGGCCACATGTGTTGCAGGGAGGCTGCAGAGGTGCGGGGTGTCCAGAAGCCCAGTGTGGGAAATTATGTCAAACATGGGACGGGGTGTGTGAATGTTAACTGTTCATAGTCACTCCATTCAAAACGGTGTGTGGATAAGGTAAATGTCGTGGCACAAAACACTAAGGTGTAGCGGTGGGACGGAGGTGGGGGTCAGGCACGGATAACAAGTAATTGTTCCTGTTGCAGTATGAGGTATCGAAGTAGGAAGGCATGTGCTGATGCTGAACCGAGGCAGGCGCGGGCTTGGTCAGATGCTGAGGAGGTTGACCTGTGGACGAAGCAGTTCTGGCCATGTGGCAGGTATCCGCGTGGTACTGCATGGATTTCGGCGTGGCAAATCGTTGTCCTGGTGGTAGTAGGTTGTGCGATGAAGCATTTGCAGAAATCAGCATTGGTCCTGCACTGCACGGAGATCCGTAAGAGGTAATTGCACAGTCGATGAGGGAGGGCACATGTGGCGGGAACAAAGGTGTTTGATAGCCAGAGTCATGCACACTCCTAACCTCACTTATTGTTGCAGGTTCGAAAACGTCCGGCGAAATCGGTGGAATCATCAAGTGAGAGGCATCGTATTGCAGTCCTGGCGGGTGTACATCGCCCGCAACATGATGCATGTTGATCACAAAATCCGGCGTTAGGCGCTGGGCCGAAGTCATTGTTTGAATGCTGTGTCGATGTAATACACGTGAAAATAACCGGCACGGAGGTCGCGGACACAGTAAAACGGCGAAAACAGAAGATGTTACAACTCGGGGTCACCAGTGAGGGAGAAGAATGGGTTGGTTACACCAAACAACACCCATTTAGCAGTAGTTCATTTATTCACCTAAACACATGCAAGGCTCACAAACAACTGAACATGGCGGAACAGCCCAAAGACAATGCTCAGAGTCCAAAGACAATGCTCAGCATCCAAAGACGAACTTATATCGATGCTGGTGTCGACCTCATCAGCTCCAAAATTGTTTTGTCTGCCATAAGGTGATTTTCATCATGAATGATCTCAATCAACAGGTCTACTGGATAGATGGAGTGTACTGCTTGCAGCCCACAAAATGAGTCAGAACAGTCAAGAAGCTTTGTATTGTGAAGCCTTTGAATCCACTCCAGTGCCATCATAATGTCATATAATTCTGCTTCATAATTTTCCAAGCGTTCTGGAGGATGTACTTGGAAAACCCTATTAGGGAAAACAGCTCAAACTGAGTGCATTCCCTTGCTGGCAACCATCCATACACACCACGATAAAACCATTAAGCATATTTGAAACTGAAGAACTTGTGATATGGAGTGAAAGTTACCTTGTATTGCATAAAGCTTAAAATAACATAATCTGGAGTAAAAGTTTCCTTGTTCTACATCAAGCTTAAAGACACTTTGGACTTCTGAAGACATCAAGGCAAGAGTTTGTTCCAACCCTGGCTGTATATTCAGAGTCCTAATATATCCAGATCTGTAAGAGAGTCAGTGGCATGTTACCTGAATGACTCCGTAGCAGACGACCAATTCCTGAACAGATGCTCAAAGCTGGAGTGGACCACCGCACAAAATGCTAATAACTGAGGTAATGCTAGGATTTTCAGGGTCTGTCGAGGCAGAAGAAGGGACTGCCAAATCTGGGGTGGTTGTTCACCAACCTCTGCACACAGAGACCAAACTGTGCTGGTCTGACAAGCTGCAGTTGATGTTCAAATGCCCTTATGATGGACAACGTCTAACATCTTGAGGCAGGAGGTAAATGCTGATCCATAAACCACACTGCCATAATATGACTGTGATCTGCCCTATAAAACTGCAGGAGATCGGACCTGTCAGCTATTCTACTGAGGAATTTCAAAATATTCAGTGATTTACTGCCCTTTGTTTGCAGATGTTTCCAGGTTAAATTTCATGTCAAATACTAGGCCCAAAAAGCGCATTGTCTTTAAAATTTAAAATATTACCTCCATCATGAGCTCTGGTTGGTTAAAACTTCAACAAGCAAAATTAAAACTGAAACAAGTAGTCTTCTCTTGTCAGAACCTAAAACCAGTTTTATTAGTCCAAGCCTCTTGATGGCCAGCTGCAGAGAAGTTCATGAAGTTGTCCACAAAGAGCAAGCAACAGAGTTCCCGACTGCAGAGGAGATGTCACTGATAGCAACTGCAGTGTGGGACTGACTATACTGCCTTATGGGACAATATTCTTCTGAATACCGTGGTTAGACAAGGTACCACCAAAGTGATATCAAAAGCATCTGTCCTCAAGGAAGTACTGGATAAGAAGCAGCAGACCTCCATGTAGTCGATCTCATGATGTTGGTGAAGGATGTTGTACTTCCAAGTGGTATCCCAGACTTTTTCAACCTAAAGGAGAATATAGTCTGCAAGAATATGTTCAGGTAGTTATGAAGTGCTGAAGGTTGGAATAAACACAGCAGTTTTTACAATGTGCCATTGACTCTCCTTGTATAGTTCTGCACTTCCGTAACATCCATACTTTTCGATTTTTCATGTAATTCTGCAGGATCCAGCTCCATTATATCAGTGCTTGTAACCACAACTGTACAAAAGTTAAGAGTGTCATGCAATTCATTGGCAACAGCATGGTCATCCAAGGTCTTCTATTACACGGCAGTTTCAACTAGAAGTGTGCCACGATGACATCATTTAAAACTTTTTAAGGACCCATCAGTACCCTTTAACGGCTTGTGAACATACACTCACAGAGAAAAAGCACAACAGTGAAACATAAGTAATGTAGAGTAGTGAAATTTTGAGAATACATTTGTCTAGGTAACATATTTATGTGATTAACACTTTAACTGCTCTGGACCTGTTAATGCGCGCGCCTTTGTACCTGTCCCTGTGTGCTCCAAATGTGTTTACGCGCACCACCAGGCCTTCTAAATGGCACTCTGAACGTGTTTATGCATAGACACGTTCAGAGTACCAGGTAGAAGGACTGGTGGTGCACTTAAACACGTTCAGACCACACAGGGACAGGTACAAAGGTGCGCGCGTTAACACGTCCAGAGCAGTTAAAGGGTTTATACTGCAAGATCACATGTTAATGTAAGCACCAGGTAAGCCATTGAAAATGTGAAATGCTGGTACACTAATAACTGGCGTAACCAGCAGAATGTTGAATGCAAGCATGCAAATGTGCATGCATTGTGTTGTGCAGGTGCTGGATGTCAGTTAGTGGGATGGAGTTTCATGTCCGTCGCACTTATTTTGGTCAATACAGGAATGGTTAATGATGTTTTTGGATGAATCTGGAGCTGTCATCTGATGATGTCCTGTATGAGCTCCATCGGAGACAGATCTGGTGATCAAGCTAGCCAAAGCAACATGTTGACAACCTGTAGAGCATTTTGGGTTACAACAGTGGTATGTGGGCAAGAGGTATACTGTTGGGAAACACCACCTGGAATGCTGTTCGTGAATGGCAGCCCAGTAGGTCAAATCACAAGACTGACATACAAATTTGCAGTCAGGATGAGTGCGATAACCACTAGATTGCCCCTGCTGTCATACGAAATTGCACCCCAGACCATAACTGTAGGTGTAGGTCCAGTGTGTCTAGCACACAGACAAGTTGGTTGCAGGTTCTCAACTAGTCTTTTTCTAACTAGCACATGACCATCACTGGCACTGAGGCAGAACCAGCTTTTACCAGAAAACACATCAGACCTCCACCCTGCCCACCAGTGAAGTTGCAAATGGTGGTGGCTGGGGTCGTGGAATATATGCTACAGGGCATCTGGCTCAGAGCTGTCCTTGAAGTAACCAATTTATAGCAGTTTGTCATGTCACTGTAGAGCCAACTGTTGCTCATATTTTTGCTGCACATGCAGCACAGGTGTACACCCGGACAAGAAAAAAAAAATTCCCAGTTAAAAATACGCTTTGTCCCATGTGAAAATACAGATTTTCTGCATTAGGTGACAATGTGTGTTCTCCTGGAACTGTAAACCTTATCAATCGTTTGAATGGTAGAGGTTTTATACATGGGGTATAACTTCCTGGTACTTTAGGAAACAAAACCCAGCAAATAAAAAGCTGTATTATGAAAGTATAAATACGTTAACTTCCAAAGCATAGAAATCAATATTGTGATGCAGTTTTTCCAGCAAATCATAGCTCACATCACATGATCTCACGAGCCAATAACAGCAGATATTCAGACCAAAGGACATGTGATGTTGTCGGCCAATGGCAACATCTCTCATTAAGTTGTGTGATTACATAAAGAGGGAAAGTTAATGGTTAAATCAATACACAGAGTACATCTACAAGAGAAGCTAAGCTTTCATATATTAGTCTTTTTCTGCCTGTGTTACCCTTTAAGAGATATAAAACACAAATGTGCCAGTAAAATTTCAAACAATGACAGAACCTGAAATTTTTCTAAGTGGTTGGTGCTTAAAGTGTTAAGTTTTGAATAAGAGTCAAGCTCTGCCATTTAAGAAATTCATTGAACATTCTGACATTTAACATAAATCATCTCATGTAAAAGTAAATTTACGTACTTTGGAAGTAACACTTCTCACACTACTATCAGCAATATTTTCCAGTGACATGTTAGGTTCATTTGAGGATTTTACAGAAAACAAGCGTTACCACATGTTCCCGGCCTACAATGCCATGGGAAGCCTGGGATTGGTGTTTGCTCTGCTCATATGCCTTTTGTCGCATTTCTGTTTGGACCACGTGCAGTCCTGAGGCATGTTGTTCTCAGATATGTACAGAGTTATTGTACTTAGGGCAATGGCTTTATCATATCCTATCCAAATAAGAAATGCAAAATAAGAGATCAGTCCTTGGCATAATATTCATTTCAAAACTAAACACTACAGCTCAAAGTACCCTAATATATTCCTATGTGGCGATTTTAACACTGCAATAATTTTATATAGCATTTCCAGTCAAGTTTGTATATGCCAGAACAATAACACTTTCATTACTTTTTCAAACTGTATAAAAAAATTAACAAGGTCATTTCTGAAGCCAATATACTGTATAATTGACAGTTTATATTCTAATCCAGGAGTAAATATAAAGCCTTGTGGGGAGTTAAAATGATAAAAACACAGTACACTGCTAGTCTATAATTTGCCAAAGAATGGCACAATTAAATTAAATTAAGAAATAACATTAAGCCTAGAGGAGGTACCAGACAAGTGTTAAAACATGTTGTGATCAAAAAATATTGTGTTTCATGGAAGGCAGATATGTAAAATTCTGCTAAGGTTGTCAATATATTTGAAAGAAAACATTTTATTCAATACTACTGATCAAATTTGCCCGCTTATTCATCCTCGAGTGAGGATTTACTTTTTTTTTTTTTTTGTACGTAATAACATTAGGAGACATTATATCATAAAAGAAACAGGACATCAGAGGATACTCCAAGAACATCGGAAATTTGTAAACCATACTAAAATGCATAATTTGGCTTTAAGTGCATATTCATATGTCCGGATTCACAACGAACTAGGCCCCCATCTCGTATTAAGTTTTTCAGTGAGGTTTTCAAGATGCCAATCTCCTTTGAGTACCAATACTTGTAACACCATCACATCGACTGTGCAGTGATGAGCTACGTTTAAGAACATTTAATTACTCTCTATGATGTATTTTGTTTAAATAAATGAATGACTGTTTTACGTCTCCCTTACGCATGTGACGGAGACACATTTCTGTTTTACCTCTAGTTACAACTAGACACCTTTTCATTACACGTGTGGTAACCATTTTGTAATGTGTAACATTTACACAGATATTGTTAAATATGTTTAAATCAAACAGTGGAAACTCCTATTAGGAATATCAAAAATGCAGGAAAAGACAGATTGGTACTTACTGTAAATAAGACACATCTAGTTGCAGGCAGGCACAATTAAAAGAAACTTATATAAAGCTTTTGGCCACAGCCTTCATCAGTAAAAGAGAGATTCACACCGCCGGCCCAAGATGCTGGAGTTGGCAAGCGTGTGTGCTGAGGTGTGTGTGTGTGTGTGTGTGTGTGTGTGTGTGTGTGTGTGTGTGTGAATGGTTTGAGCCTCTCTTTTACTGATGAAGGCTGTGGCTGAAAGTGTCTTGTAATTGTGCCCATCTGCAACTTGATCTCTCTTTTCCTACACTGTTGGTAAAATATGTTTACGTTAATGCAATCAGTTGCTCTAATAATTTAATTAACATCCATCACCACTATTTTAAATAATTGTTGATGTTTCTTATTACAGCATTAGATGGTCTATGGGAGTGTTGCCATATGCCGATAACTAAGAGATGCATTTGGCCAGCAGAAACTTTCAGTTCTGTTAGTGCAAATTGCACTGCCAAAATACCTTGTCTACTGAAATGTTTACTTCAGAGATTTCAAAGTCCGATGTCCTCAAATTATTCTGTCATTATTTCAGTTTCAAATAACATAGTCTTGGCATCCCTTTGTTAATCAGGCAATGCCATAACTGCTAACATTTTCTTCATAAGATTACAGGTCTCCCAGCTAGTCCCATGCACTTATGCCATTGCATAAGTAAGATGCTTCTTTATAACCGATCCTCCCTTTTGAGCTAAATTTTATTGCAATCACTAATTCTGAAATCCAGTATCCAGCCACTAAACCTTTCATGGGATTGTCAGGTAAAAATCATTGCCCTCTTTTCCTGTCATCCCTTCTTATTCAAAGAAAATACACAAACATATGAAATACGTGAGGGAGGAAGAAACAGTTATATACTGTATTATATCATGTTTGGTGCTTTATTATGGCATAATGCCACACATGCCAGAAAATGAAAACATGTACTTGAAATTCAGTGAATAGTTGAAACAAGCCAATGGTGTGGAGTTGACAGCCTCTACAGAAATGATTAATAAAAGCCAAATTTCTTTAGCAAACTGACAAAAATAACTTCATCTTTCTGCATGGTGGTTAATTCTTGAGTGCCAATAATGAGGAAATAAAATTAGAAAACTGAAACTAATAACATATTTTAGTCTTCCATAATTATGAGAATGTATCTTAATTCACTTGTTAGCTCCAGCCACAGAAATCTGTTTTGTTATCAATTGATGTGAGAGCTGTAAACGAAAATAGCAAAACCACAAAACTTAAACATGGGTCACTTGGAGACTACTAACCCCTATTACAATGCAGATTGCTCTGCACATGCAGGAATCTGGCAACTTGGGCCTGCCAGAAGAATTTATCCAGGAAGCAGCTGGGTACTTGCTGATAGTGCTTTTACAGCTAACTACTACACTTCAAATAGCCCCTGCAATACAGTTCAACAAACCAGGCCAATGCTACTCCCGTAACATGTATGTCACACAAGGCAGGCTACGTGTCATGGGCTTGGAAAATCATTTATTTGCTCCTGACATACAGGCCACCATGTAGAGGTCGATAAAGCAGGCTGTTACTACTACAACGCGACACGCCTATCATGCAGGGTGGCCTTCAGTGGCCTTCAAGTTGGGGCCCGAAAACTGTTTCTTGTCCCTGACAAGTAGACGCCTTGCAAAACAGGTTGATAGGTTGATCCGGCAATCTGATACTCTCCCCATACACTTTGCCTGTCGTGCAGGGCAGTCTGCTGTTCGGTGTGCTAAATTTGGTTGAAATTCATCCGAGGGTTTTGGAGCTTTTTACACACACACACACACACACACACACACACACACACACACACACTCTCTCTCTCTCTCTCTCTCTCTCTCTCTCTCTCTCTCTCTCTCTCTCTGCCCCCTTCCTTGTTGTTTTGCCCACATACAAATTTGACACATATCATACTCATGTCTTTTCCCCACCTCTCACTCTGTCTGTCTCTCTCTCTCTCTTCCCATTCATAATTCTCCTCTCCGTCTGTCCATCTCCTCTTCACCGCTCTCTCTCTGTGCACCTACTCTTCCTTCGCCCTCTTTCTGTCCATGTACTTTTTCGTCCTCTTTCTCTCCCCACACCCACAATCTCTCTCTCTCTCTCCCCCTCCTTTATCCACCTCAGCCTTATCCTTCCACTTGTATCCATCTGCACATATAGCCCCAGCAAAACAGGTCAATAATGCAGGCAAGTACTAAGCCCACATAACATGTCTGTCATGCAATGCAGCCTAGAGGTTGATGACTGTGTGAAACTGTAAAATTCTACTTTAAAATCATTTTGCTTGTATTGGCAGTGGGGATAATGTACTTCAGCCTTCATTTTTTTCTTCATATGTAACAGGATTTGACAATACATTGTACGAATCAACGTGTATGCCCATCTTGTATGATGTCATACTGCCATCATAATTTACTGCTTTGTACATAAAAAATGCATATTTAATGATTCTAGAACAGTGGCCAGGCTGTCATCATTAAATGACTGTATAATTGCTCCAGAATGTTTTTTTTTCCCTGGTTAATTTCTAAGTCCCTGATGTACAGGAGAACTTTACTAGCGTTAGTAGTTTGTCAAGATGATTGAATGTTAATAACATGTCATTATTTGAATTATTCTCAGAAATTATAAAGATATATATTACAACATTTTATGATGGGCTGTTTAGTCTTGAGTTCTCACTTGTGTTTGATGGTGGCATGTTTCTATCTGTCTGCTGCAGCCTGTATACTGCTATATTTAATGTGTGGCCAGTGTCAGGTTTTAGATGTGCCTTCAGCTGGAACTCTAATGTAGGTGGGATGTGCCTTGTGTATGATGTGCAGCTGTGTTACTTGTTACTCAGCCAGCATGAAACTTGTATGACTGGTGGCAGAGACAATAGTAGAGTGATGGGTGCCAAGCACTGGGTAGTCTTGAATCTTGGCCCAGTCTTCCCCTCACATTTTCTTTTAACGAAGTGAATTTTTTTCTAACATTCACATCCTATGGTAGTGACATGTTTTAGAGTGCAATAACTCCTCGGATTCCATACATGGTGGTAAGCTAAAGGTGCCCGTGTGGGCAATGCACATTGCCCTGCTGCAACATGACACGAGGTGGGGCATTACCTTGTGGTAGATTGTGGCATCAGGGAAGTGGCACTGCTTAGAGTCAAAGTTTGCAGAGCGGGCGCAGGCAGCTGGCGATGGAATTCACTGGCTGCTATGAATTTTTTTTAATATTCATTACATCATTATTGTTCCTATCCTATCCCTGTGGGAGATTATTTACATCATTATTTAGAAAGTGTTTGTATACTTGTCTGCAGAAACAATCTTACTTGGATTCCCAGCAGCTTTTTCACACTTGCAGTAATTTCATTGTGTAAAGACTCCTCTTAGGCACCCGGATAGTGTTGTAATTGTTTTAATGCTTCACCACAGTAGGTGTTAGACAGATATACTGCACACATGTCCTCCCACCACTCTATGTCCACATATTCCTCCCCCACCTTTCTGTCCACATAATATTACCATCTCTATCTGTCCATCTCTTCTCCTTCCTACTCTCTCTCTCTCTCTCTCATCCTCCCCCTCTTTGCACATCTCCTCATCCCCCTTTTCTCTATTTCATCTCATCCTCCTATCTCTATCAATCTTCTCCCCCCCTTTTCCTGTCCATCTCCTCTCCTCCCTCTCCCTCTGTCTTTCTCCTCCTGCCTCAGCCTCTCTTTCCATCATCTAGTGCTCCCCTCTCCCTATCCACATCCTTCTGTCCTCCTCTCCCTATACACCTCCTCCCCACTATCCCTATCTATACCTTCCTCCTGCTCTCTCTGTCCCTCCCTGCCATCACCTGTCTCTTTGTTCATCCTCTCCTCTATCCACCTCTGTTAGCTCCCAGCTGTGCCCATCTGCACTTGTAGCCCCTGCAAAACAGGTCGATATTTCTGGCTGATACTACTTGAACACAACAGGGCAGCCTGCACATCTGTCACTCAAAAACCACTTCTTGCCCCCTGAGGCATAGGTTGCCATACAAAGATGGAGGGCTGATACTACACCAACACAACATGCCTGTTGTGCAGGCCAGTCTACATGTCTGGGGCTATAAAACTGCTACCTAATCGAGATGTGTCATTTGCCCTGCAAAGCAGGTGAATAAGGCAAACACATACATTGTGCAGGACAGCCTACACGGCAGAGGCTGAAAAGACAAGTGTTTGCCCGTATCTCCACTAATACTGGAGCTAGGTTATAAAATTCACAGTGCATGAAGTTTTCTGTTTGTGTGCCACATTTAGGAGAAGATCCCAGACATACAGACACAAACATTCTCTTCCTCCCATCTCTCCATCTCTATCAGTCTATCTCCTCCTCCCCAGTCTCATTGTCTCTTATTTCCTTCTCCCCCCACTCTTTCCCCATCTCCCTCCTCCCCCATTTCTGACTGTATATTCCTCCCCCTCCCTCTGACCACATCTCTAATTCCCCTTTCTCTGTTCATTTTCTCCTTCCTTCTTCCTTTTCCATTCATGCACTATACCTTCTTTCTGCCTTTCCCACTCCTCCATCCTCTCTCTGTCCACTTCTCTCTCTATCCATCCCCTTCTGCCCCCTCTCTCTTCCCAACGCCTCCTACCCCTTTTCTCTGTCCTTCCACTACTTCTCCCTTCTCTCTGTCCATCCCCTGCAGTGACTAGAACCATTTACTGCAGTGACTACAGCCGTTTAATGTATTTCATAATGGCGGTAGTTGCCACAGTGCCTGTTCCTTTGGACATGCATGTACATCCAAAGGAACCATGCATCATAAATCGAAATAATACAGGCACTGAAATATCATATTTATCTTTAGACACCGGGTAAGTGACATTCAAGTACAATGTCTCCCCAGTACAAGAATATACATAGTGGATGTACAAGTACAGGTTGTAGATGCACAATTGATGACATATGGAAGTTCGGGTCTGGCCATGAGTCGTGCACAGATAGCCAAATGGTGAGGCAACCACTCGCAATAAGCAATATATCCAGGTTCTAGTCCCGGTCCGGCACAAATTTTCATTGTCTCATTCCATTCTACAGCTGCTGGTGGTCCATATTCGCAAAGGTGAATACATTTAATGTATTTATTAATGGCTGTAATCATCACAGTGCCTGTTCCTTTGGACATGTGGCATATCTGAAGGAACTTTGCATCATAAATCAGAATAATACAGGCAGTGCAATATCATATTACAACATGTCACCATCCCCTCCCCGACATTTCCAAACTCTCCTAACCCATTCCTCTTTCCTCTCTAATGACGAAGCCCACTGCTCTGATTAACAGTAAGCTTCTATCTGTTTTAAGTGCTTATATCAATAGTAAATGTAACTGCACTTTCTGGAAGAATGTTCAGGTCTGCATTTCAGTCTCTCTATGCTTTATATTTAATCACATTTACCAACTATAAATCTCTGCCCTGGTTTTCCTATTTTTAACAGTGGAACAAAATGCCTTATTATTTGAGTACCTGTAATTGATTGTTAGTGACATGCTTCATTGAATTCCTTATCTCCAGACAAAATTATTTCATGATTCTGAAACTGTTAATAGCATCACTGTTATCCTCAATATTAGATGCAAATGATACTACTAATAATGAAGTACTATAGGCAGTTGTGGAGACCTTATCAGTACTTGCCAGCAGTCCATCTCCTGATCCAAAGACTTTAGCCTCCTGCCGATTGGTAACCATGTGCACCAGTGTGGAAAGTTCTTAAGCTGTCATGGATCAAGCAAGGGAGGTCAGTCGCAGCATGCAGAGCCCATTGATACTAAGCTCTGCATCAACCATTTTGCTGTCACTGAGGTTGCATGGTGAATCACTGGGCCCTTGTTGTCAAGCAGGCAGCAGTTCTGGAATGGGCTGATGTTGAATTGCTTGTGGATGGGCAAATTGCCATTTGCTTGGGAGTGAAGTGACCAGCCACACCCATGGACTTGTGTGCTCTCATTTCGGTGAGCCTATCCAGTCTGTCTGTTTCGACTGAGGCTTCTTGGGTTACTGACTGACAGACTATATTTACTTAGAAGATTTTTTTTGTGATTCTGCAAGACTGCAAGTGCTCAATTGTGTAGTTTCTAAAAGAGGCACAAGTGCCGTGTGCACATGATGGAATTATTAGTGGCAATTATTTGCGCGCCTAAGGTAGCCTTGTTGAGGTGCACTCAGGAAACACAAAGACTGCACAGTTTTTAGCTGTGTCTGTCATCTGTTGTAGAAGCCTATGCAAATTTGGTAGGTGTGAAAGGACAGGTAGGGTTTAGGCCTGAGTCTTACACACCAGTGAGGCCTTTGTAGTCCATTAGTGCTACAAAAATTTACCTTAAAGCTGCTGCAGGTCCTTGCCCAGCTCCAGGACAGCTCCTATCAACTAATGTATGTGTGTACTCAGAGCCCTTTCTGTAATGTGTTCAGATTCCATTGAGTGGCCGCCATTGAGCTTAATGCACTGTTTGTTAAATATGTTTGGAAGCTGGTGAGTTTCCACTGCGCAATGCTTGTTAAAATTCATTACTTACTTGCCTGTGATCCAATAGCAGCTTAACACATTTGGCACTCTCTATCTGCTGTAGATATTTGTTATAAAATAAGGCAGTGCCCAATACCTAGCTAGATGTGGATTGTGTTTTTTAAAAACGGGCAGCGTTCCCATAATTATTTATTATATCGCAGAATAAGAAGTTTTAATGGTTAGATAATTACATGATTTTTTAAAAAAGCTAAGGTTTATTAATCTTTATGTCTCTCTGTATTTTGTATATTTACTATATAAACAGTTTCTCAAAAGGGGCAGTGCCTGAGGTCTGGGTTAAGTTGAACTGGGAGCTATACTCTCTCCAATGACAAATTTTGAGTTTAATATTAATCTTGTCTATCTGAGTCAGTCTGTATATTTAACTATGTAAATATCTGAGGCAGTGTCCAAAGTCTGGGTTAAGGTCAACTGTGAGCTACACTCACTCCGCTGACCAATTTCAATGTTAATAGTATCTTTCTAATGGGGTTGCTACTCATGACTGAATGTTACGTTGGTTTATCCTTGTCTGTCTTGGTATTCTTAACTTAGTAAATAATTTCACAAGAAGGGACAGTGCCCAATGTCTGGATTAGATTTACAGGGACTAATACTCGCTCCACGGACCAGCTTCAAAATTAATAGTATTTTCTAATGTCTTAAGCTTTAATAATGTTCCTTTTTTAAGTTTTGATGATGATGTTAAATGTTTTAAAGGTTTTTTGATTAAATCAAGTTTAGTCAAGGATTTTGGGTTAAGTATTTAATTATTAGAGTTTGTTAGAGGCTGTGTTAACACTGTAACTTCAGATTGTGCTACATGTTTGTGAGATTCCAAAGGGGCTTAAGCCTGGCATTCAAGAATATTCCTCTGAACTATGTTGCATTCATATCAATGTATGTCCATGTAAGATAAAAACAGTTGTTAAATAAACATTGTATTAAGGTGCTCAGAGGCTGTCCACTTCTGAACCATTGTGTTTAAGCCTGACCTGCTTCAAATGTCATTTTCAGATCCCTATCCCAGTCCTGATTGTACCAGCAATATTGCAAACTGTGATAACAATAGGATTTGATTGAAAATGTACAGATCAAATAACTAAGACTAAAAGTTGTTATGCATTGAGTGTTCATTTACTTGTGTGACTGTGTGTTCTAATTAAGAAACAAACTGAGGAAGAAAACAATGCTGAGGTTCTACGCCTCTGAAATGCCATTTCTTCAATCAATTGTGGGGATGCCAAAGAGGCACAGAAGGGGATGTGTGGCAGATGCTCAGTATCCACACCTGAAATGACATAATCTTAGAAGATTATCAAAATTGGAGATCTCGTATAGAACAGATAAGCATTGATGATGAATGTTTGCCTAAATTGATTCACAAATACACTCCTGGAAATGGAAAAAAGAACACATTGACACCGGTGTGTCAGACCCACCATACTTGCTCCGGACACTGCGAGAGGGCTGTACAAGCAATGATCACACGCACGGCACAGTGGACACACCAGGAACCGCGGTGTTGGCCGTCGAATGGCGCTAGCTGCGCAGCATTTGTGCACCGCCGCCGTCACTGTCAGCCAGTTTGCCGTGGCATACGGAGCTCCATCGCAGTCTTTAACACTGGTAGCATGCCACGACAGCGTGGACGTGAACCGTATGTGCAGTTGACGGACTTTGAGCGAGGGCGTATAGTGGGCATGCGGGAGGCCGGGTGGACGTACCGCTGAATTGCTCAACACGTGGGGTGTGACGTCTCCACAGTACATCGATGTTGTCGCCAGTGGTCGGCGGAAGGTGCACGTGCCCGTCGACCTGGGACCGGACCGCAGCGACGCACGGATGCACGCCAAGACCGTAGGATCCTACGCAGTGCCGTAGGGGACCGCACCACCACTTCCCAGCAAATTAGGGACACTGTTGCTCCTGGGGTATCGGCGAGGACCATTCGCAACCGTCTCCATGAAGCTGGGCTACGGTCCCGCACACCGTTAGTCCGTCTTCCGCTCACGCCCCAACATCGTTCAGCCCACCTCCAGTGGTGTCGCGACAGGCATGAATGGAGGGACGAATGGAGACGTGTCGTCTTCAGCGATGAGAGTCGTTTCTGCCTTGGTGCCAATGATGGTCGTATGCGTGTTTGGCGCCGTGCAGGTGAGCGCCACAATCAGGACTGCATACGACCGAGGCACACAGGGCCAACACCCGGCATCATGGTGTGGGGAGCGATCTCCTACACTGGCTGTACACCACTGGTGATCGTCGAGGGGACACTGAATAGTGCACGGTACATCCAAACCGTCATCGAACCCATCGTTCTACCATTCCTAGACCAGCAAGGGAACTTGCTGTTCCAACAGGACAATGCACATCCGCATGTATCCCGTGCCACCCAACGTGCTCTAGAAGGTGTAAGTCAACTACCCTGGCCAGCAAGATCTCCGGATCTGTCCCCCATTGAGCATGTTTGGGACTGGATGAAGCGTCGTCTCACGCGGTCTGCACGTCCAGCACGAACGCTGGTCCAACTGAGGTGCCAGGTGGAAATGGCATGGCAAGCCGTTCCACAGGACTACATCCAGCATCTCTACGATCGTCTCCATGTGAGAATAGCAGCCTGCATTGCTGCGAAAGGTGGATATACACTGTACTAGTGCCGACATTGTGCATGCTCTGTTGCCTGTGTCTATGTGCCTGTGGTTCTGTCCGTGTGATCATGTGATGTATCTGACCCCAGGAATGTGTCAATAAAGTTTCCCCTTCCTGGGACAATGAATTCACGGTGTTCTTATTTCAATTTCCAGGAGTGTATAAGCATGGATGCCTTGGTTGTGAGTGCAGACTAAAGAGAAATGGCTCTGAGCGCTATGGGACTTAACATCTGAGGTCATCAGTCCCCTAGAACTTAGAACTAGAGTCATTCCATGTCATATCAACACACTTTAAATAAAAATGTTACCTCACCCTCTTAGATTTTGCTGAAAGTTGGTATACTTATAGTGGGTGCTGAAACTAAGAAAAATACCAAATTTCAATTTTTTACCTCAAACCATTCCTGAAATATGGTCATGTAAACTTTTCAAAAACTGGCCAAAAATGTGTGAACGGACTTTTTTTAAAATTGCCCTAGGAGCTGCCCTAATTGAGCTAGAGAACTCGGAATGGTGTCATTTTGCAGCATTTTTCATGCTCTATCCAGTGATAGACAAAAAAACATAGCTTCTAATTAATAACCTGTTTCAAAATACTAATTAATATTTTGATTTAATTTTTTTACAAAAAGTACATAATTGAAAATTTTCAAAATATTTCCACAAATACTTCATACTGTTGTAAATCACATGGCAAAATATAAATGTGGGATGATGATGGGTTCATTGTTAAAAAAAAATTATTTCGGACTCTTGTTTTCCACTAACGGCCCTAGTTTGACCAAACTGACCTTTAAGGTAGTACGTCAGTAGATGACTGTATACACAGGGCTTGATGTCTGTACAATAATTCAGAGACTGGAGCCATTGTTGAGATGATGTAGTCTGCATTGTTACCTTCTAAGGCGTTGTGTGCCTACAACATTATTGTGCACTGTGGTTTTAGTGCAAATCAATTGTTACCTCTGTGTTGACCAGTCTGTATCTATTATATTTAATAGTTCATTTTCAAGTAAATCTATACATTGAAGGGCAGTTTATAAGTGGTTTTTGTATAAATATGGAACTAAGTTAAAAGTGCAGTGCTGTAAGAGTGCAGTGTTGTAATCCACTGAAGAAGTCAAATCGTTTTATTAGAGACAGAAAAAAATTGAGAAATGTCACAACATGGATGCCCAACTTATTTCCTCAAATACCAAGTGGCACCAAGATTCGTGATAGATGTAGGAAAGATGTAACCAAATTGAAAAATACACCAGAGCCCATCAGTGATGAAAGTGTTGAAGAAGAATCTTCTGGATCAGAGATAATCATCCGAGATCAAGACCCTGACTTCACTCCAACTTAAGTAGCTGTTAAAACATTTAACACAACACTTCAAGAACTAGGTGAGTCCCAATTGACAAGAGAAAACTAACATCTAGGCATTAAGCCAAATCAAAAGTGAAGAAAATCTCATCAATGACACGTAAACTTTTTGTTGCTCCTGAAACTTCTTCGTCAGATACTGATACTGATGAATCCATTCTTGAAAATCTTAAAAGAAACTTTAAAAATTCTATAAGTAAAGCAAAAAAACTAATGATTCTTACAAGTTTACCTGAAAAGTGGAGTGTCAGGAAAATAATGAGGGAATTTAATGCTCCTAACTACATTGTTCGGCAGTCCAAAAAAATTTTGAAAGAGAAAGGATTCATGGAAGGTCCAAACCCAAAACCAGGGAAGTGTTTACCAACAGAAACTGTCAAAACTGTACATTCATTTTATGAAAATGATGAAGTTAGCAGAGCAACGCCAGGTATTAAAGATTGTGTGACAATTACAGAAACAAGTGGAAATAAAACAAAAATATAAAAAAGACTTATTTTGTGTAACCTTAAAGAAGCTTACAAGCATTTTAAAGACACGTTTCCTAACATAAAAATAGGTTTCTCTAAATTTGCTGAGTTGAGACCAAAACATTGTGTATTAGCTGGTCGGAGAGGCACACACACTGTCGGCATGAGCACAACTCACCAAAACATAAAATTAATGATAGAAAATGCCAAACTAAATACAGTAACAAACAGCAGCTTAAACAATTATAAGCAGTGCATTGCAAAAATGCTTTGCAACCCATCATCAGTTGATTGCAACATGGGAAACTGTGAATACTGCCCAGGAGAAACTGTCATACGTAAAATTTTAAAAGACTCTTTTCATGAAAACTTAATTGAACAAGTTCAGTTCCGACAGTGGATGTCAGTTGACCAATGTAATCTGGAAATTGTTCAGAAAACTTCTGAAGAATTCATAGATTTATTTTGTAGTAAGATGTCGACTTTGATTCGGCATGACTTCATTGCCAAGCAACAACGAACATACCTTAACTCCACAAGAGAAAGCCTTATGGAATCTGAATTTGTTGTCATATGTGATTTTTCAGAAAATTATAGTATAGTTCTACAAGATGAAGCTCAGAGTTTCCACTGGACAAGACAACAGATTACCATTCATCCTTTTGTTATATATTACAAACAGGAAGACAAAATTGAGCATATGAGCTTTGTCATTGTTTCTGATTGCCTGGAGGAGCATATGAGCTTTGTCATTGTTTCTGATTGCCTGGAGCACAATACAAATGCAGTTTACACCTTTCAAAAGAAGCTAATTTCATATCTAACAAATTTCAAAAGATTCCAAAAAAGATATACTATTATTCTGACAGTTCTGCCACTCAGTATAAAAATAAGAAAAACTTCCTGAACCTTTGCCTTCTACATCTACATCTACATGATTACTCTGCAATTCACATTTAAGTGCTTGGCAGAGGGTTCATCGAACCACAATCATACTATCTTTCTACCATTCCACTCCCGAACAGCGTGCGGGGAAAACGAACACCTAAATCTTTCTGTTCGAGCTCTGATTTCTCTTATTTTATTTTGATGATCATTCCTACCTATGTAGATTGGGCTCAACAAAATATTTTCCCATTCGGAAGAGAAAGTTGGTGACTGAAATTTCGTAAATAGATCTCGCCGCGCCGAAAAACGTCTTTGCTTTAATGACTTCCATCCCAACTCGCGTATCATATCTGCCACACTCTCTCCCCTATTACGTGATAACACAAAACGAGCTGCCCTTTTTTGCACCCTTTCGATGTCCTCCGTCAATCCCACCTGGTAAGGATCCCACACTGCGCAGCAATATTCTAACAGAGGATGAACGAGTGTGGTGTAAGCTGTCTCTTTAGTGGACTTGTTGCATCTTCTAAGTGTCCTGCCAATGAAACGCAACCTTTGGCTCGCCTTCCCCACAATATTATCTATGTGGTCTTTCCAACTGAAGTTGTTCGTAATTTTAACACCCAGGTACTTAGTTGAATTGACAGCCTTGAGAATTTTACTATTATCGAGTAATCGAATTCCAACGGATTTCTTTTGGAACTCATGTGGATCACCTCACACTTTTTGTTATTTAGCGTCAACTGCCACCTGCCACACCATAAAGCAATCTTTTCTAAATCACTTTGCAACTGATACTGGTCTGGTATTTGAGTGGACAGTAGATAATATCACAAATGTTGATTTTGCATATTCCACTCAAGAAGTCTACGCTGCTTCAGAAATATTCTTAAAAAGCCGACTTGAAGAGGCATTGACAATCAAAGGAACACAGCAATTTCACGCTTTCATTCCCAACACTACATCAAATTTAATAGTCAAATACTTCTCAGGTGATATGCAGAGTTGGGAGAGGGAAGTAACTACACCAGACAAACTGAAGTTACAAGATGTATCAGGCTATGTCACCACTGTATATGGCAGAAACTGGTGGCTTGGGTAAATTTTAGAAAAAAACGAAGAACTTGATGAAGTGGAAATAACTTTTCTTCATCCATGTGGACCAGCTAAGTCATTCTCTTATCCTGCACATGCAGATGTCCTGTGGGTGTCAGTTGTGGATGTTCTCACAAAAGTGAATCCATTTACTCCAACAGGGAGAACATACATTCTTAATGAAAGTGATGTGAACCAAACCCAGTCAGCTTTATTAAAATGTAATATGTGAAGTTCCAAGACAATTTATTGGGAAACTGCTTTGAATTCAAAACTTAATTTTTGTCTCAGGTTAGTATTAATGCATATTTTATAGAAAGTTGTTTCAAAATTATTGTTAATACCTATTGTGTTAAATTTAGCTATGTACAGATACCTGTTACTCAAAAACAAGCATTATGTATTTAATTTGTTTAATAGTTCCATTTCAAACATCATGGACCAGAACTATTGTGTAAATACTTGTACTTATTCATACTTTATTTCAGTTTGTAGTTAAATGCTCAATTTCTTGTTTTTGTTATATCGGTTAATATACCGTTAGTGAAGTTGTATGAAATTAAAATAAGCAATCAACTTAATTATAAAATATGCTGATTAGTTTTGTTTTAATAAGGTGATGTTTTGATACTTCTAATACATTTTTTACTTACCTTTCAGTATATTTTAAAGAAATTCCTGTTTGTTAAATGTCAGTTTGGTCAAACTAAGGCCGTTAGTGAAAAACAAGAGTCCGGAATATTTTTTTTTTAACAATGAACCCATCATCATCCCAGATTTATATTTTTCCATGTGATTTACAACAGTATGAAGTAGTTATGGAAATATTTTGAAAATTTTCAATTATGTACTTTTTGTAAAAAAATTAAAATTAAATCAAAATATTAATTAGCATTCTGAAAAAGGTTATTAATTAGAAGCTATGTTTTGTTCTATATACCTGGCAAGAGCATGCAAAATGCTGCAAAATGACACCTTTCCCAGTTCTCTAGCTCAATTAGGGCAGCTCCTAGGACAATTTTTAAAAAAGTCCATTCACACATTTTTGGCTGGTTTTTGAAAAGTTTACATAGCCATATTTCAGGAATGGTTTGAGATAAAAAATTGAAATTTGGTATTTTTCTTAGTCTCAGTGCCCACTATAAGTATACCAACTTTCAGCAAAATCTAAGACGGTGTGGTAAAATAGGTGTGTTGATTTGACATGGAATGACTCACTACTGAAAACTAACCTAAGGGCATCACACACATCCATGCCCGAGGCAGGATTCAAACCTGCGACTGTAGCAGTCGCGCAGTTCCAGACTGAGGCACCTAGAACCGCTCGGCCACCGCGGCCGGCACTAAAGAGAAGATTAAATGATAAAGTTAAGAGTTCACAAAGGGTCAAAGGGCCTAATGCACGAAGAAGATGGTGGTGATGATAAAACAGTTACAAACATGTTTATGAAAGCTTACAACTTCAGTCATGCTTAAAAACTATGGTTACACTCCATATCAACTATAAAACTCTAAATTATTACTACATGTGCGAAAGAGCCTGTGGCTGAGGCCAGAGTGGTTCCGTACCTTAAGTGAATTCAAATGCAGCTCCCACGTCCATTTACTGAATTTGTTTCCAGACATATAGAGAGCTCTCAAACTGTCAAGCACGTCAAATGTTTTAACAAACAGGTAGTGCAAATGGTTCTTTGATAGATCTAGAATTTGTAGTTTGTTTAGTCCACTGAAGGCATTCATTTCAATATACTTAATGTGATTGCCACTCACATTAAGGTACTCTAGGGAAGTTATTCCTTGTTTCTGAAACATATATTAAACATGTCTAATCTGTAATGAAACAATGTCAATGTTTCTTAAAAATAAGAAAATACATTATAATACTTAGTGATTGTTCAGCCAGGATTTCTGCAAATCATCCTTATATTACTGTATTATTATTGGCAATTTACTACATTTTGTTCGTAATGTAGACTTATATGTTCACCTTGAAAACGTGATCCTCTATTCTTCTTATAAAGTTGTTTGATACATCTAATGCTTCTGTTTGACGGGGTATGCTAATATCAACAGTAATTATATTTTGGTTCACACAGTTCGCTGCTTTCATATTCTCCCACATGTAACACCGACAATAATAAGGACAGTAACCATCGAGCACTGTAAAATAGGCTCTTGGGATGAGCAACATGAGAAAGTAAAATTGAACTCCTTTAATAAAGTTGGCCATTCTTGTAGACGCCAATTCTAAAACAAACGTAAGAAGCACAAATTTTGTAATAACGCATTAGGTACCGTGGTATCCAAGACCTGTCAATTCTTATCTTATCTTTCATGCGTGACAGCTATATTCGAAGCATGAGTGTCACTGAGAAATTACATAACGTTGCATTAATGTCAAGCATCGAAGGAACATTAATGAATATAGGCAATCTACATATTTACAAACGATGCCCAAACAATTGTTGAAATATCTAACGAAGGAGAATGATTCAATTTTCCCGCTTTCGTAAATTAGGGCAATGATCTTGTAAGTCACAGTGTGTACACAAGTCAGGGAGCAATGGTACTACAGGTAGATCTCTGGATAACAGGTAAATAAAGTTTACAAGGTAGACATCTCTGCTGGGAGTAGTGATCTATGAAATAATAAATAAAGGTAAGAGTATGGTACTGTTATCAAAAGTAGTTAAGTCTTGTCGAATATATGCGCCCTATCTGACCATACGGGAGATAAGCGCAACTGTATCTGGCTTCCGCAAGTATAAAACTGATACGGCTAACGCAGAAGTGAGTCGACAGTCTCAAGTTTTAGATATCTGTAAGGTGGGCATAATTAGTTTTAGTGCCTGCAAACTGTGGTATTCTGACATTCTAAGACAACTTTTTGAGTTATCTTGGTTGTGCCGCAGTGAGCCACTTGACGCTGTGTTAATAAACGGAAAGTAAAGCTTACTTCTCACGTTTTCAGAAACCTCGGCACTCCTCAAGAGAGCCTTCATTACGAAGAATGAAATTTAACTACCCAGTTGCAAGAAGAGATGAAAGTGTAACAGAAGAATACCACGGAATAGAGGTGGGTATATTTGCCATTTACTTGCATTTTAGACGACGACGCTAGGATACATGGGGAAATTAAGGTTGTGGCAAGAGACTGCTCATATTTAACACACTTTGGTATAGAACCAGTTTCATGGACTTTTCGTGATAGAAACTAAAACTGCAAGGTAAATTCAGAAAAGCTATATAGGACAGGTCTGAGTGATGCATATTATGTATGTATACAGAACGGAAACTATAAAAAACGCAAGGGGTATGGAGTCCAGTGTGTGATGATTACAGCCAACCTTCATTGCAAACATTTGTTGTAGAGCACCGAAACTGTTTGCTATAGAATACAGTGTGAGGAGAATAGTTTAATAAAACCCATCTGTATGAACAGATGAAGTATAAGGCATCGAAATTGGTGAATGAAGTGAAAGGCATACTCTGTGTAAAAACTTACTATATAGCAGGAATCACTTGATGTGAAAACTGTATGGAAATGACTCTGGGTTCCCTACCTTCATTAGAATGTCATGGTACTTTGAAATTCTGGTGACTGTTGTGGTATAAAAAAGGAACACAGATCTCAGGAAGGTGAATTAAATGAGAGTCTTGCTGTTAATCTTTTTTAACTGAATATTCATTTCAGTACTTTGTATTTGTTCTGTTTCAAAATAATACATGTTGTAAGTAGTGCCTGAAAGATGTGGTTCACAGATTGAAGGACATAATAATTTCATAAAGATAATTACATTATGTTTATTATACAATTTTCACATTCTTGATTGTAGTTAATCCTAAATGATGGGTACAATATCAACAGTTAATCAGTCTTGCTGTTTTTAAAAAAAAGGGGGGGGGAATTGTAAAGGTAGCAACTCACCATAAAGCTGACAAGTGAAGTCATTGATACACACTGCTAAGTTCTGAACAAATCTTCCTTCAGAGTTGCAGAATAAACTCACATACAGATGTACAGCTGTCAGTTATTTGTGCTGTCACTGCACCTTGACTGAAATGTTTAGCACAGAATACAGAGAAAGTTAAGTAAACATAAACTTTTATTTAAGTGTCCATTGAATTTCTCATTTTTTGTTGCTTCATGTACTTCATTAACTGCAGCTATTGAAAAACAAAAAACCGTAATCATTTCTAAACTGATTCACTGCTATTGCCTGGCCTGTTTTTCTCTTCTATGTTGCTTTTTCTTTACATGTATGACATCAGTGATGGCATTTTTTTTCAGTGTCAGTGCCACTGGTGCTGAAAACATCAGCAATTTTCATGAAGGAATTCCTTTTTAATCTTAAGATTTTTGGTGTGAGGAATAATCACATTCAAAAGCACATCTTTGCGTTATGTAATTGGAAATCACCTTCATATTGAATCAACAATTCAAAACCCTGTGTCTACAAACAAACACTAGGTTATGTAATTAGATGTACATTTTATTTCACTATACCCGTAGTGAGGGGATATTCCAGGATGTAGAACATACCAGAAAACAAAAATACACAGTAAGTATTAAGGGGGAGGGGGGGTAATGGGATGCTGACTTACCTTCCACAGATGCCAAGTTTAATGGCCCTCAAAACCATGGAACATGTCATCATTATTTCATTTTAAAATAATAAATTTGTCACAAAAATATAAAAGTTCAATACATTTCGATGCGTATGATAATTATTAGGCTGTTGTAGCCATAAATCATCAAATGGAAAATCATTTTGCAGCATTTATTTACATTGATTGCATTAGTGCACTAAAGTTGTGTGGAAATCATATTGTACGTAACACTCATATTATTTTATATTATAAATAAAACACACATTTGTCACTTCTAATAAGAAGTTCGTCAGTGGAGTAGGTGGTTCTGCCCACCAATAAATCCTTTGTTTCTTGTCTAAACTGAACATTATTTGTTGTTAAACTTTTTATGGCTGCTGATGAGTCATTGAAAATGTGTGTTCCTGAATAGTGGATGCTTTGCTGACACAAAGTGACTTTAAATCTTTGTCAAGATTATTTTTATTTCCAACTAGCTCTTCCCTATCATGTTACTGTGACTCTGGTTAAATGGAACAAGAAATGTGAGATCATCTCTTTCTCCTTGCTGTGTCCCCCCTCCCTCCCTCCCTCTCTGTCCATATTCTTGTTCCTTTCTGTGTCCATATTCCCTCCCACCCCCTCTCTCCAGCTCCTCCTCTGTTCATCCCCTCTTTTCTGCTATGTATGTCAATTTCCTGCCACCCATCTCTCCATCTCAATGTTTTTTATATTTTACATATTTATTTGTATAGGCCTCTTACATGTATTAACAACATGCAGGAATACAAATGCGAAGTTGCCAAAATTTTTAAAACAATTGAAGAGAAACTGAGATTTCATATTTTGATCAAGCAGGCGTGTTTACATTTTTATCTTTGTAGAAGCAAACGTTCATTTGTTCAAAATCTTAAGGTTCCAGAAGTTCTTCACTGATTACATTGAAATTTTTAAACAATGCCGCATCGAACATGCGCTTAATTTTGTGTATACTCTGGAGTGTCACAGAGAGTGTTCGCGTGCATGCATGCAGATGTTTGCCCTTTTGTTTTTGCAGGGGGTAACTGCAGTCATTCCAAACAAATACTGCTATTCATGTCTTCCATGTGATGCCAGCATCGATGATTCTTAAAGTGGAATTTTATGTACCCATCCAAAGAGCTGTTCCAGATTAGTCTAGTGAGATATTTGTTTATGTATTAGCAGGGACAGTAAAACAAGAATAACCAATACTCCAGCATTGCCCTGGCCCTCTCTGATCGTTATTACCATAACACGTTGAAACACGTTGGTCGGTTGCTGCTGGAGTCAGGAACATAGAATAAGAGCACTGGTTATTCTTCGTGATTCATTGTGACAATTAATACATTTTGGTAAAACAAATGTCATACTAGACTACTCTGGTAGCGCTCTTTTGAATGTGAACATAAAATTCAGATTTGAAACAGGAAACATATATTGCAAAAATTTCATTGTTAGCTGCAAAAGACAGAACTGGCTTGTCGGTGCTACACAATAGTGATTTTTCCTGAGATAAGCTCACACTTCTTCTTTGACACAGCAGTGTAGGGTGCACTAAAACAGCTGAGTGAAAAGTCCCTGTAATACGCATGTTTGTTTATAGATGAAAGCTGATGTTGGAATTTTCCTTTGTGAGAGACCGTGTGTGAAGATTCGTGTCCCATTTTGAAGTTCTAGGTTCACATATTTTACTGTTCATGTTGCTTCTGCATAATCTTTCATTGATTGTATCAATATCCACCTGTATTGTGATATTGCAAAATTTCAAACATTCGTGAGTGCTGTGAGAAACTGCTTGTCGTCTATTGAAGGCTTAAACTTAATTGTGCCCTTATAAAATCTTCAGCAACAGTAGTCTGTCATCGTTCTTTAATTTCATTGCACATACGTCAAAAAAAGTTTTGCATTGCCCTGATTTCCAGAACTCCTCAAGACACATTGACTGTGGATATTATATCACAGACACAGTCACTGATTGTTCAGAGAAGTCACTGAACCCACCCAAAGATGTAAACAACGATGCATGAGCAGCACCTATTAGATGCAGGGGGTCCGATAGCTGATCAGTTCCAGTCATTCCATCAGAGAGGAGGTACATGGCTCATGTTGTCTGTAGCTAAACCATGCCCAGACGCGTCAATACCGCGGTTAGTTTGCGTCCGCATTGTTACTTAGTGCCAGGAATGGCTCTCAACAAGGGGAATGTCCAGGCTGCACAGAGTGAACCAAAGCAATGTTGTTCGGACATGGAGGAGATACGGCTACTATTGCAGTGGATGACTGTTTCCTATGGATTATGGCTTGGAGGAACCCTAAAAGCAACACCACCATGTTGAGTAATGCTTTGTGTGCAGCCACAGGATGTCGTGTTAAGACTCAAACTGTGTGCCATAGGTTGCATGATGCGCAACTTCACTCTTGACGTCCATGGCAAGGTCCATCTTCGCAGCCATGACACCACACAGTGTGGTACAGATGAGTCCAACAACATGCTGAATGGACCACTCAGGATTGGCATCACATTCTTTTCAAACCAGGCAGTCGTTGTAGATGTGTTTGGAGGCAGGCCGGTCAAGGTGAATGCCTTAGTGTCCAGCGAGTGCAGCAAGGTCGAAGTTCCCTGCTGTTTTAGGGTGGCATTATGTGGGGCCGACATACGCCGTTGGTTGTCATAGAAGGCACCGTAATGGCTGTATGGTAGGTGAATGCCATCCTCCAACCGATAGTGCAACCATAGAAACAGTATATTGGCGAGACATTAGTCTTCATGGATGACAGTTTGCGCCTCCATCATGCACGTCTTGTGAATGACTTCCTTCAGGTTATTGACATTGCTCGACTAGTGGCCAGCATGTTCTCCAGACATGACCTGTATCGAATATGCCTGGAATAAAGGGCAGTTTATGGACGACGTGACCCACCAACCACTCTGAGGGATCTACGCTGAGTGACCATTGAGGAGTGGGACTATCTGGACCAACAGTGCCTTGATGAACTTGTGGATAGTATGCCAAGACGAATAGAGGCATGCATCAATGCAAGAGGACATGCTACTGGGTATTAGAGGTACTAGTGTGTACAACACACTGGACCACCACCTATGAAGGTCTCGCTGCTTGGTGTACAACATGCAATGTGTGGTTTTCATGAGCAGTAAAAAGGGTGAAATGATTTTTATGTTGATCTCTATTCCAATTTTCTATATAGGTTCTGGAAATCCCAGAACCAAGGTGATGCAGAACTTTTTTCATGTGTGTATAATTATGTGACAAATATGTGAAAGTAGATAATCTTTGAGAATTTTTGAATGCTTCCAAAATTATATTTTTGTAAGTTAACGGTACAACTGCTTTGGTTATGTAAACTATGTAATACATGACTTCTGAATGTCACTGTATATCAACGCAAATAATCTTGTGTTTTTGAGAATTTTTGTAAGCTACCATTGTCCCTGCATAATCTGAGTAATTTGAAGTAATTTGGCATTCGTGATTTAGTATTCTAATAAACATACTGTTACATATACTGTTTGTCCACGGTAAGTTCACGATTGGCGTGATGGCTGTCGGGAATGGCTGTGCCCCTGTATTATGGCTGACGAGGTGATGAGTGGTGGTGAGGGGAAGGTAGCACTGGCTGCATGCACCAGTGCTGGAACCACCACAAATGACATTGTGCTTAATACAAAATTGTAGGTGACACTCTGGCTAATATTATCCGTTTAACTGATACTTCCATCGAATCTGAAAATTCGTTGACATATTTGTGCTCGAAAGTTTCACCTATTGTTGTGCTGTTGTGGTCTTCAGTTCAGAGACTGGTTTGATGCAGTTTGCCGTGCTAATCTGTCCTGTACAAGCCCCTTTATCTCCAAATAACTACTGAAACGTACATACTTCTTAATGTGGTTAGTGTATTCAACTCTTGGTTTCCCCTCTACAATTTTTACCATCCACACTTTGCTTCAATACTAAATTGGTGAACCCTTTATGCCTCAGAATGTTTCCTACCATCTAATCCCTTCTTCTATTCAAGTTGTACTACAGATTTCTCTTCTCCCCAGTTCTATTCAGTACTTCCTCATTAGTTATGTGATCTACCCATCTAATCTTCAGCATTATTCTGTAGCACCAAATTTTGAAATCTTCTATTCTCTGCTTGTCTAAACTATCATTCATGTTTCACTTCCATATATAGCTGCATTCCATACAAATACTTTCAGAATGGACTTCTTGACACTTAAATCTTTACTGAATGTTAACAGATTTCTCTTCTTCAGAAACGCTTTCCTTGCCAATGCCAGTGTACTATCCTCTCTACTTCGACCATCAACAGTTATTTTGCTCCCCAAATAGCAAAACTCATTTACTACTTTGTCTCATTTCCTAATCTAATTTCCTCAGTATCACCTGATTTAATTTGACTACATTCCATTATGCTCATTTTGTTTTTGTTGATATTCGTGTTATATCCTCCTCTCAAGGCACTGTCCACTCTGTTCTGCTCCTCTTTCAGGTCCTTTGCCGTCTCTGACAGGATTATAATGTCATAGGCAAACTTCAGAGCTTTTATTTCTTCTCCATGGATTTTAATTCCTGCTTAAAATTTTTCTTTTGTTTCCTTTACTGCTTGCTCAATATACAGATGGAATAACATCATTGGAGATAGGCTACAAGCCTGCCTCACTCCCTTCCCAACCACTGCTTCCGTTTCATACCTCTTGACTCTTACAACCGCTTCTGGTTTCTGTACAAATTGTAAATAGCCTTTTGCTCCCTGCCACCTTCATAATTTGAGAGCATTCCAGTTAACATTGTCAAAAGTGTTTTCTAAGTCTACAATTGCTAGAAGTCTAGGTGTGCCTTTCCTTAATCTATCTTCTATGATAAGTCGTAGGGTCAGTGTCGCCTCGTGTTCCAACATTTCTACGGAATCCAAAGTGATATTCCCCCGCGGTTGGCTTGTACAGGTCTTCCATTCGTGTATAAAGACTTTGTGTTAGTATTTTGCAGCCGTGACTTATTACACTGATAGTTTGGTAATTTTCACACCTGTCAACACTTGATTTATTGGGATTGGAATTATTATATTCTTCTTGAAGTCTGAGGGTATTTCGCCTGTCTTGTACGTCTTGCTCACCAGGTGGTAGAGTTTTGTCAGGGCTAGCACTCCCAAGGCTATCAGTAGCTCTGATGGAATGTTGTCTACTCATGGGGCCTTCTTTTCACTTAAGTCTTTCACAGTGCTGTCAAATTCTTCACGCAGTATCATATCTCCCATTTCATCTTCATCTACGACCTCTTCCATTTCCATAATATTGCTCTCCAGCACAGTGCCCTTCTATGTAGCCTCTATATACTCCTTTCACCTTCCTGCCTTCCCTTCTTTGCCTGGAACTGGTTAATCTTAGTTCCTGTTATTCATACAAGTGGTTCTCTTTTCTCCAAAGGTCTTTTTAATTTTCCTGTTTGTAGTATCTATCTTACCCCTAGTGATGTGAGCTTCTACATCTTACATTTGCCCTCTAACCATCCCTGCATAGCCATTTTGTACTTCCTGTCTATCTCATTTTTGAGACCTTTGTATTCCTTTTTGCCTGCTTCATTTACTGTATTTTTATATTTTCTCCTTTCATCGATTAAATTCAATCTCTTCTGTTACCCAAGGATTTCTATAAGCCCTTGTCTTTTTACCTACTTCATCCACTTCTGCCTCGACTATTTCACTCAAAGTTACCCATTCTTCCAAAGTTACCCATTCTTCTTGTATTGTAAATTTTCATGTCCTTCACTATCTAATTTCTTTTATCTTGTCATGCACTTCTTCAGTCTCTTCATCTGTGGGGGGCATATAAACTTTTACGAATGTGGTAGGCCTGGTCTTCATGTCTGTCTTGGCTACAATAATGTGTTCACTATGCTATTCATAGTAGCTTACTTGTGTTCCTATCTTTTTCATTATTAAACCTACTCCTGCATTACCCCTGTTTGATTTTGTCTTTATAACCCAGCACTCACCTGACAAGAAGGCTTGTTCATCCTGTCACTGAACTTCACTAATTCCCACTGTATGTAGCTTTAACCTATCCATTTCCCTTTTTTAAATTTCCTAACCTGCCTGACTGATAAAGGGATGTGACATTCCATGCTCCAATCTGTAAATCCACAGTTTTGTTCCACCTGGTAACTACTACGCCCTCCTAAGGAATCACCTCCCAGAGATCCAAATGGGGGATTATTTTACCTCTGAAATATTTTACCCAAGAGGATGCAATCATTTACCCATACAGTAAAGCTGCATGCCCTTGGGGAAAAATTACGGCTGTAGTTTCCTCTTGCTGTCAGCCGTTCGCAGTACTAGCACAGATATGCTGTTTTGGTTGATGTTACAAGGTCAGTTCAGTCAATCATCCAGTCTGTTGCCCCTGCAAGTACTGAAAAGGCTGCCCCCCCACCCCACCGGTCTGGGGATTTGGAGAGGCCCAAGGTATTCCTTCCTGTCGTAAGAGGTGGCTAAAATGAGTCAAACATGATTTGGCCTTTATGTGATGGTCCCCTGTTCTTGTCAACCGTTCCCTAATGCTGTCTCTGAAATGCTGTACAGCCTCTGGTTCTTTCAGATTATCCAAGTCCCATCTCCTTAAATTCCTACCTTTTTGCAGTTTCTTCATTTTTAATCTACGGTTCATAACCAATAAACTGTGGTAAAAGTTCACATCTGTCCCTGGAAATGTTTAACAATTTAAAACCTGGTTCCTAAACCTCTGCTCTGTCTTAGCATTATATAATCTATCCGAAGCCTTCCAGCGAGTCCATGCTGCTTCCACATGTATGTCCTTCTTTCCTGATTATTAAACCAAGTGTTAGCTATGCTCTGTTCAAAATTCTGCCAGATGGCTTCCTCTTTCATCCCTCCCCCCCCCCCCCCCTTCCTCCAATCCTTATTCATCTACTACTTTCCCTTTTCTTCCTTTTCCTACTATCGAATTCCAGTCCCCCATGGGGTATTGGGATGTGATGGATGTCCACAATCTCGACTGGTGGGGCTGGCAGTACAGCAGGAAGACATATGGCCAAACTTGCAACACTTAAGCACCGCGCTGGGGGAGGTATATATGGCTTGGCATCACAGCAGTAGACCATCGCCTTGACCTTCTCAGGCAATATCACCCTCTAAGGCCAAGATGAAGGCACCGGTGGCAACCTGGTTATCGCTTGGACCCCAATGGACGTGCCAGACGAAATGAACACCTCACGGCTCTAAATTGGCGCGCAACCCATCGTCAGACTGCAAAAGTAGGTCACTGTGGAATATAATACCCTGGACCATATTTAAGCTCTTATGTGGCGTGATGGTAACAAACATTCCCCAATTTGTTACAAGTGAGTAAAGTCAGTGACTGGGCAGAGGATGCTGTTTTTATCAAGACTAACCCAGATCGCATTTTGGACAAGCCCTCCACCTATCCAAACTTTTCCTCTAAATGCTCTACAAAAAACTGTGGCTTCGTCAAAACAAAGGAGTCCCCATCTGTTCTCATACATATGAGGTACTGGGGTGAATAAGGATCGCTGCCATCCTTTGCCTGGCATTCCAATGGTGTGGCCAGGGAGGGGAATGATTTAGGGTCATACTTTCTTGCATTATACTGATACTTGGAACGCTTAGAGACAGGTGGTGTTTGATCACCAGTAAGTGATGACGTGGTACGCTTCATCACACATCTGCCTTGGTGCCACCCACTCCAATCAGGGGCCCTCCCCATGGGCGCCACTCAGCCGCAGCAAAGACCACCTGGTAGGATGGCTATTGCTGGGAGTCCCGATGCTCCAGGATCACGGCCATCTATTTCTTGGCATACATGGGGCATTAACAGCACAGGCATCAGCAGAGTGATCCCTGTGTGATCAGGGGGCTACAACCAACAGGGAACATGGCAGCCCCACCACAACAGACTGGCTACTGTGCTGGATATGAGGTGCAAAGAAGTCCATGCTCATCGTAGGTGCAAAAAGAGACACTGCATAGTGCGTGATGAAAAATGCATCCAGGAAGGTGTCCTCGCCCAAGAGATGGAGAATAAGCTGGACTGCAGTGCGACGATGAGACAGTGGGCTAAAGATATCAAGGCATGATGGACACAATGCACCACGTAAGGTGCCCTTCTCCAATTGGCTCACTCTTCAGGAAAATTTTCAAAAAATGGAGTTCAGACCTTACAGGGGACAATCACATCCCAATACTCCATGTGCCTACCTCCCATCTGTGTCACCTGCAGAGAGCATCATTCATCTTGCTCTCCAGACTGCAGGATTTTATAGAAAGAGAGGAAAATCGTGAAATAAAAGACCCCTGGATCGACTGCCCTACACCTCATATGCTGCAACTACGAGAACAGTTGTCACCCCATCAGTTCCTTGAATTCCTGTCACCTCTCAGAACTGGGAGAGTACACCTGCCCCCTTGATGATGGCGGGGTGGGGGGGGGGGGTTGGCGGTGAACTTCCCTCCCTGTTGCTCCTGCACCACCTACTTTGGGAGCAACACCCCCCAACCGTTGGGAATTTTAGTCCCCACTTCTGAGCCAGAGAAGCATAAGTCTTCTTCAGCTCCTCTCGATAGAAAGGGGCCCTTTGGGTCACTCTCTTCCCAGGTTTCTGCTAGTGGGAAAGATCACCCCCACCAGTGTCTGAAGAGCCCAAAAGCAGCTGGTTGTAGGGCTTTACGCTCATCCTCAGTTCCGTAGACTGATTCAGTGAACTCCTCCCAACCAGGGAAACCCAAGGAACAGCACGAGAAATCATAAAGAAGAACCCCAAGAACAAGGAACTTGTCGTGGCACCCTCACCACTGCTACGTACAAGCTCTGCGTCTGAGGATGGGGTGGAGGTTCTGGTGTCTGCTGAGGAACTAGATCTAGCTGGACCCTCAGACACAATGGATATATACTGCTCAGGCAATAAGTCGCTGGCAGCAGGTGACCTTAATGAATTGCAGTGGTTTTTTCCACTGCCTGGCTGGGCTAAGGCAACTGTTAAGCTTTACACCTGCTTTCTACATTGCCCTACAGGATACCTGGTTCCCGGCAATGCGGACCCCTGCCCACCGCATCTGTAAGGGATATTACATTAACCATAGTGGCTATAGTAGTGTCAGGTGCAGTTTGCATTTATGTTTTAAACTCGGTCTGTAGTGAAACTGTCTGCAACGTATATCTTCCTCCAGATGGTGCAGTACCCCTTAATGTTCTAGCTGCACTGATTAATCAACTCCTCTAACCCTTTACTGTCTCAGTTCGACCTCTGCCTCTTCAATACTGGGGTCGCCACACGTTTCAGTGTGGCTTGCGGTAGTTACTCAGCCATTGATTTATCAATTTGCTGCCCAGGACTTCTCCCATCTATCCACTGGAGAGCACATGATGACCTATGTGATAGTGACCACTTCCCCATATTCCTGTCACTGCCCTGGCGTGAGGCCCATGGACACCTGCCCAGATGGGCTTTAAACAAGGTGGACTGGGAAACTTTCATCTCTGATGTCACCATTCAATCTCCCTCACAGGGTAACATCAATGTGATGGTTGATCAGGTGACTACCACAATCATTTCTGTGGCAGAAAATGCGATCCCTCGCTATTTAGGTTACCCTCGGTGGTAGCTGGAAGTCGCTGATCCAATTGCAGAGCGTTGGCGAGCTCTGCAGAAACATAAGTGACACCCCTCTCTAGAGCATATGATAGCCTTTAAGCAGCTCTGTGCCCAAGTACTCCAGCTTATAAAACGACGGAAATAGGAGTTCTGGGAGAGGTATGTGTCGACCATTGGGTTCCATATGTCACCTTCCCAAGTCTGGATGAAGATCAGACATCCTGTTTGGGTAACAGACCCAAACAGGTGTCCCTGGCATTACCATCAATGGCGTGCTATGTACCGATGCAAAAACGATTGTTGAGCACTTTGCTGAGTGCTACGCTCGAGCCTCTGCATCAGCTTTTTGCAACCTCAAAGGGTGGATGGAAAAGAAAGTCCTCTCGTTCGCTACACGCCACAGTGAACCCTATACTGCCCCATTTATGGAGTGGAAACTTCTCAGCGCACTTGCACATTGCCCAGACACAGCTCCTGGGCCGGGTCGGTTCCACAGTCAAATGATTAAACATTTTTCATCGGACTACAAGCGACATTTCCCCATCATCTTCAACCAGATCTGGTGCAATGGGGTCTTTCCATCGCTATGGTGGGGCAGCACCACCATTCTAGTGCTCAAACCTGGTAAAAACCCACTTGATGCGGATAGCTATCACTGCATCAGCCTTACCAAAGTTCTTTGTAAGCTGTTAGAACGTATGGTGTGTCGGCGGTTGGGATAGGTCCCGGAGTCGCTTGGCCTACTGGCTCCATGTCAGGGCACCTTACGCCACGGATAATGTTGTGTCCTTAGAGTCTGCCATCCGAACAGCCTTTTCCAGATGCCAACACCTGGTTGCCTTCTTTTTTGATTTATGAAAATTGTATGACACCACCTGGCAACAACATATGCTTGGCACATTATACGGGTGGGGTCTCTGAGGCCTACTTCAGATTTTTATCCAGAAATTCCTGTCACTCCATACTTTCTATGTCCAAGTTGATGCCTCCCATAGTTCGTATCCAGGAGAATGGGGTCCCGCAGGGTTCTGTATTGAGTGTGTCACTATTTTTAGTGGCCATTAACAGTCTAGTGTCAGCTGTAGGGCTGCCAGACTCACCCTCTCTGTATGCAGATGACTTCTGCATTTCATACTGCTCCACCAGTACTGGTGTTGCTGAGCGGCATCTACAGGGAGCCACCCACAAGGCGCAGTCATCGGCTCTCGCCCACGACTTCCAGTTTTCGGTGGCTAAGTCGTGTCGTGCACTTCTGTCAGCATCGTACCGTTCTTCCAGAACCAGAACTTTACCTTCATGACGATGTGCTCACTGTAGTGGAGACATCGATTCTTAGGACTGGTTTTTGATACTCGATTAACTTTGCTACCTCACCTTCGTCGGCTTAAGGCGAGGTTCTGGCAGCATCTCAGTGCCCTCTGCTGCCGGAGCAACACCAACTGGGGTGTAGATTGCTCTATGCTGCTGTAGCTGTACAAAGCCCTTGTTCAATCCCACCTTGACTATGGGCTTCTGGTTTATGGTTTGGCGGCACCCTCAGCATTACGTGTACTCGACCCAGTGCAACAGTGTGGGGTTCGCCTTGCGACGGGAGCTTTTGGAACGAGTCCAGTGACCAGTGTCTTTGTGGGGGCCGGAGTCCCTCCATTGCATATCCGACATGCACAACTGCTTGCCAGTTACGTTGCACACATTCGTAGCTTTCCTGCGCATCTGAATTACCGTCTCCTTTTTCCACCCACGGCAGTTCATCTCCCGCATTGGAAGTCCAGGCGAGGGCTAATGACTGCAGTTCGCATGCGATCCCTTCTGTCTGAACTGGAGTACTTCCCTTTACCACCTCCCATCTAGGTTGGTCCGCATACACCTCCATGGTGTGCACATAGGCCGCTGATTTGTCTGGACCTTTCGCATGACCCTAAGGAATCAGTTACTCCTGCCACTCTCCGCCGACACTTCCTTTAGATTCTTGACTTGTACCGAGGCAATGAAGTGATTTACACAGATGGTTCAATGGCTGATGGGCGTATGTCCATGGAGGAAATATTGAACAGCATTCCTTGCCCGATGGCTGCAGTTTATTCACTGCATAGCCGGTGGCCATCTCTCGTGCACTTCAGTATACCTGTTCATGCTCCGGGGAATTTTTTCTTCTGTGTACTGAGTCCTTGAGCAGCCTACAAGCTATTGATCAGCGCTACCCTCGCCATCCTTTGGTAGCGTCCATCGAGGAGTCCATCTATGCCCTGGACCAGTCCCATTGTTCAGTGGTGTTTGTGTGGACCCAAGGACACGTCAGCATTTCAGGCAACGAACTTGCCGACAGTCTGGCCAAACAGGCTACGCGGAAACAGCTTCTGGAGATGGGCATCTATGAACCTGACCTGTGTTCTGACTTATGCCGTAGGGTTTTTTGGCTTTGAGAGACAGAATGGCATAACAGTACATATAACGAACTGTGTGTCATTATGGAGACTACGAATGTGTAGAAGTCTTCCATGGGAGCCGCTTGCAGGGAATCAGTTGTCCTCTGCTGGCTCCGCATTGGCCACGCTTGGGTGACCCGCTGTTACCTCCTGCACCGTGATGAACCGCCTGAGTGTCGGTGCGGTGCCCAGTTGACAGTGGCCCGTATTCTGGTGCAGTGTCCCACTTCATCGGCCCAGTGATGAAATCTTGGGTTACTGGTCTCGTTGCCACTAATGTTATCTGACAACACCTCATCGGCTGATTTAGTTTTACATTTCATTTGATCTAAATTTTAGTGCATGTCCTTTGTCCCTCTGTGTCCTCCACCCTAGTGCTTTTAGGGTGGAGGGTTTAATGTGTTTCAGAGTGGCTGGCTTCTCCTTTTTTATTCTCTTGGTCAGCCAGCCATGGTAATCTGATTTTTTTTTTTTTTTTTTTTTTAAATATCTTCATCCCGTTTCTTGTGTTTCTGTGATTTTCTTGTCCTCTTTTGTCCATTTACATGTTTGTTGTCCTTCATCGTTCTTGTGATTTTTCCTTTCATTCTGTTTTGAGTTGTCAGTCTCATTTGTTTTATTGGGTTTTATTCGGAACAAGGCACTGATGACCTCATAGTTTGGTCCCTTTCGCCCCTCTTTTAATCCAACCAGTTAGTACATATAATTTTAACCTTTAACCCAAAACTTCTCTGAAATGAAATGTGCGTAACTAGAAAAGTGCGGTCTCTCAGACCACCTAATATTTTATATCACAGAACTCCACATAAGTTGACAGAAATCGAGCAGATAGTCAGTTAATTCATGTTATAAGTAAATTTAATACTTTCCAGCCAACATAAAAACTTCGTTGTTTAAATCGTATAAAATAAACACGAAATATTAAGAGTACATGCAGTCATTCAGTGTCAGATTACACAAGATTTTCACCACAGTTATACCAGAAATTATATTCTTAAATATAAATAAAATATTGCAGAAATTGTAAAAAAAAAGATGATAATCGACTGAACTGAAATATTAAATTGCATCTCTTTTGCACAGTCGACACACATATTTTTGCTGCATTCCAGGGAAACTGGGTGAACACATTTGATGCATTTATACGCAGTTTTCCTCTTCTTGGATGCGGGGCACTTCATACATGTCTTCCTTTTGTCCATTCTCTCACTTGGTATACCTTCGCTTGATTGCTGAGTGTCTCCTAGAACTTTGTGGATCATTTCCTTGATATTTCTAGGTTAATTTTGAATTTCCAGGCATCTTCTTAGATGTGACTCTGTCAGCTCCATGGCCAGACTTTTGGTGAAGTTGAGACGAGTTAGCATGGGGGTTTCCTCTTTAGCACAAATACAGAACAGAACTGTCCATGCAACTGATATTTGAAGTGTGTAAAAGACTGCCATTGGCCTGCGCCTTGTACGTCTGTTTGACAAATAATTGGCACATTTCATGGCGAGCAAATCTGCTGCAGATTTCGTTGCATTTTAATAACAAATAATTTCTGGTTTATTTTTTATGGTATCATTTTCAATGGAATGATGCATTGAAGACACAAGAATTACTGCCTTGTTTCTCTTAGGAACAAATGAAACCAGTATTGTATTCTCAGAGAATCCATACAATGATACCCATCTGGTCTACTTTTATCAGCCAAAAACTCTTGGGGAATTTCGCGTTTGTTCTTTCTGACCGCTCCTACGTATGTTAGCCCTCTCTTGCTCAGCTCACGAGTGAGTTCTATAGATGTAAACCAGTTGTCAGTGGTAATGATTCTGTTACTTCCTTCTGTTGGTTTGCACAGATGTAAAACAGCCTGAGTTGGGTTGGCAAGCTTTTTCTCTTATTCTGTCAAGCCACATCCATCACTATCTTTCCCTGAATATATATGTAGGCATTGAAGAGGAAAGTGCTTCCAGAGTCTGCCGGGCACAAAATTGTTATGCCATATTTGGCTGGTTTGCTAGGCATATAAATGTGGAAAGGACATTTTCCCCTGATTGGTACTAACATTTCATCCATTGTAACGTTGCCTTTTACACAGTATAATAGCTGAGAATTGAAAATGAATTTCTCAATGTTTGATATTGCAACTGCGCGATCTGACTTGTTCCTTTCATCTCTGGTCACATCATCAAGTCTCGGGATGCTTAGAGGTATTTCAAAGCGCGTTGCAGACATTGTCACTACAAATGCAGGACGACCGGTCAGATCATTTTTGAAAATGGGCAGCATATCTTCACAAGATGATTTGAATATTGATGTCATCACTAGAAGGCCTATAAAAGCTTTGATTTCGATGTTGTCAGTATCTCTGCCATTGGATGGATTAGTTTTTTCCTGCAACTTTGCCCTTATTGTATTCAGTTTCACATTTGTATGTAAAATTATTTCATCTATTGTGTCATCATCAAATAAATTCTCCCATATTTGAGATTTAATAGGACTTTGGGACAAACTTCAACTTCTGGCTGATAAGCCAGGCATACCTCCTTTCAGAATGTTGTGCTCTGGTATAATAGGCTCAGAACGTTCCCATTGGCAATTATTTTTACCATAGAAGTACTGTGTTTACTGCGAGGTATTATCTGTAGTGTAGACTGTTCCAGGCTCTTCTTCCAATAAAACATTTTCTTCACTAGCATCACTCTGTTTCATGGTGACTATCACCTATCTTGAAATCTGGATCATCATCAGAATCGTCAAATGTGTCATCATCGATCCTATTTTCCTCTTCATCTAAATCCCGTAACTGCACTTGCACCCAAGCATTCAAATCTGGATTAGCTGCAGTCAACTGATTGTTGACTCTTCTTAGAAAGTCGATCCATGTTATACCTGAAATATTACATAAATTCACACACCAAAGAAGACTCTATAAAATAACAGCCACTGAAAGCAGAATATGTCGTAATTAGAAACATGTGGTCTATTCGCTCTACCAAATTCTTGTATGTAATAAGAAACGTGCGGTATCTCAGGCACACAACTTCACACACTTCTCTAAACAATACTCTTTGTCTTCCCTTATGAAGCAGAACTGATTGTTGACTACTGCTTTATACATGACAAGTATTGAGGCGAAGATACTGGGAAAGTGAAGCCGTGCTTTTTTGCAGTGCTGCCACACTCCTCATTTAAAATAAATGAGGGGTCTGAGAGACTGATGTTTCAGTTTAAGGGTTAAACAAAAGTTGTGTACACAGCCATAAGCTGTTTTCTGTTCTCTCTCTCTCTCTCACACACACACACACACACACACACACACACACACACACACACACACACAGGATTCGCATTTGGGAGGACGACAGTTCAAACCCGCCTCCGGCCATCCTGATTTAGGTTTTCTGCGATTTTCCTATTCGCTTCAGGCAAATGCTGGGACGGTTCTTTGGAAAGGGCACAACCCGCCTCCTTTCCCCATCTGATGGGACCTATGACCTCACTGTTTGGTCCCTTATCCCAACCAACCCACACGCCCGTGCTTGCGCACGCACACAAGATACATGAAACAGACATACATAATTTAGCAAAATGTCAATTATTACTCTGTGATAAATAACCAAAACCAATCACTATTTTGTTTTAAAAACAGAAACGTGGATATTAGCACTCGTTACAACGCAACAGTCATGCTTATCTTCAAATTTTCACAATATTGTGTGTTCACCATCACACTTCAGTAGCGTACACCATACAGTGCGAGTAATCTGTGCCATCTTACACTCTCATTCAGGACGACGACAGTTCAATCCCGTGTCCGACCATCCTGATTTAGGTTTTCCGTGATTTTCCTAAATCGCTCCAGGCAAATGCCGGGATTGTTCCTTTGAAAGGGCACGGCAGACTTCCTTCCCCGTCCTTCCCTAATCCAATGAGACAGATGACCTTGCTGTTTGGTCTCTTCCCCCAAAAAACCCCCATCTTACACACAGGTAGTCTCACTTTATAACAGCATGTCTTTCAAGGTACCTGAAACAAATAAAAAAAGGGCAGCAGCAGTAGGATCATTCTTATTATAAAAGACAGTCCATGTGTTTTATATTTGTGGTTACTGGTTTACGGTTGCACATTTTATGATGGCCTTCCTGCTTAAACTACACTGCTGGCCATCGTAAATGCAACACCAAGAAAGACAAGAGGTAGCACAACACAATTTATTTTGTAGATAAAATGTTGACCAAGTATCAAATGATTACGTTTACAGACGTCTGTGACATGTGGTTCCTGCCAGAATCAGTAGCCACCATTGTTGGAGATCACCGCTGCCACACATCTCGGCATTGAGTCAAAGAGACGTTGGATGTGTTCCTGGGGTACAGCAGCCCAAGCAGCTTCCACACATTGCCAAAGATCATCTGGTGTGGCAGCTGGGGATGTAATCTGGGTCACTCGTTGAGCAACCATGGACCACATGTTTTCTATCGGCGAAAGATCCGGAGAGCGAGCCGGCCAGGGAAGCATTTCAATCTGGTTATTGACGAAGAACTTTTGGACAATGCGTGCCACGTGTGGTCGCGCATTATCCTGTTGAAATATGGCTGTGGCCGAGCCCTGAAGGTAAGGAAGGACAACTGGCTCCAGCACCTCGGATATGTAGGGCCGGCTATTTAAAGTACCGGCAATGCGTACTAGAGGTGTGCGAGAATAATATCCAATACCACCCCATACCATAATACCCGGTGCAAGACCAGTGTGGCGGTGCATAATGCAGCTGTCCAGCATCCTCTCTCCACGGTGTCTCCACACTCGAATCCGACCATCGTGGTGCTGCAGACAGAAGCGTGCCTCGTCAGTAAAGACTACGTCATTCCATTCTGCCGTTCACATCCGTCTGTCATCACACCATTGGCGACGGAGACGTCTGTGGTTCTGCGTCAATGGTAGACGAAGCAATGGACGTCTTGAGGACAGACCACTCTGCTGTAAACGGCGTCGAATGGTACGCGCAGACACTGGATGATGCGTTACAGATGCAATGTGCTGTGCTATGGTTCGGGATGTCACTGAGCGATCCGTCACTGCCATGCGCACAATTTGCCTATCAGCACGTGCAGTGGTGCACAGAGGTGAATGCGATCGACCACATCGGTCAGTCGTACCCTCCTGCATCCAACGGTCACATATCCGCATTACAGTTGTTTGGTTTCGTCCAACACGACTAGCGATTTCTCTCTATGATAATCCACAATCTCGGTAAGCCACTATCCTTCCTCTGTCGAACTCGGATACTTGATCAAAAGATGTTCGCTGTTGTCTACGAGGCATAACTGATCGTCTTGTGAAACAACCACAAGGTAAACACACGTGCTGAATGTACACTCTTCGAAATCGCCAAGCCTTAAATGGCGCTATGAGGTGGCGCCACAGGCGCGCGTGATGTGCGTCTGCGCTGAAATTCTAATCAGTTGCATATCTCATCGCTGCAAACTCATGGTGTAAATTTCACTTGATTCGGATGCTTCCTTCAGGGTGTTGCATTTACAGTGGCCAGCAGTGTATATCGGGCTAAGGAGACTAACAAACCTTTTCATTTGTTTGTGAAAACAAATGTCTCTTTCAATGCTTTGTTTGCAATACAATATATGGGGCTCAAGGTCAGAGAGAGTGGGAAAGAGGAGATTGGCAGGGGGGGGGGGGGAGAAAATGGATATAGGGAGGAAATGAACAAAGGGAGGTAGAGGAGGTGGGGGATGGGGGGGGTGTGGTAGTGGTGGTGGTTCTAAACTGTAGATAGTTTTTTTTTTTTTTTTCACCTTTCCATAGGCCTCTGACAAAGAATTGGTACCATTTATCAATGTTAGTGAAAATTTCATTAATTGGCGTATCTTAAGACTGTACTTGATGTGTTATTTATTGTGATGATTGCATTATCCACAAACCAAACAGTCTTAACATGTGGTAATGTTACTGACGAAAGAACATTTTATACAAAAGAAAAAATAAGAGCCCTAAGGTAGAACCGTTACTTTTCATTTGGACGACGCCTGATAGCTTAATACAGGTCTCTTGTGTATTGACACCCTTTGTCTCCTGTCAGATGCATAAGATTTGAAATGTATTACAATATTTGCCGTTACACCATAATATTCTATTTTCCTCAAAAGGGTACTGTGATTTACATATCACAAAATGTACCAGTGGCTGTAATTTATTATTTAATAAAATACATTCTCACTGTATGTGTAGATAGTGTTCTCAGTACCGGAACTCTTTAGATATCCAAACTATGACTTTGATAATATATTACTTGTTGTCAATTGATTAAGGGGGGACATTGATGAAAAGCACACAGTATTTAAAAAATGGACCAAATCCACAGTTTTGGAGATATGGCAATGAAATTTTGTACCGCACTTTATGTGAATGTAACACATTTACATGTAAAATCCTTTGATTACATATGTTCAACTTTTTTTAATGAAATTTGAAGTTTTATTTTCAAAAAATATTGTATGTTAATTTTTCTCAGATAGTATTAAAGATATTTCTACAAAAATTTCTCTGTTTCATCTCTTTAGATGTCGTAAGCTTCTCTCTTGAGATTTTTGGAATAGATCAAATTGGAGAATTTTCATAATTTTTTTAATTATAATTCCACAAGTACAATTTTAAATTCGTGCAAAATTCCAAGCACTTTGCGCCATATATCAGCTTGCATTCAGAATTTCAAAATTTGCCCATGAGACAATGTTTATTAGGTTTACAGAAATGTGTACAAAATTTCATAATTCTAGCATTCATAGAACCTGAGGAAAAGGTACATAAACTTTAAAAAACAAACTTTTCAGGGAACGCAATTTAAAGTTCAATCTTTTTTCCTTATGTCACTTCTTCAGAAGGCATCACATTTGTCCTCTGAGTTGTCTTTCCCTTCAAAGATTCTCTTCTGGTTTCTTGTTGTCTGTCTTCTTTCCTTTATCAGATCTTCAACTGACTTTTCAGCTGCAGAGACCCGCTGTAAATCTATTTTTCTCAGGGTGTCTTGAGTAAAATTTCCTATCTTGAAGCCCATTCTTTCCAATACCTTCATCCTCCCAACATTCCCATCATTAAATACAGTAACTGCATCATAAGTTGCAATTCTGACAACTGTAGCAGATGCAAATGTGTTTTTAGGACATTGTTTCCATATGAGTGAATTTAGAATCATTTGGGTTTTGCCATGAACACAATTTTTGTGAAGTGCAGGATTGGCCAAAGATGTCTATAAAACCAAAGAGTATGTCTCATGGCCTTCTAGATGTTTGGTTGAAAGTAATACACAGAATCGTTGTTCACTGAGCTGGTATTGAAGTGCTGCTTAAAAACGTGGACATGGCAGGGAGGCCGCGTCACACTTTTAATTAATTTTCGGGCACTTCAGATGCGATTTCAACATTGAAACTTTGGGAACTTATTGTTCATGAATTTTACTAACAAATAAAAAATCGAAAATTGACATTTTTGGTCAGTTTCATCAATGTCCCCCCTTAAGAAACCAACTGTATATTGCATTTTCTAAAATAATTGAGAATGATGGCAAAATGAAATTGGAAGGAAATTTGGTGGTATTTCTTTATCGCCTTTCATATACAAAGACTGCATTTCAGCATATTTCAACCATTCAAGTACTGTTCCACTAATAAATGAATGATTACACAAATAAATTAATGTGCTTGTAACTCGGAAGCACACTCTACTTAGCTCTGTTGATAATTTATCATATCAATGAGATTTTCATGATTTTATGGTGCTTATTAGTGCTACTGGTGTGTGAGGTTCATATTCTTGTTACTGGAGTTATGTATAATTATTGGTCGTAGATATTCCCTGGCAGCATCTACTGAACTTGACAGCTCCATTTTCTTCAGTAACAGTTATAAAATGCTTGTTAAGATGTTTTGCAATGCTGTTCACAATCTAAAAACACTGAATTAGCATGGTGTGATTACTGGTATGATGGGGTGATCTGCAGCAACAGGCCAGCAACAATTTCTTGTTTTTGCTTCATTTTGGCAAGATGTAGACATTGGGGTAATAGCCTATGCCAGTATTTGCAAACAAAAATAAAAAAGTGTGAAATTGTATGTTTCAGTATGACTTAAGCATAAGTGATCATTTAGTAATAGATTAAGTTAATGAGTAATTGCAGAATATATTCCTATATTCTATCATAAATCCTGCTTCCTTCTGTCTCCTTAAAAGAACTGATGGGTAAAATGCCATAATTCTACACTGGAAACATATGACAGTGGCCATTTGTGAGAGATGTTTAGCCTTTTTTAATGCAGTACCTGTGTGTGTGTGTGTGTGTGTGTGTGTGTGTGTGTGTGTGTGTGTGTGTGTGTGTTATCCATTCTGCATTCTTTTTGGTCTTCTTTTGCATGTATAGCTGTAGTAGGGATTGAGTGCAGTGCAATTGAATTAGTTGAACAATTCTGGAGAGCGTGTGTGCGCACATGCTGTCAGTGTGAGTAGGCTTCCTATAAATCGTGTGTCCCAATATATCATCAACCTTCCCCCAGATCCCCACATCAATAAAGGGATGACAGCCATTCTTTCCACCTCCACCATGAAGCAAATATTGGGGTGGATTTGAATTAGTGTTCTAAAAAATCATTGGCCGTCTATGCTTGCATGATGGTGCTATTATTTACAGGGACGTAATTTCATAAGTAACCAAAGGGGCTTTGATAGGTCTGTTCCTGTTTATATATCTATTGATAATCATTTGGATAATGTTGTAAGCACTGTAAGGCTATTTGTGGGCCTTATTATTGTCTCTGAGGTCTGCTCAGAAAATTACGCAACATTCGTAATTTCGTGCCATTGATGTGTTGCAGCAGAATGTGGTGGGCACACCTGCAGCTGGCTGTAGTTTCATTGTTGGATGCCTGTTTGCCTGTTAGTTATTGTTCAGTGGTGTATTGAGTAGAACGTTGTCACACACACACACACACACACACACACACACACACACACACACCAAATGATGCAGGAAGCCTGTGGTGACAAGTGCTTAAGTGGTACTCAGTGTTACAAAAGATTGACATAGTTTGAAAATGGTCAGACAGAAGTTTCAGGAAGCTCTTCATCTACCGATGACACTCATGTCGGGAATGTCAACGAAATAGTGTGTGCCAATTAAGGCTGACTGTCAGAGATTGCAGAAGAAATTAACATTTCAGTTGGATCATGTTGTGAAATCCTAACACATCCTCTTGGAATTCATTGTGTTCTTGCATCATGATAATGTATTTGCACATTTGTCCCTGCTGTTGTGTGACTATTACACAAAAAATGAAATCACTGTGTTGACTCTTCCTTCTTACTGTCCAGACATGGCTCCTGTGGATTTTCTTTTATTTCCGAAGTTGAAAACTCTGTTGAAAGGATGAAGATGTGCATCAATAGACAAGGCAAAAGAAAATTTGCAGATTGCGCTCTGTGTGATCCAGCAAAAGGCATATCAAGACTGCTTCTGGAAGTGGAATCAGTGTTGGGAGCAGTGTATCAATTGTGGAGGAAAGTAGTTTGAATACCATGCATAATAAGGAAAAGGTAAGCATAGAAAAATTGGACAAAGTTCTGGAAGTTTTTTGAACAGGCCTCACATATGGAGGTTGGAATGCCAGAAGAAAGCAACCAAATGCAGGAAGACCTACAAAGAATTGACAATTGGTGCACCTGAATGTAAACGAATGTAATGTATTATGCATACATGGACAAAGTAATCCACTAATGTTCAGTAACACTGTTGGTGACAGATCACTGGAAACATGAGGTACTGTGAGCTCCCCAAGAGTAATCCTCAGGAACAATCTAAAGTGGAATGGTCACATCAGATGGCATGAATAGCAGATACCAAGCTTAGATTCATTGTGGGAATGTCACCCAAATATAATTAATCCACAAAAGAAGTGGTTTACAAAAGACTTGATCAGATTCAGTCTGAGTGTTGCTAATCAGACTTCGATTCTTGTTATATTGGATTAAAAGGAGAGTCAGAGTAAATCCACAAAGAATGGCTCATTTTGTCTTGGGATGACTTTGTTGGTCTGAAAGCATTACAATGTTCAGCAGCTTCAACAGCAGACACTAGAGGAGAGGTGTTTCACATCACAGAGAGGCTTACTGTTGAAATTCCAAGAGGATATGTTCCAGGAAGAGCATGCAGTTTTACTTCCTTCCACAAACTTCTTACAAAATAACCATAATCACAAAATAAGGGAAATTGAACCATGTATGAAGGTTCGCTAACAATCATTCTTTCACAAGGCATTTGCAGATAGAACAGAGAAGAGGGGAAAGATAGTGATGCCAGAAGTACCCTCTACCACTTAGTAAAAGGTGGATCACGGAGTACAGAAGCACACTGCATTCGAGATGTCTCCCCACACCTCTGTGTTAAAACAGGATATGAACATTGGAATACTCGTATAAAATGGTGTATCCAGCAGATCCGTAAGTCACTATTGTGCTTTACAGAGATCTGTGTGTCTTTTTACATCGTTGACATCTTGTGGAGCATCTCGGCAGCTAAGCTTAAAAAGGCTTTATTTTTATGTAAGCAGGTAGGGAGCAGGGATGAAGAGGCATATTCTACACGAGTTATATATATTAAAAAAAAAAATTATATATAATACTTCCGCCTCAACTGACATCTCTGCCCAAACTCTTGGCCTTTAAATATGTCTGCTTGTGTCTGATACGTGTGGATGGATATGTGTGCGTGTGCGCGAGTGTATACCTGTCCTCTTTTCCCCCCCCCAAGGTGAGTCATTCCGCTCCCGGGATTGGAATGACTCCTTACCCTCTCCCTTAAAACCCACGTCCTTTCGTCTTTCCCTCTCCTTCCCTCTTTCCTGATGAAGCAACCATTGGTTGCGAAAGCTTGATATTTTGTGTGTGTGTGTGTGTGTGTGTGTGTGTGTGTGTGTGTGTGTGTGTAAAAACAAAGATTCCATGACTTACCAAACAGGAAAGCGCTGGTAGATGGGCACAATAAAAAACACACACACACACACACACACACACACACACACACACACACACACACACACACACACACAAAATTTCAAGCTTTCGCAACCCACGGATGCTTCATCAGGAAAGAGGGAAGGAGAGGGAAAGATGAAAGGATGTGGGTTTTAAGGGAGGGGGTAAAGAGTCATTCCAATCCTGGGAGTGGAAAGACTTACCTTAGGGGGAAAAGGACAGGTATACACTGATTGAAAATGCATGCTGGACTGGGATCCAAATGTGGAATCATGCTTTCTGTGGACAGTGAACTTACCTAGATAGCCAGGTAGGCTCATAAACTATCCTCGTAGCTTCGCATCTACCCCTAGCCATCTGCCAGTATATCCCTCTCAGTTTGAAAAGCATAGGGACATGGAAGAGGCATGGTACATTCCTCTTTGTATTAACATAATGTTCTGCTGCTTTTGCTGCTACACAATACATTTTACACAACTTCAGTTAGGAACACATGTCTTCAGGTGAAATTCTAAAGAAATCCTGTGACTTTGTGTATTATTTTTATGTAAGCAGGTAGGGAGCGGGGATGAAGAGGCATATTCTACATGAGTCATCATTTTTGACTAGTGACATAGGAAACATGTGACAAGTTGTAAACAAAATGACTGAAACATGATGTAAGTAGTTTTTTTCTCCCCCCATGAACTACACATCAATGTACAACCACAACCAGATCTTTCATTAGCTTTGCCAACTCAACACAAAACTATCACCTTCTAATCTACTCTAGAACTTGGGCTAAGCTACAGATCAATCTGTCACCACAACAATGTTTTTTGCTTTCACATTTGTGGGCTTTGCCAACTAGTAACAAAACCATGATTATACACACCAGTATGATGTCACAGCATCCATTAACATTACATTACTGGTCAAAGCTGACGACTCGTATCAAATATTCCTCTTGGCCTGGGTACAGAACTGATTAGAATTAAAAGAATAACTAACATGAATCAAACTGTAATTGCATTATAGGCATATTATTATTTTTTTAACCATATGTGGTAGTGTATGTATTTTCTGGCCTACTTGTAAAAAAAATTTGACTGTAATGTATCTGTGCTGTATTTCTGTACGTCTTTGTATGAGCTAGTCAGTGCTCATAAAAAGTACTTCGTTCCTTGTTCCATTTAAGAAAGAAAACAGCAATCACTTCCATATTTTGATACATCAGTATTAATCATAAAGAAAAAATCCCATACATTTGCATACTATCTTGTAGCAAAAGTCTTGTTTTAATATCTTGAACAGTTTCTGAAATATTAAGCAGGTTATAACTTGCTATGCTATAGTCTGAGCATCAGAACAACTTTAAGGATGCACAGCATTTCACCATGTATACAATCCATTTGCTCAGTATTTCATTGCTGGATTGAAAAGTATAGTAGCTTGTGGCAGCATAATTCACAGCAAATTTTCCAAAATATTTGCAATGACTTACTTTATTTCAAAGTACCATAAGAACTAACAAGGAGACCAAATGGCAATCAGGTTTCTGCAATTTTTATAATTTTTAAGTTATGGTACATGAAGTTCAGCACTTGCACATTAATCAACTAAAGCAGTTCAGCACAACTCTCAAAAATTCTCGAGAAAGTTAACTTTAAAATTTTCTGATCATCATTCTTTCTCTAAAGCAGGACAGTTCCCTTCAGTGGACTATGTAGCTCTTAGGTAAAACGCTCACCTGTCATGTGTGTGACCAAGGTTTGATTCCCGGCTGGTGTGCATATTTTTAAACCAAGGTGTTTGTACAATTATTTCCATGAGATGTAAAATAGAGGCGAAAAAGTGTTTTTTTATTAATGGTATTTATTAATAATCTTTTATTCAAGATTGGCAATTACAGTTGTTTTCAAATATAATTTCTTAATTTTGTGTACAATATGTAATTAGAAATAAGATAAAGTGCGTATCTCATAAAAGTTTGGTGAATTTTATATTTAAATGGTGTAAGCACTCGAACATAAAAAAGAGAATAATAACCAAAACAAAAGACTCAAATCAGCGATTACATCCTGAGCACTGCATTCCTTTGCCCTCTCTCCCACTGCTGCCTCCTCCCTCCCTCCCCTCCTCTTGCTTCCACCACACTTTTATATATTTTATGTTTCACCGAAATGCTCAGGGAGCATGCAACTTCGTTTAAAACTTTGCATCATATGTACTGAACCCTGCCACCCAATGAGAGAGAAGGGTGTTCTCCCACAGAGCCATATGGCCTGCTGAAAAAATTGTCTTTACTTTAGTGAAATAAACAACCTCAGAAAACTTCAAAACTGATTTTTCCTGAAGATTTTTGAGAATTGCATGGAACTGGTTAGGGAGACTGACAGTTGAGTTCTGAATGTTACTTAACACAAATACAGGGTGTACATAAAGTCTAGGAACAATTTCAATTATTTATTGCACTAGAACTAAGCATTGTACAGATGTCATACATATTGAATTTGGAAGAGAAGCTCTGAATTTTTTTAACAAGCATTCAATATGCAAACCATGAGTGACCCAGCAGATGTCAATACGGTAATAGAATTCTTGCCATACCCATCCCAGCATGTCATCGTCGGCTGTAGCAGTCACTTCCCGTATTCTCTCCCGGAGCTCTGCTACATCACATGGTAGAGGTGATACATACACCAGATCTCTGTGTCCCCATAGGAAAAAGTCATGTTGAGTGAGATCTGATGAACGAGGTGGCCATTTAATGAAACATCTATCCTTTTCTGTAGCACGGCCGATCCATTGGTGCGGCAGCTCTGTGTTCAGGTACCCACAAACTTCACTATGAAAATGGGGTGGTGCCCCATCCTGCTGAATGATGAATGGAGAGTCCTATTGCATTTGAGGCATCAGCCATTGCTCCAATATGTCGAAGCAGGAATATTCAGTGACAGTGCTCTCAGCAAAGAAGAATGGCCCGTACAGTTTTTGATGTGACAAGGCACAAAAAACATTTCCCTTTTGGGAATCACACTCAAATTCAGTGCATTCGTGTGGATGCTTTGTACCCCAGATTCAACAGTTATGCCTGTTCACTTTGGCATTAGTGTGAAAAGTGGCTTCGTCGCTAAAAAAATTAAGCGATCAACAATGCCATCCCCATCATTCAGTTGTTGCAACTGCGAACAAAACTCAAAACTCCTCGTCTTTGTCTTCGTCCAATTTGAATGGTTTCATAGACAGCTTCTGTCGCAGGACTTTCCATGCTGTCATTGGAGCCATTTTGGTTTCATGGGATGCATGATGCACTGGTTTTTTTGGACTCCTTATGAATGTCTCTTGTATGCGCTTCACATTCACTTCACTCACACTGGGATGCCCGATTCTCTTTGTCGGGCACAAACAACCAGTCGTAACGAATTTGTTGTGCCAGTGGTAAATGGCCTTCGTTATTGGTGGCTTCTTACCATACTTTATTCTAAACATCAGTTGAACAGCTGTAGCACACTTGTTTTTGTCGAACTCAACACAGAAAGCTCACTCTGCACTTGAACATGCCGTGTTTGTGACTAGCGCTGACTATCGGAAAATTACCAGACTACGCTGTGGCAATATATGTGAAAAAAAAAAACCTTCAGGCTTTCTCTTCAAAAGGCCATATGTGTGATATATGTACAATGTTTGGTCCTTGTGCAATAAATAATTGAAAATGTTCCCGGGCTTTATGTACACCCTGTGTAAGAAATAACGGTAATCAGATTTCATATGGTTTCCTTAAAAGATAGATAACAAAAAGTTTGCAGTGAGAGTAATTTTTTTGCACCAAATAGTTGCCATAAAATCACATGAGGAGAATGAACAGCAGTGATTAATTTGTATTGAGAGACAAAATGCAACTCATGATGGCAACAGGTCGGTGGTTGGCGTATTATATCTATCCTTTTTGTGGCGCACATAATAGTGAGGTCATTTCAGTGATGCAGCTTGACTGCAATGGCCACATTCTGCATGCTCAAGCCTTTAGGTGTATAATTGCATTAAAATGTTACTGCAGCTATGACCACTTCATCTCATTTTGCATTCTTGCAACGTATTTTGATAATGATGTAAAGACCAGATAATGTTTAATTACCTTTGGGGTAAAAGCTTCTAAAAAAATAGTAAATACATACTTATAATTCCTATTTCTTAGCATCTTTTAATTGTGTATACTATTGCTGATGTACCAGTATTTATCAGAATACTTTCAGGAGAACAGCAGTAAGTAAGAAAGAAAGAAAGGAAGTTAAAATGTGTTATGAAACATAGTTTGGGATTTTTACTGCAGTGTATACAGTATGCCACTGTCTCATGAAAGAATAAACTGTTGTAAGTTCTAACTACTATATAGTTAATATCTTAAGAATTTGTTTTGTAGATAAGTGATCCTTACCGATGGCTTGAGGACCCAGATTCATCTGAAACAGCTAAATTTGTCGATGAACAAAATGCTGTTACAAGACCCTATCTCGATAGTTGCCCAGTGAGATCAGACATAAACTCAAGACTTACAGAACTATGGAACTATCCAAAGTACTCATGCCCATATAGACATGGAGAGAGATATTTCTTCTATATGAATACTGGACTGCAGAATCAGAGGTAATGAACACTAATTTGGCTTATTATAAATAGTTAGATATATAAATGCATTATAAGGTGTGTGGTTTTATAGGGTACAATAATTATTATTTCTCCAAAAGAATACTTTAGTCATCACTGATTCACTTTTTAATCACTTCAGTTTGATAGTGTACATATATTTTCCTGAAGAATCAAGGACATTTTGAAAGTACCAATAACATTAATAAATTTAACACTAAAAATTCTTCACTGTCCACAGCTTAACCTTACTTACGCACAGAAAGGTACAAATTATGTTGCCATAAATAATACTTAAGGAATTCAAAGTGAATTAAGAGGTCCCAACAATTTATGTTCTTGTTAACTCCTTCTGCTCCGTAAATGAATTCGGATTAGATATATATGTGTGTCTGAGTAATGTTTACTAAATTTTATTTTAGATTGATATAAAATTGAAAAACATTGTCATTTCGCATTTCACTGAGAAACTGTATGTTGAAAGTTCCTGGCAGATTAAAACTGTGCTGCACTGAGACTTTGACTTGGGACCTTTACCTTATGCAGGCAAGTGCTCTACCAACTGAGCTACCCAAAGAGGGAGGGGGGAAAAATGTATGTAAGAAAATTTTTCTTATTAACAAGCACAGTATTGTTCGTATTGTATGATCTAAATGTTCAAGTTGACCTTCATTAACAAAGTAGTTGATAATTTAGCATGAACCTTATCTGCAGACAAAGTGGGTCTTCCATTGTGGCTATCATTTATACATGAAAGATTCCCTTATAAGGTGTTTGCATTTTAAAGCTATCTCTCAATTAAATATAATTGTGAAGCACTGTAAACTCCTCAATTTCAGACAGTCCACACTGACACCTAATGGTGATACAGTATTTTCCACTTATTATATCCTATAACAAAAGTACCCTCAACATACCAACATGATAAAGTCCACTGATAATGTTTTTTCATAAGTCGATTGCTTTCTGCCATAGGATCTCATTAAATTTCCCAACAGTCCAAATGCTTGATCATGTAAGGAAGTGCCATTTTGTGTTTTTCTTACAAAGAACTTTGATTCGGTGCATCCAAAGATTTTTTAGTGAATTTTGGAAATTTCTGAGTCACTATCAGTTCCCATAAGTGCCAGTCTCTACCCAGGTAAGACATTAGAGTAACATAGTGCCAACAGTACTAGAGAAAAATGTTTGTTTGAAGTATAAGGAACCTAGATGTTCTGGGTTTTGGATTCTGATACTTCATGATTGAGAACAGTGATACAATGAGGAAACTTTGCATACTGGTAAAGTCTTGGATATATTTCAGAATACATTTCTTCATCCGATGTTGGCATCATATTGTCTTATTTCATGCAAATAACTCCCCATACTTGATGTATTATACAATACATAGTTAAGTTTCGAATTTCATATGAATAGTGTCACACTTCCATTGAATATCTAGTTGCAAGATGTCCAATGAATAATGTATATTACCATGCACTCTTTGACAGGTGTTTAGATACTGGCAGACTAGAAAGATAATTTCATTTGGGTGATGAAGAAAGGAAATCTGGGTCAGGTTTGTACAAGAGTAGTTACATTCTCTTTAACATACAGCTGTTCCTAATGACTTTCATACCAGCTAAAGAAAGACATAGTAATTAGAATGCTGATGTAGATGAAGCTGAGACAGTAGGAAGTATTAGTCCGAAGGCTAATAATCTGCTGGTGCCATAGAGATGCCAACTACTATGAATCAATCATAATAATTGTGTTTCCTCCTACATTCTTTTTTGATAAAGTGCTCAAAAGGATACATGAGACAGAATCATTCTTTACAATTTGCATTCTCAATGGTATTTCTTTTATTTCTTTTCACATTTTTTGTAAAATGTTTGTGTACTTGACGTTTTCTGCCCCCTTGTGAAATTTTAATTACATAAAGTACCTTGTACGGTGTATGTCTTCACTCAACGTAAAGTATAACCAGGTATGAAGTGGTATATCTTGTGCAGTTCTTTTTGCTAGTCATGTGATGGTGAGCTGCTGTGCTGCTGCCTGCTTTGTTGTGACGACAGATTGGAGTCAAGCTCTGTATGTGTATGACATTAACAAGCATTTATTGTAAACAAATTAACACCGAATCCTCTTCTGGTCCCCCCCCCCCCCCCCGCCCCCCTTACAGGTCCAGGGGTTAGAATAGGCCCAAGTTATTCCTGCCTGTCGTAAGAGGTGACTAAAAGGAGTGTCTCACTTTTCAGCCCTAATAGTTCAGGTCCCATTCTATGGTTTGACCTGCCACTTTCAAAATTCTTCCCAAGTGCGGGCCATATGGGGAAGGACACCTTACGTGGGTGCATGGGTGCCCTTAGATTCGATCTCCTGAATCTCTTGTCATGGCTTTGCATTTCCACCTGCGATTCAACTATTTGGGCGAGGACACTTTCCAGGGTATGTTATCTTCTTCCGTTGTCTCCTGTCCTCTTTTGCCCCCATGACAATATTGAATTTCTCTGCACCCGTGGTAGCCAGTCCGTTGTGGTGGGGCCGTCATGTACCCAGTTGGTGGTAGCCCCCCTGACAACACAGGGATCGCACTGCTGATGCCTAAGCTGTAAACTCCCCATACATACCAAGGAGTAGATGCCTGTCTTCCTGGGGCATCAGGATTCCCGGCAATGGCCATCATACCAGTTGGCCTTTGCTGTGGCTGAGTGGCGCCCGTGGAGAGCGCCCCTGATTGGAGTGGGTGGCATCAGGGTGGATGGCCCATAATGAAGCAGACTGTCATCTCTTACTGGTGACCGTACAGCACCGGCAGTCTCTAAGAAGGGCAAGATAGAATAAAATGCCAACAGGTATGACCCTAAATTGTTTCTCTGCCTCACTACACCATGCGAGGAACATAGAGGAGCTACAGAATGGAGAGAGCCATATTCGCCTCAATTTTCGTTGAGCATCTTGAGGATAAGTTTGGAGAAGTGACAGTGCTGTCTAAGGTGCGAAATGGTGCAGTCTTGATTTAGACAGCATTCCCAGCCCAGTCTCATGTGTTTCTTACCTGTGACAAGCTGAGTGATATTCCTGTTTCCGTCACTTCCCATAAATGCTTCAACATGGTCCAGGAAATTATTTTCCATCATGACCACCTCTTGCAGTCTGATGACTAGCTCCACGCCAATTTAGAACAGTGGGGTGTACATTTCATCCAGCGCGTTTACAAGGGACACATAGACAACAGGGTTGCTACTGGTGCCTTTTTCTTGGCCTTTAAGGGTGATTCATTGCCTGAAAAGGTAGAGGTGATGGTTTACCACTGTGACATTAAACCATACGTCCCTCCCCCTTATGTGGTGCTTTAAGTGCTGGAAGTTCGGGCACATGTTTTCCCACTGCACTTCCAGCGCCCCATGTCAAGACTACGGACGACCACTGCACCCAGATACTCAGTCTGTGCTACCTCCCACTTGCATCAGCTGTGGAGAGCACCACTCCCCCTGCTTGCCAGACTGCCCACTACTCCAAAAGAGTGGAAACTTATGGAGTACAAGACCCTGGACAGGTTGACTTACACAGAGGCTAAATTTGAAAGATTACACCCCATTCGGGTTGATGCCGACATACTCTCCCCTGCCGGAGAAGCAACGGCCTCCTCCGGTTCCTCTTGTGCGGAAGGGGTCCCTTGGGACCCTCTCTTCCAAGGTATCCACTAATGTCACAGCAGACACTCGCCAGTGGCTCAAGGAGCCAAAAGCTGCTGGACAGAGCTTCAGTCTTCCACAGTGCCTGAAGCTGCTTCGGAGAAATCTTCCCAGCAAGCCCCTAAAGAGAAGCGAGAGGGCAAGCAAACTAAGAAGAAATCTGCTAAGAAACATGACCTTCTGGTGGCCGCAACACTACCACTCCCTATCAATTCTGCACCTGAGGATGCAGTGGAGATCTTAGCATCCCCTGCAGACCTGGATCTCACTGATGACTCATCCACCATAGAAATGGCTACAAATACTTAGTTGTATACAGCAGGTGACCTTAGGCATAACCTGCCTCCTTGTGCGCTTCATGCCTTCCCAGCTTCATGTTAATGTCATCCTCCAGTGGAATTGTGGTGGTTTTTTCCACCATCTGGCTGAGCTATGGCAGCTGTTAAGCTATACACCTGCTTTCTGCATTGCCCTCCAAGAAACTTGGTTCCCAGCAATGCGGACCCTGCCGTCCGTGGCTATAAGGGATATTACAGGAACTGTAGCAACTATAATCTATAATAGTGTGTCAGGCGGAGTTTGCGTCTGTCCTGAACTGGGTATGTAGTGAACCTGTGCCCCTTCAAACCCCTCTTGAAGCTGTGGCTGTCAGGATAAAGGCAGCACAGAAAAAACTGTCTGCAACGTATATCTTCCTCCAGATGGTGCAGTACCCCTGAAGGCATTGACTGTACTGATTGATCAACACTCTAAACTTTTCTTACTTTTGGGAGATTTGAATGCCCATAACCCCTTGTGGGGTGGCACAGTTCTTACTGGCCAAGGCAGACATGTCGAAAATTTATTGTCACTGTCTCTTAATTACTGGGGCTGCCACACATTTCTGTGTGCCACACGGCACATATTCAGCCATTGATCTCTGTTTGCAGTCCTGGCCTTCTCCCATCTATGCACTGGAGAGCAAATGATGACCTGTGTGGTAGTGACCACTTCCCCATCTTCCTGTCACTGCCCAGCATCAGGCCCACGGACACGTGCACAGATGGGCTTTAAACAAGGCAGACTGGGAAACTTTCACCTCTGCTGTCACCATTGTATCTCACCCACGCGGTAACATCGATGTGGTGGTTGAGCAGGTAATTCCAACGATCATTTATGTTGCGGAAAACGCGATCCCTCGTCTAGGTCCCCCCCCCCCCCCCCGCCCCACCCCTTCATTTCACACTGCTCCACTAGTACTGGTGTTGCTGAGTGGTGCCTACAGGGAGCCATCCACAAGGTGCAGTCATGGGCTCTAGCCCACGGCTTTCAGTTCTTGTCCGCAAAGTCGTGTGTTATGCACTTGTGTCGGGATCATACCATTCGTCCGGAACTGAAACTTTACTGATGACCCCTCACTGTAATGGAGGCATGTCAAATTTTAGGACAGGTTTTCGATGCCTGATTGACTTGGCTTTCTCACCTTTGTCGGTTTAAGCGGAAGTGCTGGCAGCACCTCAATGCCCTCTGCTACCTGAGCAATGCAAACTGGGGTGCAGATCACTCTACTCTGCTGCAGTTATACAGAGCCCTTGTCCAATACCGCCTTGACTGTGGGAGTCTGGTTTATGGTTAGGCAGCGCACTCAGTGTTGCGTTTACTTCACCCAGTGCACCACTGTGGTGTTCGACTAGTGATGGGAGCTTTTAGGACGAGTCTGGTGACCAGCGTCCTTGCGGAGGCTGGAGTTCCTCCATTCCAGGTCAGGCGTGCACAACTGCTTGCTAGTTACATTATACACATTCGTAGGTCTGCACATCCAAATTACCGTCTCCTTTTCCCACCCACAGCACTTCATCTCCCGCATCAACAGCCCAGGTCAGGGCTTCAAATTGCATTTTGCTTCAGATCCCTTCTGTCCGAACTGGAGTCCTTGCCTTTACCACCTATATTAGAGGTCCTATCGCGTACACCTACATAGTGTACATCTAGGCCGCAGCTTCGCTTGGACCTTTCAATTGGCCCAAAGGACTCAGTTCACCCAATGGCTCTCAGCTGTCACTTCATCTCGATTCTTGACATGTACCGTGGCCATGAAGTGATTTACGCCAACAGCTCAATGGCTGATGGTCACGTTGGCTTCGCGTATGTCCATGGAGGACATATTGAACAACATTCCTTGCCCGATGGCTGCAGTGTTCTCACTGCAGAGCTGGTGGCTATATCTCGTGCTCTTGAGCACATCGGTTCATGCACTAGGGAGTCGTTTCTTCTGTGTACTGACTCCTTGAGCATCCTACAAGCTATCAACCAGTGCTACCCTCATCATCCTTTGGTAGTGTCCATCCAGGATTCCATCTATGCCCTGGAACGATCCGGTTGTTCAGTGGTGTTTGTGTGGACACGAGGACATGTCGGATTCACAGGTAACGAACTTGCCAACAGGCTGGCCAAACAGGCTACACGGAAGCCAGTAATGGAGATTGGCATTCCAATAACTGACCTGTGTTCATTTTTACATCGCTAGGTTTTTCGGCTTTGGGAGACAGAATGGCATAGTCTCGGTACGCATAACAAACTACGTGCCCTTAAAGAGACTGAATGTGTGGCAGTCCTCCATGTGGGCTTCTCACAGGGACTCTGTGGCTCTCTGCTGGCTCCACATTGGCCACACTTGGGCGACCCACGGCTACCTCCTGTGCCGTGAAAACCCTCCTCAGTGTTGATGCGGCGCCCAGTTGACAGTGGCCCGTATTCTGGTGCACTGTCCCACTTTGACTGCCGTGCGATGAAATCTTCGGTTACCAGACTCGTTGCCGCTAATTTTATCTGACAGCGTCTCATTGACTGATGTAGTTTGACATTTCATTTGATCTAAATTTTAATGCATGTCCTTTGTCCCTCTGTGTCCTCCACACTAGTGCATTTAGGGTGGAGGTTTTAATGTGTTGCAGAGTGGCTGGCTTCTTTTTATTCTCATTGTCAGCCAGCCATGGTAATCGGTTTTGTTGTTTTAATCTCTTCCACCTGTTTCTTGCGTTTGTGGTTTTCTTCTCCCCTTGTTTTTGATTTAATTATTTCTTGCTCTTCCGTTGTTCTTGTGGTTTTTCCTTTCTCTCAATTTTTTGTTGTCAGTCTTGGTTGTTTTATTCTCACTCTTGTGGCATTGTTTTATTTGGAACAAGGGACCAATGAGCTAGCTGTTTGGCCCCTTCCCCCCTCTTTTAAACCAACCAATCCTCTACTGCTGCATACTAAGTGTGTATCAAGGAAATATGTTGGAAAGATTTTGAAATAAACAATGAAATGATTTCTTATACTGCAAAATGTGTGATGACTGTACCATGACACTGTTAAGAAACCAAGAATTGCTGAAAAGCTTAGCGAGGAGCACTTGAAAGCATGGCCCTGTTCACCGCACACTTCAAAACAGGCTCTGTAGGTACCACTCTTTGGATATACTGAATTTGTTTCAATTGTGTGTTGCTCAAGTAATGTCTGATTTAGTGACTCGTCATACCATCTGCCACAACCACACACGCATTTCCTCCTCCTCCTCCTCCTCCTCCTCCTCCTCCTCCTCCCCCCCTGCTGCCGCACCACTGAGCCTCACCTTCTGCTTACACTACCCAGCACATACTAATTGGCTTTCTTAAAAGGTGGCATCTCTGGTACCAACAGTTTTCCAAATTATAAGGAAATTCAAACACAGTGGCTTTGATAACAAAGTTGTTAAAGTTCTAGGGAGGAATATAGAACAGACGCATCTTCAGTTTACCAGATTACCAAAGAAAGAATGTGATGATACAGATGAAGACAAATTATTTTGCTTATCTTTGGTGAATGAAATAAAGTGAAATAAAGAGAATCCTTGTAAATAACTGGTTCACAGCTAAGATACATACGGTGTAACAGCACTGTGCAGTGACTCCAGCTGTCTATTAACCTTTGATTATTTGCACAGAAGCAATTGGCTCACACAATATCCTCCTGGTTATGGCTCTAAACAGTGAATGAGTCGGATGTAGCACAAAGGAAGTTATCTTTCATTGCTCCCAGCAATTATTCCCAACTTCACTTGTTTCCCCGGCTGTTTGGCATTGATAAAACTAAATAAATACTTAAAATAATTACGGGCTTTTCTTTTGGTGAAACGAAATGCAATTCAATATGTGATCTTATTATGATCTACTTCATCATAATCTTGGCTGAGGACGAACAAGTTGTGAATTACGGAATTTAGATTATTTGTCTTTCAGTTGTGGACACAACATAATTAAATTTGGATGAACCCAATGTGTGAGTTTCTGCTTTCTTAAAATACTGTCACAAAATTATAACTTCTCACATGTCTACTTGGTCCCCCACTGAAAGTGAGTGCAAGAGTGTGACTATAGAGGTTAATGCACTATGCACTCTACCATTCCTCATGAGATCTGTTTTGAAATTCAGTTGAGCATTAGCTTGCATTAATGCATGTTCCATTGGAACTTAACCTTAGGGAAGTATTGTTGCAGCTTCTCTGCAATACAGGAAAAACAGTCATTTGCACATTTTTTCTTCATGAGACCTTATTTTCACCCTCTTTGAAATCTCCAATCGTGTAAATAGTCTCATTTCTATCTTCATTCTGTACTCATAAACACTATTTTACTTCCTAAATATTTGTTTTATAAATAAGGATAAGCTGAAAACTAACATGCTAATATGAAAAAGTACAGGGTGTCTCACAAAAGGCGCCTTGGAGGGGCCCGAGGGTCGCATGGCACGGCTGCCGGCTGCCGCTGTGTCAGACTCTTGACACTAATTTGCTGGTAGTCAGCTGCGAACGCACACTTCTCCTGAGTTAATCATAAGCAATGTTGGCATCTGATTTACTTAATCTTACCTTTACTTACAGTAGGTGCTCAAAATGATGTCCCTCTGTGGTAAGAGCAGCCGGACCTCTCCTGAACATGTTAGCAAACACTCGGTGAATTTTGGATGCCGAACTCCAGGAAATGACTAGCGGAACTGTCTTCCAATTCTCCAAGCATGTGGGGATTGGTTGCACACACCTCTTCTTTTAAAATTCCCTAAAGATAAAAATCTCTCAGATTTAGAGCCAGAGAACAAGGAGACCAGTCAACTATCCTATCATCAAAAACACTTTGTATTGCTGTCATAGAATTTTTGGCAAGGTGTGGTCTTGCATGGTCCTGCATGAAATAACACTAAACCTTTTCGTTAGGTGTTCTCAAAAAAAGATGCAGCATATTGTTAACATACCTGTCAGAGATCGTACTGTTTCATGGGAAAAGATTGGTCCAGTAATTTGTGTTGCACTAATTGCATACAACACTCCTAATTTCACATTTTGCAGAGGTTGTTGATTAAATCATGAGGATTTTCGGAGCTACAATGTCGATTGTTCTGAGAATTTATGTACCCTGACAATTCCAGCCTTTATTTGTGTAACACAGATCTAGTCTCTTGAAATTTCTTCACTAACCTGTGTATTGTCGAATCATTGGGAACACAGTGGGAAATTTTTGTATGAATTAAGGCCGACATTCTACATATGATTTTTGTTTCTGCTTAGTTGAACACAAAAAACACTAGTCGAACCTTCATGTATATCCTAACTAATGGAAATTCGACAGGAAATTCGAAATAAAACACCAGAATACTGTCACAGAGTATAAAAGGCATGTGCATGGTGTTCTGCCTGAGGACTGGGCCCAACAACATATGGGCAGGGAAATCCCTGAACTCAGCGCAATTGCAATAACACCATCTAGCAACTATATTTGAAGCGATTAAACATGACAAGAAAACTCATTATGACACTAGTACATTCAGTCGCACAGTCTAGAGCATATCCAAAGTATTAGTGTCTGAGAACTACGTATAGCAACAACCAGCAGATGCAGCTGCAACAGCTGGAAAACACATTGCACAATCTTTTTTGAGATATTGCGTACTTTTCTTGCCAGTGGATCATCTTTCATTCAATTATCTGCCTATTTTTCCTATACACACACACATTATATTTGACAATTGGCAGTGGCTTTTAGGTGATTTGTTGGCATGTATTTCAGTTGCATCATAATATTAAGACACTTTGTGAAAATAAAAAATCTGTCTTCTGTTCATCCTCGATTTGATCATCACACACAATGAATATTGAGCAACAGTATTTGCTTTTCTCAGTTTTGTGAATGTAACTTCTGTTTGGATCTCAGTTGTATTTTATTCTGGTGTCTGAGTGCAACGTTTTTCTGGATTCAATAGTGTTTTAACTAACTAAATCCTGTTGTAGTGATTATGGACAACAGGCAAATTCTCCTCCAAAAAAAATACACCTCCATATCATTGTGCAGTCTCATGTATACAGTTTATTTATCCTTAAAGTGATATTGTTTCTTATGCATTTCCATGAGACACTTATATCTTTTATTTCGCATAGGTCAGAGGTGGTCAAAACAGTTTGTAAGATGTATGCAGCTATTGTAGCAATGTAGTGTTGACTCGGTAATGCTGTACACGTGCAAGCCTCTTCTCTCCTTGATAACACAATACACAGAAATTAGTAACCAGCCAGTCACTCTTGTAATGAATAATGTGATTCTTACTCTTTCCAAAACATTGTCAAAGTAAAATTGTGAATATTGCCAATATTTTACAATTAGGCAGCTGTGGCCTTGCTGAAGGAGCAATTTGACTGAAAGGATTTAGAAAAACCAGACTTCATTATTCAGTTGGTCCCTGTTGTGCAATTTTATCTTGATGATACATAAATTACACAAGATAACTTATCATATCAAACATAGTTTGCACTGTATCATAACTTCAGGCTGCACCCATTGCACTGTTAAAGAAACAGACTCCAAACCATTTTTGTAGAAAGAAATAGTAAATAAATGTTACTTCTATGTCAGATGATATTGTTGCATTTGATAGCCTGTAATCTGAGACTCCATGACACTAACCACAGTGAATTCAACGAAGACTTTCCTATTGTTCCCCATGTATAGGGGGCATTCCGATGAAACCTGGTCACTAGTGTAAAGTGACAGTAATGATTTTATTAACTCAGAAATGTAGTTATGCACAGTACACATACTCAAAAATAGTTGCCAAAACTGTGGGCACATTTATCTCATTGCAACACTAGCTGGTAGATTCCATCCTTGAAGAAACTACTAGGCTGCTGTCTGATCCAGACCTGGACCCAGTCTCACACTTTGTCGTCCGTTGCGAATCGATGCCCGCGAATAGTTTTACAGGTCCAGATATGTGAAAGTCAAATGGTGAAAGGTCGGGACTGTATAATGGATGTTTCAGCAATTTCCCACCGAAACTGCTGCAATGTCGTATTCACATCATAGGTCATGTGTGGGCAGGCATTATCATGCAGGATGATTACGCCATTGGACAATATGCCTCTACTTTATCTAGTCAATAAATGACAGCGTCATCTGCAAACAACCTTGTCTCCTAAATTGTTTGTATAGATAAGAAGCAGCAAAAGACGTATAACACTACCTTGGGAATGCCGGAAATCACTTCTGTTCTACACGGTGGCTTTCCATAAGCACACAATTTCACTAAAAGCTACTTGTTTGGTACAATGTCAAGTCTTCTGGAAATCTAGAAGTACAGAATCAATTTGAAATCCCTTGTCTGTAACACTTAACACTTCATGCGAGTCAAGAGCTAGTTGTGAATAACAAGAACGATGTTTTTTAAATCCATATTGACTGTGTGTCAGTAGACCATTGTCTTAAAGGCAATCCATAATGTTCGAACACAATATATGTTATATATGGTCCTGTAGTTTAGTGGAGTACCCCTACCACCTATCTTGAATATTGGTATGACCTGTGCAACTTTCCAGTCTTTGAGTACAGATCTTTCATAGAGCGAACGGTTGTATATGATTCTTACAAATGGAACTATTCTATCAGCATACTCTGAAAGAAAAGTAACTGCTGTACAGCTATTAAAGCGATTGAAGTTGCTTCGCTACTCAGAGGGTATCTATTTCTACATTACTTATGTTTCTTGATTAGAGTTCTGGAATATTTACTTTGTATTGGTGAAGGAATTTCGGAAGGCTGTGTTTCGTAACTCTGCTGTAGCAGCTCTGTCGTTGACAGTATTTCCATTGCTATTATGCAGAGAAGGCATTGTTGTGTCTTCATATACAACTAGAATCTCTTCGGATTTTCTGACAGGTTTCGAGATAGTTTCGTTGTGGAAACTGTTGTAAGCATCTTGCATTGAAGTGCGTGCTAAATTTTGAGCTTCTGTAAAAGATAACCGATCATAGAGATTTTGTCCAATTAAATTTGGCATGTTTTTTTTTTTTTTTCGTTGTTTCCGCATCAGTGCTCTGACGTGTTTTGTGTACCGAGGAGGACCAGTTCCATTGCTTGTTAATTTATTTGGTATAAATCTCTCAATTGCTGCCTACACTATTTCTTTCTTTCAATTCAAACCACAACTGGTCTAAACTTTCATTGTTAAACTACTGCTAACAGCAACAAACATGCTTCTACCAACTGTGTTTAGCCTATGCTTCAGGTGCACAGTTAGGTACTTCGCAAAAATTTCGGCTGAACTTATCTCTGGCCTTTGCCAGCTTTCAGTGCCTATAACGATTTGTGCAACAGTGCTTTCTGTCAGTGCTTGGAGTCGTGGTACTTTCCTGACATTGCTATGACCATTTACAACTGTTAAACCAATGGTTCCTGTATCTACATCCGTTGTATGTTCAGATTGCACTCTTTGAGCACACAAATGAAATTATACAATTTGCTCCTGCTTAGGAAATTGTAAGTCACTTTCTATTGTTGAAATGGTCATCAAAGGCTGTACCACATATATTCAGTCATCTGATTTTGGTTTCCTCAATTCTGGCTGAAATTAAGATGCTTTCATATCTTTGTTTGCTCATACTCCTTACTTTTTGTACACATTCAGTCAAGATATCTATTCTCAGTTGGTCCTGTAATCAACTGTGTTTTATGTTAAACAATGGAAACTCCAGGAAGAAATATAACAATGCAGGAAAAGATATATTGATGCTTACTGTAAAAATGACATGCTAAGTTGCAAACAGGAACAATAAAAACTAGAATTATGGCCCAAGCTGCAGGAGTTCGCAGTTGTGAAAATGTCTGCTTGTGTCTGTGTGTGTGCGGATGGATATGTGTGCGTGTGCGAGTGTATACCTGTCCTTTTTTTCCCCCTAAGGTAAGTCTTTCCGCTCCCGGGATTGGAATGACTCCTTACCCTCTCCCTTAAAACCCACATCCTTTCGTCTCTCCCTCTCCTTCCCTCTTTCCTGATGAGGCAACAGTTTGTTGCAAAAGCTTGAATTTTGTGTGTATGTTGGTGTTTGTTTGTGTGTCTATTGACCTGCCAGCACTTTCGTTCGGTAAGTCACATCATCTGTGTTTTTAGATATATTTTTCCCACGTGGAATGTTTCCCTCTATTATATTATGTGGTTTCTTATTCTAGATATTACTTGATTCATTTTTTCCAATGTGGGTTCTGATCAACATCAATTTTATCACAGTTATTGGCCATGTATTCTGATTTTGCAGTGTTCTGAAGCAGGTTTGTAAGTTTCTCTCCCGTACTGTTCACCATGTCACCTTTAATTAGTATAAACAGTCTGAGTAATATAGATACATACATACATGCTTGTTGGTCATTTTAATGCTCATTTTTATGAGAATCAGCCACAATGAATATGTTAATTGAAACAACTGAGTGATTATAACTTCCACAATGAAGCTTTTGCCATGTGCTCTCTCCATTACATGAATCCCAGCATGTCCAATTAGGTAAGAACTTTCTTTGGTTTCAGTGTACTGTATGTTCAAGATTCATTGCACTCAGAACCTAGAGTGTTTTTAGACCCCAACACATTGTCAGAAGATGGAACAGTTGCATTATCTCGAACACGATTTTCTGAAGATGGAGAAACATTAGCATATGGACTTAGTAGGAGTGGTTCTGACTGGATTACAATACATTTCAAAGATGTCAAAAGTGGTAAGATTATATACAATAGGACTTAAATTTATTGTTCTCTCTCTCTCTCTCTCTCTCTCTCTCTCTCTCTCTCTCTCTCTCTCTCTCTGTGTGTGTGTGTTTTTTTTTTTCACCCCCGTCCCCCCCTCAAGGAAAAAGCAGAAAATTGGGGCTGGAATGACATTTAAATTGACCTAAAATTTTTTTTATTAAAAATATTTATATGTGTGAGTCTTCCTAAATTTGCCCACAAAATTTTATTTATTTGTACAACATTTTCAGTTCTTTTATTCATTTTTTGAAGTTAGTGAAATACTAGATTTCCTTTCCATGAACACCGTATACTACACCCAAGTGTCAGCACTTTGGGCTAACATGCAATTGGTTCATTATTTGTTGTCAACCTTAAAAATCAACAGTGCTGTGGAGCAGTAGCAGTTTTAGCACTATTGTAAAAACAGGTGTTTAATTAGTTGTGCAGCATTTACTGTTCTTTGCTAATGCATTTGTTAGAATTGATTGTATCTTGTAGAAATGTATACTGTTGTTGAGTATCTATCCACTTGTACCTGCAGTTAAATTCCAGCCACATTTTGATTCAGATGAACTGCAATTTAAATCTGGTAAATCCTCGTAAAAAGTAAGGAATGTGGGATGCATTCCCATAGTTAGAAACACAGCAAGGTTTGCTGCCTGCTCACTGCTGCCCTCCACCTGTTCATCCTATTACTTGGCCGAGCTGCTGTATATGCTCTCCGTACCACAGTTTTGAAATTGTCAAATTAAACTTGCATGTGACCTCAACTACCAAAGCTTCATCTGTGAATGTTAGATGACTCTGTATTTACCAACAGACAGATTTGGGGAAAAACTTCATCTTATAATCGGATAAAATATTGTATGTCTATAGAAAATGAAAATACAATGAACATTTTCTTTAGTCACAATGCGGAATAATTCCACTTGCATGAATTCGTTTGTTTCATGTTCTTGCTAACTTGCTAAGTAAATTCTGATATACCAACCATCATATTGCCTTTTGATATGAAACCTTTGTCATTTTGCTTCTGTTGTGACAGAAAATGGTTGTTAATGACCAGCAAAAATTTTAAATGTTTGCAACAATCATATTGAGCAAAAGGTCCTCTTGACACAGAACTTAGCAAAAGGTCCTCTTGACACAGAACTTACCAGATCCATGCTGAAGGGAGGTTCAACAGGTGTTGTTAAAGACCTTACTTGGAATAAGAAATTGCTATTAAAGTATGACTAAAATCTAAGTATTACACTTACTGTAGCCAAGTTTGACCTTTGGCTGTAACTGTCAGTGAAGAGGACATGTGAAAAGAGAATCCAAGAGCCAAGGCATATTTTGTTTTAAACATGATTGGTAACACACAACATAGGTGGAAAAATAATAAATAAGCAAAAAATGAGATTCTTTGTAAATAATTCAGCAGTAAAGGAGACAACTGATCTAATAGTAGAAGCAGCGAGTCAACAGGTGGTGACCTTATTGAAGATGTCATACCGAGATGTATTAGTGATCATGATATCATAGTGTCATACAGAGATGGGGATTAGTGATCATGATATCATAGTGACTGTGGTTACTAAAGTTAATAAATCAGTCAAGAAGGCAAGGAGAGTGTTTCTGCTAGAAAGAGCATCTCACTTAGGAATTAGACATCATTTAGTTTCAATATCAAGGGCATAGAGGAATTATGGGCAAAGTTTAAACGGATTGTAAATTGTGCTCTGGAGAAGTACGTGCCTAGTAAGTGGATTAAAGATGGGAAAGACTCACTGTGACTGTAACAACAAAATTAAGAAAATGCTGAAGGAAGCAAAAGCTGTTGCACACTCAGTTCAAAATAGAATGTGCAAATGACATGCAAAGGTTAATAAGCACAGTTTCAGAAAACATTCTCATTCGAATCTCAGCTTGCTTTTTTCTCACAAGATAAACTGTGAATTATGGGTGAAGAGTAATGGGCTGGATTCCATATTTTCAGATTTCCAATAAAAATTCGAAATTGGCCCAGGTGCAGACTGTTAATGAAGGTACCCAGGTATGCAATTCACTCTAAGACTTCTTAAGTGATACAGCCCAGTATATAACCTTCAATGGTGAGTGTTCGTCACATACAAGAGTATCATTAGAAGTGCCACAGGGAAGTGTGATAAAGTGGTAAGAATGAATTTTGTTACCATGCTGTTGATATTTTCAAATGAATGAGATATTTAGTTTTTTGTTGGAAACTGTCTGAAGTGATCAAAGTAAAATGTCACTCAGAAGACTAAAATAAGTGGATTTTGTGTGGTTATTTACCACTCTCATTTTCAAGTTTGAACACCTTGAAAGATCCGAACCAAACTGAATTAAATTTATGTGAATTTCTCACATCCATAGAAGACAGCAGAAAGAAAGTACAAAAGATGGATAGTGTTGTAGTTGCCTCTGTGAGTTTCGCGGTGTCTATATAATCTTCGCATTTAGGAACATCATCTTCGTATTCGAGCAGTCATAACAACACTTTATTACATAGTCACAGAACATAAAATATAACAAGTCAAAGATACATTGTCCTAAGAGTAAACAAACAGTCTCTCACTTGCGAGAAGTACATCACTCTGTGACAGCCTCAGCTAACATAGCATACTTGTTTCTGCATAAAAAGCTTGAAATTAGTAAAGTGGTGTACCTACCAGCTGCTTCCCTTACTAATTTTGACAACAGACCTATCCCAAATATCATATCCTCTGACAATATGTAGATAAGTCAAAGGATTTTACCATGTATCAAACTGGTATCAATTGTAACATTCCCCGTGTTCAAATAGCAGTTGAAACAGTGGACAAAGCGCGAGGAAGGAGTGTAAAATTTTTTTTTTTTTTTTTTTTTTTTTTTTTTTTTTTTTTGGGGGGGGGGAGATTCATGGGCTATAACACACATTAATGAAGTAATGTAGTGTCTGAAATAATAACTAATTGAAAAAACCAGAGATTACTTCACTAGAATGTGCTCTTCTGTGAAGATAGTGGTTCATCTTATGGAGCATCTTTTACAATAGAGGAATTGCATCTGTTAAGCTCCATGGTAGTTCCCTGTCCACTCTGTGGCTTTGATTTAGCCTCTAATGTCTTTGTCCTATTCACTAACTTTGCCTTGGTCGGGGAAAACAGTGAAAAGTGAGGAAGGGTGTGCCTTTATGATGCAGTGTTTCGAAGGTTTGGCCTTAATTTGTAATGAAAACGTAATTTTCTCTGTGATAAAAGCGTATGTCTGCCTCTAGAGAGACTATGTAGAAAAAATAAAAATAATAATTTTTAAAAATGTTTTTCTATCTTAACAGACTTTTAAAAATACCCTTGTAGGATGATGTGAAGCTTACTTGTTGGGGCATAATGTGGATTGTATGGACATTGAAAGAAGTATAACAGAGATCTGAATTCATTTGACTTTGTAATTAGAGAGTGGGCTATTGGAAGTAAACCAAAGAAAGGAAAGAGATGCTAGATCAGGGTTGCTACAGGTTCTGGAAGTCAGGAAATTTCAAACACGTCAGGGAAATTATGGAAATATCAGGAAAAATTTGAAAAAAAAGGTAATCTCATTTTTGTCTCAGTAGATAAAATAGTTTGTTCACTGAGATGTCATTCATCATTGCTGGCTGGGTGCAGCTGAGTACGTGCACTGCTTCCCTACTCCCTCTTTACTACTGCTTCTCCCCTCCTACGACTCCCCTCAGCTTGCAGTTTGTGCTGCCACCACTTCTTGCCACTAGCCTAGCAGCTGCCAACGAGAGGCAGAGAGGCATGAGGAATGGTTTGTTTGAATCTGATTCTGAGACTGGAGATGTAGTGGCCAGAGACGGCAGTCATGTGTGCAGGAGTTATGTGTGAGTGATTGTGTGAATGTGCGTGCTACCATTTTCTGACAAAAGCTACGACTGGAAATTCAGTTGTTAGTGTGATTGTCTTTTCTACATGCCTGTCTACGGCTCGGCAATCATCTTTACGCTGAATTGCTACCTACCCTCATTATTATTGATTCTCAGAGTATTTGAACAAGCTATCTGTTGCTTGGATTGATCATCATTGTGATGCTGTATGTGGCTTGTGAATAGCTGGCCACAAGAGTGGATTTCTGCGATGGTCCAAACCCACTGGCTGTTTCTGCGGGTATCTGTAATGGTTTGGGCCTGCTGAACTAAAGCTATTCGGTTCCCACTAATGTGCAGGTCCTGCCTATCAGAACTGGTCTCACCATTCTGCTGGTAGGCTGGGTCAGTTTGTGTGTGGTGTAATGCACCAAATTCTCATGGTTTATCCATGGACTCAGGACTATGGTGCTCCTCAGCAGGCTAGAGGCCATGGGTGATGGATTTCAGGAATTGCAACTGTCTCATCGCCGGTACGTTGTACAGTGTGGTGTTTTATAGTCATTTTATTTGTTCCAGTACATTTTGGCACATAAAAAGTAATTTGTGCGTTAGAAAGTGTGAACAATAAGAAGAAGAAAATTGTTAGTCGCTGGCAGTTTGTACGCTATATACTCGTCTATTTCTTGAAAGAAAAATCACAAAATACCTGTAAAATAATAGATGTAATGCATTGGGTAATAACTGACAATAACAAACATAGTGGAACCTAATATCATTAGTGGTCACCTACAGTGTTGGTTTACACAATTCTTCCACACCTTATACCCTTCTTTCAAGAGGCCTACTTTTTTCTGAGGTTATTTCTGAAATCAGTGTCAAAGGTATTTTAAATCTGCTTGCTACTCCAAGGAAATGCATATTTTTGTCACCAAATGTGCTTAGTTTTATTGGAATAAAACATAATCAGTGGTCTTAATGAAACACACATACCATTTGGCTTGCTTTCTCCATCTAAAAACCGTTAGTTACAAAAGATGTTGATGTTAGTACTTAAGATTTTTGCTCACTTCAGGAAATGCCACCTGCTTGCAAGTTGTTTTATATATAATTCCTCATCTGCGCTGTCGTTTCTTGTACTGTAGCTGCAAAGACAGATTGTCAACTTACAACTTAACTTACCCTTGATCTCAAAATTTGTCTGTGAAAAATAAGACTTGTCTGGAAGTCAGGAAATATCAGGGACTTTCACTTGGGGAAACTTGTGGCAACCCTGTACTTTCATGATTTTGGTTTTATCGTTGCATAAATATGAAGGAAAGATGTGCTAATGTTTTACTGTAATGAAGCCTTTCATATATAGTTGAGCAAGCACCCATGCCTAATATTGTATGCATATTTTCATGTCCTTAGAAGTCTGACGAATAGTGCCAAGAACTTACAAAATTACATATCTAACTTCTGTTGATGCAGTTAGTTAACCGATTTAATCAGTTGTAACACTCTTTTTGTAATTTATATTTATACTTGCCTGAATTTTCTTTTAGAAGTATGTGTTTTTGCCAGAGGGTTTTATGTAAAGTGACATGTGTCTGCAATGTATTTCCAGGCAATGAATACCCTGAAGTGTTAGAGAAAGTTAAGTTCTCGCCAATGACCTGGACTCATGATAACAAAGGAATATTTTATGGTGTACGTATAATTTTCTGTATGTAGTTAGTTAGGTTTTGTTATTTGTTGTCGTCCTAGATTGTCATTATTTCATTCATTTAAATGTTATAAATTAAGTATAAATTAAGATTTCTATTTAGCGATATCCGGACCAAGAGGGAAAAACTGATGGTTCAGAAACGGTTAGCAACCAACATCAGAAGCTCTATTACCACCTCATTGGAACTCCTCAGTCAGAAGATGTGCTTGTAGTAGAATTTCCTGATGAACCATTGTGGAGAATGTGAGTTGCATTAGCCTTTACATCTGTCCTATATTAGAGTAAGCAGTCATAGCAACATACATTTGATAAATGCATTTTATACTCATTCAATCAAAAAGTGAAAAGTTTATGCTGAGTCTCAAGCTTAGAAAACTCGCTTCTGTATGGATGAGGAGGAGGGCGAAATATAGGAAAGTGAAATGCAATACAAAATAAAATACATGCACATGAAGAGTTGGATAGTGATATAACAAATATAACTGTTTTCCGTGTTGTTACAATGAATCTTTTCAGGTATTATTACAAGCAGTAAACTCAGCTTTTCTGTACACTATTTCAAGTTCCATTTCTCCTGTCTTTGTAATGTTCTGTGAGCACATGTAAGGCCATTGCTAACAATAAGTGACAAAGACTATCAGTCACAGAAGTGGTGAGCAGCAAAGTGGAAATATAAATTTCTCTGGACATGAAGCAGCACAGTTTGCCACAGGCAATCCATTTCAGAACTGCCAATGAAGTATTGCAACAGGAACCTATCTGTGATCAGCGAGAACAAGATGGAATAATGAGTAGTAAACCAAAAATATGTAAAAATGAGTTGTGGTATGGACTTACACAGGACAGCAGAACAGTAAGTGATGTCAGATGAAGTGAAAAAGGATTGTAGATGAGTTTTGCTTTGTTTATTCTTGCTTGCTGATGATAAATATTTCAGTGAAATCACTGAGCTTAACTGATAACGAAAAACTTCACATGATCACTAGGCTACAGTGTGGTTAGGAAGTGTGTGCTTAGTGAAGGTGAATTTCCAGTATTGACAGTAGGCATATTTAAGAAGTGAAAAGGCTATTCCTGTATTTCAGAAATAATAGTTCGTACTTTGGGGAGGGAAGGGGATGTGTTTTGGGAAGAAGGGGCAATACCACATATTTCAGGTTGGGAGGGACCAGACTATCATGATGATAATTGAGATCTGATGAAGATGAAGGGGGAAATATTAGAGATTTGAATACACACTCATCCCATTGCCTTCACTCTCTCCTTGCCCTTTCCCATTTACGTGTTCCCGTTCATTGCTCATCTCAATCCTCGCCTCCTATCCCACAAAAACCTCTCCACAATCCTATCCTGTCCGGCCCTACAGCCATCGCCATTCCTAACCCTGTCTGCCCTCCTAACACTCTTGCACTTGGACTCAGTCCTGCCCATTTACCCACTCCTACCCATGTAACCATTTGCGTGCTCTGCCCCCCCCCCCCCCCCCAACCCTCCTCCAAGGAACCACATCCAGGGAAATTATTTTGGATTGCTTCACAAGATTTCCAAAGCGATGGGCAGTTTCTGAGAGTATGTTTGCTGTGCATGCAAATGTCCCAAGGTTTAGCCCTTGATAGCTTATTTGCCGATGCTTGGTATTGTCAGTGGTATATAAAGATGTGATTGCTGCAATCGGATTGAAATCCTGTATTGGTTTTCTATAGCAGTGGTTGAACTATTCGTATAGTGAATTAAATAGTGCGATGAAATCTGCTCAAAGTTAGATACTGTGCATTACATTCCTGAAAGTGGAAGTGTGGTTGAGCTGTTCCCTGGCTGTCACGTGGCTTGATATCACCTGCACTGGTGCTTGGTGAGAGCCAAATCTGAGAGAGAATCAATTTAGCTGACTGTTTTTTTGTATTAAATTGTTTTAATCTTGTTGATTGTTTATTTGCTGAACAAGTGTGAATTTAGTTACGCTTTCACCTTGTGGGGGGTCTGTATTTGCCTTCAGTATTTTTGTGGTGTTCGCTATTAATTGTGTACGGGATTAAAGGCTGTATATTTATTCAAGTTGTTGCTATGTGTTGGTCAGTTTGACTTGCACATTGTCATGTTATGTTGGTTGGTTCAAAGAAGTCATTCATTTTGTTTGTGTTAGGTGAACTTTTTGTACTCCAGTTAATTCTGTTTATTGTACACATGGGTGCGTGTTTAAAGTTGCTCTCTTGCATTGCATCTAAAAAGGACAATATACATATCTTTGTTGTCAATGTTGTTCAATGTCCTTAGTTGCTATCCCGACTTCTCACAGTAAGGTCACACAGTGAGGATTGATTCAAAGTCCTTCAGTGGTAAATTAGACTAGAGTGTTGATTATTATGAAGGGTATTGTCGTTTGCTTGTGTCATAATGCTAGTTTTCATCTGGCTCATGCTTGTTTAGTTACGAAACTGAAAAATTATGCTATGGCTAGTGCTGATTACCACAAGAGAATGTTGTTTAACTTGTTGGCAACCGCAGCCTAATTTTCACATTTTGAATGAAATAGTCCACCATGGCTGTAAAAAGAACTTGAATGAAAGTCTGCGTTAGATGGAAAATTATTGACGACAAAGCGCAAAGAAATGGCTATAGGAATAAACAAGATAGTAGAATTACTCTAGCAGTTTATGCAATCCTAGTTGTTAATCATCTACAGGGTATGCACAGAATATTACCATAAATTTTGGTATAATAGTGCACTTATAATAAAGGCAGAAAAATCTGTATAAACTGTGGCTATATTGGAGGAGCAATATGTTGTTAAAGTAGAACAGTTCACTGAAAAGAATGGCATTGAAAAAAGTAGGTGCGGCCTAACTGCCAAATTCCTAACAGTTATTAAAAAAAAGTGGTGAAGAACACAAAAACCTTTCCTAGTCCTTACAGAAAGATATCTATTATTCCAGTGAAACCCTTTGATCCTAGACTTAGGTGTTACAAAGCTACATAAAGAAAATATACTGATCAGACAAATTATTAATGCCCAGAATGAACCTGGTTTTCATCTGAAGTTATTGGTAGAGTATTTGTATATGAATTTTAAACATGTGGTAAATCCCGACATTTCATCTGGGGTTGTGCATTATCTTCTGGTATATGCCTACTGGCTGGTTGTGACATTAACAGTGAGCTCTCTGACTTTAATAACTTCTGTACAGTTTAGTGTGTGGCCACTACAGTCTACAAATGTGCAGAGAATTTTAGGACATACTGTGGACATGGAAATGTCTGTTGTGTGGACCTATGTTGTATTTTGTTTTGAGTGTCTGTTACATGTGTAACTATTTGTTGTCAGTTTGGTTTCTTAATCATAATGTGTGCTCTCTTCCCATTTCATATTTTATGAGATGTGGAATTTTGAACTCTGTATTGGATGATTATTCTGTGCATTTTGTTAAAGTCTAGAATGTTGTTCAATGGGATGCTTTCATTTGGTGGTTCTAAAGGTTGTCAGCAAGGGTGTAGCATAGTTGAAGGGAGTTCACCTTGGTTATACAGATAGCTTGTTTCAGAGCTTACACTGTCCATATGTCATGTACTCTCAGCAACTGAGAAGTGTATTTAAGATGCCCAGGTTCTCCTATTTGATGCCTAACTCACTCAAAGGACTTCGGGTATTACTGGTCGGTAGTAATTATTGTGGTGCCAGAAATGTGGCTGGGTAGTGGAGCAGTGGATTGTTTACGACTGATGGATAGATGGTCGAAAACTATTTATTTTTTTAATTTTATTTTTCCCATCAAACTTCTTAGCAAGGCTTGGTATCCAATGCCATTTAGTACACCCGATTACTAACTAGTAATAGCAAATTATTCTGTCGTGCAGAAGGTTGCAGGTTTGAATCTCATCAAGTGCTTTAGAACTTTTTATTTTTAAAGTAATTGAAATGACTGATCATAATTTTTACTGATTTAATTAATAAAAATGTAATTTATTAAAATTACTAATGCTTTGCACATCATTTTAATCATAGTCTTAAGTTTTTCTTTTGCTCTTATTTTTCTTCTTCACATTCTATTTTCATTTGGAATCTTTGTGAATTTGATTTAAAAAAAAATTATTTCTCTATTACAGTATTTAAGCATTTGAAGACGTTGATCAATCAGTTAAAAAAAAGAAAAACAAAAGTCAAATTCATCTATTTATATTGGCTGTACAATGGTGTCAAAAATCTATTTATTGTTACATACAAGGTGCACATTTTATGGATGGTAATCATCTAACAAACATTTAAAACACAAATTCTTGTTGCCCTACTGACAAAATAATGCAAAGAAGATAGAAACAAATGCAGGGATTACAAATAAATGTACAAAATGAAGAATATACATAATTAATGCAACAACATGGACAAAATTATAAAATGATCAAAAGCACATGCACAAAGATTCCAAAACAATGGAAAAATAAGGGTAAATGTAAGAGATAATTTGATGATTAAAATGGCATGAGAAAGGGTAAGAAATTTTTAAAATAATTATTTTTATTCAATTAACTGATTTAAATATAATCACTAGTCAGTTCAAAGCTATTTAAAAATAGAAAATTTTGAAGCACTGAGAGGGATTCGAACCCACAAATTTCTGCATGACAGGCTTGTACACTAACCACTAGATGCTACAGTGCAACTAGATGTAAAGCTGTCAATATCAAGGCTCTGGGACTTCACTCATAATCGTAAATTTTTTTTGTCAATTACTCAGAAATGAGGGCCTACCATGGTAAATGGCTGCAGGGTGAGAGACCAGGGACCCTAACCTGCATCACTGTATAGATAGTTTCAAAAAGTTGATCACACCTTTGTGGATGCTTCGCCAGTAAGATAATACTCACAAGGGAACCTCCCCATCGCACCCCCCTCAGATTTAGTTATAAGTTGGCACTGTGGATAGGCCTTGAAAAACTGAACACAGATCAGTTGAGAAAACAGGAAGAAGTTGTGTGGAACTGTGAAAAAATAAGCAAAATATACAAACTGAGTAGTTCATGGGAAGATAGGCAACATCAAGGACACTGGGACCGCAGAAGCGCTGTGGTCTCGTGGTAACGTGAGCAGCTGCGGAACGAAAGGTCCTTGGTTCAAATCTTCCATCGAGAGAAAACTTTAATTTTTTATTTTCAGTTTGTGACAAACTCTTATGTTTTCATCACTTTTTTGGGAGTGATTATCACATCCACAAGAAAACCTAAATCGGGCAAGGTAGAAGAATCTTTTTACCCATTCGCCAAGTGTACAAGTTAGGTGGGTCGACAACATATTCCTGTCAAGTGACGCACATGCCGTCACCAGTGTCGTATAGAATATATCAGATGTGTTTTCCTGTGGAGGAATCAGTTGACCTATGACCTTGTGATCAAATGTTTTCGGTTCCCATTGGAGAGGCACGTCCTTTCGTGTACTAATCGCACGGTTTTGCGGTGTGGTCGCAAAACACAGGCACTATACTTATCACAGTGAACAGAGACGTCAATGAACGAACGGACAGATACTAACTATGCAAAAATAAAGAAGGTAAAATTTTCACTCGTGGGAAGACTTGAACCAAGGACCTCTCCTTCCGCAGCTGCTCACGCTACCACGGGACCACGGCGCTCCTGAGCTCACGTTCTCCTTGATGTTGCCTATATGGCCCATGGACTACTAAGTTTGTATATTTTGCTTATTTTCTCACAGTTCCACACAACTTCTTCCTGTTTTCTCAATTGATCTATGTTCAGTTTATCAAGGCCTATTCGCTGTGCCAAGTTATAACTAAATCTGAGGGGGGTGCGATGGGGAGGTTCCCTTGTCAGCTATCAGCCCTGGTACGGTAATTGGCACCAGCCATAGCGTAAGCACCCAAAATTTTCAGTTTACAGCAGAGATTTAGCTCCTTTATAATGAAACAAGCACTAACCAGATCAAAACTGACATTGTGACACAAGCATATGTTGGTATCCTTTGTAATAATCAATGCTGTAGGCTACTTTACCACTGAAGGGCTTACAATGATTTTTGCTGTATGATCTTCCTCTGAGAGCTCAGGATAGCCACTGAGGACAGTGGATAAGCTCAACACAGACATGTCCATTGTTCCTTAGATACAGTGTAAGAAAACAACTCAAAACACGCACCTGTGTGTACAGTAAACAGAACTACCTGGTGCAAGCTGTGTGGACGTCATTCCTTTGAACCAATCAATACACCACAACGGTGTGCAAGTCAAACTGATAAACATGTGGTGACAGCTTGAATAAATGTACAGCCGTGTGTCCTGTGCACAGTTGTTACTAAACACCTTGCAAATAGTGAAGACAATTATAGACCAGCCCAAAACAATGTAATTAAATACACACACTATGTGATCAAAAGTATCCAAACACCTGGCTGAAAATGACTTAAAAGTTTGTGGCGCCCTCAATTGGTAATGCTGGAATTCAATATGGTGTTGGCCCACCCTTGGCCATTTTTGTACCATCAGTGCTACTTTCAACATCAAGGTTGTGTACTAAACTTCCATGCTAAGTCACAACGAGCCTCACACTCCTGCACACTTCAGTAACAGAGAATGACCTGACAAGTAGAAAGCACCTGCATTGCATTTGTGAACTGGCCATACTTGTGGAACTGTAATGGGAAGGAAGGAAGGAAGGAAGGAAGGAAGGAATCAAGTAAGCAAGCCTGTATAGTACCAGTAGTGGTGCCTTAGTTCAGAATGTGTTCAACCCTCAGTGTTAGACTCATACTCTCTGGAACAAACTGAAAATGAATGGGAAACAATGCATCGCCTTCATCAGTGATTACTAAAATTGTGTAAAGTTGTTGACATGGGCATGATTTTTAGTAAAGAATCCAATTTTAAAATCTTCAATTCAGTAACTCATGTTTAGAATAGATTCAACGTCAGTAATGTAGTGCCTTAATACATTTTACGAGGCTATTCCAGGAAGCAAGGTTACAAGAATTTCTTGAAGTAAAAGAAATGTATTTATTTTAATAAAATTTACATGTAGTGTTGTATAGGTGTTGCATTATTTTTTGCTGTGTCTTACACATCTCCCGCCTTTTTCAGTCAGTTTTTCAATTTGATTTTCACCTCATCATTGAAAAAGTGTTTTTCGAGGTGTTCCTTGAATTTAGTGAACAGATTATAGTCACTAGTTGAAAGATCGGGGCTGTGAGAGGAGTGGTGTAGAGCATCCCAACCAAAAGAACTCAACTCATGTGTTGCACAAATGGTGTGCGGAGACTTATTCTCATGAAGGAGGCTGACTCCCATTGTCAGCGTCCCATGAAATTTTATTTTTGTGTGGCTCTGCAAAGTTTCTTCATGGTCTTAAAATATCTTGCCACATTTATTGCATCATCCCTTGCCAAATGAGCATAACCTCTTTTCTGTCACAAAACAGTGACACCACGATTTTCTTCACTGTTTGCTTAGTTTTGAATTTTTTGACTGAAGGAGAATGAGTGTGGTGTCGCTGCATTGATTGTCGTTTGCTCTCTGGAGTATGGTGATAAGTCGAAGTTTCATCTCCTGCCACTAAAGAATTGAGAAAAGCTTCACCTTCAGTCTCAAAATGGTCACGAAATTTACAAGTGGCACTGATTCTGTTCTTCTTTGTGTGCTTTCATAAGCACCTTGGGCACACATTGCACGCACAACTTGAGGTAATTTAGTCGATCACTTAATATTTCATGAACAGTTCATGAAACATTTGGACAAACTGCATGCAGATAAATTTCGAATGACGATCAGAGAGGTGGTGATCTTCAATTTTCTACACCTAGTCATCAGTTACAACAGACAGCATCCCACATCCATCTTCATTATGAATTTCCTTCCTTCCAGAATTGAAATTCTGTACCCATTTCATCACATGATACCTTGACATTACATCCTCTGTATAAACTAAAACAATTTTGTGATGAATATCAGCAGCGTTCATGCCCTTAGCATTTAGGTAGTGCGTCACAGTGCTCACTTGGCGCGAGCCGGTATGAGAATGCTCATTTCTAATAGATGAGCTACTAATGGTTGGGAGTGCCTATTCCTTCAGGAGTGTTCGTTCCTTCCACTAGCTTCCTGCTACACAGCAGTGGTACCAACATTCCCCATGGCCATGCCATGCTAAAGCTACATGCCTTGTAACATTAGTTTTCGGGTAACACTCGTATTTCCAGCACATGAGTCAAGTCACCTGAATAAATACATGTCAGAATATGACTCATAGAATACACAGTGCTTAGCTCAGGAAGATGTATTAGGCAATTACAAAACATAAATCAGCACTGAATTTAGCAGCCATGCATACAGCACTAAAAGTTGAGGTGGGCTGCCACAGTACAACTGCATGATCTTTGTCTAATTGAGGCTTGTGCCGCCTTTGTAATCAGTATTACGTATGGTGATCTTTTCCCCCCATCTCTCATTCTCACCAGTCCCCCATCTCTCTGTCAATCTTGTCTGCCCCACCATTGTCTCTGGGTCAGTCTGGTCTGATGCCCCTGCCCCCCTCCCCCTCGTCCTGTGGCAACGTTGTCTGCCCCTCCCTGGTCTCTCTGTCGGCCGCGTCTGCCAGCCCGCGGTCTCTCTCTGTCGGCCGCGTCTGCCAGCCCGCGGTCTCTCTCTGTCGGCCGCGTCTGCCAGCCCGCGGTCTCTCTCTGTCGGCCGCGTCTGCCAGCCCGCGGTCTCTCTCTGTCGGCCGCGTCATCTTCTCCTCCCCCCTCCCCCTTCCACTCCCACTCCTCTTCCCATATCCCCCATCCTCTCAGTGTGTCTCATAGTGCTGCTTGCCTCGTATCTGTCGATTCACCTCCTCCCCACACCTGTGTCCTTTCAGCTAACACCCTCACCCTTTAGCCTTTCTCTTTCCTGTGTGTCTCAAGTCTTCCTCAGTTTGACTGAAATTATTCCAGAAGTTTTGTAGTTGATGTTTATCATACATACAAATATTATTAGTAGTAAATGTAAAAGGTGCGCATTATTCAGGTGAGCCACAGGTGTTACCAAAAAAACGATTCCATATAGACAAAACATAATTTATATTATGTTTGTTTTTCCAGTGGTGCTGAAGTGAGTGATTGTGGACAGTGGTTGATTATTACACCTCAGAAGGATTGCAGAGATAATTTGTTATTTTTCTGTGACCTCGACATTTTGCCCAATGGAAAAATATCTGGAAAGCTTCCACTGACCCAAGTTGTACATAAATTTGAAGCAGATTATGAGGTTAGCTTATTTCTTTAGAAAACAAATAACAAATCACTTACTGTATTATGAAATATTATGTTTTTATCTCTCTGCTATTTTCTTCCTTAATGTAATCATGACCATATTGTTTTTTGTGGATACAGTATGTTACAAATGAAGGGCCAGAATGTATTTTCCGCACCAATAAGGATGCTCCAAATTACCGTCTTGTGAAAATAAATTTCCTGGATCCAGTGCAAGAGAAATGGACAACACTGATAAAGGAGCATTCTAAAGATGTTTTGGACTGGGCTAGTCCTGTAAATCAAGACAAATTAGCTGTTTGTTACATCCATGATGTTAAGGTTAGTCACTATAAGAATGTGAATACTTTGTTTGTAATTGTGTTACATATTGGTAGGTACACGTAATCTTGGTTCCACCACCAACACTGCCAATGATCTCTTAAGATCCTCTGCTGCACTAAATATATTTCTTAAGAGTCAGTGTTGCCAGTTTATTCTGCATATGATTATATCATCTCCAAAAATTCATGTCTCTCCTGCCCTCTATTTTACCTACAATACCCAAATGCACACACATATTCTTGATACCTCATGTCATAAGTGTGTGTTACAATTCTTCTGCAAACGGCTACTGCCTGTTTCAGAACTTGTCATTGCAATATGTCACTTTTGATTACATTACATTAGAATTATACCATGGATTCCACAGATAGTGGAGTTCGGTATGTACAAGGAAATCATGAAAGACTTGAATTGTATTCAGTTTGAATCAGCGCTACGAAATGACTAAACATTATGGAAAAAAATATTGTAACATAGTTCTTAATTCCAATTATAAATTAGCCTAAAACATTGTTGTTAAGAATTTGTGTGAAGATATTTTTCAGTAGGTTGGGAGTTCTTCGAAAGTTCTTTAAATTACTCTTAAATTCTGTCACACTTTGTACATAACAATTCATATGCTCTGTATAATTGAGTACACAAGTAGCCATGTATCTGACCCCTTTCTATACTAATGTTAATTCTTTGAAGTATTTGTAGAGATTGTTTTTGACTGTAGTGTTATATTCATGCTTTCTGATATTTATTTGTGAAAAGAAAATATTGGTAATGACAAAGGACATTAATAAATGTATAAATATCAAGAGTAGTTGTCAAAATACAGAGTTTTTTGAAGTGGTTTCTGCCGAGTGCTCTAGAATTAGCGCTAGATGGAATTCTTTTGATACATTTATTGAAATTCTGTCCTTATAAGATGAGTTTTCCCAGAAGAATGGTGTAACACATTGTGAATGTGAAAAATAACTAGTTTCATCATTTTGGAATTGTATACAGCAATGAAAGGTGTACCGCAAATGTTGTTGAACTAAAGTTCTTAATTCTAGGCAGTGGCTTTTTCATCTCTAGTTGTGATCTATCTGCAGTTCCCAGCTTCCACTTCTTGTATTTCTTTGTTTGACAAGACTATTTTAATAGCTTGTGGAGTTCTATGAGAATTACAGAACTGTGTACCAAGTCTTGTCAAAATTCAGTGATCATCCATTTGCATTCCTCCATCTTTTGTTTTCGAATATTTCATTAGCTGCCTTTTCAGGAAGGGTCCTGGTGTTACTCTTACACTTAAGAGGCTCATTTCAAAAGTTCTGCACACTATGCACCCACAGGAAGTTGAAATTCATGTCAGTGGTGAGTGAGATTTTAGGTGTGACCGTTGTATTTGTTTGCTGGTTCATATGGCTGTATCACGAGTAATTCGGTTTGAAGCTGAAACAGTCAGGCTGTATTGCACATAGTGATCAGCCCTCCTACATCAATATTGAATCCTTGCATGCAAGGAACATGGAAATTTACAACACTTTGGGAGAGGTGTGTGGGAATAGTGTAGTGGATCATAGCACAGTACTCCAGTGGTCTGCTTGTTTCCATGAAGATCTGGTAAGCAGTAGGATAGTCCAAGAAGTGGGAGGCCATCATCTGCAACAGACTACACCTCTCAGGTTATTTCTAATGACATTTTGAGAGGGGATTGGAAAAAAAAAACTACAGGAAATTGCATATGAGGGCAGAATTTGTCACTTAAGTTCATAGAAACATTACTGAAAAGTTGAAGATGAGAAAAGTTTCTGCCAGATGGGTTCCCTATGATCTGAGTGAAGAGCAGAAAACTGTTGGAAAAGAATCTTAGAATAATTGCTTCATTGTTATTGAACAGAACAGTTTCTGAAAAGGGTTGTTGACTGATCAAATGTGGAGACAAGGTTTTGAGCCAGAACTGAAGTCTGTTGTCACAGTAGAAGAGTTTTGACTTTTCACACGTGAAAAAATTCCACTGCCAACAACCAGACGTGAAACTGGTGGTGATCTTTGTGTATGACGTTGCAATGTCCCAAGGTGTGTGTGACTGTGAAACCTATCAGAGTAATGGACCTATCCCGACTGTCACACTCCCCATAAGACTCCATGTCAACTGTAAATTACGCAATGGAGTAACTATCTTGAAATCTTCTAACATAGAATCATAAGGTGGCAAATTGCAATTGCCCCTAAAACCTCCTGATGTGCGTCTGTTGGCAGCTTAGTCCCCGCATACTCCACCAGTCTCCCTCCCTCCCCCCTCCCTCCCCCCTCCCTCCCCCCTCCCCCCTCCCCCTCCCCCCTCCCCCCTCCCTCCCCCCTCCCCCCCCTCCCCCCTCCCTCCCCCCTCCCCCCCTCCCTCCCCCCTCCCTCCCCCCTCCCTCCCCCCTCCCTCCCCCCTCCCTCCCCCCTCCCTCCTCCCCTCCCTCCCCCCCTCCCTCCTCCCCTCCCTCCTCCCCTCCCTCCCCCCTCCCTCCCCCGCTCTCCCCCACCCCCATCGCCACCCCCACCTGCCTGTACACTACTATCCCCCTTCCTATACCCCTCCCCCTCCAGATTGCTGCTTGCCTCCCGTGTGATGTTGCATATTGGTCCGAGATGCTGGAGTTGGTAGTCGTGTGTGTGTGACACATGTGCTTGCTTCCTTTGTGTGTGTGTGTGTGTGTGTGTGTGTGTGTGTGTGTGTGTGTGTGTGTGTCTGAAAGCTATATGTGAGTATCTTTTGATTGCGCCTATCTGCAACTTGGCATGTCTTCTTTACAGTAAGTAGCAATCTGTCTTTTCTTACATTGCTGCTATTCTTACCTGGAGTTTCATTGTTTGAGTTTTGCTGAATGGCTTTTTTCCATCCTACAACCCTGTGAAGTTCTTCTTTGTTACTCTTCTCTATAGCATTACTCTTCCTAGTGTCCATTCTTTATGCACCGCATTCAAACTGCAACTAATTCTGAGCCACAATGTATCAATGATTGTCCATGCAACACCATACGGATTGTTGATATAGCATCGAATGCCCCAGTTTCTTTCCTCTGATACAGTTACATTTATTCCTGTTGATCCCACTTCATCAATCATCCTGATGTACTTTGGTGTTTCATTTTCTACATCTGCCTGTGCCACTTGAACTTTCTATCCTTGTTCACTCACAACCATAACCTACTTTGCCCATTTCTGTATCATTTCTATTTCCTTTACACCATTCCTGCCACAGTGGACCCTTGCTCCATCTTTCTGCACCAGATTAGTAAAGTATTCTTTTCCCTGGCTGAAACCCAGCCCCACATCCTTTTTCTCAAATGGTGCCTAGACCATGGGATCCCTCCAAATGACCTAATTGTAAAGATTCCTTTCTCTAAATCCCACCCTTACTTTCACAATGACACCTTTTCAGATTGCACTAGTCCCTGGGTCTTATGAACGTGATATTGCAAAAACACTTCTCCATGGCACAGGCATCCCAGAACCACCTATGCTCCCTCCACAAGAAACTAGTACTCTGCAGTCTCTACTCCATACAGCACAGCTCTGGAATTCAGTACCTTGCTATCCACCACATGGAGGAGCATTCCTGATGCGACCTCCATAAGTTATCCAACCTGCTGACGTCCTACTGCCCCCTCGGAACACCACTACCCAACACCTATTGTTTCCACGGTGTTCCTCCTCATCCACCCCTCATAACAGCTAAACCCTGCCTAGCTGTCCTTTGCAACTTGCCACAGCTCCCCAAGACTCCATATCAACCCTCTACCAAATCCAAATGCAGAGTCAAAACACTCCTCTGACACTGTTGTTAAGCTTTCCACCAAAACCCTCAGCTCCACACAAGTTTCAGTTCTGTGCAAAGGCCTCACGTTTAGCCCTGCACCCAAATTTAACCATACTGGACTTGTCAAAGACCTACTCTTGTTCTCCCGATCCCTACAGTGGAAGCACTTCTGTGCCACCAATCCTTCCAACCAGAACCACCCTATTTCCAACATTGAACCATGCCCCCCTCCACCCACCCACCCACCCACCTAACCACCAGCTGGTCACCTTCCAAGAATTCCTTACTCTAACTTAGCCTCACCAACCTTTCCAAGGTCCCGTCCTCAGAACACCAGCCTTTCAGTAGAAGAAAGAACAGCCATACACAACCTCAAAACAAATCCTGACCTAATCATCCTACTTTCAGACAAAGGTTCCACCACTGTTGGCATGAATTGCAATGACTACCTGGTAGAAGGCCTCCGCTAATTATCTAACTCCTCCATCTATAAACTCTAGCAGAGTGATCCCATCCCAGAAGTCCAGCAAATTCCAACCCCTACTTAAAGTGCAATGCCCTTCTCAGAACATCTCCCCTGAATCCATTTCCCTCCTCACACCTATGACACCTCGGACACCCACCTTCTACATGCTCCCCAAAATCCACAAACCCAACTATCCTGGTTACCACATTGTTGCTGGTTAATTGCCCGTAATCTGGTCTCCCATGTCAAAGACACTAACCACTTCCTTCAGACTCTCCACCAGCCCCATCCCTTTACCTCCTGAATCCCTACTCGTCACTGTTGACTCCACCTCCCTATACACCAACATCGCTCATGCCCATGGTCTTGCTGCTATTGAACACTAATTTCCCAAACGTCCTTTAGATTCAAAATCCATTACTTCATTCCTTATACACATTACTAGCTTCATACTAACCAACTACTTATTTGAAGGGAAAGTATATAAACAAATCTGTGGCACATCCATGGGCACCCACATGGCATTGTCCTATGACAACCTTTTTATAGGTCATGTAGAGACCTTCCTAGCCTCTCAAAACACCAAATCCCTAATCTGGTTCAGGTTCATTGATGATAACTTCATGATTTGAACACCCTATCTTCATTCCTTCACAACCTTACGTTCTCTCCCACCTTCCTAGATGTAGATCACCTCCTCCCTGATGGTTCCATCTGCACCGCTGTCCGAATTTAACCCACTGACCACGAACAGTACTTGCATTTTGACAGCTCTCATCCCTTTTATACCAAAAAATACCTCCCATATGCCTGGCTTCCTGAGGACCAAGTCCTTCACAGACAGGCACTATCCCCCCAGATGTATTCTGCAAACAGATCTCTAGTGTCATTTCCCCTCACACCCCCAACCCTCGCACCACCCCAAAGAATCAGCCACAAAGGAGTGTCCCCTTCATCAACCAGTACCGTACCTTACTGGAACAACTGAATCACATCCTTCACCAAGTCTTTTATTACCTATCACTGTGCACTGAAATGAGGGAAATCTCACCCAAGAAGTAGAACGATATCTAGTGTGCTACTGCTCTCAGTAATGAACTCCGCATAATCAAGGAGACTACTGCAATATGGCTTCCTTTCTTCCACTCCTTGTGGAAGGAGTCCACAGTTGTATGTCACCTGTGGGTTGATCGCACTAGGCTCACCCATTGTTTTCTCTTGTAAGAGTCATCCACACAATGTGACTGTGGAGTGAGACTGACTGTATTCCAAGTATTAGTGGAATTCCCTTTCTTTTTCCACTTCGTTAGAAGTACAGCCTTCTGGATTCCTTGCCCTCAATATCGGCAGATGATTCATCGTTGGTTGAACTGGTCCTCGGTTTACTTATTGAAAGTGGTATTGATTCTCAGTTACAAGGTTTTGCTTTAATTCTAGAGCAGCAGGAACAGGATGGTTGTGGTTGGGCACTCTCTTCATGTCTCTTGGGTCTGGGATCCATGACCACTTCTCCATGCAAAGACTCTTCTTTTATCCCTCTTTCATTCCAGTGTTTAGATTTATCCTATCCTTTTATACCGACTACTGTGTGAGTTTTAGCTTCTGTGCTTTGACTGCTGACTAGATCTGCCCACTTTTAGCGGACACCTCTTATCTCCCACTAGTAACTTTGGAATCGCGGGACTGACAGTGCTGCTGTTTAGTGCTACAACTCCCCTCAATCAATGAGTCAGTCGATCATGGTCATAATGAATAACAAGAATCTTACTTGTCAGGATTCTGACACCTCTGAATGCCATGTTGTCTTGAACCAATGTCTTGTCTCCATCTACAATTGACCGTGTCCCTTTTTGTTCCACCAGCTCCCAACTTGACAGTTTGCACCAATCTGTCCGCAAATGCCAATCAGGAAAAATGTTACTCTTTTCCACCAATAGCATATGAATGCCACCTTTAACAAATACCCATCCTGGAATGTTCGTAGTCACAGACCAATCAGAGCACATCTTCCTCACTTGTTGATAGTAGAAATTCCTGACTGATTTCAGTCGACAATGGCTGAATCAGAGCATAGTTAACTCTTCAGAGGTCCCTGAGGCCAAGTCACGTTACAAGACTTGTACTTTTCCATCATAAATTGTGGTGTCCAAGCAAGCACTTGAAACTCTAGCCCTCATCCATCTCAAGAGGCTAGTTTTGCCTCAGGCTGCATGAGCTTCCTTCAGTGGCCACTTGATATGTGCAAGCCAACACAAAGCTTTAAGTGCCCATCACACACCTGCTGCATTCAGAACAGTGTGCGGGCTATGCATTTCTCACATATTTACAGACTGGAACTATTAGTCTCTTTACAGATGACCACTGAAGAAGGGGGGATTCCCCTTTATAACTGTGTAACAAGACTTTAAGCAGATGTAACTGAAGTGTCCTGCCTATCACAAGTCCTGACATGGGCAGATAAATTTAGTATAAATGGAAGGAGGCAAGCCAGAAGTCTTGTAACCTTCCAACATGAATGGAGTTATAACTACAGATAGGGCACCACAAGAGATGTCTGTAACAGGCACCTACTGCCGGCTGTTTCTGCAAAATGTTCTGTACCTTAAAGTTCGTTGAAGGCCTGAAATGCTAGCAGCTGCTGGCCTAATTTTGCATGATGATGATTAAAGACTGCATATTGCTCTACCAGTGACACGCACACTCGACAGATGTGGATTGCAAATACGTCCACATTCACCATTCTGATAAGAGTCCTCCAGACTTTGACTTGGTTTCCTAAGCTGAAAGAAAACTCCATGGAAAATGTTTTAATTGGACTGAAGAAGCTTTCGTTGAGGTGACGAGAGTAATCGGTCAGCTCAACAGCGAAGGTGATGTGTTTGGAACACAGAAGTTGCCAAAATGTTGGGTAGCTGTTGTAAGCAAGAATGAAGATTAAAGCCTTGAAGGTATTTTGTAAAATAAATTTTCTTCAAATCCTTCTTACAGTGTGCAGAATTTTCGAAATGATCCTTGTATCTCAGCTGTAAAAGGGACAATTTTTCTCTTGTGAAATTGTGTGTGGAAAGTGATCAGAAACAATACAGGTCCAAAATTAAACCCTGTAGAACATCCTGTCTTATTGCATTGGATTCTGAGTGGCTAATGTTGCTTGATTGTTATGGAACTAATACCATCTGCTTTCTGTAATTGAAATGAAATAAAAACTATGAACCTGCTATGCCTAGAATTCCATTATTATCTAACGTTTGTTTGGGGAGATAATGGTTTATGCAGTCAAAAGCTGTAATGAAATATGGTATGTGAACTTCTCGAATGTATTTTTTTTTTTAAAATGTCAGGGAACACACTGCGCCACAAAATCAAAACAGTGTTTTGTATATTACAGTATTTGCGTGCAAAAACTATGCATCTGGTGTGGTTAACTATTGTGCTTTACATGGAGATCTGTGTCTCCTTGTCATAATGGGGATTGTCATATGAATTGCGCTTCAAAAGACTTTCCCAGCAGTTTTGTACTATTCTTCATTACTCTTGTACAGGTGAGACATCTGGGACTTAACTTGCTATAATGAGTTGTTAAGTGTGGTAAGATCTGGGCATCATGGTGGTTATTTCAGTGGAGCAGTAGGTGTTACTGCATTGCATTCAATCCAGCAGCCTTGAAATTTCTCATCAAGGAAAGATAATAGAAGAAATTCAGAAGTTGATGTACGAAAAGTTTAAATCTATTTATGAGAGTTCTGCACTCACAGTGTCAGTTAGCCATCGGTCACTGTGGATCTATATAGTTTGATACATTGGGAGTATAATACAGGAAATGAAAAGAAATGGCAGAGATAAGTGAATGTGCAAGGAAAGATTACAGCATGGTGAGGAATATGGGCAAATAATATGAAACAAGGAAACATAGGGAAAAAAGTGATACACCAAATACAAGGAGTGGTAATAAAAAAACCCTCTCCAACTTGATTTTCTGTGGTTTTCCTAAAATTGACTCTCCCCAGTAACCTCTCCACCCCACCCCGGGGTAACCTCTCCACCCCACCCACCTTAATCCTTGGAGTTTATATAACTGTTACTACAGATACTAATTTTTGGAGAATTTTAATTTTTGACTTCTACCTTAATTCTCTGCAACATAAAGTGAAATATTGTCTGGAATTATGCCAATACTGTATTGTTGCCATAACGCATATGAATGTGTGTATTTTATATCATGTTACAGAGTGTGCTACAATTGCACGATTTAAATAATGGTAGTTTGCTGAAAACATTTCCCCTTGATGTGGGCACTGTTACGGGTTATTCGGGAAAGAAGAAACATTCAGAGATGTTTTACCAGTTTACATCATTTCTAACCCCTGGAATTATATATCACTGTGATCTCACAAAGGAGGAACTAGAACCATCTGTAAGTTGTTTTGCAGTACAGATTTGGTCATTGCCTTATTTAATAGCATGGTTATATTCCTAACATTTGGATGACTTCACTTCTAGGTCTTTAGAGAGATAAAATTCCAGGGATTTGATCCCAGTCCATATGAAACTAAACAAGTATTTTTTTCAAGCAAAGATGGCACACAAGTTCCAATGTTCATCGTCCATAAAAAGGTATGTACAACTTGAATTACACAGATTAATTTTGATTATCTATGCATTTTGGCTTCCAGCACTTACCTATAGGATAGAAAGTGAATTCAAACATTCCTTCCTCAGAATGGAGAAAGGGACATTGATTTTATTTTACCTTGTTGGCACAGTAGAAGTGTGTGTGTGTGTGTGTGTGTGTGTGTGTGTGTGTGTGTGTGTGTTGGCAGTACTGGAATTTCATCTCCTGAAGATGTGTTGGCCAGCCTTGTTTTTCCCCTTAGGATTTTTTTTATGGTATTCTAAAGTGGATTTTCCTTTTGAAATGAAATGTACCTATACATTTTGTTATCTACACATTTCATAATGTTTTGCAGTTTGGATTTATACAGTTTCATCATCATCATTTGCAAATAATTTCATTAGAACTGTACAAAGTACTCTGGAGGTGAGCATTTGCCTTCATTTGTGCCGAGATTTCTTTCATTCTCTTAATTTGATCTTCCTGTCATGTGATCATTTGCAAATAATTTCATTAGAACTGTACAAAGTACTCTGGAGGTGAGCATTTGCCTTCATTTGTGCCGAGATTTCTTTCATTCTCTTAATTTGATCTTCCTGTCATGTGATCAGTGTTTTCACAAATCGTGCTAGTTGGCATGGAGGAGAATCTTCCTCATTGAGGTCCTTCATCACATTTGAGCTGAGAATATGTTCTAAGATTTTACATCAGATGTCAGCAATTTGTTTTCTTGAAGAGAGATGTGACCTGTGCTTCCTTCAGACTACTGGGCACAGTATTTTGTTAAAGGGCTCTATGATAAATTATAGGTAAGGGGGGCTAACTCGGCTTCAAATTCAGCATAGTGTCTGATACGGAATTCCATCGGGTCCTGGAACTTTGTTCAGTTTTAACGATTTCAGCTTTTCCAGTGCTGTTGGTGCAAATATCTATTTCACTCGTCTGTTAAGTGGCACAAGAATTTAATTATGCAATACTCCTAGGTTTTCCTTTGTAAAGCAACATTTGAAAGAGGAGTAGACCACTTCTGCCTGTAGTTTTCTACCGTCAGTTTGTTCCTATCTCGACTGCGAGTGATGGAACATCAACAGGGTTGCCACACATTCTGGAAATCAGGGAATTTCAGATTTCAGAGAAATCTGGGAAATTTGAAAAAAAATAAAAACACTGGAAAAATCTCATTTTTGTCTTAGTACATGAAACGGATTTTTAACTGATGTGTAATGCATAGTCACTGGCTAGGTGCAGCCGAATACATGCGCTGCTTCCCTACACCCTCATTACTACTGCTTCTCCCCTTCCTACCACTTCCTTCAGCTTGCAGTCATTGCTGACACCACTTTGTGCCACTAGCCTAGCAGCTGCTGATGTGAGGCAGGGTGGTGTGAGGAGTGGAGTGGTTTGTTTGGATCTGAATCTCAGACTGTAGACACAGTGGCTGGAGATGGTGGTCATATGTCCATGAGTTATGTCTGAGTGATTGCGAGAGTGCGTGTGCGTGTGCTCGTGCTCTCGTTTTCTGACAAACACTATAACTGAAATTTTAGTTGTGAGAGTGTGATTGTCTTTTATACCTGCTTGTCTGCAGCTCAGAAATCATCTTTATGATTAATTGCTACTTATCCTTGTTATTATTGATTCTCAGAGTATTTGAACAAGTTATCTGTTGCTTGGATTGATCACCATGGTCTCATTTCAACAACATGCTGTTTATGGCTCATGAATAGCTGGCCACACTAGTGGACTTCTGCGATGGGCCAAAACCACAGGCAGTTTCTGTGGGTATCTGTAATGAATTGGGCGTACTAATCTGCAGCCATTTGCTTCCCACTAATGTGCAGGCCCTGCCCGTCAGATCTAGTCTCACCGATCTGCCTGCAGGCCTGGTCTATTTGTGTGTGACACAATACGGTGGACTTCCATAGTTTATCCATAGACCCTGGACTGTGGTGCTCCTCAGCAAGCCAGAGGCCATCAGCACTGGATTTCAGGAATTGCGACTGTCTCACCACAAGTACACTGTACAGTGTCGCATTTTATAGACATTTTATTTGTTCTAGTACATTTTGGCATTTAAAAAGTAGTTTATATGTTGGAAAGTATGGACAATAAGAAGAAGAAAATTGTCAGTCGCTAGTAGTTTGTATACTGTGTACTATATATTTCTCAAAAGAAAAATCACAAAAAACTGTAAAATAATAGATTAATACAGTGGGTAATAACTGACAGTAATGAAAATAGTAGAACCAACATTTTATTGGCAGTCACCTAGTGTTGGTTTACACAATTCTTCCGTGCCCTATACACTTCTTTCAAGAGGGCTACTTTTTTTCTGAGGTTATATCTGAAATCGGTGAAGGTATTTTAAATCTGTCTTGAGACTCCAAGGAAATGTATGTTTTTGTCACCAAATGTGTTTCGTTTCAATAAAGAAAAATATCAGTTGTCATACCATTGGGCTTGCTCTATCCATCTAAAAACAGTTCATTGCAAAAGATGTTGATGTTAGTACTTAAGATGTTCGCTCACATCAGGAAATGCCATAGGCTTCAAAGATTTTTTTAATGTACTTCCTCGTTTTCACTCTTGTTTCTTTTACCACAGCTGCCAAGAGTGATTGTCAACTTACATCTTAACTTACCTCGATATCTCAAAATTTGTCAGGGAAAATCCTAAAACTTGTCGGGAAATCGGGGAATTTCACTTAGGGAAGCTTGTGGCAACCCTGATAAACTTTGATGCAACTAATGACCTGTGTATATGACCAGAATATTTTTGGGTTTCGTGAACAATCATTCGACAGTATTGTGCTATGGTAGTCATTGAAGGTTGGCATTGCTCTCTTGACAGCCAAACATACTTTATTCAGCATCTCTATTTATAACATAATATGCTATGTTTTATACCTCTTATGCAGTAGTCTTTGTTTTTTAGGACTTTTTACCATGAACATATGCCATGGAGAGTCCCCTCCATCATATATTTGTCCACTGTGTGTCTGTCCGTCTGTGCTGTGTGTCTGTCCGTCTGTGCTGTGTGTCTGTCCGTCTGTGCTGTGTGTGGTCAGCTACTCTTTTAAAGTTGAGCCATAATTCCTTAACATGCTCTTGTCCTCCAGTAAAAGTTGAAAGTTCCTCATTGAGATATGATGCTACTGCTTTTGTGCAGCTGTCAGACTCTCATAAGTTATTTAGTTTGCCATGCCAGAATTGCTGTTGCTTCAAAGCTGTTGCTCGTGACTGTTATGATTGAGAGTGAAACTTTAAACATCATAAACTCAGTGATAAAGAGAAGAGACATTATTCTATGTGTATTCGTATAACACCCACAGAAATCAGAGTTACTGCTTTGTAGAAACTCCTGTGCTGTTGCTTTAGAAAACTTTCATGTCACAAAGAAATTGCCAAGATGAGTACAGTGTGTGGTAGGTGACTGAAACGAGATTTGATGACTATGGAATATGCAATAGTGTATCATAGTGCAAGCCACAATAGTGCAGCTCTCAATCATTTGAAAGCTGTAAAAATTCATTTTTGTTGTGTCATTTTAGATTATTAACTTTTTAACTATAATCCAATTAGAATTACTTTTCAATTGATGTTTCAGCATGTTGAGTGATAAGGGGCAGCCACCAGCCAATCGTACTTCTTTCTTTAGTGCAATGTACTCACTGTGTTGACTGTTTTGTATGTTATTTACTGTGCCTTGTGAAGTGTGGCTGGCTGCATGCTGGCAACACTCTCCCATGCCACTGCGATGTGTCAATAAAGTAATTTTAATTGGAATGTATTATCTATATAACTATTGTCGAAAGTTGTTCTGAGTATTTCCCACATGAAGGATCAGTATAACTTTTTAAAAAATATTCTAGGGTCTAGTGCAAGATGGAAGCAATCCATGTCTGCTATACGGTTATGGAGGTTTTAATGTCAGCATTCAACCGACATTTAGTGTTACAAGACTGGTGTTCATTCAGCACTTTGGGGGTATATTGGCTGTAGCTAATATTAGAGGCGGAGGGTAAGAAAGAATGATATTATCTATACTGCATAAATACTCCTTTGTGTTTAAGATGTTTGAGTAATTTCTCTTCTTTCTTTTTTTCCTTTCAGAGAATATGGGGAAGCTTGGCACAATGCTGGTAGACTTTTCAACAAGCAGAATGTGTTTGATGATTTCCAGTGTGCTGCTGAGTATCTTATAAAAGAAAAATTCACATCAAGTAACAAACTTACTATTCAGGGTGGTTCTAATGGAGGACTTCTAGTAGCAGCATGTATAAACCAAAGACCAGAGCTTTTTGGTGCAGCTATAGCTCAAGTTGGTGTTCTTGATATGCTGAGATTTCATAAGTTCACAATTGGTTATGCGTGGGTGTCGGACTATGGCAGTTCAGATGACCAAAAACATTTCGAAAATCTGCTTAAATTTTCACCTCTTCATAATGTGAAAGTTCCAGATGGAGATGGAACACAGGTAATTTTTTGTTAAGTTCATATAAATTTTAAACATGTGTTTATTCTTGAGACTAACTCTTTGTTCAATTAATTAGTATAATATTGCTTCCGGTTATTTATTTTATTGTGAACTACCAAAGTATCAAAGCAGTTTAGCAACAAATCTATACTTCCACTTTTCATGAAGTATGTAATTGTACTGTTTTTATTAGTTGTACTAATAGTCGGACTTGTGGTTCAACAGTATTAATAAAAAAAAAATTAAGCTGTTCAATCAAATCACACATGGAAGGGATATAGTTGTTATTCCCATGTGCTTTCAGGGAGTGGAACAGTAGAGAAATAGTCTGTGTTTCTGTGAGATGTCTGCTAAACATTTAAGTGTGAATTGAAGGCTAATCACGTAGATGCAGATGAAAATTGAAATGCATAAGCATAGGGGATACTGCTGCTGTTAATAGGCATACTGTACTTACCCTATTATAAGATAAGACTTTTCCTCAAATCCCTCATTCAAAAAACATAGGATTGTCTTATATTTGTGGATTAAATTATTGCTACTAAGGGCAACGTTTTTACATTGTTTGAGACTATATATAGGGGTTGTTCTACATTTGCTGATAAAGTTTTGGTTTATGAGGTCACATGCAGATTTATTTTGAAGAATTCGGAAAGGCAGGGCTGGACAAATGATATTAGTGTTCTAACAAGGTCAGGATTTCCCAATATGATGAAGTGCTCGATGCAGTATTGATTGCTCAAACAGTCACGTGATATTTGACTTATATGGTACTAGTGCAAGGGGTACACAACAAAAGATGAACTAGCCTCTACAACAGTTTATTGCTCTGCTTTAAATTTGACAGTTTTGTGAAACACAGGAAGAAACATAATTCAATGCTATCATCTTACAAATGCTTCTTGTATTTGAACAGGTTTGTAATTAAAGTTCTCATATATGTATGGATACTGTATACAAATGTTAGTGATTCTTTTTAAGGAAGGTAACATTCATATTAAGTGGGTTGCAAAAGAAATTCCATCGCTGTTGATGTACTATAATACAGTGTAAACACATTACTAACTTTTAATCACCTTTAGGACTTGATGAAGACGTTCAGAAGAAACAAGAAGGAAAATTAATCCAGAATGACATGGCTAACAAAGAAAATAAATCATATTAAACTGAAAGAAATTGTTATCAAAAGAATAAATTACAGTGGCAAGACCCAGCATGGAGATAATACCAACAGACGTCAGTAGATTGCGAGACGAGGGCTAGTTTGAGAACATTGACTGAAATGTGATTGGGACCTTTCATTTATCTATTATTTACTGTTGTTAACATGTGACCTGCGCCCAATAAGATATTGCTGTCCATGTTTCACAGTTGCTCAACCAAAGCTGCGTGAAACGATTAAGAGTGGGAACAGTGACCAGGGTGTATATGACCTGGGACAACTGGGAGATCAGGGAAAAACCCAGGAATTTTTTACAATTCCATGACTTTTTCATTGTTTTAGTTTTCAGTTAAATTTTTGTAACTTTGACTGGTAAGAACTAACACTCTAACAAATGATATTACTGTTTCTCACTACTACAGTATAATACTGCAGCAATAATACATGAACAAGAGGGAAAAAATGAAATAAAACTTAAGTTGCAAAGGAAATGCGCCATATACAACAACAAAACACAGCGTTCACACAAGCGTCTGCTAACACCAAAATGAGTCGAAGGCTTTAGGAATACTGTGCAATGCTTCATAACAACAAATTGCCTCTGATGAGCGTGATGTCACATCTGTTTAGATTTGATTCGTCGAAGCAGTTGAAAGTGAGCTCACGCGTATGCACACTTGAGTTGCGTATGGGTAGTATCTTCTCCCGCTTCTGGCTACAGAATTGTGGCTGTTAGCTGTATAAGCAATAACAGGCAGCCAGATGCTGTCTGGAAAAATTTTACTGGTGCGCCTAAGCTGTCATTCACGTATGTGCAACAGGCCCGGAACTAGGGGGCGGGGGTAAAACGGGGTATCTGCCTCGGGCGACAATTTCACTGGGGGTGGGGGCACCAAATTCATAGTATTGAGGAAAAAGACCTTGTTTCACAAAGCGCCTATCATTCAGCGCACGTTGGTCTATCAGTTATTCATATGATTTTGAAATGTATCCCTTTTGGTTTTTGAACATTTTTGAACAAATTCTAAGTTGATTTCTGAATGAATCGTAAGTTGATTTTTGAATGCGTGCATAGTGTACGTGATGTCTGCCAGGGGACTCCCCATCACATTTAGAAATAAACTTTCCTGCAGTTGAAATAGCTGTGTTCTCATTCCCACCATCACCTCAACCTTAGTCACAAAATATTTGGAGAAAATGGCCAAATATTTGTAACACAATGAAGAAATAAATTTCGCAGATGTGCTATTACCGTAAGACGAACAGAAATAGTGGTACCACTGATGACAGAGTTGGTAAGCAAAAAGCGTAGAAAAGAAAATGATCTGTAAATTAATGTGAATCAGTTCTTTTCGTTTATTTTATTTCTCTATGTATTATCAAAATGTAGACCATCAATAAATGACATAAGTTTAAAACGGGTATAACGTTAACTTTCTACAGGTGCTTTGTCAGCAGAACACTTCGTAATTTTGATTAGTCAGAATATGTTAAAAATAAAGTTTCCTCAAGGAGTCTCTTTAAAGAAGCGGAGGCCAGCTTATACTTCGATAAATATGGTACAATGAGTCTGTGTCTGTGTAGGTATAGGGGTGCTGATTTAATTCCTTCACTAGCAAAAATTAAGTCTAGGCTGTATTCCTACTGCCAAGGACTACTTTCTTTTCCAGAACATCTCCTCAGAACATATTTCCCTCCTCACCCCTCTGATACCCCGGACTTCTACTTCTATGTGCTGCCCAAAATCCGCAAACCCAACAATTCTGGACATTCTATTGCGGCTGGGTATTGTGCCCCCCAATGAAAGAATTTTGGCACTCATTGACCAACACCTTTAAACAATTGCCTGTAATCTGGTCTCTGATGTCAGACACCAACCACTCCTTCACCGACTCTCCACCAACCCCATTCCTACACCTCCTGGATCCCTACTCGTCACTTTTGACTCCACCTTGCTATACACAATCATCTCTCATACCCATGGTCTTACTGCTATTGAACACTGCCTTTCTTAACATCCTTCAGACAAAAAACCATTACCTCATTCCTCATACACCTTACTATCTTCATCCTTACCCACAACTACTTCTTATTTGAAGGGAAGGTATATAAACAAATCTAACACAGCCATGGTCACCCACAGGGTGCTGTACTAGGCCAATCTTTTTATGGGCAGTGTAGATGAGATTGTCCTAGCCTCTCAGAACACCAAACCCTTAGACTGGTTCAGGTTCAGTGATATCATTTTCATGATCTGGATGTAGTGCCAAGACATCCTATCTTCATTTCTTCGCAACCTCAACACCTTCTCTCCCATCCACTTCATGTGGTCCTCCTCAACAAAGTGTGCCACCTTTATAGATGTTGACCACCTTCTGATGGCTCTATCCGCACCTCTGCCCACATTAAACCCACCAACCTCCAACAGTACTTGCATTTTGAGAGCTGTCATCACTTTCACACCAAAAAATCCCTCCCATATAGCCTGGCTTCCTGGAGATGGCGTTTCTGCAGTGACAAAACTCACTTGCTCAGTATGATGGTGGTCGCACCAAGGCCTTCACAGGCAGGCGCTGTACCTCATTCCTACTCCGCAAACAGATCTCCCGTGTCATTTCCCCCCTCACACTCCCAATCCTCGGACCACGCCAAAGAACCAGCCACCAAAGGAGTGTCCCTTTCACCACCCAGTACCACCCCAGACGGGAACAACTGGACCACATCCTTTGCCAAGGCTTAGATTACCTGTCATCATGCTCTGAAATGAGGAACATCATACCCAAGATACATCCCACCCTCCTAAAGTGGTGTTCCGCTGCCCACTCAACCTGCACATTGTTCTAGGCCATCTCTGTGCCACTCCCAATTCCAACCACTTGCCACAAGGATCATATTCCTGTGGAAGACAGAGGTGCAAAATCTGCCCAATCCACCCACCCCAGCACTTCGTATTCAAGTCCTGTCACTGGTTTATCCTGCCCCCATCAGGGGCTGGTCCACCTGTGAAGGCAACCACATCATTTACCAGCTTTGCTGCAATCATTGCACAGCTTTTTATATTGGTATGACCACCAACCAGGTGCCCATCAGGATGAATGGCCACCGGCAAACTGTGGCCAAGAGCAAACTAGACCACTCTTCAGCGCAGCATCGAGCTGAACGTAACACACTTGATTTCAATGGATGCTTCACTACCTGAGCCATCTGGATTCTTTCATCCATCATCAGTTTTTTTGAACTGTGCAGATGGGATTTATCCTTAAAACACGTTCTCCGCTCCCATAGCTATACTGACCTCAACCTATGGTAACATACTGTCCCCATGCCCTCTACCCAATAGTTTCCACCCCGTCTGTCCTACCATCGCCTTCCTATTCTCATCTCCCCCCGCTCCCCCCCTCCCCCCACCCCGTTTATTTGCAGCCATCTGCCAATGCATTTGCTCATCTTGCCCTGCTTCTCTCCTTTTTTGCTCCTTTTTTCCATGCCTTCCTGCTCCACAACCTCCTGATGCTGGATGTTAGAGTTGTGTGTGTGTGTGTTTATTGACAAAGGCTGTGGCTGAAAGATATATGAGAGTGTCTTTTAATTGTGCCTGTCTGCAAGTTGATGTGTCTTCTCCACGGTATGTAGCAATATGTTGTTTCCTGCATTGTTAAATGTGGTATATCACATAGCATATGAACAATGATTGCCCATTCCAGAATAGTCTGTCTGTCTGTCTGTCTGTCTGTCTGTCTGTCTGTCTGCCTGCCTGCCTGTCTGTGTGTATCATTATATTCGTATCCCCAGGTATGACTGCAAGGATGCAAACCCCACTCTAAGCTCTAGTTTCTCATGTTTTATTGACTACATCCTGTTCTTAGTTTAAAAGTATTAATGTAGTCAGCAACAAACAGCTGAGAAGAAATTACTCGTACAACTATGAAGAACTCAGCTGAAGATCAGAACACAGTGCAGATACGAGTAGACACAACACTTAATGAATTTCACAAGGTGGACAACTGTTACAGTAATAGTAATGGAACTCGTTGCCATAATCTTTTGGAAATTCAGCTCTTGACCAACTTGGTGGCTATGTGCAATGTCTCATTCAGGCGACAAGTTGTGCTCAACAAATGTAAGGTGGTTTCTGCCTGCTCAAGAAACAGAACTCTTCCTACCATTAGTATTATGACTAGGCAACATAACAAATTTCCTTGCAACTCTGTGATAAAGTTAATTACTACAGCAGTATCTTCTTTCTATCCTGCTACCTTTCTCCGGCACAAATGTTGAGTTGAACAAACTCAACTCTGTTACAACACCCACCAAGCTGAACCCTGAATGGGAATTCTAGCAGGCTCTTACCTCTTTATGTGACACAGCCCCATGCCTGAACTCCATCCACAGCCAGAGGATTAAACACTTGGATGTTACCCAGAGGCAACATCTACTCAGGATCTTCATCAGCATTTGGCTCACGGATGTTACCCCAATGTAATGGCAAGACAGCATAGTTACACTTGTACTTAAGCCTGGGAAGAACCCATTGTGTCTCGTCAGCTGCCGACCCATTAGTCTGACCATCGTACTTTCTAAACTGTTAGACAGGATGGTTAGCTTTTGATTATGTTGGGTACTTGAATCTCGGGACCTTTCATTCCCTTACCAGTGTGACTTCTGGGGAGGACAATTTACAACTGACCATTTACTCAGGTTGGAAACAGCAATACTTAATGAGCAGCCTGCAAGCTATCAGCTGATTGTGACTACGAAGCATCTCTGTTTTTGACAACAAATATCAGCTGAGATGAGTACAAACGTGGGAAGCATTTCATACACACACATCCTCCTTGGCTCGTCAGATGGAGATATGTTTTTGTAGGACCAAGCCAATACTTTCTTTTTGTGAGATGATGATCATAAGCCAGCTGGCAATTTTAAAGCAGAAAAATGCATATATTGGCACCCATTAATTTTGTTTCATTTTGAATTGGATCATGCAACACCTCCACATCCAACTTTTGAATCTTGCCCATTGATGTCATACGGTGGTTAAATTTTCAAAGATAATTTAATTTGTCAATCATCCGATACATTAATGTGGTTCATCATGCAATAAACCCTTTGAACATTCTTCATCAAGCCCATAGATCTTCCTGAATACTGAAAATCATTCATGCCAAAACAAATCTCCTGGAAGTAGAGAAACAAATTTGATTTCCAAAGTGAACAGTGTGTCATAAATGTTTGACTTTTCCCTTTGGTGCTCCACATTCCAACTCTCATCAGACCACCCATTACCTACAAGTACACAAAATTCCTTATTTAGTGTCAAGAACAATACTAGAACTTCAAATAAAAAGTTACAGTTGCTAAATACACTTACAGCACCTTACAAACCTGTGCATCGACCTAATGTTTACAGTTAAGTTTGGACTGTTGTGGTAAATTGTTTTTCAATGTGTACCCTGAGTAATTTTAATGTCACTGTTGTTGTTGCAGTCTGTTCACTTGCTTATTGTAGATATTTCATGTAGAAACTTGCACTTCAACAGTAAATAATTTTGTACTTGCCAAAGTAAGAGCAGCAAGAGAATTAGCGGAGGTGCTACAGAGGATGTAGCATTTTCGTTTATTCAGCCAGCTAACCAGCCCAGAAAGCACTGGCAGCCTCTGCAACAAGATCAAAGATCTTGGCAGAATGCCACAAAGTCCTTGTGGATTTATGGAAAGCAATAGAGTAAACTCATTGTGGGTCCCTGGTCACCCAGGGATTAGTGGTAATGAGCAAGCCAATAGGTTTGCCAGGATACGGGCGATGACACCATTTATAGGACCGGAACCTGTTCTGACAATCACGAAGGCAATGATCAAAATAAAACTAAGAGACTGGACAAGGAGACACCATGTAGAATATTGAGCTGAGGTCCAAAAACAAAATCATGGGAAAGTATTGATGCTGAAGCCATGTTCTAAGAGAAGTCTCTCAATCCTGGACTTTAATAGGAGAGAAAGGAAATTGGTGGTTGGATTATTGACAGGCCATGGGAAATTTAAAAAAAAAAAAAAAAAAAACAAAAAAAAACACCTATATAGAATGGGATAATAGAAGACCCCAAATGCAGGATGTGTGGTGTGGGTGAGGAAACCATATCGCATTTGATTTTTGAATGTGAGGCATTGGAGATTAAAAGACAGAATATTCGGATCAACCATACTTGAAGAAATTTCATCTATCAAAACACTGACAAAGGATCTGCTTGCACTGTTCAAGGGCATTGGTTCACTTTACTAGAGACACAGGGAACAATGCTGCACAATAAACTCTGTTTCGGTGTGGGCAGCAGCAGGCTTGACCAGTGCTGTTTTTGCTTCCCTTATAAAATTAATCAAATCAAAAAAATCAAGAGCAGCAACATTTACAGTAGATCATAGCTGTAAGATGGAGATTTCATGGCTGGAGGCTGATTGCCATAAGCTGTCGTCCATTCTAAGATGTCCGCTGCATCGAGAGAAAACACTCGGGCAGAAAGTGTTACGAGCTGGACAAACATCACTAAGTGTTCAGCAGAAAATTTTCTGGAAGGTTTTGTTCTTAATGGAGTATAAAGAAGTGAATTTTTCATTGCTCTTCCTGAAGGCTGACATTTTTAACATGTAGATGAAATGCAAGTGAAAAAACTGAGGAAGTGTTGATTTTGAACTCTTGGCTTGCATTTAGACTGTGTACCAAGCACGTCTACACTACAGTTACATACAGCAATGGAAAAATTTGAGTGAAAGACAACAATTTCTCCAAATACTGCCACATCTTACAATTGTTACCAGTACATGTAGTTGGAGTTAAGATTCTGAGGGTTGCCAAATTTCTAGCAACTTAAGAGAACAACTCAGTCTTAAGTCACTGCAAAGGCTGGCCATCAGCCAGGTTTTACATCAGAGTACACTTGTCAGTAACTAATGACAACTTCCATCTCCTGTAGCCTAACATTTCTCTCATCATGTCGTAACATCTCCTGTAGCCTAATCCTATTTGACATGATCTGCGTCTCCTCTGCCAAACTAAAAGACAATCCAGACAATTTGTTAGCAGGCTGAAGAAGCTAAGAGTTAATCGAGGCCTTTAAATCACCTTGCTTGTCACTACTTGGTTGTGCACTGTGACTGTAAATAGCCATCCTGCATTTTCATAAATCAGTCTGTTGTGGCCTAATGTCCAACACTTGACACAATATTTAAGCCATAATGACAGAATTTCCAAAGAAACACAAGTATTACATATTTAAGTATCGTGGACTTAGGTTGTGTAATTTGCAAAACATAATCTATGAAGGAAATAATTTTGGTTATAGAGAGAAAATTGCTATTGTGTAACAGAAAAAGATTAAAATAGTGATTTTGAGTTGTCTAAAACTATAAGTTGTTGAATTAACAGGCACAGTAAGCCTTAAAATCTGGTTTAACTTGTGCTCCACAGATAGTATAAATGACATTGCGTATAATTACCACAAAGCTGATAATCTTCATTGCTCTCAACTAGTTTTGACTGTATGTAATCATCTGGTAGACTTCAGAATTATAAAATTCACTTGCCTGTGATTTTAAGATAAGAGGGTCATTCACAAAGTAAGTTCTGTTTGGTTATATAAAACAAATGTGTACAGATACAGAAAAAATACTTATTGTACAAAAATCTAAAACTGTTAAACTACTTTTCTATATAGCTTCCGAAATTTTGTAGGCACTTGTCATAGCGTGGCAAAAGTTTTTGTATGCCTTCTTCATAGAAGGTTGCCGTCTGTATATTGAACCATGTGGTAACATGTTCTTCCAGCTCGGCGTCATCGTTGGAAGTGTTAACCACAGAGAACAGATTTTAGGTGTAAGAAGAGACGAAAGTCACTAGGAGTGGTTGTGCTTAATCTTCTTTTAAATTGTGAAAACCTTTTCATCAGTAACCACAGACAGGCATCCACTTCGATCTTCATTGTGCACTTGATCACGTCCTTCATTGAATAGTCTGACGCATCTTCTAACCATTGAATCACTCAGTGTGTTTTCTGTAAACCTCACAGATTTGCTGATGAATTTCCTTTGGTTTAATTTTCTTTGCATTTAGAAAAGGAATCACAGATATGATTACACACCTGGCAGCATTTTAGATTATGGCTGACATTATAAAGATGCACTACAAAGCACACGTCGGCAGCAGCGATCTGAAAAAGGCATACATAGCTTCTCCTTGAATCAGATTAACTGCCGTGCATGCTCGGAACTGAGATCGTAACGCTGCAGCAGATAGAAATAGAAACGGAACATACTTTGTGGAAGCCCCTCGTATGTTAGTTATACTATGTAATTAAAAGTAGTTGGACACCCCCAAAAACATATGTTTTTCATATTAGGTGCATTATGCTGTCACCTACTGCCAGGTACTCTGTATCATTGACCTCATTAGTCATTAGACATGAGAGAGCAGAATGGGGGAACTCTGCGGAACTCACGGACTTCAAACGTGGTCAGGTGATTGGGTTTCACTTGTCATATGTCTGTAAACGATATTTCCACACTCCTAAACATCCCTAGGTCCACTGATTCCGAAGTAATAGTCAAGTGGAAATGTGAAGGGGACAAGTACAGCACAAAAGCCTACAGACCGACCTCGTCTATTGACTGACAGAGACCACCGACAATTTAAGCGAGTTGTAATGTGTAATAGGCAGACATCTATCCAGACCATCACACAGGAATTCCAAACTTCATCAGGATCCACTGCAAGTACTAAGACAGTTAGATGGGAGGTGAGAAAACTTAGATCTCATGGCCGAGCGGCTGCTCATAAGCCACACATCATGCTGGTAAATGCCAAATGATGCCTCGCTTGGTGTTACGGAGCATAAACATTGGACGATGGAACAGTGGAAAATATTGTGTGGAGTGATAAATCATGGTACATAATGTGGCGATCTGATGGCAGGGTGTGGGTATGCCAAATGCCCGGTGAACATCTTCTACCAGTGTGTGTAATGCTAATAGTAAAATTCAGAGGCAGTGGTGTTATGGTATGGTCGTGTTTTTCATGGAGGGGCTTGCACACCTTGTTGTTTTGCATGGCACTGTCACAGTGCAGGCCTACATTGATGTTTTAAGTGCCTATTTGCTTATCACTGTTGAAGAGCAATTCAGGGATGGCGATTGCATCTTTCAATGCTATCGAGCACCTGTTCATAATGCACGGCCTGTGGCGAAGTGGTTACACGACAATAACATCCCTGTAATGGACTGGCCTGCACAGAGTCCTGACCTGAATCCTGTAGAACACATTTGGGGTGTTTTGGAATGCTGACTTCGTGCCAGGTTTCGCCAACTGACATAGATACCTCTTCTCAGTGCAGCACTCTGTGAAGAGTGGGCTGCCATTCCCCAAGAAACCTTCCAGCACCTGACTGAACGCATGTCTGCAAGATTGGAAGGCTAAGGGTGGGCCAATACCGTATTGAATTCCAGCATTAGAGATGGAGGGCGCCACGACTTGTAAGTCATTTTCAGCCAGGTGTTTGGCTACTTTTGATCACATAATGTATCTATTCAGTAAAGGTCAGCAGATCTGGAGTAGGGCACATAATCATCTATCCCAGAACACTTGATCCTGTCATTCTAGGACAGATTTGTTTACTTTGTTCAGTTGGTTCCCCAACTGTTCCCATGAAAAAAGTGCAGAAGGAAGGACAGTGTTCTAGAACAGACTCTGATAAATATTGTTCCAGTCTGTTCTATCATTACTTTAAGAATTATGACTATGTTTACACTAATTTGCTTTTTCTTGCTGATAACTATGTTGCACAAAATACTAGTAACGTGAATATATGCCACTTCATTTGGTAGGTTTTGTAAGGATTAAATTAAGAAATCAGTTTTGTTCCTGGGAGTAGGCCATATGAGCCTTTGGTCCTTCGAAACAAAAATAGTATGTGACACATCTTACGTACATTTAGATACTCCGGAAGCCACCAAATGGTGTATGGTGGAGAGTACCTTATACCACAGGCAGTTATTCCCTTTCCTGATCCACCCATAAACGGAGTGAGGGAAAAGACTGTCTGTATGCTTCCACAAAATCCTACTTTATCTTGTCTTTGCACTCTGTACATGAAATTTGTGTTGCCAACAGTACAGTTCTGCTGTTAGCTGCAAATGCCAGTGCCTTAATTTTCTCCATTAACCCCCCCTCCCCCCTCCCCCTCCCCCCAAGTAAGAACATTGTCTTCTCTCCAGGGATTCCCATTTGACATTATGAAGCAACTCCATAACACTTGCATGTTCATCAAACCTATCAGTAGCAAATATAGCACCAAATTACTTAATTACCTTTGTTTTCATTGAATATGACCATTTGGGAATCCCAAACACCTCAACAGTATCAAGAAGGGTTTGCACTAGGGTTCTGTATGTGGTCTCGTGTACAAATGAGATGCCTTTTCCTAAATTTTTCCAATAAATGGAAGCGGATAATTTGCCATCCCAACTACTGACCTTATGTGCTATTTCCATTCATACTGATTTGCAGCATTATGCCCAGATATTTAACCGACATTACTAGTACTGTATTAAAATGTAACAGAATTTTTTCCTACTCATCTGCATTAAATTTTTCTACATTCAGAGTGAGCTGCCATTGAACATGTCAAATAGATATTTTCTTATGTCATCCTGTGCCCTCTGCAGTCATTAAGGGCATACACTTACCTGTACACTAGTGTCATGAGCAGTCACATCTTGCTGCTCACTGTATCCATCAGATCATTTACGTGTATAGAGCACAAGAGTGGTCCTATCAGTCCTCCCTGGGACAATCCTGGTAATAACCTTGTCTGTGACGAACAATCACCATGCAGGACAGCATACCGGAATCTATTATCTAAGAAGTCTTCGAACCTCTCACATATCTGGGAACATATTCCATAGATTTCTTCTTTGGCTGATATTGCCACAGTGATTGAAGACACTACTACTCAGGCATAGCTTAAAAGAGCTGTCATAGTACGGAATCAGTTAGTATGTCTTTGACTGTCAGTACATATTCACTTACTATGACTGGAAAAGAATGCATTAAATTACAACCTTCATCTGTTTTTCTGTCATGGACTCATCAGGAATACTGATCTGCGAACAATGACTCCATGGGGTAACAGTGCATGATCCATGAGTAAAATGTCCCTCATGAGTCGCCTCTGAAAGAAAACTGAGAGGCACAACTGAAGAAAGGAGAAGAGAATTGTTCCTTAATATCAAACAATACTTCAGAATCTCTTAAGCCCAATGCTATACATCACTGAGGATGCTACTGCTGGATGAAGCAGTAGTAAAAGACATGTGAACAAAAGAAAGAAGTTAGTCAATAAGAATTAACATACATATTGTTGGTTGTTGTTGTTGTTGTGGTGGTGGTGGTGGTGGTGGTGGTGGTGGTGGTGGTGGTGGTGGTCTTCAGTCCTGAGACTGGTTTGATGCAGCTCTCCATGCTACTCTATCCTGTGCTAGCTTCATCATCTCCCGGTACCTACTGCAACCTACATCCTTCTGAATCTGATTGGTGTATTCATCTCTTGGTCTCCCTCTACGATTTTTACCCTCCACGCTGCCCTCCAATACTAAATTAATGATCCTTTGATGCCTCAGATCCTGTCCTACCAACCGATCCCTTCTTCTAGTCAAGTTGTGCCACAAACTTCTCTTCTCCCCAATCTTATTCAACACCTCCTCATTAGTTATGTGATCTACCCATCTAATCTTCAACATTCTTCTGTAGCACCACATTTCAAAAGCTTCTATTCTCTTCTTGTCTAAATTATTTATCGTCCATGTTTCACTTCCATACATGGCTACAATCCATACAAATACTTTCAGAAACGACTTCCTAATACTTAAACCAATACTCGATGTTAACAAATTTCTCTTCTTCAGAAACGCTTTCCTTCCCATTGCCAGTCTACGTTTTATATCCTCTCTACTTCGACCATCATCAGTTATTTTGCTCCCCAAATAGCAAAACTCCTTTACTACTTTAAGTATCTCATTTCCTAATCTAATGCCCTCAGCATCACCCGATTTAATTTGACTACATTCCATTATCCTCGTTTTGCTTTTGTTGATGTTCATCTTATATCCTCCCTTCAAGACACTGCCCATTCCGTTCAACTGATCTTCTAAGTCCTTTGCTGTCTCTGACAGAATTACAATGTCATTGACGAACCTCAAAGTTTTTATTTCTTCTCCATGGATTTTAATACCTACTCCGAATTTTTCTTTTGTTTCCTTTACTGCTTGCTCAATATACAGATTGAATAACATCGGGGAGAGGCTACAACCCTGTCTCACTCCCTTCCCAACCACTGCTTCCCTTTCATGCCCCTCAACTCTTATAACTGCCATTTGGTTTCTATACAAATTGTAAATAGCCTTTCGCTCCCTATATTTTACCCCTGCCACCTTCAGAATTTGAAAGAGAGTATTCCAGTCAACATTGTCAAAAGATTTCTCTAAGTCTACAAATGCTAGAAACGTAGGTTTTCCTTTCCTTAATCTAGCTTCTAGGATGAGCCGTAGGGTCAGTATTGCCTCACGTGTTCCAACATTTCTACTGAATCCAAACTGATCTTCCCCAAGGTCGGCTTCTACTAGTTTTTCCATTCGTCTGTAAAGAATTTGCATTAGTATTTTGCAGCTATGACTTATTAAACTGATAGTTCGGTAATTTTCACATCTGTCAACACCTGCTTTCTTTGGGATTGGGATTATTATATTCTTTTTGAAGTCTGAGGGTATTTTGCCTGTCTCGTACATCTTGCTCACCAGTTGGTAGAGTTTTGTCAGGACTGGCTCTCCCAAGGCCGTCAGTTCCAATGGAATGTTGTCTACTCCCGGGGCTTTGTTTCGACTCAGGTCTTTCAGTTCTCTGTCAAACTCTTCACGCAGTATCATATCTTCCATTTCATCTTCATCCTCTTCCATTTCCATAATATTGTCCTCAAGTACATCGCCCTTGTATAGACCCTCTGTATACTCCTTCCACCTTTCTGCTTTCCCTTCTTTGCAAACATATTAGCCTATTGAATTTTAATTTATTTGGTGCTGTTTTTTTTTGGAAATTCTGCTCTTTAATGCATTGATAATTCCACTTTGGTCCAAATAGAGTAGTTGAAGAAGTCATGGCAATAGAATATTTTAATTCTAAATCAAAATTAATGCGAGAGACAGTATCACATGTTCTAAAAATTGTCAGTACTCCTGTGCAGGTACAGCCTCAAGTGCCACTCAGTGATGTGCAACTGGACAGGCATGCGTAGACAATGTGAGGCAAGGTCTCTGAAATAAGTCACAGGGAAACACGATGAGCCACTGAGAGAGTGAAGGTCTATAAGATTCCAAGCAGGAACTCTGCCAAACAAAAATAAGTCGGCATGGTGTACAGAGACATAATATTTTCGAAGGACTGAAAAATAAGTTAGGGAAAGCTGTACCCAAGTAGGAACATTCTCCAAAATGTTGTGTAAAGGGAAGCCATGAGCAGCGGGAAGTTAGTATTCATAGAGTATTCAACCAGTAATTGAGCAGCAGACAATGAGTGACTTCAGGGCAGGGACTCACCGTGGTGGAGGGTAGCAGCAGTTACTGATGGAGCAGTGGAAACTTGAGCCACAAGAAGACTGTGAGGCTCTGGTGGACACAACCACTTTTAGATAAGTATCGCTTTAGTTTTGCTTCCATTGGGATTGCATCAGACAAACAACCAGACTCTGTCTTAGATAATGACTGTTGAGCATTTTTCACTTAATAGTAGATAGAAGACAGTGATTGGTGCTTCTCTTCTGCCAGTTAATCTAAGGAACCGTTTAGTATTAGTGAGGTAGGTCAAGGGACCAGCGATTCAGTAGTTAGCAGAACAAGTGAGAGCAAAGGTGCTCATCTCTGATGAAAATTACAGATTATGTTTATTAAGAGGAGTACCCAGAGAAGAGGTGCTGATTTAATCTATAGGAAGTTAAGACTTTATATGTCTCTTAGGCAATATATGTATATTTGTATCTCAAGGAATAATTGGTCTGTCAATTTCACATTCAAAATGTTTAGATTGAATAAATCTCAAACCACTCCAAGCAACCAAGGAGGTTCTTCTCCCTCTCATCTCCATTATAAAGGTTAATTAGAATAGCACAATGGACTCCCATTGCCATCAGTGTCCTGATTGCACCACACCAGGTAATCCAACTCTATAGTGGTGAACTGGAGCTATGCTGTGACACAACAAAGGTAGTGGTTCATGCTTCAGGTGTTCTACATAGTCACCTTCCACTTCAGTATAATGCACAGAACATTCATACAACCATGTCAGACTCCAGAAAACTCTTTCTTTGGGATTTTGGTCAACTTGTATGTCACATTGGCTTGAATGTTGGTAATTATCAGTGTATTGATCTTCCATGTGAATTTCTGCACTTCGTCATTTTGTGATATGTTCGTATTGGTAACACAGTCTCATCACCCTCGGAATGTTTTGGATGGATGGTGTATGGCATTTTGAAAGTACAATAAAGTTGATGTAATAATTAGTAATGTACTAAATTTCCTGAACTTTATATGGGTTGGTGTTCAGAATTCCATTGTATTTAGGTTTGGTGTTTGTAATACAGTTATGATGATGATGATGATGATGATGATGATAACCTGAAAGTTCCTAAATGCAATATAACACGTACCGTACAGTTAAAAGGAAGTGGCGCTTGATTAAGGTCCGCGTCACTTTCCATTTTTAACCAGACTTAACGTCTGAGAAAGTAAAGAAATAATAATAATAATAATAATAATAAACCCCGTGGAGGCCCGGGAAAAGAATAGGCCTCCGGTATGTTCTGCCAGTCGTAAAAGGCGACGAAAAGAACAAACCACTAATAGGGCTAACCCCCCTTTTAGTGTGATTACTTGGTTCAGGACAGAACTAAAGAAGCCTCGGACAAGCGCCGTCATGGTCGGGGACGGCGCTTGAACCCTATGCCTGCCCACAATGGTAATGACACTGCTAGCCAACTGGAAAATGATTTAAATCCAAATAGAGGTGTTTTGCAGGATATGCGTCCTGCAACCACCCTAGAAGGAAAACAAAGACAGAGGATGAGATGGTCAGATGAAGTTAATCGACACCTCATGTTCTGTTATTACCAAGCAACAAACCTAGGAACCAACACAACTGGATACAGATCACAAGTATACACAACATTTATTACCAGATACCCAGAATTAAAATTTTTAACAGAACAACGTCTAGCTGATCAGATTCGTGTAATAATAAAAAATAACAGGATACCCCAGTCAGAATTAGAAAACATCGAACAACAAGTACAACAAACACTGGAACAAAATAATGTACAGTCACAAGAAGAAGAAAATACAGTAATAGACTCAAACATCCCAGAGCAAACAAACAAAGAACAACACGCATCAATTAAACAATCAGAGGAAAATGAAATTTTAAGACAGCCACCAGCACAAGCACAAATAGAACACGAAGTGACACACGTTAGATATAGAAGAAAAATTTCAGTTGACATATATAGAATACAAAGACACAAATACAGACATTAGACCATTCTTGCATAGACCACCAAATAGCCCACAAGTCGAAACAACAATAAAAACTATCAACACAATCATACACAACAAAATAAATGAATACACAACTATGGAAGAGTTACAACTACTGGTTTATGTAGGAGCACTCACTACACTAAATATACACACTAGGCAGATATCAGAACCAACCAACACACAGAAGAAACCCACAAAACCAGCATGGCAACACAGGCTACAGATCAGAATAGAAAAACTGAGAAAAGACATCGGACAGTTAACACAATTTATAAGAAATGAAATATCAGACAAAAAACGAAAAAGGTTAGGTAAAATCTCACAACAAGAAGCAATAGAGCAATTAGATGAAAAGAAGCAAAAATTACAAGCTTTGGCGAAACGACTTAGAAGATACAAAAAAAGTGAAAATAGAAGGAAACAAAACCAAACATTCAACACAAACCAAAAGAAATTTTACCAAACAATAGATAACACACACATAAAAATAGACAATCCACCAAACATAAGAGACATGGAACACTTCTGGAGCAGCATATGGTCAAACCCGGTACAACATAACAGGCATGCACGGTGGATACAAGCAGAAACAGATACATACAAGATGATACCACAAATGCCTGAAGTGATAATTTTGCAACATGAAGTCACCCGAGCAATTAATTCTACGCACAATTGGAAAGCCCCTGGAAATGATAAAATAGCAAATTTCTGGCTAAAGAAGTTCACCTCAACACATTCACATCTAACTAAATTATTTAACAGTTACATTGCAGACCCACACATATTCTCTGATACACTTACACATGGAATAACTTATCTGAAACCTAAAGATCAAGCAGACACAGCAAACCCAGCTAAATATCGCCCCATAACATGCCTACCAACAATCTACAAAATATTAACTTCAGTCATTACACAGAAATTAATGACACATACAACACAGAACAAAATTATAAATGAAGAACAAAAAGGCTGCTGCAAAGGAGCACGAGGATGTAAAGAGCAACTGATAATAGATGCAGAGGTGACATATCAAGCTAAAACTAAACAAAGGTCTCTACACTACGCATACATTGATTACCAAAAAGCTTTTGATAGTGTACCCCACTCATGGTTACTACAAATATTGGAAATATACAAAGTAGATCCTAAATTGATACAGTTCCTAAACATAGTAATGAAAAACTGGAAAACCACACTTAATATCCAAACAAATTCAGATAATATCACATCACAGCCAATACAGATTAAGCGTGGAATATACCAAGGAGACTCATTAAGTCCTTTCTGGTTCTGCCTTGCTCTGAACCCACTATCCAACATGCTAAATAATACAAATTATGGATACAATATTACTGGAACATACCCACACAAAATCACACATTTGCTATACATGGATGATCTAAAACTACTGGCAGCAACAAATCAACAACTCAACCAATTACTAAAGATAACAGAAGTATTCAGCAATGATATAAGTATGGCTTTTGGAACAGACAAATGTAAGAAAAATAGCATAGTCAAGGGAAAACACACTAAACAAGAAGATTACATATTGGTTAACCACAGCGACTGCATAGAAGCGATGGAAAAAACAGATGTCTATAAATATCTAGGATACAGACAAAAAATAGGAATAGATAATACAAAGATTAAAGAAGAACTAAAAGAAAAATATAGACAAAGACTAACAAAAATACTGAAAACAGAATTGACAGCAAGAAACAAGACAAAAGCTATAAATACTTATGCCATACCAATATTGACCTACTCATTTGGAGTAGTGAAATGGAGTAACACAGACCTAGAAGCACTCAATACACTTACACGATCACAATGCCACAAATATAGAATACATCACATACATTCAGCAACAGAAAGATTCACATTAAGCAGAAAGGAAGGAGGAAGGGGATTTATCGACATAAAAAACCTACACTATGGACAGGTAGACAATTTAAGAAAATTCTTTCTAGAACGAGCAGAAACTAGCAAAATACACAAGGCAATCACTCATATAAATACATCGGCTACACCACTGCAACTTCATAACCACTTCTACAACCCTTTAGATCACATAACATCAACAAATTCGAAGAAAGTAAATTGGAAAAAGAAAACACTACATGGCAAGCACCCGTATCATCTAACACAGCCACACATCGATCAAGACGCATCCAACACATGGCTAAGAAAAGGCAATATATACAGTGAGACAGAAGGATTCATGATTGCAATACAGGATCAAACAATAAACACCAGGTATTACAGCAAGCATATTATTAAAGATCCCAATACCACAACAGATAAATGCAGACTTTGTAAACAACAAATAGAAACAGTAGATCACATCACAAGCGGATGTACAATACTAGCAAATACAGAATACCCCAGAAGACATGACAATGTCGCAAAAATAATACATCAACAGCTTGCCTTACAACATAAACTTATAAAACAACACGTTCCTACATACAAGTATGCACCACAAAATGTACTGGAGAATGATGAATACAAATTATACTGGAACAGAACCATTATAACAGATAAAACAACGCCACATAACAAACCTGACATCATACTCACCAATAAAAAGAAGAAATTAACACAATTAATCGAAATAGCCATACCCAATACAACAAATATACAAAAGAAAACAGGAGAAAAAATTGAAAAATACATCCAACGGGCTGAGGAAGTCAAAGACATGTGGCATCAGGATAAAGTTGACATCATACCAATTATACTATCAACTACAGGAGTCATACCACACAATATCCACCAATACATCAATGCAATACAGCTACATCCAAACATATATATATACAATTACAGAAATCCGTAATTATTGATACATGTTCAATTACCCGAAAGTTCCTAAATGCAATATAACATGTACCGTACAGCAAAAAGGAAGTGACTCTTGATAAAGGTCCGCGTCACTCCATTCTTAACCAGACTTCTAAAAAGTCTGAGAAAGTAAAGAAATAATAATAATAATAATAATAATACACTGCAACCACCTCAAGGACAAGGACATTTTATTGAAAAGCGATGTGATATGTTATTCTTCATTGTAGTAGTGTATGATAAGATGAAAAATAAAGCTGGAATAAAACTGTTTTATTGCTGTTATCAGTATTATAACTGCTTGGGCCAGGCTCATCTGACGTGGTTCATATAAATCACATAATGATACTTAAAACAACTTTAAAGAATTATTATTGAGTCTTGTGTGGTATAGCACTCTATCAGCTGTGTTTCTTTTGTCTGCCTGCCTGCCTTTCAGTTTATCTTTTATCCTCTCCCTATGCCCCAGACACATCTTGTGATGCTGGAGTTTGATATTTCCATACTGGGTCACCATACTCCACAGTTTCCTATTTCATTATTTCTTTTCTTTTGAGCTGCAATGTTGACAATATCCTATGTATTTTAGTTTCACTCTCTGTAAACAGATGTGTGAATCACAAGATTCTGCATCGGTCGCAGTGTACTGCCTGATTTTATTTTACATTTGTTATACAGTGGAACCTCATTTAACAAGCAACTCCCATAATATGCATTTTGCATAATGAACAAAACAAATTGTAAAAGAATGACTTGCTTAATGAGCAATGTTTCATATAACAAGTGATGACAATTCAGTGTGGTGTCGGCGGTTCTCATGCAGGTGGAGAAACATTCAACAACAGGAATACCTTTCATTGTTGGCAGCTGAACAATGTCTTTAGTACGTATTGCAGTCTGAGTGTAGCACTCTTTCTGCTACCATCGTAGTGCAGCTTGTGATCACACATTTTTCTAACCGCGTGTTCACACAGTGTTGTTTTGTGTGCAAATTTTAATAACCCTCATAGAAATGCCCCCGAAGATAAAACCACTAGACGACGACCATAAGAGAAGGAAAATGACTTTAGAAATGAAGTGTAAAATCATTGGAAAACATGAATGTGTTCAGAGTGTTGCTGATGTAGCATGCACATAGTCACTCTGTATCAACTATTTGTGCTATCCTCAAGAACAAATAAAAGATTAAGTAGAATTAAGGAGATATATGCTTCAAAGGAAGTGACAAGAGTATCTAAACAACTGTTTCATGTTCTGGATGATGTCAAAAGGTTGCTCCTTATGTGGATAAACGAAAAGCAATTGCAGGGTGACACTATTGATCAGAAAATCATTTGTGAGAAGGTGAGAATGATTTTTGCTGACCCCAGTAAAGACTCCAGAATCATCAGTGGTTAAAGGGAATCTGTGGGTGGTTTGAGAAGCTTTAAGAGAAGAAGCAGCATCCACAGTGTTGTGAGGCATGGCAAAGCAGGTAGATCAAACACAAAGACAGCAGAGAACTATATCAGCAACATAAAGATTCCTGTAGATTCTGAGGGTTATCTGCTGCAACAGGTTTTTAATTGTGATGAGACAGGTCTGTTCTGGAAAAAGATAGTGAAGCATACCTTTATAACAGCAGAAGAAAATGCATTGCCCAGTCACAAACCAATGAAAGACTGGATCACACTGCTATCCTGTACCAATGCAAGTAGCGATTTGAAAATTAAACCTCTACTTGTTTACCATTCAGAAACTCTGTGAGCTCCAAGGAGAGCAGGTTATATGCGAGGTGGAGGTCCAACAATAAGGCTTGGGTGAAGTGATATTTTTTGTGATGGTGTCAATGAAGCGTTTGGTCCCTTGTTGAAAGAAATAGTTGCTTGAGATGAATCTGTCAATCCATGTCTTGCTTGTTATGGACAACACTCCTGCTCATTCTCCAGGCCTATGACTCCACCTCAGAGTAAAAAAGAATTAGTTATGTATCATGAATAATAAAGTACATAATTCTGTATGTATAATTTTCTTTGAATGAATGGCATGAATAAGATAAAGTATTAGAACTTTCTCTTCATGGAATGCATTACCATATTTTACATTAATTTATGTGGGTTTTGCTTAATGATTATTTCGCATTACGAGTAAGATTCTGGAATGAATTATGCTTGCTAAGCAGTTTCCACTGTATTTATTGAAACTGATACACATTATTTCCTGTTACTTGCAATATTGAGTAGATTATTATTATTATTATTATTATTATTATTATTATTATTTCAGTATCCAGCCACTCTATTGTTAACTGCTGATCATGATGACAGAGTTGTCCCTCTCCACTCCCTGAAGTTCATTGCAACACTACATCATGTTCTGCGAGATGTGAAGAAACAGGTGAGATCACAGTATTGCTCAGTGTTTGCTTCATTATTAATAACAGTTAATAAGACTTGTACACTGGTTTCTTTTTGGATAGGATTCATAATTGGGGACTGATAATACAAGGTGTTTATTTATAACTGTAGATAAGAATGATACAATCGGGTTACATCTTTATTCACCATTTCTATGTGGACCTCATTTCGCAAGCACAATGGAAAAACTTAACCTGTCAACTTAATTTGAGATGTCATTTATTTGTTCTTCAGCGGAGTAGTATAAGTTACAATGCATAGTTGTGATACATTAAAAAGTAGGTTTAAAGTGTTACTGAAATTATTCATTTCAGCTTCTTTAAGTACAATCAAGCAAGGTCATGCAAGAATAAGATTTCAGTTCATTCTTAAGCTATAATTGGTGGTGTTACAGTTCAAAGTAGTTGTTGGCAGAAAGACATGTTAAGTGAGTAATTCTGTTTTTACTTTTTACTTCATGTTTAGCACTTAACATTTTTCAAATAAAATTAAAATTCTTGTTGACAAAAAGGATAAGAGCACAGTTTTAAAGGCAACATAACTTTGTGTGTTGTTTCCTTCAACTGTAGTGTACCCCCATAAAAATGCTGTATCATTTCGGAGCCCAGAAATCAGGAAGCCCATAAAGTCATCCAGTTATGACAGTCTAGTAGTATGTGACAGCTTAAAGTAAAGGCCCTTTCTCCAGGAATGACGGTACAATTGGGGGGGGGGGGGGGGTTCTGAAAATTCAAACTGTTGGTAAAGAATTGCATAAGTAACTCGCAATCGCAAGTTACAAAATGAACACACCGATGTAGCGATTAAGGGGGCATTTTCCCGCACGACCATTTCAAGAGTGTACTGTGAATACCAGGACTCTGGTAAAACATCAAATCTCCAACATCAGTGCTTCCGGAAAAGGATCCTGCAAGAATGGGACCAATGACAATGGAAGAGAATTGTTCAGTGTGACAGAAGTGCAATTCTTCTGCAAGTTGCAGCAGATTTCAATGCTGGGCCATCAACAAGTGTCAGCGTGCGAACCATTCAATGAAACAGCATCGATATGGGCTTTTGGAGCTGAAGGCCCACTCGTGTACCCTTGATGACTGCAAGACACAAAACTTTACACCTCTCCTGGGCCCATCAACACTGACATTGGACTGTTGATGAGCAGAAACATATTGGCTGATCAGACAAGTCTTGTTTCAAATTGCATCAAGCAGATGGACGTGTACCGATATGGAGACAACCTCATGAATCCATAGACCTTGCATGTCAGCAGGGGACTGTTCAAGCTGGTGGAGGCTCTGTAATGGAGTCGGGTGTGTGCAGTTGGAGTGATGTGGGACCCCTGATATGTTTAGATTCTACTCTTGACAGGTGACATGTACATAAGCAACATGTCTGATCACATGCATCCATTCATGTCCAGTGTGCATTCTGACAGATTTGGGCAATTCAGCAGGACAATGAGACACCCCACACATCCAGAATTGCTGTAGGGTGGCTCCAGGAACATACTTCTGAATTCAAGCACCTCTTCTGACTTGAACATTATTGAGCATGTCTGGGATGCCATGCCATGTGCTGTTCAGAAGCGATCACTAGCCCCTCATATTCTTACAGATTTATGGGCAGCCCTGTAGGATTTATGGTGTCAATTCCCTCTAGCACTGCTTCAGATGTTAGTCAAGTCCATGCCCCATCGTGTTGCAGCACTTCCGCATGCTCACACGGGCCCTACATGACATTAGGCAGGTGTAACAATTTCTTTGGAACTTGAGAGTATGGTATAACCCCCACTTTTATGTTCCCAGAATTAACGTTTTCCTGCCATTTACAACATTTTTTATCGTTCCTGTCAAGTTTCCTATGTCCACAATGTTAATTTCCACCCGATTTTGCGTCAACATATTTATAATTTTCCCGCAATTTAAACATTACGAAAAAGTTGCCAGTCATTGCACTGTATATCTTCTCATAATCTCTGCAACTGAGCTGATGGATAACACGTTGTTGGTATCTGTCTGGTTTTGATTTTAGAGTTGGGAGTGCTTCATTGTTTTTGTAAGCAATGTTTATGCCTTGTTTTTTAATGGGTTTCCTATTTTATGAGTGAATTTGCTGTGGAAGGTAATTGTATGCCATTTTTTTTTTTCTTGTAGTGCAAGTTTTATGAGTTAGTGTGGTTTTTTCATTATTTGTCTCTCTAATTTTTTTTTAGTTTGTCTGTCATTGTTTCTTTGTGTCCATTTTTATGCTGTTTGTTTTATAATGGCTAACTCTTTCTGGTAATTAGAAGTGTTTACGGGGATCATGTTCAGCCTGTTTAACACGTATCTGGTTGCTGCTTGTTTGTGGTTCTGTAGGTGGTTTGAAGTTTCATTTAAGATAATGTCACTTGTGTATTTCCTTCATATGTCAAATGTGTGTTTATTATTGTCTTTTCTTATGGTTATGTCTAAAAAGTGTTTTCTTGTTTTTTCTTCTGTTGTGAAATTTTTGTGTACAGTACTTATGTCTTTGTGTAGTTGCTGTAGCCTGTTTTTAGGTTCATCTACCTTGCATATCGTGTCAGCTATGTATCTGTACCAGTTGATGATGTAGCTTTTTCTTGTTATTATGTCTTCAAATATTAATTTTTCTATGTGATTCATGAAAATGTTGATAAAGGTTCCTGAGGTAGGTGAACCATGTGTAAACCTTCTTCTTGTATGTAGTATTCTTGATTGAATTCAAAATAATTTTGTTGTATTATTAATGGTAATTATTTTATGGTTTCATATACATGTTCATGAGGTAGCTGGTTGTGTTTTTTCAGGATTTCTTCAATTACTTTTATGGTTTCATTAACAGGGTTGCAACTATACATATTTTCTACATCAAAGGATTGCTGTGTCAGGGATTTTAGTGTCTATTGTATGTTCTACCAGTTGAGAGGTATTTCTGATTGTTCTATCATTTTCTAGTTTATAATACTGGATGAGCTGTGGCTGCATTTGTTTTGCTAGTAGGTATGTAGGAGCTGCTCTGAAATCCTCTATTGGATGGGGTGGATAATTTTCTTAATGGATGTTTGGTTGACATCTCTGTTTCTATCTGTCTGTAAATGTATACTCTGTTTTTGAGTGTTTTTTAAACATGTTTGAGTTTTGTTAGTTGGGTTTGATTTTAACTTTTTATGTTTTTGCTAATGAATTAGTCTGTTTTTTCTATGTATTCTAATTTTTTTTTTTTTTTTTTTTTTTTTTTTTTTTTTCAAGAGGAGAACACTACTACCTTCTTCAGATTTTGTTGTAATGACATTTTCTGTTTGCTTTTTTTCTTTAGATTTTAAGCTGTTTCATCACAATTATTTTTGGATTTATATTTTCCTTCTTTAATCTGTGTTGCCATGTTTACTAAATCCCTAGTCATCCCTGTGTTTACACTATTGTTTCCATTTTTTCTTCTATAGTGAGAATATATTCAGATTCTATGAGATCTTGTTTCACTTGTTCATTTGCTGCTGAGTCAACATTGTGTTTTAGGCCTTTTTCTGAGAGCTGTCCTTAGTTTTCATCCAGTGTTATCCGTAAGATTGACCACCATAGGATAGAAATTGTGTGCGTGAAAAAAAAAATTGTGTGTTTTTGTAGTTGCAATGACAGAACAAAAATATCCTCAAGAATTATCAAGCAACTATGGACACTGTGGCCACACAAATGAAGAATTTAATGTCACCTTGTCAAGAATTTCCAGTTGGCCTCTATTACCAGTTTAAGAAGATTCAGATTCATTTTAATTTGTATAAAACAGTTGAAACCACCAGATTCAATAACCATTGTAAACATAATGACCTTATGCCAAAAGACATAAATGTAAAGATAAAAAACAGTTTGAAAGCAGCAAAAATTGCCAGGCCGGTCGCTAAAAATGCCTGGCTGAAATGCGAAATTAAATTGCTATATACAAAGAAACAGACATTAAACAAAGAAATATATGTAATTCACCTTCAGCTAGCACAAAAATTAAATAATCTGGCTATTTTTGCTTCCATTGTGGAAAAAGTCAAAAGGTGCACATGCAGAGCTATAAACAAAATGCGACTAAAGCATAATAAGAAAATTGAAAATCTCCAATGGCACCACACACAACCCCATAACAGCAAACAAATTCACACACACAGTTTCTATCATAGGTTGAATGGACTAAATATAATTACTGTGTTACTTCAGTGTGATTTCCATTGATTAAAACTTCTTGCATGAACTTGTTGTCTCTGTATACAGAGTATTCTTACTTTTTGTTCTATTTTTTAAATCTGAAATACTAGTTTCTTCTGAAAGCTCAATAGGTCACTGAAATTTCATTGCTGATTTTACTACAAAACGTAACCTTAATTAACTCTTCTAGTTTATATTTCATTATCTGGTTAAGCATTTTCCCACTGATATATATCGTAAATTCAAATACGGATACTGTAATGGAGCAGAGTTGTCAGAAACGACTCTGATCATTAAGGATTTTAATAAATTTGAGTCTAACTATTTACTCATTGCTGAAATGTTCCTTTAAAAGCAATCCAGTGGGTCTGAATAGATTATGGCTGACAAAACTGCAGTATCCACGAGACTTCTGTATTAATTTGGCATTGAATTGCAACAAAAATGTGCACACAACTAAAATACTAATTTCCCAGAAAATTAGTGTGTGTTAATTAATGAGCCTACAAATATTGGATTGGCTTCTGCATCACACTCCTCAGAATTTTCAGGCTTGACATTAAATGAAAACTTGTTTAAGAATGAAACATAGCTCCATTTGGTTTGCATCCATCTGTAATATTCTTTTGCCAAATACATGAAGCCACCATATTGTCATGTTAATGGAATGTGCATAGTGGGCTATGTGTGTATAGAGACAGTGCATAAAAAGAATTGCCAACAAATTGAATTGATATCTGTGTTTTGTTGTGTATGAAAGACTCAATGCATTTGAGTTGTAGCCTGCTTTGACTTCTGACTGGAAGTAAACAATTGGTAATAACTTGCTGTGTCTGTAGCTGCTTATGAGTGAGTATTCTGATCTTCGAATACCTCGTGTTGCCGCCCCTCCCCCCCACCCCCCCCCCACCCCAAAAAAAAAGTATTTTCATGACACTACATTTAGGTAATATTTTGAGATTTGATACTTAATGGCATGACTGACCATTTTTATCTTTCCAGTAAAGAACGTTATCGGAACATCGCTGAAAGGTGACGGGCACCACTCTTTTTTTTTTAAATTTTTTTTTATGCTTTTCAGCTCATTACTTCCCTTACGTGGCAAGTTTCCGATCCATGCACCATTTTTTGTTCGTATGTAGTCAAAATTTTACTGGTTATGGATTATTTTAAAGTTTGCAGAAACTAAACTGAGTAAGATATCAAGAATTAAATTTTGTGTGTAGTAACTACCCTAAGTTTTCATCTTTTTAGATGCTGTAATATTATACAGAATGCTGTGTCACAGATTTGGTGAGAATTTCTTGCAAATTTTCTGCTGATCCTTTGCTATTCATCCTCAGCCATTTGCATGCAGAATGTTGAGGTTTAATGTTCATAACTGTTTGAATATTTGTGTTGTAAAGCTTCTGATATGATCTAGTGGATAACAGTAGAATACTGATGTCTCAGAAGCTCGTGAAGTCACTTCATATTCCTAAAAAAGATGGCACCTTGATGTCCCAGGTGTTTCCCAAATAAGAAGCATTTTACTTATGGAAATTTGTACTTCAGTACATAGCAGTTGGTATTAGATGAACGATGACTGGTTGTAGTGCTCTTCGCTTTTCATATTTGTGTGTTACCATCTTGATGCTGTAAATTTCCCACCCTCCCGTAATCAATTCTTGGTAATTACTGGTCTTGGTGAAATAAAGGAAAATGGATCCACCCCGTATGTATTAAATGGAATTAAACATTTAGTGTGGAAACCGGTTGAGCCATCATAACAAGAAAATTAAGAGCCTGAAGCTACAGGTTGGTTTTCTTTTGTGTTTCAGACAAACCCTTTGCTTATACGTATTGAAACAAAAGCAGGACATGGAGGAGGAAAACCAACAGCCAAACTGGTAAAATTACTAAACATGCTTTATTGAAATTAACACATTCGTTAAAATTTAAATGTGCTATCTGTAATTTTCCTTGTTTCTAGATAGAAGAAAGCACTGACATTTTATGCTTCTTGGTACAAGCACTTGGGCTTGAGTTTAAGAAATGAAGAATCTGTGGTTCATCAGGAGGGTATACTACTGAAAATGAAGACTATTTGGAAAGTCCCATCTGCAGAAGATCCTTGTGTACTTACATGCAGAATTAACCATCATCACATCTACCAAGGCCTAAGGATTTCTGAGAAGCATTTGATTATTTTGTGTGTGTGTGTGTGTGTGTGTGTGTGTGTCAGAGTGTCAGAGAGTGAGTTCAATTCTATTGGTCATTGTATGTATGTACAATGTCAATATTAATTATATTTGACATGCAGATACGCCTCAGAAGGAAAAACGTTTTTGCCATGCATGTGATGTATGCTATATATTGCATTTTTTTTCTGTTGTATGCTGTTCTTTGCAGTGAATCCCAATGTTCGTGAAGATTGAAAAAAGTGATCACATCACGCCATTTATAGTCGGGCACTAAACTTTGTGTACAGTGCTAAGTATTACACAATACGTATTGTAACAGGCGTGTCAAAACTTTGAACTGAACTGTTGGCTGTGTAATTTTAGAAGGAAATGGAGATTAATATGCTAGTAATAATTGTTTGTAATGATGCCCCTGAACAAAACAAGTGTTGCATTTTATGGAATATTTGTTATTAAGGTGTGGTAATTTTTAGACTGTGGACTTATTTTTGGCACGTCTTTGAGAGAAATGCATTGAGCTGAAGATACCAAAGGTGTAAAATTTACATTACCTGTAAGGCTTTGTGCACTAGTGCTTCATAACCTCTAAAAGTACAAATTAATGGAGGCTAGGCGGCAGTTGTGAACAGTAAAATGATATTCTGTGATGCATTGTTGTTTATGTAATCCATTGCTTTACAATTTCAAAGCAATTAAATACGTTACTTTTCCTAACTTTGCAAGATCTCACATTATTTTGCTATAATTAGCTACTGTATTTCAAAATCTGTATTTGTCCAGAGTTCAGTATTTAAAATTTATATACATTATTTGCTCAATGGCAGTGGTTTTACTGTCAGTCACAAATTATTTATTTATAACAGTGACAAAATGGTACCACTCCCACTCTCGTGTTTGAGCTGTCTGGTGGATTTAAAAGTAATTGCCACAAAATATTAGCTCTTATCTTAAGCGCTTAACTTTCACCTAGATCTGATGTATATAAAATATCACTAAAAAGCTGCTGGATTTCAAGAAAAAAGTAAGCCCTGTGTGTCATAGTGTTAGAAGAATTTGACATTAAACTGTCTGTTGGATCACTATAAATAATCATGGCTTGTAACTTGTGCCATGAGAGGGATGTATTTGGAGTAGTCCATAGGTTAGTTGTCTCCTGTTAGGAATGAATTTCTTTTCTTCATTAGTAAGGAAATGTGAGAGACAAAATTTGTTAAATTATTCAGTTGTTAGGTATAGTATGCGGTGATATCTGTATTCTTATATTACAGTGTCACAAATTTTGGCTTCAAATAGTTTGCGACCTTAAATTGTTGGATATGGGCAAAGAAGTAACAAATGTGTATTTGGTGTGCTTTGTTTTGGTTCAAATGGTTCTGAGCACTATGGGACTTAACATCTGTGGTCATCAGTCCCCTAGAACTTAGAACTACTTAAACCTAACTAACCTAAGGACATCACACACATCCATGCCCGAGGCAGGATTCGAACCTGCGACCGTAGCAGTCGCGCGGTTCCGGACTGCGCGCCTAGAACCGCCAGACCACCGCGGCTGGCCCTTGTTTTGGTCTCGGTGTATTTATTGTTGCCTTTTTCTTTTGAAAAGTTTGACTAGTAGGAAAACAGTGGTTATCAGTGTTTTATTAACCATATGGGTCAATCGTGGGTGGTGTACAAGAAGTGGAATGTATCAAAATAACCACCCACAGGCACAATGTGGTGGGGGCACTGAGTGATGGGTAGGCACATCAAGAACTGAAATATGATGTTTCAGCTTAAAAACTTCCATTCATCTTCAGGGTTTAATATGTGTGTATTGTTGATATATTTTTTGATTGATGTAACTTGATCTAGAGTTATCATTAATGATGGGCTGAACTCCATTAGTAACAAGAGCACATTTACCTGAGTACTACTGCCTTTAAAATGAAAATGTGAAAGTTAGTACTGAAAATTCAGTCTCTTTTAATATATTTGGAATACCTTCACAACAAAACCAGACTAAAACAAGAATGATCACAAATTGCACTGGTTTACTATCTGCAGAGTAGAAATTACAAAATTGTTTCCCTCATGTGCAGCTAAGAACGAATTAAATAGAAGTGGAAGGGGGTTCACAAGCGAACATGGGTGAGGGACACAACATCTAGATAAGATTATTTTCATTGCATAACGTAGTCACTTGGTTTAGAGAGAGAGAGAGAGAGAGAGAGAGAGAGAGAGAGAGAGATAGAGAGAGCGCTTATTATTGCACGACTCCATATTCTCACTGTCACAACTTATTTGGTTGTCTATTCGTAGGTGATATACTGTAATTCGCTGTTCTGTATGAAGAGTCTGAGTGGATAGTTCAGACAGTGAAGGAGTTTTCCATACCATTTTTTCCAGATTAAATTTACTCATTTAAGATATCTGTACATTAAATTTCCTTTTACTGGACATTTTGTCGTAGACAATAAATTAAAAATTGTTTTAAACAGGGTTTAGTATCTGATGGAAACTTCCTATGTTTTGCTTCAAAATATGAAGTAACAAAAGTAATTAATGATAGTTTCTCTACATTATTCCTTTTCATATGTCCATTGCATGGCAGCTTAATCTTTACGATCTGATTCTTCATCCTTAGTTCATTTCTAATTACGTATCTAATAGTTTTTGTGTGACTTCTAACACGGGTAGAGATACAGACGTCATGTTATTGAAATCAGTGCTGCGAAGGTGGAAACTGTAATGTGTACTATGTGCTGTTACATTTAGGCAGAGAGATTTTAAGATTCAGAAGTTTTTCTCTGATCTTTTTAAACCAGTCGTATTGCCTGTAAAATACATGTTTACAAAATTGTCATGCTTATAATGTATGATAATCGAAAAAGTGGCTTATAAATTTTGTATATATCAAGTTTAACAAGATACATATGGATTATCAAGTGCATGTGTCAAAGTTAAGAACTTCGCTGTAACAGTTTTCTGTTAATATACATATATATTTTTGGATATATTTGTTGTTTCAGTACAGGTAAGATGCAGTTTCAAGCGTGTTAAGAGGCAACTGAACAGGTGCAGTATGCACCTGACTGTGTCAGAAAACTGTAACATACTACTCAAAAATAACTTTAATGCCAGTTACTCATATCATTGTTAGCTGTTACTAATGTTTTTGTATGTGGTGATTGTGTCGTCACAGTGATGTGTTCCCCTGAACTCATAATTGCTAATTTTAGGATATAGTAATAAATCATTGGTAGGTGAAGCATTAACACTGCAGTTTACAAAATAATCTAAACTATTTAGTGTAATAAGTCTTTTTGTTTTACTGTATATGTACATGAGACTCCAGTTGGAGATTGTGCAAGAACTTGTTAGTATATTTTTACTTGTGCCAGTGCTACTGGTATGGTTATTGTGCCAGAATTTCTACAGTCCTGTCAATTTGTTAACTATTGAATCCCTTCATACTGGCTTACTTGTAGAGCTAATTCAAATTTAATCAGCCCCTAATGTTGCTGTAACGACAGGGTGACGGTTATTGAACTACATGAAAAAGAAAAAAGAAAAAACACCATAAATTAGGTACAAACTAAAGTGTGTACTCACTTTATTCAACATGTAAACATCACTACAGATATTTGGCTCTAGTTATGACTTCTTGGATTTGCCTGCCATCATTGGCGATGTGGCGCAGACGAATAGTGAAATTCTGCACAACCTGCTAAAGTGTGGAACATCAGTGACCTCCTGAATGGCTGTTTTCAGCTCAGCAGTGCTTTTGGGGTTATTACTCTACAACTTGTCTTCTATGTAGCCCCCACAAAAAGGAGACATGTGTTCAGATCAAGAGAATATGGTGGTCAATCAAGGCCAATGCCAGTGGCCTCTGGGTACCCTACAGCCAGAATGCAGTCCCCAAAGTTCTCCTCCGGGACATTAAACACTCTCCTTCTATGATGGCATCGAGCTCCGTCTTTTATGAACCACATCATGTCTAAATTAGGGTTACTTTGGATAATGGGGATGAAATCATCTTCCAGAATCTTCACATACCGTTCAGTAGTCACCGTGCCATCAAGGAATATCAAACCAGTTATTCCATGACTGGACATTGCACACCACAAAGTCATCCATTGAGAATGAAGAGACTTATTGATAGTGAAATGCGGATTATCTGTCCTGCAGATGCACCAATTTTATTGATGAACCCATCCAAATGAAAGTGGACTTCGTCACTAAACCGAAGATACCAATTCACATCATGTCCCGCAGTCAACCATGCTTTTTGAATGTCCTAACACAAACCATTCAGAAATTGATAGTTTTTATTTAATATATTTCAATAACTGTCACCCTGTATAATCATTTACCACCAGAATGCACAAAGCCCTGTCCTTACATTCACTCTCGTAGTTATGTGCTAGTATTTTCTGTCAGTTGTACTTCAGTTTTCTTCTTCATGTGCTTCTCTATATTTCTTTCTACTTATTACTATGTCTCATTGAGTGAATCAGTTTGTGGTGATTTGGGGTCATTTACAATCTCCTTCAGCCATCTCTCTACTTTTCCCCCTCACTTCTGCAACAGTATGCTGCCTCCGTAAAACTTAATTTTCTCATGTTTACAGATAAATTCTGTGTCCTTTTATCACAACACCAATCTTCTACATGGCTGTCATATCATCCATCTACTTGCTGTATTTATTATAGATGTGTCAAACTTTGTCACCCATGTAAAGTATACAGTTGCAGAGACAAATATATGCACAATTTCTTCTGTGTTGCTTCAGATGACAGTCAGAAATTTACTTGTACAAGCAGCCATTAATAATAACCTGCAGATCTGAAACCACTGGCATCAGGCCATTGACACTAGTATTACATGGATGTTCCATGAGGACTAGTCATAATGTTCACAATAGATATATTAATCAAAACTTTTCATTTGCACATTTGGTACTGTCATTGTTAATTTTTGCTTCAGTGAATGTTATAGGGATTGCTCTTATGTGATGGTTTGCTAGCTATGTGTGCAATATTCTCATTTATTTGGCAAATCTGCATTGGTACATGGTACAAGTATTTGCAGTGGAAAAGTTAACGAAATAATGAAAAAAATGTTATGGGCACCACCATTCATAAATTTTGAAGTTACATGGATTACACACAGTTACAAAATTCTTATTCTGGATTTAGTGACAAAATTTGTCATTTTACATTCCCTCGACATTGTCTGAACTGCTTGACCTCTCTCCCACTTACCATTTCAGAGTTCACAACACCTATATTTTAGTCAGATTTATATAACTTTCATGTTTAGTGTGTTAGATTGATAAATTTATCAGCAATAAATTAAATGCCATCAAGTTAAGAACATTTTCTTCCCAGATGCAATTTATGGGACAAAGAAGCTAAATGAAATGCTTTTTTATTTGTTAATTTATTGTGGGTGTGCTATGTTTCTTTGTAATTGAAGCATCCCACGTGTATGAATTCTTTGAAACTGAATAATACCTCAGGTCTGTCGCATGTATAAATGGTAACATTTTAAAAGTGCTTTAAAGAACTGTTATGTACTTAATGAAATAAACACACAATCTGTAATCTGAGTGAGTTTTGATAAAATATACTTTATTTTGTACATATGTACTCTGTATTATACAGATATTAAAACAAATAAAAATTCATAAAGGATTTTCATACATTTTAACAGCAGTTTTATGCAAAATAAAAAGCAGTAGCAGTGACAGTAAGTGTTTTTCTTAATGACAAAAACTTCCTTAGTGAACACAACCATATACTTTTTTCCTTTTAAGTGTGCTGAACATTGGTAACTGTAAAGAATGTAGACTAAAAACAATGACATCAGTTCTGAAACTACTGTAAGTTTGGATTCCCAACTTTTTGGAAATAAGTGTTCTATCAGCAGAGTTCTTTCCTATGGTTGTCTCCCTCTGAGAGATACCTGTCTTCCTGAAACCCAGTCTCTCAACTTTCAATGTTTAAAAAAAGTTGAAGACAGAGTGAATCACAGAAAAGGTTAGTCACATTCATTTTGATATGACATAAATGTGGTTGTATACTTTATACAGTGGCCAAAGCTCAGCCTAATTATTCTGAAATATTATATTGAATATGTTTCTAGAAAAATTACTCAAGAAGGGGCAATGTTATTACAGTATCCTCTACATGTGATTGATTGCCATGATAATGAGTATTTCAGTGTGTGCTTTATTGTCTGACACTTAAATGTGGAATTTCTGGAATCTGATGTATGATAAGTTATTGTAATGGCTTCTGCATGTCAGTCACCGTGAGAAGATACAGGTGACTTTAATGTGTCTCATAGTGATAAGCAGAGTTTCCTTTTGCACTCACAGCTTCCACATGCTGCTACCCTCACTAGATGTCTTGATTTCTGGAAGGCAACATTAATGTGGGAGTAAGACCGTCTAAGGATTCAGAGGAGTGAGTTTTACAAAAGATAAAATGCATGGTTCCTATTTTCTTCTGTACCGGATAAAAAAAAAAAGGATGTCAGATAACCTACTGACAGCTGGGAAGTTATGATGTTGGTCAGGACAGTTGTGGCATATGGCCAAGTTATGTTCAGTAGGAGATGCAAAAATATTGTAGTATAATATGAAATTCCTCAACAAGAAAAATTTTTTTGCTCATGGAAGAATTTTAGTAATCAATTATTGTAGTAAACTGGTTATAATACTTTAATCTTTGTGTGAACTCGTAGATAAGTTCATTCATGAAAAGACACCTCCATTTTTAATGATAAAAAGCTTGTCATATTTGATTGTTGTGCTGTTATCTAGGCTTAATACGAGGGAAATAGCAGTGTTGCTTTCGTGAATATATGTTGTAAGCCATATTTTAGAATATAGTGTGTTGAGATTCAAAAGGTGTTCTCTGCATTATTTATTTCATGAATGGACCTATTGTTTTAGATAAGCGTCCACTCATACCGAGAAAGAAAAGGAAAAGCAACGAGAAAGAGGTCATATGGATAACTAAATGTGCATGAAATGTTGAGATTGTGGGAAATGAAGTCTCCAAACTAGGTGGCTAATTGGATCAGACAATATTTATTGAAAAATGTTATTTTCTATGTGCCTTCTTTAATTACATTGTGCATATTAGATATGTTGGCAGCTGTCTCTTGTGGTGTGGCTCCCTGACTCATAACAGTTACTACCCACACAATTCTTTTCACAAAAGGTACCACAGGGTTGCCACAAGTTCTGGAAATCAGGGAAATTGGGGAATATCAGAGAATTTCAGATGTAGCAGGGAAATATCAGTGAAATTTGAAAGAAACTGGAAAATCTCGTTTTTGTCTCAGTAGCATGACATTGTTCGTTTACTGAGAGGTCATGCTTTGTCACTGGCTGGGTGCAGCTGAGTATGTGTGCTGCTTCCCTACACTCTTTCTTTCTGTGCCTTTCCATTATCTATCCTCTAAGATAAGTCGTAGGGCCAGTATTGCATCATGTGTTCCAACATTTCTATGCAGTCCAAACTGATTTTCTCAGAGGTCGTCTTCCACCATTTTTCCATTTGTCTGTAAAGAATTTGTGTTAGTATTTTGCAGCCATGACTTATTAAACTGATAGTTCAGTAATTTTCACACCTTTCAACACATGCTTTCTTTGGGATTGGAGTTACTATATTCTTCTTGAAGTCTCAGGGTATTTTGCCTGTCCCATGCATCTTGCTCACCAGATGGTAGAGTTTTGTCATGGCTGGCTCTCCCAAGGGTATTAGTAGTTCTAATGGAATGTTGCCTACTCCCAGCACCTTGTTTCCGTAGGTCTTTCAGTGCTCTGTCAAACTCTTCACGCAGTATCGTATTTCGCATTTCATATTCATCTATGTCTCTTCCATTGCTCTCACGCACGTCGCCCTTGTATAAATCCTCTATATACTCCTTCCACCCTTCTGCCTTCCCTTCTTTGCCTAAAACTGGTTATCTATCTAAACTCTTGATATTCATACAAGTGGTTCTCTTTTCTCCAAAGGTCTCTTTAATTTTTCTCTAGGCAGTATCTCTTACCCCATAGTGATACATACTTCTACATCCTTACATTTGTCCTCTAGCCATCCCTGCTTAGCCATTTTGCACTTCATATCGATCACATTTTTGAGACATTTGTATTCGTTTTTGCCAGCTTCATTTACTGCATTTTTATACTTCCTCCTTTCATCAATTCAATTAAATTCAATATATCTTCTGTTACTCAAGGATTTCTACTATCCCTCATCTTTTTACCTACTTGATCCTCTGGTGCCGTCACTATTTTATCTCTCAAAGGTACCCATTCTTCTTAGACTATATTTCTTCCCCCCATTCTTGTCAATCATTCCCTAATGCTCTCCCTGAAACTCTCTACAACCTCTGGTTCTGTCAGTTTATCTAGGTCCCATCTCCTTAAATTCCCACCTTTTTGCAGTTTCTTCAGTTTTAATCTACTGTTCATAACCAATAAATTGTGGTCAGTTCACATCTGTCCCTGGAAATGTCTTACAATTTAAAACCTGGTTCCTGAATCTGTCTTACCATTACATAATCTGTCTGAAACCTTCCAGTGTCTCCAGGCCTCTTCCACGTATAGGACCTTCTTTCATGATTCTTAAACCAAGAAGTGTTAGCTATAATTAAGTTATGCTCTGTGCAAAATTCTACCAGGCGGCTGCTTCTTTCATTTCTTACCCCATTCCATATTCACCTACTACGTTTCCTTCTCTTCCTTTTCCTGCTATCAAATTCCAGTCCCCCATGATTATTAAATTTTTGTCTCCCTACACTATCTGAATAATTTCTTTTATTTCAGCTTACATTTCTTAAATCTCTTCATCACCTGTGGAGCTAGTCACCATATAAACTTGTACTACTGTAGTAGGAAGGTGTGGGCTCCATGTCTATCTTGGCTACAGTAATGCATTTACTATGCTGTTCGTAGTAGCTTGCCTGCGCTACTATTTTTTTTATTCACCTACTTCTGCATTACCCGTATTTGATTTTGTGTTTATGACCCATATTCATCAGACTAAGCCTTGTTCCTCCTACTACTGAACTTCACTAATTCCCACTGTATTTAACTTAAATCAATCCATTTCCATTTTTAAATTTTGTAACCTACCTGCCTGATTAATGGGTCCTGAGTAGTCCTCACCCGGAGATCCAAATGGGGGACTATTTGACCTCCGGAATATTTTACCCAAGAGGATGCCATCATTTAACTATAAAGTAAAGCTGCATTCCCTTATGAATAATTACATTTGTAGTTTCCCCTTGATTTCAGCCGTTCACTGCACCAGCACAGCAAGGCCGTTTTGGTTAATGTTACAAGGCCAGATCAGTCAATCAACCAGACTGCAAGTACTGAAAAAGCTGCTGCCCATCTTCAGGAACCACGTTTGTTTGGCCGCTCAACAGATAAACCTCTGTTGTGGTTAGGGTATGGCTATCTGCATCGCTGAGGCCTCACCAACGGCAAGGTCCACGGTTCTTGGGGGAGGAGTGTGAGGTTATGGTCAGTAAATTCAAAAAATCCTTTCCGAACTATGCCAAAGAATTTCCATTGTCATGCAATGCAATCTTTCACTGGCTGGGTATTGAGTAAAGGAGTGGAGCATTATGTGGGCTTTACCTCACAACAGTTAAATAAGGTGGAAAGAAATTACCCAGAGGAGGAAACTGAGCCCCATATATGGTTCAAAATGGTTAATTGTTATTTATATTAAACATTTTTTGTAAGCAACAATCAACAGTATATATATATATATATATATATATATATATATATATATATATATATATATATATATATATATATATATAGGGAAACATTCCACGTAGGAAAAATATATCTAAAAACAAAGATGATGTGACTTACTGAACGAAAGTGCTGGCAGGTCCACACACACACACACACACACACACACACACACACACACACACACAATTCAAGCTTTCGCAACAAACTGTTGCCTCATCAGGAAAGAGGGAAGGAGAGGGAAAGACGAAAGGATGTGGGTTTTAAGGGAGAGGGTAAGGAGTCATTCCAATCCCGGGAGCGGAAAGACTTACCTTAGGGCATATACAGACACAAGCAGACATATTTAAAGACAGAGTTTGGGCAGAGATGTCAGTCGAGGCGGAAGTGAAGAGGCAAAGATGATATTGAATGACAGGTGAGGTATGAGTGGCGGCAACTTGAAATTAGCGGAGATTGAGGCCTGGTGGGTAACGGGAAGAGAGGATATATTGAAGAGCAAGTTCCCATCTCCGGAGTTCGGATAGGTTGGTGTTGGTGGGAAGTATCCAGATAACTCTGACAGTGTAACACTGTGCCAAGATGTGCTGGGCGTGCACCAAGGCATGTTTAGCCACAGGGTGATCCTCATTACCAACAAACACTGCCTGCCTGTGTCCATTCATGCGAATGGACAGTTTGTTGCTGGTCATTCCCACATAGAATGCATCACAGTGTAGGCAGGTCAGTTGGTAAATCACGTGGGTGCTTCCACATGTGGCTCTGCCTTTGATCGTGTACACCTTCCGGGTTACAGGACTGGAGTAGGTGGTGGTGGGAGGGTGCATGGTACAGGTTTTACACCTTCGTAACCTGTTAGTTCATCCCTATGAAATCCCCAAACCACCTTCCCTACCCTCTGGCTCCTATCCTTGTAACTGCCCCCAGTTTAAAACCTGCTTGTGTCTGTATATGTGTGGATGGATATATGTGTGTGTGCGCGCGAGTGTATACCTGTCCTTTTTTCCCCCTAAGGTAAGTCTTTCCGCTCCCGGGATTGGAATGACTCCTTACCCTCTCCCTTAAAACCCACATCCTTTTGTCTTTCCCTCCCCTTCCCTGATGAGGCAACAGTTGGTTGCGAAAGCTTGAATTTTATGTGTATGTTTGTGTTTGTTTGTGTGTCTGTCGACCTGCCAGCACTTTCATTTGCTAAGTCACATCATCTTTGTTTTTAGATATATTTTTCCTACATGGAATGTTTCCCTCTATTATAACTATATATATATCATCTCAAGAAATGCCTGACAACTTCGCTGTACTGAATTTCAAACATTGATTCCTACCAGTTTTGATTTTAAAACATCATCCAGGGACACACTCACCAGAAAGTAGAAAACAAGTGTTACTATCTAAGTATACAGATTCAACAGTTGTCAGACACTGAGAAATCTTTGTAGAAGGTACCGAAAATAAGTACTTACAATAAAAAACAATACAGTTTTTACGTTTCATACAGTATGTTACAGGTGAGTGCCATATTACAGTTTAAGTTAAAACGTGTATTAAATGCTCAGTGGTTCAATGTGGCTTTCTCAGCTGGGACAGGCAGTGTCAAGATTGCTTGGCATAAAAAAAAGTGGTGCCAGTCAAAAGAATGCACATACCAAAAATATTCTGATTTAAAACTGATCGTGACGGACACACAAAATTACAATCGGTGTTTTTTGCAACCTAATCGTAAATAGCGATATTTGAATAACATCAGAATATCAGAGTAATATTAGAATAATTTAAGCTTCCTAAACAGCAGAGGAATTAATATACATATGAAATATTGCAATTCTGTTAGGTACAAAAATAAAGTGAATGCTTCAAGACTCTATAATGCATGTAAAATATGGAGTAAACTGAAGTCACTGTTTACCGAATATGACAAAACCTAAAATACAAAAATTGAATAGCATAAATGTCAGTCACCTGACATTTTTTAAAGTAATGAATACAAAGTATTCATACACTACAAAAGATCCCTAAATGTGCACTTCAGGTCAGTGTTACAGTATAGTACAAGAAGTCAACTGTAAACACAGGAAGTAAAGTCCAATGTATGATAGACGGAAATGGAACAACTGTGTAAACTTAATGTTCAAAAATTTTGGAATAAAATATCTTACTTGGGGATATATGGGAGTAAAACTGTTCAGTGATGAGGTGCGCTATACTGAGGTGATACTTATAAGAGTATTTGTTTTCTTTCAAATATGTTTAACTGTATTGGTGACATATTTTTGTTTGACCAAAAATTTTGATTATTCCAAAATTTTGGTTCGGTGTGTGACGGTTCTCCCATTTTTATTTCTTAGTTGATTGTTGTCATTGTTGATGTACTTTGTTGTGAAGCTGGCTGAAAAAACGGGGTGGAAGTGCAGCACTGTGTACTGTAAATGACATAGCCGACAGTTGCATTTCACAGAGGTTTACTTCCACTGTTAAAAACCCCTCCCCCCTCCCCTCCCCTCCCCTCCCCTCCCCTCCCCCCTCCCTCCCATCTCCACCATCCCCCATATACACATGTAGTACAGCCAGTGCACTATAGTTTAACTTTCGATAAGCCTTATTAATAGTTTGCCGGTGAACATCCACATACTGCTACAATAATTTACTATTGAACATCTATGAGCAGCAAAAACATCACCACATAATTCACAGTTCTTTTGGAATAATTAGGTACATATGGAACACACAGTCATTGTTTTAACACACGGTCTAATTGTGTTATACTTATTTCACAGTTACGTTGATGCATTGTTGTTATAAATCAATATAGGTTTCTCGTCTGAAACTCTGCCTTGGATTGACTGTCTTGGGACCAAAAATCGGGCCCTAATATATCCTCACAATAATAGGTTCTGAAGCTACACATTTTTCGATGTTTAATTTACAGAAATTACAATAAAAGCTAACTTAATTCAGTTAACTGCATACATAAAAAATTGGTTCTTTTTCACAGCTTCTTCTATTACAAGAGTTAGGCCGAATTATTAGTTTAAATCATGAACTTAATGAATATCTTCATGCAAACAATACTTTTGACAAAACTGTTAATTACTTTGGAAATAATTAAGGACTGGCTTTGCTAAAATGTTTTGGAATAGAGCCAAATAAATTCTTTAAGAATACTATTAGTTGTTCCTCCAAATGTTTAGAAATAGTACAGAATTTGTATTTGTTTATAAGTCAACAATAGAATTCAAGTTACGAAACAATTACTGATTTCAACCTATAACAAGATACTAAGTAGGAATAGTCAAAATAAATTAGAATATCAATCACTTACATAAAAGTACAAAATTAGATCGGGTGTTGTGTTCTTTAAAACTGAGGGCTAACTTTTCTCTTTTATGAAAATTCAGATTATACTCTACTCACGTATGTTAATGGTAAGTAATTCAAAAATGAAATGATAAATTTTAAGGAGGCAGATGGCAAAACAAGAGGGGAAGTAAAAATATCCCTACTTGCTTTGTCACAGTGGAGGGGCCAAACAGTGAGGTCATTGGTCCCATCTGATTAGGGACACATGGGGAAGGAAGTTGGCTGTGCCCTTTCAAAGGAACCATCCTGGCATTTGCCTGAAATGATTAAGGCAAACCACGGGAAACCTAAATCAGGATGGCTGGACTTTGGTGTGAACCATCGACCTCCTGAATGCGACTCTAGTGTGCTAACAACTACACCATATCGCTCAGCCGGCCGAAGTGGCCGTGCGGTTAAAGGCGCTGCAGTCTGGAGCCGCAAGACCGCTACGGTCGCAGGTTCGAATCCTGCCTCGGGCATGGATGTTTGTGATGTCCTTAGGTTAGTTAGGTTTAACTAGTTCTAAGTTCTAGGGGACTAATGACCTCAGCAGTTGAGTCCCATAGTGCTCAGAGCCATTTGAACCATTTTTGAACCATATCGCTCAGTCCAGAATTTTTACCCAGATGTACACAGAACTAGACTTCCTGCTTTTACAGTTGTCAGTTTCTTTTACTATGATGTAACATTGTTCTAATGGGCACATTAATGGATCCTGTCTGATGCACAGTTGCTTTGTACCCATTAAGTCTTTAAAAAAATTAATCGCGTGACTCGGAAACATTTGTTTTTCATATTTTTTCATATTTTTCCATATTTTTCCATGTTTTTTATTATATACACACAGCCCTGCTCCGGGCACATTGGCATGGTTGCACTCTGTCTTGTATATGCATTATTGTGTCTAGACTTCATTTTCGTACTTAAAAAATTTTGATTTTTTGTGTACGGTATATAACAATTCTTTTACAACCCCCCCCCCCACCCCCACCCCAACACTCTCTCTCTCTCTCTCTCTCTCTCTCTCTCTCTCTCTCTCTCTCTCTCTCTCTCTCTCTCTCTCTCTCTCTCTCTCTCTATCTTCTAACAAGATTTCTCAGTGTTTGATCGCTGTTGACTTTTCGTACACAGGTAGTAACATTCATTTTTCTACTTTCTGTTAGTATAGTTTGTGGAGAATGTTTCAAATCTCAAACAAATATGTATGAAATTCCATACAACAAAGTTGTCAAACATTTCTTGAAATGTTATTTGTATGGTAGAAGATGTAAATTAATAACAGATCACGCAACATTGAAATAGCTATTAGATTCGAAGGATTCATGATGCAGATTAACACATTAGCCACTGAAGCTTAGTGAGTTCAGTTTTGAGGTAGATCATTGATCCGGAAGAACAAAGGAATCTGGATGGCCCCAGTCAAAAGATTTGTTTGATATGGACATTGGGTGACATGCTGCAGAGTGACAAAGTGCAATGAGCTGATGAAGACTTAAGCTATTTGCACTGCAGCCACAGTTCATTGTGCATAACTGAGTGTTGTGTAAAAGAAACAAAAAGAAAGCTTTGACCTTGAGTCATGGAGGCCGAAGAACCATATAACAGCACAGAGCTAAATGCTGTTGGTGGTGAACACACAAACAGGATGTGGCACAGTACAGTAAAAGACAGTGTCCAATGCACACAATGGACTGAAGTGAGCCATCACTGTATTTTGCTGTGAGCGATACCAGAGGCTAGTAAACTCTTTGAAATGATTAGTATTGACATCTTGGTTATTTTGGGCAAAAACTGACAAGAAATTGCTATGAGCTGACAACAATACATCAGTTTTTGCTTCATGGGAATGGTGGCTGTCAGATCAGCAAGCTGACCACAGTAAATAGTTGGTTATTGAAATTCAGTGTTTCATAAATGATGTTTATGAATCAGGGCACCAATTTCATGGAAGAGTCAATGAAATGACTTTGCCAATTATTATATACACGTAAGTTAAGGACAAGTGTGTTACACCCTCAAGCAAATGGGAGGACAGCGAGTTCATGTCAGTAGGAAAGATGTTAAGTTTTTCTGAAAATAATCACCATAATGATTGGGGGATGTGCTGCTACCCTATGTTGTTGTGGCACACAATTCTAAGATCAAGAGTGTGTGTGTGTCTATCACCATACAAGGTAATACATGGCTGGAAAAAGCAATTTACCACATAAGATAGTGAAGCCTAAGGGAGGGAAAAATGGAGAATCAATAAGAAACTTCACGATAACCTTACAGAAGTTATGGAATCGAGTAGAAACAGCAAATATAAAGGCCCTTGAATGTCAAGAACGGATGGGTTGATGGAATGCTAAGTTTCACGAATACTGTGTAGGTCAGTGGATGATAACAAGCCTGTACTCCCAGAAGACAAAGACGGAACAATTCTCCACTCATTATCATTGTCCTTACCAAGTGACTGAGACGACCTCACTGGTGAAGGTGGATCTGTAACTTCCTACTCGTACAACACTTATCTATACTGGGCTTATTCAGTACAGTGTACACAAGATTTTTTACCATCATTACCAGTGCCAATCACAAGAAAGGGGGAAGGAGTGTTGCAGGAACAACCATAGTGTAGATTTCAAAGGCTGTTGAAAGGGGAGCAGCTGCCAGCTGCTGGAATTTTCTGGCACAGCATGCTGCAATACCACAGTAAGTCACACTGGTGGACTGAAATTCCACAATGGCTATGGCACAATGCTGTGCTTTCATGGTTACCTACATGACTGGAGGCTAGTCTCTGTCACACCATAGCTGGATAGAGTGACTATAAATACTAGCTGCTCTGCCCCTAGCAGCACTTTTATTCATAGTAGGTCTGGTTCCAGGACTTCTGATTACAGCTGATCTCATCTGCATACCACCTGAAGGCAGTATGTGGGAACCAAACAGCTTCATCTTCACCTAGTTGCATCATCTGCTGGACACTTTTCTATATACAACTGCTAGATCTTATGATTCTGGGTGTTGAGCCAAAGCTACCAAGGGAAGACCTCCTCTTGGGTGTCTTCATGTGGCATCTCCAAGTGTCCTGGGTTCAGCAATGGGCATCTGTTTGCCAGGTCTACTGTTCAGGGCCATTGCAGTGTAGCTGAACAAAGTGGTGGGGAGCTACACTCTGAAGCAACAGCTGCTGCATGGATGACCAAATACACCACTGAGGCAGTACCATCCACCTCTGTATGGAAGACTTGCAGAATAAAGAATGTTATTAATTATTGAGCACTCCTGATTCCAAGCTTGCCATGGAACAACCAGAATGCAACCCACAGCTCCTGCACATGCCATTCTGGGGAAGAAGCAAGCATCCTGGCTAATATTGTTTCCACACCCTGATCGCACTACAATGCATACCATCCGAAGCTGCCTTAGTAACTGTGTCCTTGACAGAGAGAGATCCATGTAGGTGGTAGGGTAGCATTTAGTTCCTTGGTTCATATTCCTGTGTTGATTGGTGGCAATACATTCATTTTCATGTTGATATGATGATGATGACGATATGATGAGGACAACGCAAACACCCAGTCCCCGGGCACAGAAAATCCCCAACCCAGCTGCAATCGAACCTGGAACCCCGAAATCCAGAGGCAGCAATGCTCACCACTAGACCACGAGCTGCAAACATAACAAAGGAGAAGAAGATGCTGAAGTATGACCACTTGAGGACTAAGCACTATTTGCTGACGGTTGTCATGAAACGGCCTAGAGGAGGGCCCAGAAATGAAACAAAATTTTGTCACATGAGGTCAGACATTTTTGGCACTGCTGTCAAAATGGAAGCCATGCCAGTTTATGTGGTGATACTACCAAACAGTTGATTGAGCTCTGATTAAATATAATCTTTTTTTCATCTGATATTCCAAATATTGTTATTTATTTCTATTTTCTGTTATCTTTGGGGATGTTATGCACAGATATGTGGATACCTATGAAGCTTTGTAGGCAACATGTTCACGCTTTCAGTGATGTAACTGCAGACCAATTTACGTAATGGACAGCACTTTGACAGGATAATTAGCAAACAGTAAACTATTGATGGAGATAGTTGACTCCTAGCCATTTCATAAAATGTCCATAGGCTCTGCACCTCGTCGTAACACGGGCTATGGGCCAGTGTATGGTGGCTGCAAAGACGTGTTCACTCCATCGGCATGGAGCGTGAGATATGAGCATGTCTCTAAAGCATGGTGCACATAACAATGGGGCGTGCTATGGCGAGAAACATTTGATGGGTTGATCTGAGCAGTGTGTTCATGTAGCTGGTGTAAGAACTCTGGTTCATCTTGTGTTGTTTTAAGCGTCGTGTTTGCATCAGAAAACTCAACTGGATGACGTAATTTTCTCCATATACTAGTCCTGGAGCCGAGGAATCAATGTCTGTCTTGTAGGTAGTCCTCAGTCCCAGAAGTACTATTGGCAATGCAGTTGACCAAGTGACATCATGACACGTGAGTGGCGCTTTCAGCGAATGGTATCAGTGGTCCAGCATACCGTTACTGGCCGTGCAGTTACTTGTTGTTTTATGCTATTTACAACTGCAGAACTTGGCGAGCTGACTGAAAAGTTCTGATTCCAACTGTCACTCGCGATCGTTGGTGACGTGCTGGGGACAACGAGCCTCACTAACCAAATTGATTTAAATATGGAGGCTAGTATATCGGCTGTAATCTTATCCAGTGGTACTGCGCCTGGCCAGTGGATGAATTGGTCGATCATGGTAAGCAAATAGTAGTTACCGTTTGAAGCCAGCAGCTATTCCACGACATCCCTGTGTACATGGGCGAAACGCGCCGTCACGTCCGGAAAATTCCAGATTGGAGCATGAACGTGGTGGGATACCTTGCTCCTTTGGCGCTGTATGTAGGTTCACGCCCATTACAGGTGGTCTCCCTCTATCCCAGACCATACATCAAGTTTTAACACGAGACGAAAGGTAGGGTGTATTCCTGGGTGACACATGTTGTGAATGCTGTCAATCGCTTGCTTGCGGAATGCCGATGGTAGAAAAGGGCAGGGTCTTCCTCTGGAGACATCACAATACAGTTATACAGTTTAGAATGTGCTCCGGGGACATCGACAAGTTGCAACTGTAGTGTTGAGGTAGCATCATCAATGAAGGCGCGGAGTTCATCATCCTCCTGCTATGCTTGCGATAGAGCCGCGATAACCGATCAAGTTTTCCTCACTGTTGACGCACGAAAGACAGTCTGCTGCAATGTTATCAACACCAGAAATATGTTGAAAATGTGTCCTGAATTGTGTTACGAACTCAAGTTCATGCAACCATCGTGTAGAGCAGTTAGTGCTGTACCGCTTAAACGCTTAAATCAAAGGTTTATGGACCGTAAATATAATATTCGTAAGCGCCCCACTTCCTTTGTGGTTACGACAGTTTACTTGGGGTAAAAAAAAAGACCCTAGTGGCTGCATGCGCCGTCCGTGCAAATCCGTTGTTGTAGCGCTGCGCCGACAGGTGTTTCACTTGTAAAAGGCGCATCTAGTTTAGGGTAAGCGAGAAGCGTTGCATTAGCCATACTCTGCTTTACTTGTCGAACATGGTACACATTGTTTCTGTCTCTTGTACTGGGGAACTGCTTTTCACTTTTGGTCCTGCAAGCACTGCAGTCAAATGGTCCTGTATTTCAGCAGTGTGTGGTGAATGTCGGCAATAAAAGTTGAGCATACCTAAGAATCTTCGCAGTTTCCTCACCATGATGGGCTTAGGTATCTACATAATTGCCTCTACTTTCTCTGTCAGGGGTAAGGAACTGTCTGAGGCGATTTTGTGTCTCAAGAAGGTAGCTTCAGACAGCCCAAAACGCATTTGGCTGAATGTAGAACGACACCGTAATTTTCTAGGCGGGTAAATACCTCTGGAAAGAGTTGGTAACGCTGTTACTTGTCAGCTGAGAACACGAGCACATCATCCAAATACATGAAGCAGAACGGAAGACCCTGAAGGATGGAACTCACAAACCTCTGCCAAGTCTGTGCCACGTTTCTCAGCCTGAATGCCATATACATACTTTCAAAAAGTCCAAAAGGCGTTATGATTGCTGACTTCAGAATGTCATCCTTGGCAACTGGTATATGCTTGTATGCCTTCGTGCAATCCAAAACGCTGAAAGTGGTTGCAGTGCCGAGTGTGGTTGTAGTCTCTAAGTAATGATACTAGGTACCGATCAGGGACTGTTCTCGCATTAAGAGCGCGGTAATCCCCACAAGGGCGCAAAAATCCCTTATTTTTGGGCACAAGATGCAAGTTGGGAAACCATAGGCTGCTTGATGGTCTAATAATGCTTTCGCACAGCATAGTGTCGAACTCTGCCTTCACTATACCGAGGCGATCACGCGCCAGACGTCTTGGTCTGCACTGCACGAGATGGGCAGTCCATCGGTTATCTTAATATGAAGCACAATATTAGGCAGAATCTGTTTCAGAGTGCCTGCTGGCCTTGTCGAGTTCGAAAAGTTTTTCAGCAAAGCAGCGAACTCATCTTCGTGCACCTGTATCAGCTTCAGTCTGTGACAGGTGATAGCATGGTGGAACAGCAACAGCTAGCACAGTGACACTGTAGACAAGTTGTCTGTTGGCCACGTCTGGGAAAAGTTTGTAGTGGACCAAAAGATATGCATCGATTATCGTCTCTTGTGATGTCAATGACAGTAAAACTCCAAGGTTCAACTCATTGTTCTCCATCTGGTATTTGGTTATGACTGAATTATTGGGAGTCGTTAAACAGAATGCGGTGGGTGACCTGCAGTGGTGGCTTGAAAATCGTGGAAGAACGCTTAACTCGGAGCCAGTATCAGTGAAGAACTTGAGACCAGAGCCATTGTAACTGATGAGCAGGCGTTTAGACGACGATGGGTCGTCGGCTGTGCGTAGGACTGACTGTCGCTGGCATTTGGGTAGCTCCATGGTGCTGTACATTTCTTTGCTTGATCACTGGATCGTCGATGGTACCATTATAACGATTGTTCACTTTAGGCAGCTTGGTGATGCTGGCCGACCACCATCTGGAACGTCTATGATAGCATTGTCCACTGTCATCTTTGCCACCTTGAGACAACGACATGTTGAACAGTGTGCGCAATAGCTCCACTTTCGTCTCTAGTGCATCATAACCTGCATGTGCTACAGATACCTGTGATGATGTACTGTTGCACTTTGCAGTGACCTCGCTAACCTGTGTTGGGATGATGGCCTCATGTATTCAGTTGGTGAACTCCTTCACTGTATCTAACGGCATGTACCTCTGTGACGCTACTATCACTTTCACCTGCGGTGGTATCCTGCTGCTCCACATCGTATGTAACAAATTGTCTAGGACGGTACTAGTGTCAACTTTGCTACAAAGACATCTCAGGTATTGCGAGGGTTTTCGATCTCGTATATCTTCATGGGTAAGTACGTACTGTATCCTGTCTTCTTGCGAGTCTCTAACTCGACGTTCAGATTGTGTTAGGATTCTGCCTGTCGAGGTGTGTATTTCTGCTGCGAAGCGATGATCCAGTTGGCTCACCGTGAGAGCAAACTTTGTCACGTCGGCTGTTAAATCCAGCATAGCAGAAACTTGCTTCCACCTGTGCATACCATAGCACTGGATTATGGGGACAGAACAGAGGTAGGTGAACTGCTAGACAGGAATCGTTCGGGTCTTCAGTCGTTTTGTTGTTTCATAAGAAGAGGCTTGCTGTGGATCTGGTCCTGTTTCTCCACATCATACCAGGATCAACATTTGTTGGTTACAGCACAACTATCGGCTGGCCGCCTATGGCATAGAAGTGTTCTTGTGTTTCGTAGTCAGACGACACACTGGAGAGAACAAATTTATTAGGCTCGGGGTTATCGTCGCCCTGAAATTGTTTGATGATACAGTTCTGTTTTCTCACTACAGGAAATAATTCAGAACTGCAAAAACGTGAATTTCCTTAGAAAGTAACCACGTCAAAAGAACAGCTAGGAAAAGTAATTACATAGAGTGTAGGCCCACACATCAAAGAAAGGAATGTTTTAAACAGAGAGTAACACAGATTAAACGAGGAGATAAACACAGTGCCCCTGGCAATTGGAAGCAGAATTGTTTGACAGCCGAAGTGCACGTGTTACAACGCTCTACACTGGATCATAACATTATACGATTGCTCTGTGGAACCGCTATCCGTGACGACAGCAGACGACCTCTTGGTAGACGCCGTAACACCCACCCTGGACAGAAACATACCCTGCAGTGGACATAATAAAATCATCCGGAAACTCGTAGGATTCTGCTGAGTTAGTGCCGAGTGTGGGAAAAAATGGATACATGGGGAATAAAAGAAAGATTAGATTTTAACGTCCCATCAAAGATGGAACCGTTAGAGGCGGAGCAGAAACTTGGAAATGAACAAGAATAGAAACCAGTTGTCTCTTTCAATGGAGCTATCCCAGCATTTGCCTGGAATGATTTAGGGAAACTATGGAAAACCTAACTCTTTGGACAGATAGAGATTTTGTCCATGTCTGTTCCGAATGTGAATCTAGTGTTGGAGAGATAAGGGTCATAAACACAAGTGGAGGTTGGACCATGCACGTAACTATAGCACGATTATGATAACAATCTCTACCATTTTAATGGCTGGGTGATTGTCACATGCCATGGCATCAGCTTCCTTTGTTATACACCACAAACCAGTTGTGGCTGGTTATCATGGGTTAACGTGGCACAGCACACTGTAAATTTCTCCCTAGCATTATGCGATTTCTCTTTGAATGCAAGCCAGAAATTGCACTAAAATTATACAATTTCTCTTCGAATGCGAGTTGGAAATTGCACTAATATTACGCCATTTCTCTTCAAATACGTACTGGTATGCCAAGAAACGTTTTGTAGCTCTACGCAGTAACTGTAAAGCAGTGTGTAATGCTGAAGTGATGGTCAGCTATGCTACAATAAACTCAGAGAAAGGACACAGCTGTCTGTTTTCGACTGCGCATTCTCTGATGTGAAGCCATCCATTCCAGCATTACGAATGCTGCGTGGCCACAGCACCAGGTCAGTATTTTTCTTTGAAATTACCTATACGGTAATGTATCGTGCAAGTGTAGAGTATGAGGGATTTTAGTGGAGCAGTTGTAATGATGTGTTGGCCGAGTGGTCAAGCATGTTGCCTGCCAGACTGGTGGCTCAGATTCGATTCCTGCTACTGCCAACATTTTTTCCATTTTATTTTATTTCTTACAATATTAAACTAAACAATTATAAAGTTTAAACGTATTTAAACAGTTCATTATATATACACTCCTGGAAATTGAAATAAGAACACCGTGAATTCATTGTCCCAGGAAGGGGAAACTTTATTGACACATTCCTGGGGTCAGATACATCACATGATCACACTGACAGAACCACAGGCACATAGACACAGGCAACAGAGCATGCACAATGTCGGCACTAGTACGGTGCATATCCACCTTTCGCAGCAATGCAGGCTGCTATTCTCCCATGGAGACGACCGTAGAGATGCTGGATGTAGTCTGTGGAACGGCTTGCCATGCCATTTCCACCTGGCGCCTCAGTTGGACCAGCGTTCGTGCTGGACGTGCAGACCGCGTGAGACGACGCTTCATCCAGTCCCAAACATGCTCAATGGGGGACAGATCCGGAGATCTTGCTGGCCAGGGTAGTTGACTTACACCTTCTAGAGCACGTTGGGTGGCACGGGATACATGCGGACGTGCATTGTCCTGTTGGAACAGCAAGTTCGCTTGCCGGTCTAGGAATGGTAGAACGATGGGTTCGATGACGGTTTGGATGTACCGTGCACTATTCAGTGTCCCCTCGACGATCACCAGTGGTGTACGGCCAGTGTAGGAGATCGCTCCCCACACCATGATGCCGGGTGTTGGCCCTGTGTGCCTCGGTCGTATGCAGTCCTGATTGTGGCGCTCACCTGCACGGCGCCAAACACGCATACGACCATCATTGGCACCAAGGCAGAAGCGACTCTCATCGCTGAAGACGACACGTCTCCATTCGTCCCTCCATTCACGCCTGTCGCGACACCACTGGAGGCGGGCTGCACGATGTTGGGGCGTGAGCGGAAGACGGCCTAACGGTGTGCGGGACCGTAGCCCAGCTTCATGGAGACGGTTGCGAATGGTCCTCGCCGATACCCCAGGAGCAACAGTGTCCCTAATTTGCTGGGAAGTGGCGGTGCGGTCCCCTACGGCACTGCGTAGGATCCTACGGTCTTGGCGTGCATCCGTGCGTCGCTGCGGTCCGGTCCCAGGTCGACGGGCACGTGCACCTTCCGCCGACCACTGGCGACAACATCGATGTACTGTGGAGACCTCACGCCCCACGTGTTGAGCAATTCGGCGGTACGTCCACCCGGCCTCCCGCATGCCCACTATACGCCCTCGCTCAAAGTCCGTCAACTGCACATACGGTTCACGTCCACGCTGTCGCGGCATGCTACCAGTGTTAAAGACTGCGATGGAGCTCCGTATGCCACGGCAAACTGGCTGACACTGACGGCGGCGGTGCACAAATGCTGCGCAGCTAGCGCCATTCGACGGCCAACACCGCGGTTCCTGGTGTGTCCGCTGTGCCGTGCGTGTGATCATTGCTTGTACAGCCCTCTCGCAGTGTCCGGAGCAAGTATGGTGGGTCTGACGCACCGGTGTCAATGTGTTCTTTTTTTCCATTTCCAGGAGTATATATATATATATATATATATATATATATATATATATATATATATATATATATATATATATATATATATATTTTCAATTTAGTTACGATTACTATCCTTGTAAGTCAGAAAGCTATAGGCCGCCACTTCCCAGCACATTTTGCACTAGCTGCTACTGACACAAACATTTGCCTGCAATGGTCACTTTCAACGCTACTACTGGTTTTCGGAGTGGCGAAATATAATTATTTTTGGAGGAGTTACACGTCTAGCCTCACACGCTATATGCTACTCTGGTATTCGCATCGGCAGTTTGGCTGTGTTGTCGTTGAGTGAATCAGAGAAATACCACCTGATAAATTGGGACACCGTTGCGTAGAAAATATAATTTTCATATTGAGGTAAATCTGAACATCATTCACAGCAAAGACGTAAGTTTTACTGCGCGTGATACTGCCCCTTTTTCAGACAACACAACATTTTAGCGTGACAGCGCTCGGCCTCTCACGACAGGGAATGAGTAAGCTTTCTACATAAAACAGGGAACGTAGTTGTTTCCTAGCCTGCATGTAGGCTTGAAATGCCCATTGAACACGAAGCCAGAAACATATCCAAGCCATCTTTGAAGTTATGCTTCAGTATTTAGAAGCTCTGATTGCAGCGTACGAAGGCTTCACATCTTACTCCGTTTCTAAAGTCGGAGACCATGAATATTTCTGTAATCCTAATCACTCCTGTTAATGCCATATACCAGTATCTGTTCTGTTGTGCGGAATAAAGTTCATGTCAGTTACATGTAGATCCTTCTTGGTGTTGCAGACGTTAGTATAACAAAACCGCAACGTCACAGTAGATCATAAGGGCGATTTCACATAAAACCAAAATCCAGCATGAAAATATAACGAAGTGATGCAGCAGAAATTAACATTTAACACTTATTGCTTTTCTATTTTATTTTATTTTTTTATTCATACACTTAATGAAGATGTTTGTCTCAACTGTTGCAGTGAAAGTTGTTTATTAAAGATAGACTACGTTTAAAAATTAAGAACATATCTTTTGCTGCAGATAAATCACATTATTTTCCTTGTTCTAAGCACAAACTTTATGGATTTTAGAGTGATGATCGGGAAGGGGAGGGAATAACGAGACTGCACGTCAGTCGATTTTTGTAATTTTTTATATTTACGGTACGTGAAGCTCATAATTCAAATATCGGTAGGCCAAAGCAGTTCGATGCAACTCTCAAAAATTCTCGAGGAAATCGACTTTGTAGTTTACCGAGCTTAATTCTAATTCGAGCTGCACATTTCAATAGCTCTCATGGCTGTGCGGAATAATGCTCATTTGACACATGGGAGGCCAATAAAAATTATTAAACAAAGGTGCATGTTGAGCCTTTCTGTGAAGTATAAAATACATAAAGATGAAAAAAATATCAGTAGTGCAGGAGACTGGTAATTGCTGATTGAAATCTCGTTTCGGTCATTATTTTCCTCGTTTTAGTTTGAACACCTATGTCAATTAAACATAAAATTCTTCGATATTTGCGAGTTAGCACAAATATAATTATTATTTTTGAGAAAAATGAAACCATCTTATTGCTAATTACATATCACATTCAAAATTCGTTTTTAAGGCAAATGTAAATTCATAATTTCCGATCTTCTATAAAAATTCTTAATAAAGAGCCTTTAAAATTTAATAAAAACAATGAGGCCGCTAGTAGAACTCGCGCTCTGAGGATTCCGCACAACTTACGTATGTAGGCAGTTCATCCATCCCGGGAGTCGAGAGTCTCGACGAATTTTGCCTGTTATCGTCATTGATACAGGCAAGATATCGGTCCTGGGTCTCCCAAGAGTTTAGATACTGTTTTAAATTTGGAGTCGGATAGCAAATGATAAAAGAATTTTCTTTTCGTGTGATGTAATTAAAAATAAACATTTCTCGTTTTTTTAATTTTTATTTATTTATTTATTTATTTTTTAGCTGCGCTGTGAAACCTTGCTTTTTGCCAAATTTCATGATTCTAGACCAACGGAAAGTACTCTGTTTTATTTTGACGAGTGAGTTTGCGAGTATCAAAATGTCACCTAAATTGCGTTGACTTCGAAGCTTATATTTACTACACAGGCAAGGGACTGTGCACCTTAGTATGTGACATAAATTACAACTTGATACGTCTACGCGTTCCTGAGGAAAACGGGTCTTAACAAATGGACGGACAAGTAGACCGTTGGGTAAGAAACGCCAATTTTTTTTTATTTCGTGTAATATGATTAAAACTTAACAATTTTAAGATTTTTCCTCTAGTTGTACTGTGAAACCTTACTTCTTGCCAAATTTCATGATTCTAGATCAAAGGGAAGTACCTAGTTTTAGTGACTGAGTTTGCGGTTACCAAAATATGTGACATAAAAGGCCCTATCTTTTTATTGCAGTGACTTATAAATATAAATTTTTTACACCACCTACAGACCGAAGACCCTATATCTCTGACATCGATCTGTTATAGAATTTTAGAACACGTTTTTTGCTCGCGTATCATGTCATTTCTGGAAATCCAGAATCTACTCTGTAGGAATCAACATGGATTCCGGAAACAGCGATCGTGTGAGACCCAACTCGCTTTATTTGTTCATGAGACCCAGAAAATATTAGATACAGGCTCTCAGGTAGATTCCATTTTCCTTGACTTCCGGAAGGCGTTCGACACAGTTCCGCATTGTCGCCTGATAAACAAAGTAAGAGCCTACGGAATATCAGACGAGCTGTGTGGCTGGATTGAAGAGTTTTTAGCAAACAGAACACAGCATGTTGTTCTCAACGGAGAGACGTCTACAGACGTTAAAGTAACCTCTGGCGAGCCACAGGGGAATGTTATGGGACCATTGCTTTTCACAATATATATAAATGACCTAATAGATAGTGTCGGAAGTTCCACGCGGCTTTTCGCGGATGATGCTGTAGTATACAGAGAAGTTGCTGCATTAGAAAATTGCAGCGAAATGCAGGAAGATCTACAGCGGATAGGCACTTGGTGCAGGGAGTGGCAACTGACCCTTAACATAGACAAATGTAATGTACTGCGAATCCTTAGAAAATGTAGTCCATCAACAAAGGAGGTGGCTTACAAAACACTCGTTCGACCTATACTTGAGTATTGCTCATCAGTGTGGGATCCGTACCAGGTCGGGTTGACAGAGGAGATGGAGAAGATCCAAAGAAGAGTGGCGCATTTCGTCACAGGTTTATTTGGTAAGCGTGATAGCGTTACGGAGATGTTTAGCAAACTCAAGTGGCAGACTCTGCAAGAGAGGCGCTCTGCATCGCGGTGTGGCTTGCTGTCCAGTTTTCGAGAGGGTGCGTTTCTGGATGAGGTATCGAATATATTGCTTCCCCCTACTTATACCTCCCGAGGAGGTCACGAATGTAAAATTAGAGAGATTCGAGCGCGCACGGAAGCTTTCCGGCAGTCGTTCTTCCTGCGAACCATACACGACCGGAACAGGAAAGGGAGGTAATGACGGTGGTACGTAAAGTGCCCTCCGCCACACACCGTTGGGTGGCTTGCGGAGTATAAATGTAGATGTAGAACATAAATTTCAACTTCATGTCTCTACCAGTTCTTGAGAAAAAGGGTTTTTAACAGTCGGGCATATAGACAAACGGACAGACAACAAAGTGATCCTATAGGGCTCCGTTTTTACCGATTGAGGTACTGAACCATAAAAAGACATTAAAATTGCTTTTTGCTTCGGTATATATCTTACGCCGTATATACAGGGCGGCGCACGAAATGTGTTACCATTTTGTTTTTGAATATAAACTTTATTGTCAATACAATCTGAAAGGAACATATAATACAATGAAGAGCCGTCCATGGAGATTTGTTCTAACTCAGCACATACTCAATACGTAAACCATTTCGTTTCCTAACTTCCTTCAAACGAACACTGAAGTTAGTGATTATTCTACGGCACATGTCATCCGTAATTCCACTGCAAGCTTGAAGAATAAGTCTCCTGACCATTAAACCACTTGGACGTTTCGGGAAATTTTTTTCCTTTAGGTACCCCCAAAGAAAAACGTCACATGGATTGAGGTCTGGACTATTGGGGGGGGGGGGGGGGGGCAATTTTGTCCGTCATTGAAGCGACCTGGAAACCTGAGTGAAATGATCCGCATGTCGAAATGCTCGTGTAAAAACTCCAACACAGTGTTTGCAGTATATGGCCTTGCTCCATCTTGCATGAACCACTGCGTGTTGAAGGGCAAGGCAGTAGCAAGAAACTGTGGAATGAAGCTATTGCGAAGCATGGTCAAATAACGCTCGCTGTTCACAGTTTCTTCAAAGAAAAAGGGTCCAATAAGTCCATGACTGGAAATTGTTGCCCACGCTGTAATCCTCGGAGCATAATGTTGTCGTTCATGAAGCACTTGTGGGTTTTCAGTGGCCCAAAAGCGTACATTTTGTTTGTTAACCACACCGTGTAAATGAAAATGCGCCTCGTCTGGAAACCAAACGTTGTTGAGAGTATCTTCCCTATCCTCCGCCCACTGAGCAAACAGTAGTCTCTGCTGCTTGTGTTCTTCAGTGAGCTTCTGTGCACAGGTCATCTTGTACGGGTACACATAGAGGTCACTTTTAAAAATGCGTTGAACGGAGCGTCTGGATATTCCCAGTTGCACTGCTGCCTTTCTACACGATTTCCCGTGACTTCTCTGTACAGCAACTTGTACCGCTTCATTATTCTCCGGCGAAGTACAAATTTATCGTACAGCCAGTGGATGGTCTTCTTGCAAGGGACCCATCGTGTGTTAAACTGTTGTTGAAAACGCCTCTGAGTCACAAAAAGGCTTTTAGTTTCATGAAAAAGTAACACAATTGCCGATCGTTGCTGTGTCGTCAGTCTTCCATTGTCAGTCATTGCTGCTTACTAATCTCCTAGCGGCAGTATCGTGAATTACACGTCATTTCGTTTTTCCAAGCTCTGCTGGTACTGCTGTAGAGATCCCAGCGGGATATCTAATGTGCGTCGTAAACTGTGAAAGAAACAATTGGTAACACATTTCGTGCGCCACCCTGTATCTTAGGTTACATGCTCGCAGAACATGTAACTTTGTTTAAAAGTATGCGCCGTCTGCGAATCGAACAGAGATCTCTCACGTGGCCAGCATGTACTCTACTAGAGAGGCACACGATACGTTGCAACGCACAGCTTGCATTAAGGTATTAAGGCTAGGAAGGCTTCAAAGTCGATTTTCTCGAGAAGTTTAGAGTCGCATGGAACTGCTTTGGACAACTGCTACTTGAGTACTGAACTGCACGTACCACAAATATAAAAAATTACAAAACCCCAATTGGCGTGCAATCTCATTGTAAGTGTGGCCCGTCACAATGATTGCTCCGTAACAAGAGTACCGCACAGGGGCAAGATCTCACCTTCCTTATGTACTGCAGGCACCGTACCTTTGCTTTGTTCTTTTAGTCTACAAAACTAGATGTGAGGTGAAAGCAACAAACACTTAAATGTTTAATGTAATCTAAATTGGACTGAACTCTCATCATGATGGTAAGTGCAATGAAGTGACAAAAGTCAAGGGATACCTCCTAATATCGTGTCGGACATCCTTTTGCCCGGCGTAGTGCAGCAACTCGACGTGACATGGCCTCAACAAGTCGTTAGAAGTGCCGTGTACACATATTGAACTATGATGCCTCTATAGTCGTCCATAATTGCGAAAGTGTTGCTCGTGCAGGCGATATCGTGCTGTCAGCAAAGGCACTTGCGTCGGTGTTTGCTGCCATAGCCCATTAACGCCAAATTTCGCCTCACTGTCCTAACCAATACTTTCGTCGTACATCCCACATTGATTTCTGCGGTTATTTCACGCAGTGTTGCTTGTCTGTTAGCACTGACAACTTTACGCAAGTGTCGCTGCTCTTGATCGTTAAGTGAATGCCGTCGGACACTGCGTTGTCCTTGGTGAGAGGTAGTAACTGAAATATGGTATTCTAGACACACTCTTTGCACTGTGGATCTCGGAATATTGCATTCCCAAACGATTTTCGAAACGGAATGTGCCATGCATCTAGCTCCAATTACCACTCAAAGTTCCAAGTGTGTTAATTCCCGTCGTGCGGCCATACTCACGTCGGGAACCGTTCCACGTGACTCACCTGAGTATTGTACAAATGACAGCTCCGCCAATGTACTGCCCTTTTATACATTGTGTACGCGATACTACCGCCATTTGTATATGTGCATGTCGTTATTCCACGACTTTTGTCACCTTAGTGTATAGTGACATGTACGATACTGATATTTGCTAAAAATGCTATAAATATATTGCAATAATTGTCTGTCGCGTAACGGAAGAGATCCTTCAGCTATTGCTGCAACTGTCCTATCATATTTAAAATGGCAGTGACCAGACAAAGTATAAACTATGGTTGTGAAGTTCTTAGCTTTTGTCTGTTGACAAGGACGGCTCCGAGAAAAGCACCTTCCCCCTCCTGCATACCTGCCCCCATGCCACATCATTCTCAACTCAACAAAAATCGCCCGACATCGTTTCGCAACCATTGAAAGGGGGGGGGGGGGACAGGGGGACCAAACTTTTGTAGACGGTCTTAAATGTTTCGAAATACAGGACTGGTTTTTGATTAGCCTCTTTGCCTCTAATGCGTGTTTAACGGCTAAATCCAAATTGTGACTAGGTTCTGTTTTGCACACCAGTGTATACGCCACTCATGATGGATGCTCCGTCATACCTCTGGCCGAAAGCCTTGCTCGCTTCTTATTTCTTTTTCTCTATAGATACACTTAACTGATTTCCGAGACTGGTCTTTCACTTGGGTGAAGTAGATACACGAATCTCTTATCTCAATCTTCAGAATGACTTCGAAAACAATCTTTGGTTATTTTAATATAGCAAAAGTCTTGATTTGATTGATCGATTTTACTAATTTTTCCACTTTTTATTCCCATTATAGTTGTTCCCTGTATTCACTTTGGGCGCGACTGTCCCTTTTTCCTTGGGGGCAACTGCCCAAGACGCCACAGCCTAGACACATCCCACTGTCATCGCTGGATATTTTTCTCAATTATGTACTGTTTATTTTCTTTATATCCTTTTAGAGTAAATAATAAAATACCACGTGATGCCGTCCTTAACAACAAAGAGCTCTCTCCAGTTGTAAGCTTATTTGTCCGTCGCTGACATAGAAGACCGCAAACCTTCTTTCCTTCCCGTCAGGGCAAGCTGTGCAGTGACTAGAGTACATGTAAAGCTTACTGGGATTAGGTAAATGCTAGCTCCAATGAAGTCCATAATTCGATTGTAATTTTGGCATTTTAATTTGATGTCTCTCACAACTGACAAAATTTACAAAAAAAAAAAAAGAATTTCTTTGTCCACCCACACTCTCCTGAGAATGGCACATTAACAATTTGCAATTACGCGCCCCTATTACCGGCAGCTGCGTTGATAAATACTCGGCACCTCGCAAGGATAACTACCAGATCAAAAATATTAGGTAAGTTGTTGGAAGTGGTTAAGCGTTGGTGAAAATCTCGCTTCTGAGAATACAAAGAGCTCTAACCGCAGAACTCTGCACGGAACACGCGTTGGTGCAGTGCTGCGATACAGACCGTATATCTATCTCCCTTCGAAGATGATGGCCAAAACGCCGTCTCCAAGTCCGTACCGCTCGATGGCTGAAGGCCAAGTCAACTCACTCCACAATTCTCCAGTCTCCCACACATACGAAAACGCGGCGGAAGAATACTCAGTTTCGGCCAATGTCGAACGCTCTATCACCGCCTAAATCCCTCCAACGGCACTTCTGAGACCTACCCAATAATCGAGTAGGTCATAACGCCCCTAAGCAAACGAAATTCCCGTCTTCGCCACGTGTTGCCCAGCACAGGTGGCTCCGGATTCCGGGCTATCCCCAAAAGCGCCGTATTGTCCCGCGTTTCCGGTGACCGCTACCTGCCGCCCACGGCGGCACGGCGAGCTACGGCCATCTGCAGACTTTATATTCCACAATTCTCAGCTTCCGACACTTTTCACCAACGCTTTGAGTTAGTGACTCAATCATGCAGACATGCTCGAGAGTGCCTCATATTTATCATAATTCAATAGAGTCATGATCTGATGCCCTTGCCAGTCCCTTTATTATTAATACTAATGTTGGTAAGCTAATGTGGAAGTGCCCATGTCCTGGCACCTTACACAGTGGCTCAGGCTCTTGCTTAGCATCAGCTAGAGACGAGTCAGTTGGCAAGCAACACAAATGTTCCCGTCCTCATTCAGCACAATCTTAAGAAAACTGCGAAATTTAGCCAGAGCACGAAGCAACAATAGCATTCAGAAGGTAAGTCATCAACTGACACATGATTTCTGCCAATGTGTGGGAGCCAAAACATGGGCATAAAAACGCTTGCACATTTCTGCTGATGCATAACAGAAAATATCACAGGCACGTATTGATATGGGGATCATCGTTACAGCAGTTGGTAATTTGAAAGAATGATTGCCTCTCGAAGTCGCTGGGTCCAAACGATACATATACAACGTGCTATCTTAAATCGATCACGCGAGCGTTATGATCAATTATTTGTGATCGTCATTTTTATCTGTTTTTCGTGGTTCCCTTAGTTGCTCTAAGTTACACACCTCCGCGAAGTAATGGCAAAAAAGGAAATTGTTCCCGTAGCGTACACATCACATGGACTTTCACATAACGACAACACCGACAACAAGTAAGGTAAGTCGTCTCCTTTGTAATTACAAGTATTTTTGTAACGCTCTTTTGTCGTTGCTGTAGTGACCACCGTAAACATACTCATAACGCCCGCCACCAGAGTCGCGTGATCGATTTATGATCGCACATTCGATATGTATCGTTTGGACCCCGCGACTTCGAGAGGCAATCATTCTTGGAATTTACCCAGCAGTTGCATTCAGGGCACTTTCGGTTTGCAGACCCGTTGTACAGACCACAGTTTGATAAAATCTTTTCGGCAGATTAGCCGAGTGGTGACATCGTCTTGTCTCGACATTTCAGTGTTGTGGTCAGTGGTCCAGCAGTGCCGGTTCTGAGCAGAAAAGTGCTGACATCAGCATCAGGACTTTATAGTCTGCAGTGGCATATTACAGATGACACAGTTGCGCATGTTGTATTTCACTGACAGCGGCATCAGCATTTCCTTATCTCCAAGGCCAAACCAGGAACCACATGCCAAGGCCAAGGGGAGGGAGGAGGGGACTGAAGGATTAAGTATGTCCCGTACATTTGCAGTTTAAACTTTTTAAATGCACGACGCGCAGCGTCTGGCTCAGAGACGTCATCAGCCTCGCAGTGTGATAATCAACGCGCTGCTAAGATGTCAACCCTTTAGTGACCACTTATTTGTTTTCGCTGTAAGTTCAGTGGTAATCCGTGTTCCCACTTCTAACTTGTGCTACCATCTCTTTTAGAGTATGCTAACTATGTGTAGATTGTCAACGGTTAGGCGAAAGCTGTTGTATTTCTACCTTGTGAGTCAATCAATGCAGAAGCTAGTGATGGGCTAAACTGCGATTTTCCGATATCAGTGATTTCTGTGAATGCTACTTTTCAGTATCTGCTATTCTTAACTGCGATTTGTCGCAGTTAAGAGTCGCAGTTAAGGAACATAGGTCGTGTATCCCTCCGCCACTGCTATTTCTGCGATTTCTGCTACTTCCGCGATTTCTGCTACTTCTGTGACTTCTGCTACTTCTGCGATTTCTGCTACTTCTGCGATTTCTGTGACTTCTGCTACTTCTGCGACTTACTACTGTATGAAAAAGTTACATCTGTCAACACGGAAAATTGCATCGCAACAAACCTGTCATTGGCAAGTATGTTTTACGTTTTTCCTTCCGTTGGCTTTAATTTTGTATTAAAGAAACAACTGTGAAAATATTAATAGTGTAATTAATATGTAAGTAGCCGTACAGTACCGTAATAGTTCGTATTTAGAAAATGAATTCTAACATATTGTTATGTTCACAGGTACCTGAACTACATTTCAGTCACTCAGTAAAGTGATAACTGAAAATATCATTGTCAACAGATCTGAAGAAATTGCCACTGCATCTTTAGACCGTTTTCGTCAGACGATAGGTTAGTTTCTAAGCGTTTCGATGGACTTAATTACTTCAGTGAGATCGTTCTTGCAAATGTGATATTCATTATAGCAAATATTAGCAATCTACTCTGTCAATTATACTTCTAGTAATTAATGACAGCAAAAATTGTTTAATAATCCTTGTGTTTTTGCAGACACAGTTCTGACTCTGATTACTGGTTGCTGTACGTATCTATCCACATCAAGGCTGTTGGGAGGGACTCGTGAAGATTCAAGACAGCTCTTAGAGGATTTGCAGTTTAAAAGTGAAACAATTGTGAAATAAGTGTGTTAATGATTAAGCTGTGTTTTATCGAAGTTGTTGTGCGATTTTAAAGGAATAATAAATGTCAAATACAGTGAGTGAATAATAAAAATCTCATTTTCCACATGTTTAAGCCGTCCTATACCCATAATTTTCCGCCACTTACTTATTGGTAAACACTTGTTGGAGAGCGACATGCCCCCCCCCCCCCGCCCCCTTTCTCCACAATCTTGGTGTGACACTGACCTGTAACATATCCCGAAGTCTACAATATGCATTTTGAGGCTGTTGATATGAAAGTGGGAAGTACAGATCTTCCAGTTAAATCAGGAATAGCTTAAGTGCATTACTTGAAAGTAACACAGGAAAAGCTTACTTATGTAGGTGGTAGTAGTGTCGGCAAAAAGTTCTTGTGTGTGAAGTTGCCATGTAGAACACCAGGTGTAAAACTTTTCTCCCGAGTCTTGAACTGTGTCGTAACAAAAGTGAGGCATTCATATGACTGTTTTCATTTCTCTACACTTATACAGATGTCTGAGTTCTGCTGTGTTAACATTGCAAAGTCCTGTAGGCATGTGGAGTATTAACCAAAACTGTCATATTGGAAGCAGAATCAAACACATTTGTTACGTTACTTGATATTTTCAGGAGAAAACGGCAATGTTGCTTCTTATTAATATAATACATTCAGAGTCACAGCAGTATTTGACCAACCATAACTGATGCTGAATGTGCATGTCGTCATATAATATGAAAGGCTTATTTCAATAGTGGTACAAGTCCATTACCTCCACTTTTCTGTCTATAATGCTTCTGAAATTAGTGATCCAAACAAACATAAATAAAGGTTCATCTCTAGCAAGAAGCCATATGCTTGAATATTTCTGGTATCTCAACTGCAGATTTTTCAGCGCTCATGTAACTTTACGACTCTATATCTCAAAATTAACAAAAATGGACTTGTACTACTATTGAAATAAGCCCTTCATATGCACACACAGCACATCGATCTCATGAGGCATAAGGCTCTCATAACGAAGTACGTACGTCGGTCAACAGATGACAGTAGGAAAAGTATGTTAACTGCGCTTTTTAGTTGCTACTTGCGACTCTTAGTTGCGATTTGTCACAGAAATCGCAGTTTGACTCGGTAGCGAATAGCGTAGTATGAACTTTGCTCAACAGATGGCAGTGCTAACTGCGCTTTTTAGTTGCTACTTGCGACTCTTAGTTGCGACTTGTCACGGAAATCGCAGTTAGACTCCATAGCGTACCGCAGAGATGGGCGTAGTACGAACTTTGACCCACAGATGGCACTGTTAACCGCGCTTTTTAGCTGCTACTTGCGACTCTTAGTTGCGACTTGTCACGGAAATCGCAGTTAGACTCCATAGCGTACTGCAGAGATGGACGTAGTACGAACTTCGGCCAACAGATGCCACTGTTAACCGCGCTTTTTAGTTGCTACTTGTGACTCTTAGTTGCGACTTGTCACTGAAATCGCAGAAAGCAGTGCTAAATTCGACCAATAGATGGCTCACGTCTTTGAATGTGAAATACTACTTGCGACTGCTAACTGTGACTGAAATCGCAGTTAGATTTTGTAAAGTTGCTACTGTGATATCTGTGACTTCTCAGTCACTGCGATTTCTAACAGATACGCGATTTCCTGCCCACCACTAGCAGAAGCGCAGTTCCCGCATGAAAACGAGCCACTGTTTCGACCGCTACAGCGTTTTTTTGGATAGTGTGCTTTCCTTTTGCGTGTGAAGTGACTTGTGTTGTATTTATCCACTTTTATATTTATGAGGGAGATAGTATTCGTGTATATTTGCTGGATTTGACTGAAAATTACATAAATATTACAAGGAAAGTTAGTGGAAGCAGAAGTGAAGTATTCTGCCCATTGGCTGTGGCAGAGTATAATAAAATAATGGGAGGAGTGGATAGATTTGATCAGCTGTGTGAACGGTATGCTGGTGGCTGTCGTTCATGGAAGTGGTGGCACAAACTGTTTTTCTTTCTTGTGGATTTGGCAGTTGTCAATTCCTACGTTATGTGGATGCTGCAGAAGACAGAAGCAGACCAGATAACATTTAGATTGCACTTGGCAAGGCAGCTTATCTCTGGGTTCTCAAGTTGTAAGAGAAGAGGAAGGCCTGTTAATTTTCAAACACCACAAAGAGGTGTGTCTGGAGTATCAGATGAAGTTTCTCTGGAGAAAGTTAGAAGTCATTTCCCTATAAAAGGTACAACCAACAGAAGATGCCGCCAATGTAGCACCAAGAACAAAGAAAAGAGAACAAAAATAATGTGTAGCAACTGTCGTGTACCTTCGTGTGTAGCACCATGCTTCTCTAAGTTCCATAGTACATCACCTTAGTGAACTCAAAGGACAGTATGAACTAATACAAATATAAATGTAATGTTTAACATGTTTTTGTACTAAAAATACGGGAAATTCATTTTTTTAAATTAGCAAGTGAAGTTACTCCAGAGTTTGGTGGCAAAAATAGTTCCCACTAATTTTTTTACACTCGTAGGCTAAACTGAATGAACCATGGACCTTGCCGTTGGTGGGGAGGCTTGCGTGCCTCAGCGATACAGATGGCCGTACCGTAGGTGCAACCACAATTGAGGGGTATCTGTTGAGAGGCCAGACAAACGTGTGGTTCCTGAAGAGGGGCAGCAGCCTTTTCAGTAGTTGCAGGGGCAACAGTCTGGATGATTGACTGATGTGACCTTGCAACACTAACGAAAACGGCCTTGCTGTGCTGGTACTGTGAACGGCTGAAAGCAAGGGGATACTACAGCCGTAATTTTTTCCGAGGGCATGCAGCTTTATTGTATGGTTAAATGATGCTGGCGTCCTCTTGGGTAAAATATTCTGGAGGTAAAATGGTCCCCCATTCGGGTCTCCGGGCGGGGACTACTCAAGAGGACGTTGTTATCAGGAGAAAGATAACTGGCGTTCTACGGATTGGAGCGTGGAATGTCACATCCCTTAATTGGGCAGGTAGGTTAGTAAATTTAAAAAGGGAAATGGATAGGTTAAAGTTAGATATAGTGGGAATTAGTGAAGTTCGGTGGCAGGAGGAACAAGACTTTTGGTCAGGTGAATACAGGGTTACAAATACAAAATCAAATAGGGGTAATGCAGGAGTAGGTTTAATAATGAATGAAAAAATAGGAGTGCGGGTAAGCTACTACCAACAGCATAGTGAACGCATTATTGTGGCCAAGATAGACACGAAGCCCATGCCTACTACAGTAGTACAAGGTTATACGCCAACTAGCTCTGCAGATGATGAAGAAATTGATGAAATGTATGATGAGATAAAAGAAATTATTCAGGTAGTGAAGGGAGACGAAAATTTAATAGTCATGGGTGATTGGAATTCAAGAGTAGGAAAAGGGAGAGAAGGAAACATAGTAGGTGAATATGGATTGGGGGAGAGAAATGAAAGAGGAAGCCGTCTGGTAGAATTTTGCACAGAGCATAACTTAATCATAGCTAACACTTGGTTCAAGAATCATAAAAGAAGGTTGTATACATAGAAGAATCCTGGAGATACTAGAAGGTATCAGATAGATTATATAATGGTAAGACAGAGATTTAGGAACCAGGTTTTAAATTGTAAGACACTTCCAGGGGCAGATGTGGACTCTGACCACAATCTATCGGTTATGAACTGTAGATTAAAACTGAAGTAACTGCAAAAAGGTGGGAATTTAAGGAGATGGGACCTGGATAAACTGACTAAACCAGAGGTTGTACAGAGTTTCAGGGAGAGCATAAGGGAACAACTGACAGGAATGGGGGAAAGAAATACAGTAGAAGAAGAATGGGTAGCTCTGAGGGATGAAGTAGTGAAGGCAGCAGAGGATCAAGTAGGTAAAAAGACGAGGGCTAGTAGAAATCCTTGGGTAACAGAAGAAATAATGAATTTAATTGATGAAAGGAGAAAATATAAAAATGCAGTAAATGAAGCAGGACAAAAAGGAATACAAACGTCTCAAAAATGAGATTGACAGGAAGTGCAAAATGGCTAAGTAGGGATGGCTAGAGGACAAATGTAAGGATGTAGAGGCTTATCTCACTACGGGTAAGATAGATACTGCCTACAGGAAAATTAAAGAGACCTTTGGAGAAAAGAGAGCCACCTGTATGAATATCAAGAGCTCAGATGGAAACCCAGTTCTAAGCAAAGAAGGGAAAGCAGAAAGGTGGAAGGAGTATATAGAGGGTCTATACAAGGGCGATGATCTTGAGGACAATATTATGCAAATGGAAGAGGATGTAGATGAAGATGAAATGGGAGATACGGTACTGCGTGAAGAGTTTGACAGAGCAGTGAAAGACCTGAGTCGAAACAAGGCCCCTAGAGTAGAAAACATTCCATTGGAACTACTGACGGCCTTGGGAGAGCCAGTCCTGACAAAACTCTACCATCTGGTGAGCAAGGTGTATGAGACAGGCGAAATACCCTCAGACTTAAAGAAGAATATAATAATTCCAATCCCAAAGAAAGCAGGTGTTGACAGATGTGAAAATTACCGGACTACCAGTTTAATAAGTCACAGCTGCAAAATACTAACGTGAATTCCTTACAGACGAATGGAAAAACTGGTAGAAGCCAACCTCGGCGAAGATCAGTTTGGATTCCGCAGATATGTTGGAACACTTGAGGCAATATTGACCCTACGACTTATCTTAGCAAATAGATTAAGGAAAGGCAAACCTACATTTCTAGCATTTGTGGACGTAGGGAAAGCTTTTGACAATGTTGACTGAAATACTCTTTCTCAAATTCTAAAGGTGGCAGGGGTAAAATACAGGGAGCAAAAGGCTATTTACAATTTGTACAGAAACCAGATGGCAGTTATAAGAGTCGAGGGGCATAAAAGGGAAGCAGCGGTTGTAAAGGGAGTGAGACAGGGTGTAGCCTCTCCCCGATGTTATTCAATTTGTATATTGAGGAAGCAGTAAAGGAAACAAAAGAAAAATTCGGAGTAAGTATTAAAATCTATGGAGAAGAAATAAAAACGTTGAGGTTCGCCAATGACATTGTAATTCTGTCAGAGACAGCAATGGACTTGGAAGAGCAGTTGAACGGAATGGACAGTGTCTTGAAAGGAGGATATAAGATGAACATCAACAAAAGCAAAACGAGGATAATGGAATGTAGTCGAATTAAGTGGGGTGATGCTGAGGGAATTAGATTAGGAATTGAGACACTTAAAGTAGTAAAGGAGTTTTGCTATTTGGGGAGCAAAATAACTGATGATGGTCGAAGTAGAGAGGATATAAAATGTAGACTGGCAATGGCAAGGAAGGCGTTTCTGAAGAAGATGTAAGTGTCAGGAAGTCGTTCCTGAAAGTATTTGTATGGAGTGTAGCCATGTATGGAAGTGAAACATGGACGATAAATAGTTTAGACAAGAAGAGAATAGAAGCTTTCGAAATGTGGTGCTACAGAAGAATGCTGAAGGTTAGATGGGTAGATCACATAACTAATGAGGAGGTATTGAATAGAATTGGGGAGAGGAGGAGTTTGTGGCACAACTTGACAAGAAGAAGGGACCGGTTGGTAGGACATGTTCTGAGGCATCAAGGGATCACGGATTTAGCATTGGAGGGCAGCGTGGAGGGTAAAAATCGTAGAGGGAGACCAAGAGATGAATACACTAAACATATTCAGAAGGATGTAGGTTGCAGTAAGTACTGGGAGATGAAGACGCTTGCACAGGATAGAGTAGCATGAAGAGCTGCATCAAACCAGTCTCAGGACTGAAGACAACAACAACAGGCTAAACTCTCATTTTCAAGATTTAAACTATGATTTTATGAACGGTTTCTTAGCCCAATAAAGTGTTCATAACAAGTCTACAACTTCCGGAAATAATTTGGTCACTAAAGGGTTAACTACATTGAGCACAGATATAGGTAAGGTGATAATAATCGCAGTAGAGGTCGCAAATATATTTACAGTGATCGATAAACAAGTAAGGATGTAATGACGTGCTTTAACATTCCCTGCTCCGAGGCAGTGTAAGTATTAAAAAGAAGCAAATATGCAGAGGAGGTGAGGTCATTCCGGCAACAGCCACCTGACATGGAACTAATGCTGTAAAAAAAAAAAAAAAAAAAAAAGAAAAAAAAACAGGCTGTAAATGATTACTCCGCAATTATGTCTGCTGTATGTAATTCGAACAATATGCTTCCCATTCTAGCTCAGTGCACGGATATTCGTTATAACAACGAACTAATTTATTATTGCCCAAAGGTATTCGAGCTATCTGACGACGTCACGAAAGGACAACGTCCATATTGGAGATAATGACAGTATGTTTTCCACAGTCGTATCAGATATAATGAGGAAGGGACTTCAGAAATTCTTTTCTGCTGCTAAAATACGTTTCATATGATTCTGTGGTCAGAAAACATTTATTACAGCATGTATATAACAAAAAAGTTCTTTTACTCGAGGTGTGTATACAGCTCCCGAAAACTTCAATAATAACAAATTTTTTAGTTATTAAAGTAGGACAAAAATGGCTGAGCATTTTTTTAAATTAGACACATCCCCTTGTAACGTCTCTTAGCAAAAGACATATTATGAAATAAAGAGAAAACATTGTGTGTCATGTTTTGTTCTTGTATCAAATTATGTACTTTTTTATTTATTTTAAATAATATCTGTGTCGGCGAGTACTGAAACTGCCACAGACGATACTTATTAAATATCAAACAAAGATGAGAATGTGTGACTAGTATAAATAATACAGAACGAACATTAATTTCTCTGTCGTCTTCTTGGAGTTACGTGAATAGGATAGCCTGTGACAGTATAGTGGACACTAGCGTAGCATTCTTTTGTCGAGATTGAGGGAGGGACGCCATTACGTACTCATTGTAAAGGTGTGTAATAATTAATTGATTTGTTTAAATGTTTTGAATAGAGTTACTTAGTGAAACCTTGCATTATGATTTGTAATAAGCTTGCCTGGTATATTACCCCATCCCTTTAAGACATTTTCAGTTATTTAAATATTATTCGTGGTGCAGAGCTGCGCTACGAACGAACGAGCCGCTGCCGCGCCGCATTCAAACTGCATTAAATGAAATCTATCATACCGCAAAGAAGCGGGAAGGTAATAGTGAAATAAAATTATTTCTTTCAGCTTTCGGACTTGCAGAGCAGAGCAGCAGATTTTATGATGTGTTTTGCAGGTTGACGCGGGCTGCTGATAATATATTACTAACAGTACAAAAAAGATAATTTACCTTCATAACATAAAAGAAATCTTGCTGTGCTTAGTTCTGGTCTGGCAAACCTTATAGTAAAAACGTCTTTTTCTCCGATAATAGTCTCATGTTCTTGTGCTAGTCGTGGTACGTATTGGTGTTTTACTGTTAACAAAAATCCACTGCAAAATTTTGATGTTGAACAATCATTGCGAACTGTAACATCAGTATTCATAACAAAGTAATTTTCATTAACCTTTTCAATAACTATGAAGTAGGGAAGATATGTTGAACTTTATAGTGAGTTACAGTAACGAAAAAATGTTCCTTTAATAGAAAGCCAGATCCAGAAGAATATGAACATAATATTTTTCTTTTTGTTGAAAATTAATGATCCCAAGAAAGTCACGGCACAGTATCACTAAAAGGTATTTCGGGGCTCTTTTCGTAGTAACATATTTTATTTCATATATGAGTTGTTACGCGAGTAATAGTAAAACAAAACAAATAGAAAAGAGACCGACGCGAAACTGTCGCCCAAAAACGCGGGGCCAGAATTTGCAGTGGCCACGAAAATAATAATGTTTTATGTGTTTTCTTTCATTGTCTATTGTTATATACATGTATGTATTTAGTGCTAAATGTATGTATGTGTCTCATGATTAATGCCATGTATTAATGAATGTACAAAAATTTTTTCATGAAAAAACGCGCCACTGCAAGCGAGTCAGAGGAAAAGATCCTGATAGTACTGAGAAACTGTAACGACTACATAACCCGGGGGCAGCCGAACCCCGAAATCAGATAAACTAAAGGTAAGACTACAGTGTAGTTGTCCTGTTTGTAGAAGCTTAACTCCAGTGAAGTGATCTCATATCGCTAGTGGTGTGCGTAGTTTGACGTTAGTGTTTATGACAGGGCAAAGTTGAGTGTAGATAGTAATTTTTAGTGTGCAGTGTATTGTAGATAAATTAACATATTTTGTGTGCAAGTGGCAAGACTGTCAGATCTTGTGTTTGAGTAGGTAATTTATGAATATGGTTAAATTGCGTAGTCGACGTCCGAGCAATATGGATACTGAGGAACAGCCATTAGTTAGTGCAGGAAATGTAGAAACGGGTGCATTAAGCAGTACAAGTACTCTCTTTGAGGATATACCATGCGAAAATGTGGGGGCAGGGGCACAGGAAGTGGTGCCACCGTCCACCAGTGCTCAAGGAGATGTAGATAAAGAAATTGCACCACCGCCGGCCGGTGTGGCCGTGCGGTTAAAGGCGCTGCAGTCTGGAACCGCAAGACCGCTACGGTCGCAGGTTCGAATCCTGCCTCGGGCATGGATGTTTGTGATTTCCTTAGGTTAGTTAGGTTTAACTAGTTCTAAGTTCTAGGGGACTAATGACCTCAGCAGTTGAGTCCCATAGTGCTCAGAGCCATTTGAACCATTTGAATTGCACCACCCCCAGAAAAGCAGGAACCAGAGAGTGGTAATCTGCCTGGTGGGTATTCACTTCAGGCGATATTAGAGCGCGTGCTGGATTACCAGTCAAAATTTGCGCAGCAACAAGCTGAAAAGGACGAAAAAATTGAGATCTTTCTCGCATAGCAAGCTGAGCGAGATCGCCAGTTAGAGGAAAAGTTTCTTGCCCAGCAGGCTGAGCGGGATCGCCAACAAGCTGAGCGGGACCAGCAACTTGTGCAATCGTTAGAAATTATGAAAAAAGAGATTGCCTGTATGAAACAGAATTATGAGTCGATACCTAAGGCCGTGCAGGAGTTGACTGTACAGGTCAACAACCTGCAAGTAGCAAACACTAACATTGTAGACGAGATAGGTGTCAGGTGTCTTAGCCAACCGATTAGAAAAGCTAGAAATAGATTCCACACAGCTTGTAGAGCAGAAGTGGAACGAACAAGCGACTAAAATTGAAACCGAATTCAACTCATGGCTAGAAGCGAAGGAGAGTGAGATCGACAAAAATATAAATTCTAAGGTACAAGCAGCCATGGCAGATAGAGATTCCGAATCGTTCAGTACCGCAGTGAATAGTCAGGTACAGAACGACGTGCAAACCATCAAACAAATACTCAGTGAGGATATTCCGCAGTGGCAAGTGAATATTAGCAAACGGATATCCGACTTGGAAAAGGGTTTAGCACAGAGCAGCAAACATCTTGAACATGAAACTACGTCGCCAACAGCCAATGTTTTTAGCAACACATAAACTTATACGCGACGCAACAATGGTGAATCTTTAGGCGATAATGCGAAGAGCTGTAGCTTCGGTCGGAGCACACAGCCTATGTCCCAGAAGCAAACCAGTATAGTCTAAAAATATTGGTTGAAGAAAGTTTGATCAAAAATAGGCAGTTTCAAACGTTTACTACTGAACGGAAGTCAGTACACCCAGTAGTATTCATAAAAAGCTTTAAAAATATCTTGCCTAGTGTGTGGAACGAAGCACAGAAAATTCAATACGTAATGTCATACATTCAGGGTGATGCAGCGTTGTGGGCTACGGAAGTAGCAGACAGCTGCATGACGTATGAACAGTTCGAAAGGGCGTTTTTGTCGAAATACTGGTCGCCTTGTATACAAGAGCGGCTAAGAAAAGAAGTATACAATCCCGAACCGTACTCACCCCGTCTTGGGAATCTGAGACGGGATTTCGAGAAGTATATAAACAAGACGCGCTACTGGGATGAGCCTATCTCACCAAGAGACATAATAAGACTCCTAAAATCACATTTACCCATTCATATCAAAGAGAAATTAATACACGTACCAGAGAACGACATGGAACATTTCCTGTCTGTTCTAGATTCAATAGACTTAATCCAGGAAGACGCAAAAGCAGCGTGTGATCACTCGCGGAATAATGGATCAGGGTGTAAACATGACAGAAATAACAGTGCACAAAACCACAACCATGGAAATGGTGGGGGTGGTAACAAGCGGCAAGAGCATTCGCAAAATGGTAATAATGGTAGAAGTCAGAACGGGTATGGGCAGCCGTACCATAATAAAAAGCGTCGATTTAACGACCGGTACGATTCCGGACTGCCAGGGACCAACCGCTGGAAAAATGCGCGAGGTCAGTGGCATAGCAATTACAGCGACAGTAATCGCAATTGGAATCAGAATCAGCGACCAAGCCCAGAACGGCAAGGTAATGACCGGTACGATAACAACAGACCACCACTGCAAAACGCGCCTATTGCGCAGTCGTGGCGGCCTACAAATCAAAACGTACACATAGTAGAGGTCGCGGACAATAGCCGTCCAAGTACCTCGCAAGCAAGCCATCCAACAAACTAGAATCGGCCACGATATGCTCTCCATATCTGGCCGAGGGGTGGAGTGAGAGCAACACCAATGACAATAATATGCCTGGAATACATATGCTGCGATACAACGACGGTATCAGTATGGATAAAGATCTACTGACCGAACCGCATGAATGTAAGAAAGATAGCAACGAAAATGTGCAAGCCATAATAGAAGCGAAAATCAATGATGTTGCAGTGAATATAATCATCGACACAGGTGCCTCAGTGAGTGTAATGAGTACAGAATTGTTTAAAGCGCTGGGGAAGGGCCGTAGCATACCGACTTTCCCGGTTAATAATTGCAAGGTGTCTGGAGCTATAAGTGCACAGAACCAATTAGAAGTCGCTGGGGAGCATATCAGGAGAGTAAGGAGTCTGTAGAAGCACTAGGATCTCGTTTCTCGCCAACAAAGTCTGAATCAGGTGCGAGGAATGTGCTGGAGCATTGTCATGATGGAGGCGCCAATTTCCTGTTGATCGTAAGTCTGGTTTCTTGCTCTCCACAGCATCATGTAAGCGATGAAGGACATCCCTGTAGTACTCTTTGGTGATTCATTGATCCTATGGCACATACTGGTGATGTACCACATGAACAGAATCAAAGAAAGCACTCAGCATCACTTTGACCTCGCTGCACACTTCATGGTCTTAGTGACGAGGAATGCTTGTACTGTGACGACCGGGATTTGGTTTCCAGGTCGTACCCATACAACAAGCACTTACCACCAGTGATTATGGTGCTCATGAAGTCGGGGTCACTGTTTGTGGAGTCTAGTATATCCTCTGAGACTTCAACATGAAGTTGGTTTTGCTCCACCATCAGCAGCTTCGGCACGAATTTCGCCGATACTCTCTACATGACTAAATCTTCGATCACATTGGAATGTGCCGAAAGAGTGCTGATGCTCACCTCTTCTGCAATTCCTCTGAGGGTCACGCGACGGTCCTGAATCACCACGGCGTTCACTTTGTCGATGATCTGGTCACTTCGGAATGTTGATGGCGGGCCGGAGTATGGATCGCTCTCGACCGATGTGCAGCCGCCTTTAAACCAGTTATACTACTCCTTAACCTGTGTGATGCCCGTAGCATCGTCACCGAAAGCCGTCTGAATCTTCTGAATGGTTCCCACGTGGCTGACGCCCAGTTTCTGGCAAAATTTGATGTAGTGGCGCTGCCCCACTCGTTCCACCATTTCCCTTGCAATGAGAAACCGACACGAGGCCTACTCACTACTTTGACTTAGATGCTGCTTGGTAGCAACTGAGACTGTCGACAGGCGGGAAAAAAATTCACAAGTGCGCGTGATAGTTCAAGGTTTATCTTAGTGCAAGACGCTAGATTCAAATCCATCACATTTTCGCAGAGAAAGGTTGTATGATTTTCTAACAGAGCTCGTAATGTTGTTTTGAGTGATGAGAAAGCACTTGGCAGCTTGAGCCCACTAGTTCGACTGCTCTCAGTCACCGTCCAGTGGTGTGCGAGGACACAGAATGTTGCAAGGAGTACATTACTTCTTTTCGCATGGCAAGCGCAGATGTGAAGGTGTTATGACGTGTTTGGAGCTCCAGTCGCAAATGAGGACTTACCTTTGTTGCCTATACAAAAATATATTTCCTGAAAATATACTGTCTGTGGCCGAGCGGTTCTAGGCGCTTCAGTCCGGAACCGCGCTGCTGCTACGGTCGCAGGTTCGAATCCTGCCTCGGGCATGGATGTGTGTGATGTCCTTAGTTTAGTTAGGTTTAAGTAGTTCTAAGTCTAGGGGACTGATGACCTCAGATGTTAAGTCCCATAGTGTTGTGTTTTTGTATCGGAGCTGTACAAAAAATTTACCGAATCGATCTATGCAGTGAGTAAAGGTTGCTTTCCCTAATTGCTGCTGTTTTCTGAATAAATACCTGTAAAACTGCCAATCATTCTTTATAATCGTAATTTAGCAGCAGTTGCAACAATCTTTTTTTTCTTTCCTAAAGCAGGTACACATTCTTCAATTGTTCAACAATTGTTCAATAGACTGTGATCACTATCCGAATACTTGTAGATTTCTAGAAATGGCACTAGGCTCGTAAATAGGCCCACAAATACATCCAATGGGTATTTTATTAAGATCTCAGGAATATTAACAAAATTGATGAGAACATACACAGTTACGTCTGTTTGAATATCCAATACTTCTGAACGATTATCAACTATATATTGCAGTACGCACACATGTACATAACTCTTTCATTTTTTCCGCTTGGTGTAGTTATGACATGTGTCCATGTTATTACACGGAGGTAGCAATGCCGCAACACTATGTACTGATTCACACATGCGTCTCATATATGCAGTAGAAATAATAAAACAACTCGAGGTTAGTGGACACAGCGTGTTATTATTCTCCCAATATCCACATATATAAAGGCAGAAGGGTAGCAAGCGAATGTTTGCGTGCCCAATAGAGCTTTGTAGCTGGGAACAGAATGCACTGTATGTTTCATCCTGTTCAAGATATTGCAAGTGTATTACGGAACAGCTGCCATGCTTTGTGGTCTGTCGTCAGCTGTAACTGATCAGTCATCTTGACGATTCTTCTACTTTTTTTTTAATTCCTGCCAATCTATAAGAACGTGCACGGCCAATAGATGTAGTGAGAAGAATAGGGCGTTGACATTTGTGATAGTAAACGAATACTGTGGTAGTCATTCACTGTTGTGAATACGCATTAGTGACTACGTATTCTGCTCGGCATAATATCTCTATTAGGCGACTCATAATTCTCTTTCAGTCTCCCATTCCGTCTACTCGAACGCCTACGCCACTATGCAGGTGTTATATTAAAGCAGCAAGAGTGACATCATTTTCATCACAGGCTCATCAAGTAATGCTTCCCTTTTTTGTGAGACACTGTTGTTAAACAGATTATAACAGCGGTCTTATGCGATGTGCTTAACACAAGTGAAAAAATACACGTGGCATGAGCATATGCACAAGGCTGCCTGCTTCCGCATGTAGTCCAACGGACAAGACGCAGCTGTGGCTGATAAGCAGGAGATCTAGCGCCAACAGACCTAGGCAGGCAGCCACCGCAGGTCTCCACAGGCATCGTGCCATGTCGTAAGGTTCTAAGGTTGTCGACCTCGGTTATGTTTGGAAATGGGCGATCTGCTCCTGAACTGCTTCAGAGCGGCAGATCCTTCTAGGGATTGAGTGATCACTGACTTAAAAAGAGAGAGAGAGAGAGAGAGAGAGAGAGAGAGAGAGAAAAGGAAAACACGCGCTGTAGACCATAAGCATGAATTTATTTGCAAATCTTACTAATGTGTGCAGTTTTTCAGAGCCATGAAAAGTTCTTCAGAACACTGCATTAACACAGAAGACACTTTTCACCTTGTGCTCTGTGTAAACGGTAACTGTTTACAACGTACCACAGTGATGTAGAGGAAGTCGAGAAGCAATAATTTTATGTAGGAGACTTGTGTTGTATTAAGTCGGCAAACGACCTTAAATTGGCATACAAAAGTTACCTAATGTACAGCACGTGCACATCACGCACGATTTTAAGCATTCTCTCGCTCTGTTTGCGCAAATTATAAATCCAGGAGAAAAATGACTGACCCTTTTCAATAGGAAATTTAATGTAGGTTAATTTTGTACTGGTATACTTTTTCGCTAGAGGCTGTTATTCAAGAAAAAAATATAAAGGTTACTTTCAAATGCACTGTCACTACATCACTCATCTCTCACCAGTCAGTGTTTCTAGTATGTTGCTGTGACATTCCCTCCTACCACTATAGAAAACTGTCCAACTAGAAGTATTATTTCCCATATTCGACATTTTTTTCTTCATTGACTGGGCTGTTTCAACACCAGTTTATTCGTGCACTTTCAAATTGTAAATTGGAAGTTTGTGTAAATTGTACCTCACAGTTTTGTGAATTTTGGAAGCATAAAATTAACATTTAAATCGTTTTTTTGTCCGGTCTTCCAACTATGAAACTTATGTACTTGTAAGGATGTAAGTTTAGAGTGAACTGTAAACTTAATCAGTTTCTGCATAGCGTTTACAGAAGTATTTTATTTCTTTCATTCCTCCCATGGGGAAGTTTAAATGTTAACCGAATAACTGATTAAGCAAATGATGGAACACTCCAGTCAGTGCTGACAAAAAAGGGACTAATAAGAAAAGTAATTCTTGTAGTCGCACATTTTCGGGAAGTGGTAGGTCGTCGTCGTCGTCGTCGTCGTCGTCGTCGTGTGACTAGGGCCCATCGTCGGGTATATCGTTCGCCGGGTGCAAGTAATTCAATTTGACTCCACTTCGGCGACTTGAAATGACGATGATTAGAATAACACAACACTCAGTCCCTGAGCGGAGAAAATCTCCGACCCAGCAGGGAATCGAACCCGGGCCCTGAGGATTGACATTATGTCGCGCTGACCACTCAGCTACCGGGGGCGGACCAGTGTTAGGAGGGAAGACCATGAACAGTGGGTTTGGTCAACTTTATAAGTTTTCTTTGAACAACACGAAAAACGCAGCATATAGTGGAAACATGTCTCAGTCAAAATTAAACGACATTGAATTTCCTACAAAAAAGACTCCATTAACATTTTCGTAGGACTAACAGTTTTTACTCAGAGAGCGACAGAGTACTGAAAACCTCGTGTGACATGCATGCTCCTTTGCACCTTTGATTAGGTAGTTTTTTTTAGCCAGTTTGAGGTAGTTTCCTGCCCTGATAGCCTGGAAGTGTCCTTTACCAAATTACTTGTCTCTACTTCCTCTATACTACTGTGGCACATACAGTAAAAATCTCGATTTTACGTTTTCATGTGGTCCAGAGCTAAAAAACGTAAAACTGAGGAAAATGTAGAATCGAGTAAAATGTTAAAACCCCCAAAAATATGAGTAAAAACACATGTAATTGGCATATATAACTAAAAAATACAATCCTCTCCGATACTTTCTACAAAATGTGTCTAAGAGAAGGAAATTAAATGTACAATACAATGTTTATAAATTAATTTGTGGTAATGAATTTAACCAATTCTTACAAAAATCACAGATGTGTAACAGCAAGTAAAAATTCATCAAAAAATTGAAATTGGTATGCAGGTACAAGGTAATCAACTGTTTTCCGACGTGCTATGGCCACTAATTATACATTAAAAACACGCGTCTTTGAGAGCTCATCCTTTGTGCTCAATCGGACAAAAGGCAAAAATTAATGAACATTTTGAATTAAATCAAAAACATCACAGCAGCTAAGTGTTTAAACCATAAGCATAAATGTAGACATCTGCTTAATGACATTCTTTGTCACATTGCTGTTATTGTTTAATGCTTTTCCAACGAGCTGCAGTTCATATGCTCATCACCATTAAAATGTTATTTTAGGCTTGATAAGAGACACAGGGTCATGAAAACATGAGTTTACTTCCCCAGCTGACGTTACAACTTATTAGAAGTTGTCTCAGTGAATTTATGCACACTATGTAAACCGTAAATTTGAAAGAAAGTTCAGATGTTACAGTTTCGCTTTATGCCCTTTATCACTGCTGCCAATCTTAACGATCTACAGTATGTGGCTTGTGAGGTGCAAAGTATATATATGAGTAGTGTATGTAGCTGTTGCAACTGTATCATGTCAGATTTGAACACGAAAGTCTTTAAAATGTGCTATCGCAAAACCCTCGTTGTATTTCTGTGTGACATCATCTGCACGGAAAGTATGTTTTCAGCACTTTACCAAATGATTTCATCCCTACTTGCTCTCCCTTGCTGAAGGGCCACTCCCCCTCTCCACACATCCATTACATAAGCTCATTTTTCATGTGTGGTGGCTGCTATGGCTATTGGGTGACTTAACAATTCGCCAGCCAATAAGAGTTCATTAGCCGGAGATGGGCGACGTTTCTTCGATTATGACCAAGCACATTCTTCAAGACTCTGTTTGAATTTAAAAGGTTGACTATTGGTATTGTTGCTGAATACAGCCCATTAGAAAAACATGCAAAAAGATTGGACTGAGTTATAAGTGGCACAAGAAAAGCTGATGGCTAGTCCCCTTTGTCAACTATTGGCTCGGTCCAGAATGTTTCACATCGACTTTCTTGTTTTTAGATTACCACTAAAACCTAGCAGTAGTTTTATCATAACTGCACAGTGAAGCTAAATGTTACAAGTTGTGCTGGTAACACAGATCGTAGATACGTCAGCATCTCCCCTCTCCATAATGGCCTTAACTTTTCTCTCACCCTTGATGCGAACCAGCTGCCTTTTGTGCCAATTATAACTAGTTCAGTCACATCAAATATCAATAGAAAGAAAATAGGAGAAGTCAAGTGAAAGGCCGAGTAAGAACTTAGAATCTAGGTGAACCTTACCAGGAAGAAATGTAATATCAGGAAATTTTTAGCATTGATTTTATGGGCTTTTCACAGGGGCTACGAATTTATGATGTAAAATCGCGAAAAACGTAAAACTGGGGAATGTAAAATCGAAGTTCCAGTGTAGTAAACATTAATCATTTACACCCTGCATTTCAGTTTTTGATTTCAAAAGAAAATCTCAAATTCCACATGCCTAATAAATGTTTACATACTGTTGAATGAGTTGTTACTTCTTATCCTTTGAAGTAGCAACATACCCAGAATATGTTGTTGGTGATCATGTGAGTCACCCACCACTTGCACAGAGTAGGTCGTAAAGCGATTGCTCTCTACAACCCGGCAGCTGATACTGATCGCTAGCCGAACCCACGCCTCAGGTAGTCCTTATTGCCAGCGGATCCGGCGTGCCGGGCGATAAGAATTGCCAGCAGATTCTGCGCTTCAGCAGATCCATATCACCAGCCAATCACACGGAGTCGGCTACAAAGCAACTATGGAGTCATTCTGCTCTCTGTGCTCTTGGCTCAAGTTCTTGACACAGTACCTCTTCATCCAAGTTTTGGCTTTTTTGGATGTTGTTCTTTATCATAATAACTATATGTATTCACTTAATTATTTGTAGATATATCAAGGGGCATGTATATATTGTTTTTATGTTTTAATTATTTATTTATGTAACCAGATCAGATTATACTTTCAGGACATCTCGTAGATAGGACCAAGGTTTTAAATATAATTCCAAAACTTGTTATGTCACAGTTACTTAAAAAATCATGACTTTTTAATATGAAACGTCTTCTTCTTTTATCTGCAGGTATTATGCATTTGCTTGTTAGACTCTCTTGGCTGAAATGATTGATTATTCCACCCTTTTCTCTATCTTCCTAAAGACCTCATGCCTATGGGGTAACAATTCATCGACAATTTGGGTATTCTGTAATTTTTCATTCTTGTAGCTTAGTCCAATCAGTTGTTCCTGTGTTTCTTAACCTGCCCATTTAAGCTTTTCACTCGCTGTTTTTCTCTGATGTCAGCGTTTACCATCCTGTCATAGATAGTGTACCCAGCTACTCTGCTTAGAAGTCACATCTCCAATGCTTATATTATTTATTCATTTTTTTTTCACAATTCATTTCCAAATATCATAGTCGGTGCTGACATCGGTTTGTAGAACTTGGGTAGCCTTTCCTTTCTGACTGTAGTTGTAAAGGTTCTATGAATGTTTCTGTTAATGTAATTAAGTCTTCCTACATTCTTTTGTACGTCCACTTCTGATGTGAATGAGATAATATTTCTCAAGAGGCTGAATGACTTCATGCTTTCTATTTTTTTATTATCATTTTGTTGGGAATTGGCTTCTGGCCCCCGAAAGACCTAACTTCTGTTTTCCATGAAGATATAAACATATTATATCCATTTGCGGTTGTTGATAAAATATTAACAGTTGTCTGGAGAATGTTCTCAGCCCCAACGAAAGCATGTGCAGCGATTATCGAACTAGACGAATATTTATCTGAGGCATATTTTCCTAGAAACAGCGTTTCCTTAAACGTGAGGGAACCAGAAAATTTCTGTACCCTATTCTATACCAACTGGTTCTGAAAATATGTATCCCAGGTATGTCACTGCCCTGTGAGTAAAGAAACTGACTTACTTCAAGTAAAATATACCAAATTTTGTTTACAAATCATAATGCTGATTAATTTTTTTTTGGCTACATATATTGTCATATCTATTGTAAATGAATGCTGTAGATACTTTAATTAATTAAAATGATGCTCTATATCTTATATTTTGTCTCCGATAAAAGTATGATAACAGTATCAAAAATTAGCCATACCTTCAACATTTTTCCCACTCGATAAAAAGTATTTAGGATTTTGTTGCAACATTTTTAATTTTTAAAGAAGATAAAATGCAGACGATTTAAATCTCAAAACTACTAGAACATAAGAATATCTTATTACTTTTCTTTCTTTGATCTTTCAAAATAGGACTAAATCAGATAAAAGTATGGGTAAAATGGCCTGAATTAAAAAGGCAAGGTGACTGTGATGTGTTCACATCGAGGTAATAGAATCTATCTCCTCTGGTTCAAAGACTATGTAAGATAGCCAGTATCGATTTTGTCTCGCGCTGGCTGGGTATATATCGCATGTCCGAGGCAAGCAGTGGGGCTGACGGAACTGAGCGACCAGGAGGCGCAGCTGTCGTGCGCTGCGCCTGGAGCACAGTGTGCGAGAGAGGCGAGCGACGGCTGGACTGCCTTAGTGTCAACACTGGACGTTGATCTGCTCTCCGGCCCTCAGACGTTGGTTATGGGGCTCCGTTTCCATCTGCTGGAGTTTCAGTCTTACCGATAATCTTTCTAGTGAGCATTATTCCAACGACAACTGTGGTTATCGCAAAAATTAAAGATCTGCGCAGGTTCGTTCGTCGTACAAAAACTTTCTCAGTTCAGATTCAGATTATGATACTGGTGCTGCTCATTACTTGTCGTTAGTTAATATTCGACTAAGCCGGGACATGCTAATTGGTTGCGAAAGAGGCATTTTGGTTTTCGTATGTGTATATCAGTGAATGTTCTTTTCATTAGTTGAAGAGAGATGTGTAATTGTTAAGGTTTTTTACTCGTAATTAAGTTGCGGAGTTGTTTTCTTAATTGTATGGCCACTATTTTATTGTGTTTTATTTGCATGTTAAAGACTGCAACGTATGTATAAGGCCGTGGGTAGAAATGTTTCTAATAGCAGATTTCTGTGTGTTCTAGAAGGTTTTCTTGTTCTGGTTTCAGTGTTTATGTACCTTGGCCCGGAGGAGTACGCGGGTCGTGTGGGTCCGTTCGGAGAGCAAGAAGGGCATGTGTCCAGAGCAGGACTGTAAAATTCTAAATTGTATTTTCTTCCTGTAATTTAGCACTCTTATTGAGCTATAATTGCCTGAGTAGCTTATGCTTAAATGCGTGGCAATTAAGCTTGCAGAAATTTTGCTTTGTTCAAGGTTTGCTAAGATAATGTTGAATGTTCAATAATTTTATTAACTGGGTAAATATTTTTTTTAAATGCAATTATGCTTGTGTCTTTTTAACGTTGAGTTTTTTAGTATATTTGATTTAAGGGAAAGTTAAACTTTAGCCTGGTTGTGAGGCGAGTTTCTTTCTGAGTTCACTTCGAAAGCCTTTGCTTAAATTTTTGGTGTTACTGAAATGATTTAAAGCGAATTTGATATGATCGTATTTATTTCAAAATTTGTTTGCTAAAGGATAAAGAGTGTAATAAATGTAAATTGTACAATATATCTTTTTGAGTACCAAGGAATGTGAACATGTGCTGAGGAACTACACTATAACGAAATTTATTATATGTGTAAACTTGGGCCTAGTCCTTCCTTAATCAAAAGTGAGAGCCTGTTCTAAAGATCTGAAGTCATCGCTACAAACTGCCTTTTATTTATTTTTGTGAGTGAATGAAGACTGGTGAGTCATGAGAAAGAGCTAGTTCATTCCAGTGAGTGAGCAGTTATAGTCTGATCTTTGAAAAGTATGGTTTTTCCAATCTCTAGTTAGATTACGCTGCTGATAACGCTCCGTCATCTCCGCACGCATCTCACAATATCACATACCGATATACGAGGCGTGGCTTAGCAACAAGTTGTGTTATCTGCCCGGTTGCCGACGCCACAGCTGGCTCTTATGTTTACGTCTTCATACCTTTCTGACGCGAAGATACTGTTTTTGAGCCTTTTTAACACAGTTCCGCGAAAAGAACGATGCATCTCCATAATACTCGCATTTCAATCGAACCTACTGGTAACGAATATAGTACCACACCTATGAATTGCTTCGATGTCTTCCTCTAATCCAGTCCGGCGGGAGTCCAAAAGCTCAAGATTGCGTTGCACTAGTGTTGCATTAGCTACCTCCTTTACAGATGAAGCACATTTTCCTAATAAATTCTCCCAATAAACATAAGTGGTGCATACCCCTTCCTTACTGTCGTCTTTATGTGCTCGTTCCATTTCATGCTGCTTTGCAACGTGACACCTAAATATTTAATCGATGTGAATGTGCCAAGCAGCGCACAACGAAAGGTGTATTCGAATATTACAGTTTTTTTTTTCTTTTTAAATACCGGGTGATCAAAAAGTCAGTATAAATTTGAAAATTTAATAAACCACGGAATAATGTAGATAGAGAGGTAAAAATTGAAACACATGCTTGGAATGACATGGGGTTTTATTAGAACCAAAAAAAACAAAGTTCACAAAATGTCCGACAAATGGTGCTGGACAGCAAAACCTCAGTGACTGCGCTTGACAATTGTGTATAAAAGGAGCTGTAATGAGAGAGAGAATCAGATGCGCCAGCAGTCGCAGCATGTTGACGTTACCTGAAAAGGCGCTTTTAGTGAAGCTATATTATCAGAATGGGGAATGTGCTAGTTCAGCGTTACGATCCTATCGCCATAGGAAGGGGATTCGAACGGGTAAATGTCCGTTGACAAATGCAGCTGTGGCGAGAATGATTTCGAAGTTCGAGGTCACGGGTTGTTTAGACGATAGATCCCGTAGTGGCCGACCGAGCACAAGGCGTAAAGCTGCTGAGACAGTTCAGGAAGAAATGGAGAGTGTAGTGGGTTCGTCTATGCACGGGGAAGTCAGCGCTCGTGCAGTCGCACGTCGCACCGGCATTCCGTACACTACTGTTTGGTTGGCACTGAGGCTTACCCTGCGATGCTATCCGTACAAAATCCATCGGCATCATGAACTGTTACCTGGCGATTTAATGCAGCGGAGGGCATTTGCGGTGTGGGTGTTTCAGAAGATGGCGCAAGAAGATGATTGGTCGTGCGGTAGCGTTCTCGCTTCCCACGCCCGGGTTCCCGGGTTCGATTCCCGGCGGGGTCAGGGATTTTCTCTGCCTCGTGATGGCTGGGTGTTGTGTGCTGTCCTTAGGTTAGTTCGGTTTAAGTAGTTCTAAGTTCTAGGGGACTTATGACCACAGCAGTTGAGTCCCATAGTGCTCAGAGCCATTTGAACCATTTTTGAGTAACGTGTTGTGGACCGACGAAGCTCATTTCACGCTCCGAGGGTATGTCAAGGCCCACAACTGCAGAATTTGGGCTACCGAAAATCCTAGAACTGTCATGGAAACTCCATTGCACGACGAGAAAGTCACGGTATGGGTTGGATTTACCACATCTACCGTTATTGGGCCTTTTTTCTTCGAGGAAATGCGTGGTTCTGGTTTTGTAACAGCTGCTGTGACGGGTGAGAGGTACGCCGATATGTTACAGAATCGCATCATCCCCAGCCTGGCTGATAAACATCTGCTGGAACGTACGATGTTTATGCAGGATGGCGCTCCACCCCATATTGCTAGACGCGTGAAAGATCTCTTGCGCGCGTCGTGTGGTGATGATCTTGTACTCAGCCGCCACTTTCGTCATGCTTGGCCTCCCTGGTCCCCAGACCTCAGTCCGTGCGATTATTGGCTTTGGGGTTACCTGAAGTCGCAAGTGTATCGTGATCGACCGACATCTCTAGGGATGCTGAAAGACAACATCCGACGCCAATGCCTCACCATAACTCCGGACATGCTTTACAGTGCTGTTCACTTCATTATTCCTCGATTACAGCTATTGTTGAGGAATGATGGTGGACATATTGAGCATTTCATGTAAACAACATCATCTTTGCTTTGTCTTACTTTGTTATGCTAATTATTGCTATTCTGATCAGATGAAGCGCCATCTGTCGGACATTTTTTTAACTTTTGTATTTTTTGGTTCTAATAGAACCCCATGTCATTCCAAGCATGTGTGTCAATTTGTACCTCTCTATCTACATTATTACGTGATTTATTCAGTTTTCAAATTTATACTGACTTTTTGATCACCCAGTATTATGATGCCTTGGGCCAGGTTTATTGAAAGCGTTATACAGGGTGAACGTTAGTAAAAACGACAAACCGCAGGGACGGATTTCTGACTGGAAGTGGAGGAAAAAAGGTCTTACGAACTTGTGTCCAGAAATGCGTCGTTGCCACGTTAGATGACGCTGACGAGTGACACTGCCTCTAACCACGTGTCGTGTGTTCCTTGAGTGTTGCAGATGTTCGTCTGACATAAATATTTTTATAGAATTCCGCAAGTTTCCCGTAAATTCTCCGGTTAATTCTAGGGCATTGTTTCATCAAGTGTTCGCACAAGTGTGTAAATAGCTTCGTAGTCCTTTCATTAAATCAGTTATACAAAAAACTGTACTCTACGCCATAACTCACGAAGACAAAGACTTACTTTAGTTGCTAATAGGTATAATTTTCTTTTGCATACAGAAAAACAAACATTGTTTGACGGATAGAGTTACTGCTAGACAGTTACAGACGTCGTACTTTCTGCTATTGTCAGTGTAAATTGTTCATGGGTGGGGAAGGCGTTTCATGAACTATCGCTTCCAACTACGGAAACTCTGAATATCGTATGTATCAATTGTTGTTTTCACAAATATCGTAAAACTATAGCCAACAGCTAATGGCCCTGCCTCCCCCTCCTGTATTCATGATATTACAGTGTTTCCTAGTACTAACTAAAGAATTCACACCAGTAACTTCATCTGTTTGAGGTATTTTCTAAAAAAGGTGGTCCCTAACAGTGAAACTTTACTAGAAACACTGTGCTGTTTGTAGGAGCTAATATACAGGGTGTCCGAAAAGTCTTTCCCTGATTACATAAATTGATAACTCAGGCTAGAAGAAAGATACAAATATGAAACTTGTGTCGAATTGTTTACAACTATCAAAGTTTTTTTATGTGTTAGGTTCGCAGTACGTAAGTAGTGGATGAGGTGCAGTGCCCAAGAAGCCATGTTAACCATTCAGGAGGAGGCACAGTGTGTCCTGTGGTACCATGCGACACGATCACCAACCACAGTGCAGAGACCTTCCGAGGTCTGGTCGAACAAGAACCTCGGCAGACAGGGTGGAAGCTGTAAGGCAGTCTTTTCTGTGAAGTCCGAAGAAATCGGTGCACAGGGCCTCACGTGAATTGCCAAAAAGCTCTCTCCATGACATTTTACACAAACGTTTATTGTTTCGTGCATACGAAGTGCAAATCGTTCAGGCCTTGTTGCCCAATGACAGTACACGTCGATATGACTTTGCGGTCGAAATGCCATCACGTATTGAGGACGATTATGGTTATCTCAGACGAATTGCCTTTTCCGACAAGGCGACCTTTTTTGTCAGTGGAGTAGTGAATCGCCATAATGTGCGCATTTGGGGTTCACAACCCTCTGGCGAGGTCATGGAGTGCATCAGAGTCAGTCTAAAGGTGAATGTTTGGTGTGCGCTGTTTCACGATCGAATTATCGGGCCATTCTTCTTCGCTGAGGCTACCATCACATCTGCCGTGTATCTGGACGTGTTGCAACTGTATGCTGTTCCTCAGCTGCTTCAGTATCACCCCGATGTCTTGTTTCAGCAAGACGGTGCACCACCTCATTGGGGTTTGGAAGTCCGTGCCTATCTCGATATGACCTTTCCTGGGCGATGGATTGGTCGTGATGGGCCAACGGTTTGGCCTCCACGCTCTCCTGACATAACCCCATTAGACTTCTTTTTATGGGGTTATGTCAAGGACGAGGTCTACCGAACACGTGTACCAGATCTTGAAACCCTGCGGCAACGGATAACCACAGTCGTTGAATCGATCCCTCCAGTGATGTTGGCTAATGTGTGGACGGAAATTGAATATCGCCTAGATGTGCTACGCACTACCAAGGGTGCTCATGTGGAAGTTTACTGATGTGTGAAAAAAACTTTGATAGTCTGTGAACAATTAGGCACCAGTTTCATATTTGTATCTTACTTCCAGCCTGAGTTATCAATTTATGTAATCAGGAAAAGACTTTTCGGACACCCTGAATGTCTGTGTAACAGATATCTTATCACACACCCTTGTTTTCATTTACTTCTTTGAAATGAGTATTAATTAAAATACTAATCTGTCTTGATCGCAAGTATTTATTAAAAACTAAAAATCACACGTCAGATGGTAATCGGTTTCGATTTTCTCAAACATCATCTTCAGGCCACGTCTTTGAAACGTTAAACATTACTATTCTTTAGAGGGAAACAGACTTCAAAATTACACACTTCATCTACACAGTAAAAATTGATAGAGAGACTTAATACTATAAAAGGCTCGTATATCATCCGGTGGTGAGCAGAGGCGACGACGGAACACTGCTAAGTGTCGGAGGACACCACTGGCAACTGCTTAGAAGCGTCAAAACACTGCGCGCTGTAAAGAGGCGGTTCCGGCCCTCGCCTACAGCATGACATCAATTAATAGCTAATACGGCTTAGCATACGATGGTGACATATGTAAAATATAAAACATCGATCTAGATGTAGATAAAAAAACAATATTAAGGATAACATAAAGTAAGCAGGACACAGTAGTAATTATGATGTTTTATGTTTTACATACAGTCAGTTCCACAAGAAAGTGTACGCCGTAATTTTAAATGTAATGTTTGCAGCGACATCTCTGGTAGTGATCTCGAATCTGTAGTCAGTGTTCTTTTGTACAGTGTATACATAAACAGTGAGGGAATTGAATGTTTTGTTTTGTCGACAGCAGTTTAAAATGAGTGCAAAATATCTGAAGCGTCACTTGGTTACATTTATATTTACATGCTTACCAAATTTGCTTTCTGATGTCCGTTTAGAAGCTATTTGGTTCGAATGAGGCAGACTGGGTGCTTCAAAATGATCCGAAACATTGCAGCGGTCTCTGTACAGCGTGGAAACAGGACAATGGGGTGTCCACGATGGATTGGCCTGCAATGTCTCGAGACGCAAATCCGACCGAAAATGTTTGGTCGTATAATAAGATGAAGCTTAAAGGAAAGCCAATATATACTTTGAAGCGGCTGTCACATCAAATCAGGACGATATGGAGATTGTTACCGAGAGAATATGCAGAAAATTTCGTGAAAAGCATGGCAAAAAGGTGCCAAGCTATATTCGATAATGGCGGCGATTGGATTAGCTATTAGGTAATTGTGAAATTAGTAATAACATATATTTTCATGTAAACATATATTTACAATAGTGTTTGTTTCATACAGATAGTGGCGTACCCCTTCTTGTGGAACTGAATGAATGTTACCGTCGTATGTTTGTATTTTAATTATCTATCAGATCGCTGTCAGTTTCCAACATTATCATCAAAAGTTATGAGTGACAATTGTCCTCTATGAAATCTCAGTGATTTAAATAGTACAGCGTAAGAATCTATTAAAACTGGTCGGTGGATCTTGTGTCACTGCTACGTTACTCAATTTTTTAAACATAGTTGAATATCTATGATATCAGCAGCCCATCCACAGCAACCGTAACACACTCACTAATACCTGTCATCGGGTAAGGTGGAAATAATTCACTGTTACAGGTCCAGTTATTGCGTAAATATTCACTTTAAGGCAGTAAAACCAAGAGGTGAGTCATTGCTCTTGTCACTACGGCAAGTCTTGCAGATAAAAGATGACGTAGAATACAGCATAAGTGCTACTTATTGAAACTTCTTATCCTACAAGATTAGCACTCTAGTATTATTCTCACCGAAAATCTGCTACTCCTTTGTGATACAACAGTACAACGAAATCAATAACCACGGAAAATTCATCCACAATAAAACAGACTGCAAATTGAATATCACACTTCTTGGGTGACAAGTGCTTCAGAGTCAGAGGCAACGCACAATACATTTTAAACTTTAAAACACAGCATTTTCTTCGTAGGGAATATTTATTTGTATACTCCTCTGGAACATGTTGGATATATTTAATTTTAACCGCGCGGTCTGTGGCGTCTTGCCACAGTTCGCGTGGCTATCCCCGTCGGATGTTCGAGTCCTCCCTCGGGCATGGGTGTGTGTGCTGTCGTTAGCGTAAGCTAGTATAAGTTAGGTTAAGTAGTGTATAAGTCTAAGGACCGATGACCTAAGAAGTTTGGTCCCATAAGAACTTACCACAAATTTCGAATTTTTCCAGATATAATTTTCAAATAAAATAGAAACAAAGTATTTCATTGTTCAACAACAAGGTTTTATTTTAACATACTGAAACGTTACATTTCTACCATATGTGAAAGACGATCACACAGTCAATGTTCCAACAACTTCACATTTAATCCAGCAGTCACTAGTTCATTTCTGTCAGTGCCTATTTTCTGTCAGAGCGCAGGACGTCAGGGACAACCCTCGTGCACAGTATTATAGACATCATATTCCGGTAATATATCCGTAGCCCACTTCAATTTATCGAAGTCCTTCACGAAACCGCACGACTCGGCTGGAAGAAGTAAGCGTAAGCACGCAAACTGCACTGGTACAAAGCGAAAAACGACCCTATCTTATTTTAATTACACTACTGGCCATTAAAGTTGCTACACCAAGAAGAAATGCACATGATAAATGTGTATTCATTGGACAAATATATTATACTAGAACAGACGTGATTATATTTTCACGCAATTTGGGTGCGTAGATCCTGGGAAATCAGTACCCAGAACAACCACCTCTGGCCATAATAACGGCCTTGATACGCCTGGGCATTAAGTCAAACGGAGCTTGGATGGCGTGTACAGGTACAGCTGCCCATGCAGCTTCAACACGATACCACAGTTCATCAAGAGTAGTGACTGGCGTATTGTGACGAGTCAGTTGATCGGCCACCATTGACCAGACGTTTTCAATTGGTGAGAGATCTGGAGAATGTGCTGGCCAGGGCAGCAGTTGAACATTTTCTGTAGTATCCAGAAAGGCCCGTACAGGACCCGTAACATGCGGTCGTGCATTATCCTGCTGAAAAGTAGGGTTTCACAGGGATCGAATGAAGGGTAGAGCCACGGGTCGTAACACGTCTGAAATGTAACGTCCACTGTTCAAAGTGCTGTCAATGCGAACAAGAGGTGACCGTGACATGTAACCAATGGCACCCCATACCATCACGCCGGGTGATACGACAGTATGGCGATGACGAATACACGCTTCCAATGTGCGTCCACCGCGATGTCGCCAAACACTGATGTAACCATCATGATGCTGTAAACAGAACCTGGATTCATCCGAAAAAATGACGTTTTGCCATTCGTGCACCCAGGTTCGTCGTTGAGTACACCATCGCAGGCGCTGCTGTCTGTGACGCAGCGTCAATGGTAACCGCAGCCATGGTCTCGGAGCTGATAGTCCATGCTGCTGCAAACGTCGTCGAACCGTTCGTGCTGATGGTTGTTGTCTTACAAACGTCCCCATCTGTTGACTCACGGACCGAGACATGGTTGCACGATCCGTTACAGCCATGCGGATAAGATGCGTGTCATCTCGACTGCTAGTGATACGAGGCCGTTGGGATCCAGCACGGCGTTCCGTGTTACCATCCTGAGCCCACCGATTCGATATTCTGCTAACAGTCATTCGATCTCGACCAGTGCGAGCAGAGATGCGGCGATAGGATAAACCGCAATCGCGATAGGCTACAATCCGACCTTTATCAATATCAGAAACGTGATGGTACGCATTTCTCCTCGTTACACGAGGCATCATAACAACGTTTCACCAGGCAACGCCGGTCAACTGCTGTTTGTGTATGAGAAATCGGTTGGAAACTTTCCTTATGTCAGCACGTTGTAGGTGTCGCCACCGGCGCCAGCCTTGTGTGAATGCTCTCAAATGGCTCTGAGCACTATGGGACTTAACTACTGTGGTCATCAGTCCCCTAGAACTTAGAACTACTTAAACCTAACTAACCTAAGGACATCACACACATCCATGCTCGAGGCAGGATTCGAACCTGCGGCCGTAGCAGTCGCGTGGTTCCGGACTGCGCGCCTAGAACCGCTAGACCACCGCGGCCGGCGTGAATGCTCTGAAAAGATAATCATTTGCATATCACATCATCTTCTTCCTGTCGGTTAAATTTCGCGTCTGTAGCACGTCATCTTCGTGGAGCAGCAATTTTAATGGCCAGTAGTGTATGTGTATGCATAAATATCAATTTCAAAAATGGTCCAAATGGCTCTGAGCACTAGGGGACTTAACTTCTGAGGTCATGAGTCCCCTAGAACTTAGAACTACTTAAACATAACCAACCTAAGGACATTCCACACATCCATGGCCGTGGCAGGATTCGAACCTGCGACCGTAGCGGTCGCGCGGTTCCAGACTGAAGCGCCTAGAACCGTTCGGCCACAATGGCCGGCCTGCTCATCTAATAAGCGAGAGCCAGAGGCGGCGCTCCGTGGCTTTTAAGAAGATTAAACTGCAAATATATTTCCCTTCCTTCCCCTCCTTGGCCGTGGCACGTGGTTCCCAGTACGGCGTTGGAGATAAGGAAGTGCTGATGCTGCTGTCAGCGAAATGTAACGTGCCCAATTGTCTCAGATGTAATATGACATTGCAGATAAGAAAGTGCTGATGTTGATCTCTGCACTTTCCTTCCAGAATCGGCAGTGGCCTTCTGTTTATAGATACTCAAAAAACACCATTTCGACACTTCACCTGAAACTCATTGATAGGTTGAGGGAGCGCGACATCACCACTCGGCTGATTACCCTAGAAGACTTTTGTCATTGGAATACACCGAGAAAGCCTACCATCACATAGACCACAGTTTGTTGAGGCAACTTGTCTTTAGAGAAGCATGAATTTCATTAATTTTATACCTACAGGAAAACTGAATATTACAAAATTATACATTCTCGTATGCTGTTTCAAACCTAGTTCTGTCTGTTTTCATTCATTTAGATATATTTGAGTATATCACCATGGTATCTTGAAGCTTGTATGTTCCTTACACATAAGACAAGAAACAGTTTTACAAGAATTTCTATTGCATTATAGATGAATTTCATGCATTAAACTGTATTTTTGTCGGAAAATTAATTTGCTTTTTAAATCATAGGCGTCTCATTAATGGAGGAAAATGTGATTTGAAATTGATAGCCGTCCGGGGTGGCCAAGCGGTTGCAGGCGCTACGGTCTGGAACCGCGCGACCGCTACGGTCGCAGGTTCGAATCCTGCCTCGGGCATGGATATGTGTGATGTCCTTAGGTTGGTTAGGTTTAAGTAGTTCTAAGTTATAGGGCACTGATGACCTCAGAAGTTAAGTCCCATAGCGCTCAGAGCCATTTCAACAATTTTTGAAATTGATATTTATGCTTACACATAATTAAAATAAGATAGGGACGTTTTTCGCCTTTGTGCCAGTGCAGTTTGCGTGCTCAGTCGTTGTATATTGGGCCTATATTTTCTTGGCGTCTCGTCTTCCTAATATCGAATCTGTAGGAGTGTTGGAATAAGAGCTATTAATAGGTTGTTTTCTCTCGCCGCCAACTTCGGCGACCAAGGCATACTGTATGACATGTATCTACTACTATTGTCATCATTGCTTAAAGCTGTGTTTCGTTTGGGTGATAAATAAGTTACAGCAATTGGTATCTAACGCCATTGTGTATCCCCTAATGTGACACAACAAGTAATTCCATTGACGACGAGCACATTGAGAGCCACACACGGGAACAATGTCTCGCTGGGAATTCGGCGAGCAGTTTTTCGAGCGATTTCAACCAATATTTCTACGCCCACTCCCTACCCCACATGGATCATGGACCTTGCCTAGGTGGGTGGCTTGTGTGCCAGATTGACAGGAAGTGGGTGCAACCGTAGCGAAAGGGTGCCTGTGAAGAAACAAGACAAACCTGTGGTTCCCAAAGAAAAGCACCAGCTTTTCCAACAGCTGTAGGGGCAACAGTCTGCATGATTGACTGACCAGTCTTTGTAACATTAGGGAACATGGTCTTGCTGCGCTGGTACTACGAACGGCTGAAAGGAAAAGGAAACTACAGCAGCTATTTATCCTGAAGGCATACAGATCTACTGGATGGTTTAATGATGTAAAGTATTTCGTGGGTAAAATAGCTCACATTTCGATCTCCGGTCGGGGACTATTCAGGAGGATGTTGTCATCGAAAGAAACAAATCTTGCGTTCAGCGGTTCGGTGGATTGAATCCTAGGTACTTAACTGGGCAACTGGGTTACAGAATATAAAAACAGAAATTATAGATCGAAGTTACAGTGGAAATTAATGATGTGTAGTGGCAGAAAGAACAGGACTTCTGGTGAGGCGATTACATGGTTGTAAACAGAAAGTCAAATAAGGGTAATGTAGGTTTGGAGCTCGTAATGAATAAGAAAATAGGAATACGGGTAAGCTGCTAAAAAAAAAAAAAAAAACAAACAGCGTAGAGAACGCATTGTCATGATCAAGTTAGACACGAAGCCAATACCCATCACATGCACTGTATTCCTTCTAGCTCGCAGATGAGGAGATTGACGACGGGTCCTACAAGGAATATTAAGAAAAGCGGGAAGATATATTTGCTCAGCAAGCGTGACAGGATACAAATTTCAGAATATCTCAGCAGTCAGCATCAAATATTCGGTGATAAGGACAAAGATGTGGAGAAAAAATGGAAAAAATTCAAATGCATCATTCAATATGCCCTAGACAAGTATGTTCCGGGTAAGGTTTTAAGGGATGGGAAAGATCCACCAGGGTTTAAAAACCGTGTCAGAAAAGCGCTACGTGAACAAAGAGAACTTCATCTCAGATTAAGGAGAAGTAAAAACCTAGTTAACAAACAAAATCTGAATGAAGCGGTACCACTATCTGATCCCTCCAACCCTGTTCCAATCGCGAATAGTGCGTGGGAAGAATGATTGTCGGTAAGCATCTGTATTGGCTCTAATTTCTCAGATTTTTTCCCTCGTGGTCAGTATTCGAGATCATGTGGGAGGAAGTAATATGTTGTCCGACTCCTCCCGAAAAATGCTGTCTCGAAATTTCAATAGTAAATCTCTCCGTGATGCACAGCGCCTCTCTTGTAACCTCTGGCAGTGGACTTTTTTTAGCATCTCCGTAACGCTCTTTCGCCAGCTAAACGATCCCGTGACGAAACGTGCCACTCTTCGCTGGATCTTCTCTATCTATTCTATGAATCCTACCTGATAGGGATCCCAGACAGATGAACAATACTCAAGAATCGGGCGAACAAGCGCCTTATAAGCCAATTCTTTCGTGGATGAGTTACATTTCCTTAAGATTCTTCCGATGAATCTGAGTCTGGTGTCTGCTTTTCCCACTATCTGTTTTATGTGGCAATTCCACTTAAGGTAGCTCTGGATAGTTACGCCTAGATATTTTACGGTAGACGCTGTCTCCAGCAATTCCACTTAAGGTAGCTCTGGATAGTTACACCGAGATATTTTACGGTAGACGCTGTCTTCAGCTGTTTGTCATCAATAGTGTAGCTGTACAGTGGTGGATTTATTTTCCTATGTAAGCGCAGTATGTTTCATTTATTTACGTACAGGGTCAACTGCCAGAGCCTGCACCATTCATCAATTCTCTTCAGGTCGTTCTGCAAATTCTTATTATCTTCTGGTGATGCTACTTTGGTATAGACAACTGCATCATCTGCGAACAGCCTTAAAGAGCAGCCGATGCTTTGTAGTAGTTCATTTATATGTATTGTAAACAGCAATGGTTCTATCACACTTTCCTGCGGTACTCCGGATATTACCTTTACATCTGTCGATTTAGTTCCGTTAAGAGCGACGTGTTGAGTTCTATCTGCAAGAAAGTTTTGAATGCAATCGCAAGTGTGACCCGATACACCGTAACCTCGTATTTTTTTTCATTAAACGGCAATGCGGAACAGCGCAAAATGCCTTACTCAAATCAAGGAACAGGGCATCAACCTTAGCGGCGTTGTCCACTGCACTGTGGATCTCTTGGAGGAACAGAGCGAGCTGAGTTTCGCAGGATCTCTGTTTGCGGAATCCATTTTGATTTTTATAGAGGAGCTGTTCATTTTCCAAGAACGTCATAATTCTTGAGCATACGAGATGCGATAATAAAGCAATGAGACTGATTTTCTTTGAAGATGTGTCAACCCTGCAGGCTTGCGTAGGCACAATATCTTTGACCTTAAAAGGTCTATAAGCTGCTTCTAGTCCAAGCGGCACATCGATGCAACTGCTCAGTCGTGAGTTGTGCTGTAATAAGTTAATATGTGTTTGTGTCTCTCATCACGGAAATGGAACCGCATAATATTGCGTAACGGTATGCCATTTCTTTTTGTGTTAAATTGGGTGAAAAGGCAACTACAACTTACGGTAAGCTTCAGAAGCCTATTGGAGAGGAGGTTATATCAAGAGCTCAAGTTTTTCATTGGCATAAAATGTTTAGTGAAGGCAGAACGAATGTTCAAATCCTAAAGTGAAATGCATGCTTATGCGCTTCTTTGATTCCAAGGGAATTGTTCATAAAGAGTGGGTGCCTCCTGGACAAACAGTTCGCCAATATTTATACAAAGAAATTTTAGAAAGACTTCGTAAAAGAGTTCTTCGTGTCCGTGCCAACATTGCTGATAATTGGATTCTGCACCACGATAATGCGCCATCCCATATTGATCTGTCAGTAGTGCAATTTTTAACCTCAAAACAAATTTCAGTACTACGACAGCCACTTTATTCACCAGATATCGCTCCGTGCGACTTTTTTCTATTTCCAAGAGTCAAAACGGCGGTCAAGGGACACCATTTTCAAACAACACAAGATGTCCAAAAAGCTGTGACGAAGCTCTTGGTGGATATTACAGAAGATGAGTTGCAGAAATGTTACCATCACTGGCAGAAGCGCTGGAAAAAATGTTGGCAATCGGAAGGAAACTACTTTAAAGGAGACAACACTAAACTCGACTTAAATGGTAAGCAACATTTTTTTTTCACAGCAGTCTCATTACTTTATTGTTGCACCTCGTAAAACGTGTTCCATCATTCTACAACAGATTGACGTCAACGATATACGTCTATAATTGTGCCGATACGTCTTACGGCATTTCTTAAAAACGGGAGTGGCCTGCGCTTTTTTCCAATAGTTAGGTACCATTCGTTGCTCAAGCGATCTACGATAAATTACTGCTAGAAGGGGAGCAAGTTCTTTCGCATAATCTTTATAGAATCTTACAGGTATCTCATCTGGTCCGGAGGCCTTCCCACTACAAAGAGATTGTAGTTGATTTATCTGCTATTTCGACGTTCGCACGACGATTGAATGGAGGGACGGTGTTACGATCTTCCGCGGTGAAAAAAACTTCGGAAGACAGAATTCAGTATTTGGGCCTTCTCTCTGTTATCTTCCGTTGTTGTGCCGGTGTGGTCGCTGAGAGAATGAATAGATGATTTTGACCCACTTACTGATTTTACATACGACCAAAATCTCTGAGGGTTTTTACTCAGGTCGGTTGACAACGTCTTACTTTCAAAATCATTGAACCCTTCTCTTATTACTCTCATTACGCTCATTTTCGCTCCGTTCAGCGTTTGTTTGTCAGCTAGATTTTTACTTCTCTTGAATCTGAGATGAAGTGCTCTTTGTTTACGTAGCGCTTTTCTAACACGGCTGTTTAAACCATGGTGTATCTTTCCCACCCCTTAATACCTTACTCGGAACATACTTGTCTAGGGAATATTGAAAGATGCCTTTGATTTTTTTCCATTTGTTCTCCACATCTTCGACCTAGTCATCGAATATTTAATGCTGACTGCTGAGACATTCTGAAATTTGTATTCTGTCACCCTTGCTGAGCAAGTACATCTTCCTACCTTTCTTAACATTCCCTGTAGGACCTCTCACTGAGTTTGAACGAGACCGTGATATAGGGCTACGAGAAGTTGATTGTTCCTTCTGCGATATTGCAGAAAGAGTTGGCAAGAGTGTAGCCACTGTACATGATTACTGGCAGCGGTGGTTATAGGTAGGACGGTCACAAGTAGGCTGGGCTCCGGAAAGCCACGTGGTGTTACCGAGTGGGGAAGACCATCGTGTCCTGCGTATGGCTCCGTCGCATCGTACTGCAGCAGCAATTTGAGCAGCAGTTGGCACCACAGTGACATAACGAACTGTTACAAATCGGTTACTTCGAGGACAGCACCGAGCCAGACGCACTTTACACTACTGGCCATTAAAATTGCTACACCACGAAGATGACGTGCTACAGACGCGAAATTTAACCGACAGGAAGAAGATGCTGTGATATGTAAATGATTAGCTTTTCATAGCATTCACACAAGGCTGGCGCCCGTGGCAACAACTACAACGTGCTGACATGAGGAAAGTTTCCAACCGATTTCTCATACACAAACAGCAGTTGACCGGCGTTGCCTGGAGAAACGTTGTTGTGATGCCTCATGTAAGGAGGAGAAATGCGTACCATGACGTTTCCGACTTTGATAAAAGTCGGATTGTAGCCTATCGCGATTGCGGTTTATCCTATCGCGACATTACTGCTCGCATTGGTCGAGATCCAATGACTGTTAGCAGAATATCGAATCGGTGGGTTCAGGAGGGTAATACGGAACGCCGTGCTGGATCCCAACGGCCTCGTATCACTAGCAGTCGAGATGACACGCATCTTATCCGCATGGCTGTAAGGGATCGTGCAACCATGTCTCGGTCCCTGAGTCAACAGATGGGGACGTTTGTAAGACAACAACAATCTGCACTAATAGTTCGACGACGTTTGCAGCAGCTTGGATTATCAGCTCGGAGATCATGTCTGCGGTTACCCTTGACGCTGCATCACAGGCAGGAGCGCCTGCGATGGTGTACTCAATGACGAACCTGGGTGCACGAATGGCAAAACGTCATTTTTTCGGATGAATCCAGGTTCTGTTTACAGCATCATGACGGCCGCATCCGTGTTTGGCGACATCGCGGTGAACGCACATTGGAAGCATGTATTCGTCATCGCTGTACTGGTGTATCACCCGGCGTGATGGTTTGGGGTGCCATTGGTTACACGTTTCGGTCATCTCTTGTTCGCATTGACGGCACTTTGAACAGTGGACGTTTCATTTCAGATGTGTTACGACCCGTGGCTCTACCCTTCATTCGATCTCTGCGAAACCCTACGTCTCAGCAGGATAATGCACGATCGCATGTTACAGGTCCTGTACGGGCCTTTCTGGATACAGAAAATGTTCGACTGCTGCCCTGGCCAGCGCATTCTCCAGATCTCTCACCAATTGAAAACGCCTAGACAATGGTGGCCGAGCAACTGGCTCGTCACAATACGCCAGTCACTACTCTTGATGTACTGTGGTACCGTGTTGAAGCTGCATGGGCAGCTCTACCTGTACACGCCATCCAAGCTCTGTTTGACTCAATGCCCAGGCGTATCAAGGCCGTTATTACGACCAGAGGTGGTTGTTCTGGGTACAGATTTGTCACTATCTATGCATCCAAATTTCTTGAAAATGTAATCACATGTCAGTTCTAGTATAATATATCTGTCCAATGAATACCCGTTTATCATCTGCATTTCTTCTTGGTGTAGCAATTTTAATGGCCAGTAGTGTACTTCTCTACCTTCCCAATCTCGAATGGCGCGTGGGAAAAAGGAACACCTAAATCTTTCCGTTCGAGCTCTGATTTCTCTTATTTTATTATGATGATCATTTCTCCCCACGTTGGTGGGTGTCAACAAAATACTTACGCATTCGGAAGAGTAAGTTGGTGATTGAAATTTCGTAAATAGATCTCGCCGCAGAGAAAACCGCCTTTGTTTCAATGACTGCCACCCCAACTCGCATATCATATCAGTGACACTCTCACCCATATTGCGCGATAACACGAAACGAGCTGCCCTTCTTTGCACTTTTTCGATATCCTCCGTCAATCGTACCTGGTAAGGATCCCATACCGAGCAGAAATATTCCAGCAGAGGACGGACAAGTGTAATGTAGGCTGTCTCTTTAGTGGGTTTGTCACATCTTCTAAGTGATCTTGTACATTCCACTGACCCCAATATACCGTCGTTAGTGACTTCAGTGGTGTCAAACGAGGGCTCATTGGAGTGCAAGGTGGTAGTCTGATGAAATCTTGTGCTGCGTTGGTGCCAGTGAGTGGCGTGAGTTGGTTTGGAAACCAGTTGAGGATCAGCACCCAATCTGCCTGCGTGCTAGATACTCTGGACCTGCACCTGGAGTTATGGTTCGGGGATTTTTATATGACAGCGGGAGCACTCTGGTGGTTATCTCACGCACCATGACTGCAAAATTGCACGTCTGTCTCGTGATTTGACCTGTTGTGCTGCCATTCGTGAACAACATTCCATTGAGTGTTTCTAACAGGACACGATCGTCTACATTCCGCTGTTGTAACCCAACATGCTCTTCAGACCGTCGACATGCCGCCTTGGCCTTCTCGATCACCACATCTGTTTGGAATCGAGCACATATGGCACATCATCGGACGACAACTCCAGAGTCAACATTAATCGTCCATGTATTGACCGACTAGGTGCAACAGGTATGGAACTCCATCTCACGAACTGACATCTGGTGACTGTACAACACACTGGATGCACATCTGCATGTTTGCGTTCAACATTCTAGTGGTCACACCTCTTATTAATCTACGAGCATTTCACATTTGCAATGGCTTATCTCTCGCTTACTTGAGCCTGTGATCCTGCAGTGTTAATCACTCAAATTTCTTAGCTAGACAAACCTATTTCCGAATTAGTCTGCGTTAATTAGTTTTGATGTTGTAGGTATTTTCTCGTCAATGTATTAAATTTGTTTTTGGATGTTTTCAATGGGAAATATAATCTGTCGACTAAGAAAATGTTCAAACTTAAATTACTTGTTGCTTACAAAAATGTTTTGAAAGTATCCACAATTTTCTGACCATCTTTGCTCACTTCATAGTTAGCCTCTAACAACATTCCTCATTTACCTTTTTTTTTTTCCTGCCTCACCTTGTACTGTGTTCCAAATAGTTTTTAAGATTTTGATGAGGTTTGTTATTGTTGCTTGAAAATACAAGGTAATAGCAACAAGCTGGAGTGGTCGTCACCCTATTTGGATTTCCTGCGATTGATCTAAATCGCTTAAGGCAAACGCTGGGGTGGTTACTTGCTTTGAAATGGCACTGCTGCTTTCCTTCCCTATCTATCCCGTCCGAGCTTGTATCCCCTCCCTCATGACCTCGTCATCACGAGACGTTAAACCATTATCTCCCTTACTACTTTGAAAATACATATATTTCGATTCTATAATGATTTTACTTAGAACTTTGCAATTAAATTTTTAATGTTATTTGGCCATATAATCATCCAAGTTCGTTGATGATTATTACACACGATTTTGTTGCTGACTACCTTTAAAGTGGCTCTCTCGCATATTGGGGGAACGTTTTTCGTTCTACCCACGACCCTTATTGACTTCAAGAAGTTTCACGAAGTAAATTTCATTTCATGGAGATCCTATAGAAAAAGGAGCGTCAATTAAATCCCCTAAGAAATATTACAATTAATTAGTGAATAAGCCCGTGAATTATCATCAGAATCTGACTCAGCTGGAGAAAAATTCCTGATCTTGCCGATACTTCCAGAATTAATAAACTCCGAAGACCATATATAAATTCCATGGAGTGAAATACGTAGCTTGTCCTCAAAACTTTTCTTCCGCTTTACTTAGGTAAATCTCATCAACGTAAATTACAAACAAGTAGATACAAAAAATCAGACACTTAAGTCGCTTCGAACTACCAATGAGAAAACCAATATCTGCTGTAACACCACTTCGACTATACTTCGTACATAATACATCCAATGCGCAGCTTTTCCATAACTATCCTTGAATCGTTATTAAGTTCACCTATATTTTAATAATAGCATCTGGCTTGTGATTACACCATTAACATGACAACAACATGAAAAAAGACAAGATTACAATCAATTAAGTTTTTCATACTAATTTCTCTCTGTTTGGGACTGCATGGTGGTCGATCCATTGCATGTACAGCTGCTGTCACTGATCAAGTCTTTGGGGGCCAGTTTTTCGAATCACTGGCCAGTCAAGGCAGCGCAGCTCTAGCAAAGGATATTTCTGCAACATGTTTACTAATACATTAGTATTCACAAATTTTTCCCACACCTGTGGCTCTTCGATGTCTCAGCAGTAGTTCCAGCCATCGTGGTTACTCACCTGTGCACTAGAGAGTGCCAATAAATCAGGAAGGACGCTGTAGGCGAACCTTCATCGGTGAACCTTTACAGTATTCTGATTCTATTTCTTGCCGGGGATTTAGGAGCATTAAATCTGCTCACACGGGTTAATTTTTTACGACAACTTCTTCAAATTAGGCAGCCCTTGTCTGTGTCACGTAATGTATTTTTTATTTACGCCTTGTGTATTGTGAACATATTTCCTGACTGTATTTCACAAATACCTCTTTTAAGTCCTCAGTTCCATGATAGTCTTGGCCGCGGCATTTTCTCGTATCTAGTCCCTTTCAGTCTATAGATCCAATTAATCGATGTGTGAGTACTAATGGAGACTGATCTTTGACCCAGGTTGAAACGTCCCCTTTTGAACAATTTTACAGGACTGTGCTTAAACTGACGCACAATATTTTTGCGCAACGCAATCTGACTTTCAATAATCTCTACAAGAGAATGGCCCTGACTAACATTAACCTGTACTTTTCACAAATCACTTACCTCACAAAAATCTTGGTTACTCCCACTACTGCAATACAGTTAGCGCCACTACTGCCAGCTAAATAAAAGATTCAAACTATGGAAGGCACTAACTACTGATAGGGATAGTTAGCAAATGAAAGATATTAATAGAGAACAAACAATGTATTTACCTTGATATCATCATATATATATATATATATATATATATATATATATATATATATATATATATATATATATATATATATAGAGCAGTTCATGACAAATTTCAAAACTCCGCCATCTCTCTCCCCACATCCACCACTGCTGGCAGCTCACCTCCAACTGCGCAACGCTATGCGCTGTTCACAGCCAGCTGCCTAACACTACAATGGTTGAGTATTACAACAATGCAAAGCAGCCACAGACTGCACACAGCACAGCCAGTGATTTTTTTATACAGAGGTGGCATTACCAATAAAAAAACCTAAACAGCCTACTTACATAGCCCCCATGCTCCCCACAAAAAAAATTTTACAAATTTTTTTGGGCACTGGCCAATACATATGTGTTAAAAATTTTCATAATCGTAATTACAATAACAAAGAAATCAAATGCACACACTTATTGACACAATGTTGGTCAAAAGCTAAAATTTTCTCACAGTCCATAAAGACAGTCCTGATCATTCATCACATTGCAGTGTTTTTCTCAAAGTTTGAGCAGTAAAAGAAAATGCACACGGAAGTAGTGGATTTCCATGCAGTCTTGAAGAAGTATCGTTGTCCTTCCAACGGAAAGACAGTGCCGACTCTCGACATGCAGACAGGTCATGGGCCACAACAGAGCAAACCCACAGCGGAGTCAGTCGAAGTTTTGAAGAAGATTGGTAGGTAGGTCATCACAGAGCAGACCCACTGCAGTCCTGGTAGAGATTACGGTATTGGTGGGCCACCAGAGGCGCAGACCCACTGCAGTCCTTGTAGAAATAATGGTATTGATGGATCATCAAAGATGTAGACCCACTGTATTCCTTGTAGAGATGGCCAGCAGCCATCTGTTGTGACTGTGCAGGTGCACAATCACCATTGAAGAGTCTTGCGGCTAATATAGCAAGTCCATAACCACCACTTGTGCACTCACAAAGTTTTTGGAATTGTCCTTAGAACCAGCAATGCTGTTATCCAGTCCCTTGCTGAATTATTAACACACGTGCAAACACTAACAGTCCCTACTTCTCACATATTGTCCATATACTATGACCAACAGAAATGTGTGCAGTGAAATGAATGCTTACAAGTTACTTAGTTTGATAAACTGGTGTCAATTACAATTTTATAACATGAGAATACAATTACAAAGGTACAAAATACATCATTAAAAACATAATAATACAGATAACATTTGTAGTACAGGCTTTACAAAAGAATCAAAATAACATATACATCAGTGTTACAGGAATTATGACATAAGTAAACACATAAAGATCAGAAGAACTTTTGAAACATCACCTTCACATGTGAGCAACAAACCAGAATAAATAATGTCTATAAACATTTTTACAAAGAAAATAACATATTATTAATGCAAATTATATTTGAGGATAACAGTATTCCTCATCATAGTGAATGTAGCTTAGTACTAGAACAGAAAAAAATTTCTATGAAACAGTACACAGAGACAGGAAGAAAAGAAATATACAAGGGTACACAAACACATAGCATAATAACACAGGGGGAAAGGACAGGGTTTGTTTTCAATATAACATTTGGTACTGCAGTATTTTGCGAACAAAACCTTTTTTGTTCTTGGAGATCTCCCTTCATTCATCATTATTCCCAAAAAGTCCTATCTATACCTCCTTTTTGTATTCCAACCATATTTCTTTCAAAATAATTATGGCTCATTGTACAATACTCATTTTGGCCCAAAACGTTTTCATATACCTTGTCAGTGCATTGCTTCCAATTCATCATAGTTAGTTTCTTATATAGTCTAGCCCCTCTTAAGCTATCTTAAATCTATTGAGCTCAGATGCTAAACTAAGGGACGAGGCAATGCAGCAGCACAAAACAATTAACACAAACAGCAATGATCAAAAATACAAATAGCGAAGCAAGCAGCATAAATTACAACTAATATAAGGCAATGAGCAGCAAACAAGAAAAATAAATCAGTAGTAAAACTGGCTTAGAAGAGTAACACAAATTAAAATTCAGTAGCACTATTCCTGGCAAACAGCATAACTTATACCTAAACATGACAAAGTTCAAGCAGAAAAAGTATTACACTAAAAACGCCATGTCTAATACCTATGTCACATCTTAACACTAGAGTGATGCATCACGATAACTTACTCTACCAAAAAAATTACCAAGTAGTTGAAAAGAAAATTATGTATGTAGTTCCTGTTACTAGTCCCTTCTTATTGTTCTTTCCATTCCAAGAGCTCCTTTTTCGAAGAATGTGGATCATAAAGTAATTATTTAATAGATCTGTTGACAGAAAGTGTTCACATTAGCAAATGCATTTAATTTTATTTTATGAAACCAATGCTGCAAGACAGCTGGAAACCAGATATCAAATGAAATAAGCAATTACGCAAACCAAAGCATAAAAATATCATTCAATAGTCATGTGACATTTCATAAGTTAGTAGAAATTCTCTCAACTGTCGTAGAAAGACGCTTGTCAGAATTAGGTGTGCAGATGTAAAAATATTTCTCGTCATTTCATTAGGCATTTCTGTAAATATCATAAATTAAGAGCTCCACAGTGTCAACATATGTTTTCAAGTTCGACCGTGTCGTTTTTGCGATGCTCTCTACAAAGAAACGTCAATAGTGAGGATAATGGCCTCCCTTTTTTTTTCTACCTGTGCCGCTGAAAAGGGCTCGCAATAATGGCTTTTTTTCCAGGCGTCTGACACACCTAACCGCTCAGCTGGGTGCCCACGATGCATTACGTGCAGGTGGTCACTGAACTTTCTTACCGAAATATTTATGACACCAGTTTCCGCTACAGTGACAGTCTCATATAAATATATTTCACAGGTCAAGAATTTGGGTTACAAATCTGTAGAAACAAAATCGTATGAATATAACAGTGTCCAAAAAATTTTCGCCGGCATTGTGATACATTCACGCATTTACACACATTTCATAACTCTTAAAGTACGATTCTCGGTTTACAACATCCTTTTTCACCAGTGAGAGTCCCTACCTTCTATTCATTATTCATATACATATAAACACGTAATCACATTCCTTATATAGCATCACCTTATTGATCATAAACATACCGCAACAGCATAATACACATCGTCGTCGTAAAAATAACATCATAACACCTCAGTCAAATCTCAAAATCGTAGCTTCCTCCAATAATTTCAAAACCTAAAAAAATTCTCTGCTCATGTCAAAAGTGTCATCTGCCTCAAACGTACTTTAAAATCATGATCCCATACCAAATACATCATTCAAAGCTCTCATAGTACCACAATGGCTCCGAAAAAATATGAACAGTTCACAAAGTACTGACAAAATGCAATTTCATAAGTGTGAAGTTATTCAACTGTGTAATTACGTAAACATCTGTCACTAATGTAGTAAAAAAATGTTTGTTTTTTTGTTAAATAATCAGATAGCTGTGTAATTTATGTGTTAGAGAAATATGGTACCGATGTGTAAAGTTGTATAAGCAAATACCATAATAGCTAGGGCTCCTTGTGTTTGCCAAACACATGGTACACAAAGTAGGCGTGTACCCCCCTGAGGATTAATGTAATTATACCCTCAGGTGTTACAGATTACAGCAATGGAATGAAATATATCACGGAAAACCCTTGTATCATTGTACTTCAAATATCTTAAAAAAATAAATGTTTTAAGTGCGAAATTAATCACTCAAATACGTGTACTGTAGCGCTAAACTGTGCGTCATGTTGTAAGATAACCTCTGTGAAAGTCTCGTAGTTATCGTCCTCCGAAAGCTAAGTTCTGCAGAAGTCAATGTACTTACCTCATGATAAACAAAAGTGAAATGCTTTGTGTATAGATATCTTAGTTATTACGCTTATTACCGTGATGAAGAAAGTACTGTGCTGTAACGTATTGTTGTGCTACAGAAAAGGCTGTCTCCTTGTAGCTATACCACAAAAGTTACTACTAAAACATGTTTTACTTTCCAGAAGAATTCAGAAAAATTGTGCAGATATAAAACAGATACACCGCAAAAGCAACAATGTAAATTGTGTCACACATTAGTAGCGTCGTGATATAGTCATGTAGCTGTCACATAAACTAACCTCTGTGTCATCTGGTATCTCTCAGAAGCACTTTAATTTCAGAATGTATTTTCAAATAAACCAAAATGTTGCATTAAAATCTCATTAACAGTACTGGTAAATGTTCTAAGTATGTGAGCCTTATAGTCGTTACGTAATCGTGCAACAAACAAGCAAGAATGCACACACACAATAACACTGTGTCGTCTGTTCACAATAACAATGCATTCGTAATTTCTGTTTAAATAAGTTCTCTTGGTTCTTGATTGGATATTTAACTTCAAACATTGTTGTATGTTAACAGATTCTAAGTCTGACAAAGCTTACTAGCAATGTAAAGTGAAAAGTTATATGGCAAAGACAAAGTTAAAAAGCAGATTATCTTTCTATAAACGGTTTTACATGTGAAATGTGGTGTAAACCTTTACTCTTCCTAGCACGCAGAGTTTCAACTTCAACGCAATTATCATATGGTATACGTCGGATTCTGTAAGATCCATTGTAAACTAGAAAGAATTTGTGACTCAAGTGTTTCTTCTTATGTGACAATGAATGAGCTTTAATGAGAACTTTCTGACTAATATATAATTTCTTTACATTTGCTTTACCGTGTAGTTTTCTCCTTTTGTCTGCTGCAGATTTTATATTTTTAATAGCCAAATCAATTATGTCTTTGTGTCGAAGTTTACGTGTATTCGGGAAAGGTACAAGCTCTCTGATTCTGTTCGGTGGTTTTTCATTCTTCAGTACAAGAGTAGGTGGTAAAGCAGTGGAGTCATGAGGCATTTCATTCAGCACGTTTTGAAATAAGTGTAAATATCTGTCCCAATGCTGATGCTTTCTGTGGCAATAAAGTCTGCAAAGCTTATTGATTTCTTTCATAATCCGTTCGGAGGGGTTACAATGTGGTGAGTACAATGAAATAAAAACAGGCTTGATTTTATGGTTGCGAAGCATGCGTGACCAAACAGCAGATCTGAATTGCGGTCCGTTATCTGAAATGACTTTACTAACGTGTCCAACTTCACGTAAGAAATTTTTAACAAAGGCGTTGGATACAGACCGTCCAGTGGCTTTACGTAACGGAGTGAAAGAAACAAATTTTGAAGTAAGTTCAACAGCGACTAGAACGTACGAAAATCCATTCGATGTTCTGACAAGGGGTCCCAATAGATCAACTGCAGCAAATTCTTTTAATTTAGAAGGAATGATAGGAAACAACGGAGCACGATGTGATATAGTAGATGGTTTCGCCTTTTGACAAAGTTTACAAATAGACAAGACTCTTCGAATTCTCTTTTCCATGTTGTTAAAATAACAAGTTGTTCGAAGAATATGATAACATTTTCGTGGACCAAAATGTGCGTAGCTGAAATGAATGTACCAAATGAGCTTATTAACAAAATCGTCTGGAATGCAAAGTACCCATAGCTTGTCATCAACAGTGCAGCGTTTGAAGAGTATGTTGTTTCTAACCAGGTAATAATGCCGAATCTGAGTGTGTGTCTTTTCATGCCATTTACTTTTGATGTCTTTCCAAATCGGATCTTTATCTTGTTCTTGAGCAATGTCCTTTAAAGATGTGGTGATGAAGTTTTCAAAGGCGACTTTCTGAATGTAAAGAATACTGAAATTTTTCTCAATGTTGCGTTCTGTGTTACTTTTCTCAAGCCCAGCCGGTGCGCGTGACAGCGCGTCCGCAACAATGTTCTCCTTGCCGGGAATGTAGACTTTTGTGAAGCGGAATTCTTGCAGAAACAATGCCCAACGTTTTAACCTGTCATGATTTAATTTTGAAGACATAAGAAATTGTAATGCACGATGATCACTGTATACTTTTACGTGCTTACCAGAAAGAAAGAAACGGAATTTGTTAAATGCCCAAACGATAGCTAAAGCTTCTAATTCAGTACCGGAATAATTTTTTTCAGATTTTGTTAGCACTCGGCTAGCAAAAGCAATGGTTTTCTGAACAGTAATGTCATTTTCTATGGCTTCTTGAAATAAATGGGCACCAAGACCGACTTTAGAAGAATCCGTGCTAAGGCAGAAATCTTGTGACAGATCTGGATGAGCTAGTATTGGCGCGTTAAGTAGAGATTCTTTCAAAGAATTGAATTCCAACTGTGCTTCTTCGTCCCAGTTCCAAATAGTATTTTTTCCAGTGAGAGAACGAAGTTTTGGTGTAACAAGAATTTGCATATTCAGAAAACGACGGTAAAAATTTACGAGACCTAGAAAACTGCGGACTTGTCTTTTTGTGGATGGAACTGGAATGGCTCTGATTGCTTCTAACTTTTCAGGATCCGGCTGAATGCCTTCAGAAGAAATAATATGTCCCAAAAACCTCACCTTTGACCTACCGAATTCAGACTTTTCCAAGTTAACTGTAATTCCAGATTCTGCAAAAATACGTAACAAACTGTTGAGGATGCGATTATGTTGTTCCCATGAAGCTTCTGCTATTAGAATATCGTCCACATATAAGGTGATGTGACGTTTTAAGAACTCAGGTAATATGGAATTTAGCCCGCGAATGAATGCTGCTGAAGAAATGTTCAAACCAAAAGGAAGTTTCCGAAACTGATAACAATCGCCGAAACAAAGGAAAGCTGTGTATTTTCTACATTCTGGATGAAGTTCGATCTGATAAAAGCTGGATCTGAGATCAATGGAAGACAACACGTTTACACCATTAAAATTTTGAAGAAGTTCTTCCAACGTTTGCGGCCTGTCTGTTTCAGGAATAATGATAATATTGATTTGTCTCGAATCTAAGACAAGCCTGATCGATCCATTTTTCTTCTCAACAACATGTAATGGATTGTTGTATGAGCTTACTGCAGGCTCAATAATGCCCTCGTCAAGCATAGATTGTATTTCTGTTCTAACACGGTCCCTATAATGCGCCGGAATTACGTATAGTCTAACACAAAATTTAGTATGCTCACGAACACGAAATTGGTATTGAAATCCCTTGATTGTTCCTGTTTTGTGAGTGAAAACTGTGGAATGTGCTTGTAAAATCTCAAAAAGGTCCTGCCTATCAGTGTCATTACAATTCTCAATCGTTTGAATTTTATTCTGAATTAACTCATTAGTATCAAGTGCGCCGTCGATATCACCCCTGTCAGTACTTGCAGAGTGATTGTTAGTGTCAAGTTCCGTCGAAAATTCCGAACTGTTGTCTAACAGGAGGTAAAGCCGATTAATTTCTTCGTCATGGTTTGAGAGCCAATCTTCAAATTTCAAAGCTACTGACTTACCTTCTTTTTCTAAACTTATTTCAGCATCGTGAAAGCTTAAGATTGCTTTGTATTCATTCAAAAAGTCTACTCCCAGTATAATTTCCGTCGACAATAATGGAACAATAAGAAAGTTCATAGAGAAGCTGTGGCTTTGACAAAAGAATTCTAAGTTGGTTTGTTGGCGTACATCTACACTTTTTCCAAAGATTGCACCTTGTAATTTAATCTTACGTAACGGAAGTGTGGGACAATCGTTCAATTTGTTGCATTTGCTAAAGGCTGTTTCACTAATTACTGAAATGGGACTGCCAGAGTCAAGTACTGCCGTAAATTTTACGTCATTTACTGTAATGTGAATCACAGGATATGCAATGTTGTTATGTTTTACGTCGTGTTCTTGGAGTAAGATGTCCCTAATGTCTTCCATTTTTACGTAATTACTAGCTACGGCAGCTGCGTCGTTAGTCTCATACGAACGTTTTGTGGCTGCCTGCGGTATGAGTCATTGCCTATTGTCTCTTTGTTGGCGCGCGTCGTTATTGGGATTTGGAGACCTAACTTCTACAAATTCACCGTGACGAGAGGGCCCTGCCCTGTTTAAATCCCGCCAGTTCTGATGCAATTCAGGTCTGTCGTTACGATCACATCGTCTGTCGTCATGTTGGTAGTTCCTGTAGTTTCTCTCTTGTCGGTTAAGTGGTGGAGAATTTCTCCCTGAATCGTAACTGCACGCTGGACCGTTGCGTCTAAAGTTATTCTGTCTCCCGTAATAATAATTATTTTGGTTCCCATATTGTCTGTTTCTCTGATTGTCTCTGTAATAGTCATTACCACGGAGAGGTGATCTTTCCCTGTAATTGTTACTACTCTGCCAACGGTTGTCATACGGGTGGTGTCTGTTTTGGTCACGATTTACGTTATAAGAATAGCCTTGTCGTGTATTATTTCTGTCATCGCGGAATTGTGACAGATGTGACCTGTAATTGTTGTGTTCCTGTTCGCGCGTTCCGCGATTGTAAGTGTCAATTTCCACTTCTTGTAACAGTCCCTGAAAAGCTTCAATGTCGTCTTTGCAACGTCCTGCTAAAATAATATGCCGTAAATGTTCAGGTAATTTGATTAAGCAAATTCGGATGAGTTCTGAGGGGCTGTATGGGTTTGAAAGATACTGATTCTTATGCAACATGTCTTCAAAATATTTCATAATACTGGAAAATTCAGATTGTTCGAAACGTTTCATCATTATGATGCTATGTTTTACTCGGTCTTGTGTGGCTTGAGACCAATATGCTGAGAGGAAGGCATGATAAAAATCTCCTTCACTGTGACAATCGTGAATGACCGATCGCATTCTTACAGCTGGTTCATTCTCCAAGTAGCCACACATAAATTCTAACCTGTGCTCCAATGACCAGTTGGGGGGAAAACGATGAGAGAATTGATGGAGCCACGCTTGTGGATGAATGTCGTTGGCAGAATTCTTAAATGTTTTGAATTTACGTGTAGTAATGAACAGCTTATAGTTAAAGTCATCATGTCGGCGAGTCGCATATCGGTCATTGTTACGTCGTTTCGGCGGTTCCACTTCAAAATTAAGTGCACCTTGCCAATTTCTTTCATAATTTCCGAAATGCGCTGTGTTATTATTTTGTGGCTGTACCGTATTTCTATGTCCCTCTTCCTGTACTGGAGCGCGAGTGTCCTCTGAAATATGAAATTCTTGTATTACCTGCGTCAACTGATCTTGTACTTCTCGGATTTCTCTTTTGTACTGTGTATTGATTTGATTTTGATTTTGTTTGAATTTTCTAATTTGTTCATACTCTTCTGTGTCAGTGAAGGCTACAGGTCTTGTGTCATTCAGATCATCATCTACCTTTGTAGATAAGTTAGTGACCTGATCCGAAAGTTCGGCTACTTTCTCCGATAGTGAACACATTTCCTCAGTGTGTTTTTCTGAACCAAGTTTCAGAGTGTCCATTTGTCTTGAAATCGAATCTACTGTGTCCTTCAAGTTTTCCTGAGTTTTTGCAAGTTGCGTAACCGAATCGGTAGATGCAACTGAGTCAAATTTGGCTTGCAAGGTCTCATGATTTTCATGAACAGTAGTTTGCAGTTCTTTTATGGCTGCTTCGTGATTCTGTAGTGCATTTTCATGACGCGAAAAAATAGGTTGGAAATGCTCACAAATTTGTGTTTTTACGTCATTACAGACTTTTTGACATTTCGATTCAATGTGATGTAACTCAGTAGTTAAATCCTCACGTGTTTGTTCAAGAGTTTGCTCCAATGAGTCTAACTTTTGAAGATTTTGTTCCATTGCGTCTAACTTTTGAAGATTTTGTTCCATTGTGTCTAACTGTTGCTGTGTTTGTCTCTGGTATTGTTCCATTGTGTCTAACTTTTAAAGATTTTGTTCCATTGTGTCTAACTTTTGAAGCTTTTGTTGTGTTTGTCCCATTTGTTGTATTAATTGTAATAACAATGCACTGGTGTCTGGAACATGTTCCTCAGTGCTTTTCGGCAGTGAATTTGCACCGGCAACATTCACATTTTGACAAGCAGAAAATGTGTCTTGACTTATTTGAGAAAACGGTGAGGATCCAAAACCTGAATCTACAGTATTTGCGAGATCGTGTCGTGTCATTTCGGATTCCTGAGCCGAGCTATTGCCGACCGATCGATCGATAATGCTTCCCTGCTCACTAATTGTTTCACTGCCTACGCCATTGTTTGAAGCCCGCTCCATTTCCCTATGCACAGTTACCAAATTACTACTTTGAACGTCTGTTAATTCATTACACAGTGGTGCTGGCAAGCTACGCTCGTCGTCGCTGTTATTTCTCAGTTTGCTTTGGAGCCTAGTGTTACGTTTTTCACACGCCATTATTGTCACAGTATTTCACACGACAACACAGAAAAACACAATTTGAAGAGCAAAAGTAAGAGAACACATTAACATAACACTGAAAATAATATCTAGTTAATTGCAGCTGCGAAATACTTGGTGCAAATCTACATGGATGCCACAACTGTTTTACTGTACAACAATGAAAGACTGCAACTACAAAGGAGATTTTCTCTACAATTACGCGCTAGCAATAAACAAAAGCTACACTAATTACACAAACTACAAGAAAAAAACAGAAGATTCCAGTGAGGTATCCTAGGCTAAGGATCGACATATGAAACGTCCCCTTTTGAACAATTTTACAAGGCTGTGCTTAAACTGACGCACAATATTTTTAGCGCAACGCAATCTGACTTTCAATAATCTCTACAAGAGAATGGCCCTGACTAACATTAACCTGTACTTTTCACAAATCACTTACCTCACAAAAATCTTGGTTACTCCCACTACTGCAATACAGCTAGCGCCACTACTGCCAGCTAAATAAAAGATTCAAACTATGGAAGGCACTAACTACTGATAGGGATAGTTAGCAAATGAAAGATATTAATAGAGAACAAACAATGTATTTACCTTGATATCGACAAATTTCAAAACTCCGCCATCTCTCTCCCCACATCCACCACTGCTGGCGGCTCACCTCCAACTGCGCAACGCTACGCGCTGTTCACAGCCAGCTGCCTAACACTACGATGGTTGAGTATTACAACAATGCAAAGCAGCCACAGACTGCACACAGCACAGCCAGTGATTTTTTTTATACAGAGGTGGCATTACCAATAAAAAAAACCTAAACAGCCTGCTTACAAGGTTAAGAAGGTAAATGATTCCCATATCTGAAGGATTTCCAAAGCCAAGTTCAATTATCTTAACACTGAGTAGTACTTTTTTGACTGGTCGATTTCACTAATTTTGCAAATTTTCTTTCCATTTTAATTATTTAATGATTGGATACTTTCCTGTTTATTTCTTTTGCGCGTCTCGGACTCCTTATTCTTTTTAGACCTTGGGCAATTCCCCGGTTGCCCCAGCCTAGCTGCACACCTTACAGGGAGTCTAAACGCCAAGACAAAGTGCTCCCAAGCTAACTACAGTCTACTTTTTTAAAAGCCATGATATTGCTTTTTTGAAATATAAAGATGTGAATGACAGAAGTGGACACAGTATTTAAAAAAAAAAAAATATTAGCCTCACGCCAAGGCGTCTGCAAGCGATGTCACTTTGATGCTTTATTTTGTTCTTCATTCTTCCCTTTAAAAAAATTAATGACTGACTGAATGCGTTATTGGAGCAGATACTTTATACGTTATGTGTGTGAGATGAGTCAGTGGTGGTCTATGCGTAAGAAGACTCGGAGAGCAGATGGTAATGCTTCACTGCTTCTCTTTAGTTTGTTTGACCAGTACATGCAGAAGTTTTCCCTTATCAAGTTACATCTCCAACTTTTCGGTAAATAAGGTGTATATTCTTTCTAGATCAAAGAAAGAACAAAAATCGTGAAATGAGGGTATTCGTGCTTTTTTCACACTAAATTTATGAAGTTTGCACATGCGCTGAACCGTAGCAGAACAGAAAAAGGAAATATCAGGTACGAATAATGAATGATGTTTTACATTGATTTTATGACCTTCGAAAAGCCCATTTCCTACACGATTTTGAGGACAGGGAGTTTTATACGCATAGCTCAATTATGCAGCGGAAATCATACGTTTCGAGATGTCAGTTTTTGCTGACGGTGCATACGGTCGTCACTCAAATAGACAGCGTAACACGTGGAGGTACTACAGTCACGTGCAAGGCAGGGTCACTTTAATTACTCGGGTGACAGGGGTGTCTCCCTTCAAAACGCAATGGAAGTACTCATCGGACTGAAACAGTTAAAGGCTTTTCTTTTGTCAGAAGTTAGAATGCTGTCCACCGGAGATATTCTGCTGAAAAAAAGTGTGATTTGTTATGGGACATCGCGAAATATTTCCGCTTCAGCCTCTAGATTTTCATGAAGTTCCCGATAGGTTGCTGCGCTGTATGTTGTCTTCAAAATGGCATCCGTAACGGACTTGCGTTCCACGTAGGGAGTTGTCATTGAATTTCTTTTGGTGGAAAATCAGAGCAGAGATGATATTTATAGGCACTTGCAAAATGTCTACGGAGACCTGGCAGTGAAAAAAAGCACGATGAGTTGTTGGGCAAGGCGCCTGTCACCATCGCTACAAGGTCGAGCAAGCCTGTCCGATCTTCCGCGTGCCGGCCGGTCGCACGTAGCTGCGACTCCTGCAATGCTGGAACGTGCGGACACTCTCGTTCCAGGTGATGGACGGATCACAGTCTGACACACGCGTCCACCAGCTGAGGTACTCAAAGGTCTGTGCCCGCAGGGTTCCTCGACGTCTAACAGAAGATCATAAAGAGCAACGAAGGACCATCTGCGCAGAACTGCTTGCGCATTACGAGGGAAGTTGTTGATGCAGCAACACGTTAGCTCCTACGTCGACCAGCAGAGTTGTACCATGGGGGTACACAGATCCTCCCAGTAAGTGGGCGTAAGGCCGTCGCATTGAACGGAGTTTATATTGAAAAATAGGGTTTATGTAGCCAAGGGAGTGGGGAATAATATGATATGCTGGAATCCTGAATAAAACCAGTCTGCTTTTAGAAATAAAGTGTGTTGTATTGCTTATTTAACGCCCCTCGTTTATTTATTTTAGAGCGATCTAAAGTGACAAGAAATCAGATATTTACATACACCAAAAGATTTGTCCATTCCGCACCTACAAACTGTAAAATTCTTTATTTTCTTCAGCAGGGGCAGTAATATAGCAAAACTGCTGATATCAAAGAAGAGAAGTAGCAACTGTTAGTAGAAATTTTTGAACGACATGCATCGGGCAGCTTATACCAATTACACGTTTACCTAACTTCGTTCGAACCTTGGTAGAACATTACTTTTCTCTCCTCTATTGCCAACATTCATGTTGAAGTTGACGGCGTGAAGTCTGACAACATTGCTCTGCTTCTAGAATTCTAATAGGAAAGAAGATGTGTAACTACTAGTAGAGAAATATTCAACGCGGGTTTATTTGAAAAATACTCGTATACGCATTTTTTATGTCACCTTGAGTATTTACCGCTAACATTGTCTACATCTACATTCACATTTATACTCCGCAAGCCACCCAACGGTGTGCGGCGGAGGGCAGTTTACGTGCCACTGTCATTACCTCCCTTTCCTGTTCCAGTCGCGTATGGTTCGCGGGAAGAACGACTCCCGGAAAGCCTCCGTGCGCGCTCGAATCTCTCTAATTTTACATTCGTGATCTCCTCGGGAGGTATAAGTAGGGGGAAGCAATATATTCGATACCTCATCCAGGAACGTACCCTCTCGAAACCTGGACAGCAAGCTACACCGCGTTGCAGAGCGCCTCTCTTGCAGAGTCTGCCACATCTCCGTAACGCTATCACGCTTACCAAATAACCCTGTGAGGAAACGCGCCGCTCTTCTTTGGATCTTCTCTATCTCCTTTGTCAACCCCACCTGGTACGGATCCCACACTGATGAGAAATACTCAAGTATAGGTCGAACGAGTGTTTTGTAAGCCACATCCTTTGTTGATGGACTACATTTTCTAAGGACTCTCCCAATGAATCTCAACCTGGCACCCGCCTTACCAACAATGTCCATGGGCGCCTTATCGCCAAGCTTACATCGAACAGATCCTGTTGGACTATGTGGTGGTTGCTGCATGCGGAGGTATTGCCAGAGCCTGCGTGTCAGGCGTCAGCTGCGATGCCTTGCGAAGACTAGACACTGAAAAAATGGAATGGCCGGCGGTGAGTCTCGACCTAAACATCATCGTACATATGTGGAACATAAGTTAGTGGTAATCTTGTTCCACCATAGTCTCTCCAAGAACAGTCATGGGCTCTCACTGGACAATGGGTAAGACGAGGGTAACGGGCGTAAGCGATGGCTCGGAAGTGAGGTGCGTAAAAAGCGTCCTCAACGACGACACAGGAAGAAAACACTCACCAACGCAAGTACATTGTTCAAAAGGATTAGGGGGACACGTGAATCAACGACCTGTATGTTAAATCTGTTTTGATACAAGAGGCACCTATAGTCTTACTGGATGTCTTGAGATGTTCACAATCAATGCAGGCAACAATTGAGATCATTCGCCGTCTACTCCCCGTGTCAGACGACACCTCAGAAGGAAGTGAGTACCGGTGTCCCAGTGTTGTCTAATGAGGTACACAGACGGCACTTGTTATTTGTGCGTTTGTGAGCGTTGCATTCAATCAAGCAAACGCAATGCGACATTTTAATACAGTCCGAGTTATAAGGGCGATGTCTGATCCCAAAAAAGGATGGATTTTCCGTCGTGTTGCTGAAGATGCCAATGCCTCTCCATGTGTCATCCATAGGTTGTGGACACGCTACAGGGAGATGTAAGGGGACAGGACAGTACACAAGTCTAGTTGGACAGGTCGCCGATGCATTACAACCGCGTGTGAATACCGATATCTGGCCATCTCTGCGTTGCGGCGTCCTACGGATACCGTCAGAGCACTGCCGGGTGATTTGAGAAGAGCCACTGGAGGCGCTGTGCACGATCAAACTGTACCGAATAGGTTACGAGAAAAGACTTTACGATCCAGACGTTCTTTTCGAGGACTCCGTTTGGCACGACAACATCTTGCATCTCACCTTCATTTCTGCCATTCCCACGTCAATTGGCAACTTCGTCTCTGGCGAAACATTCGCGGGCGGGTCCTGATAACCTCTGACGCAAGGTGATGGCCGTGTTCGTGTGCGGAGACCCGTGATGTCATACAGGAAATCGACAGACTTCCAAGGTTCTGTGATGTTGTGGGGAGGCTTCCTGTTAACAGCCATACGGATCTTGTCGTTGTCCATGGCAGTCTTACCGCCAAGCTTACATCGAACTGATCCTGTTGGACTATGTTGTGGCTGCTTCATGCGGTAGTATTGCCAGAGCCTGTGTGTCGGGCGTCAGCTGCGATGCCTTGCGAAGCCTAGACACTGAAAAAATGGAATGGCGGGCGATGAGTCTCGACCTAAACACCATCGTGCATATGTGGAACATGCTTGACTGGCGTGTTAGTGGTCATCTTGTTCCACCACAGTCTCTCCAAGAACAACAGGTTTTGGGTTACACCTGTTCTTTTCGTCATCAGTTTAGTCTGGATGTTGAAACCGCTCACAAACAACCGATTTTTGAAATAACTGATTTTCTTTTTTGTTGCTATTACTTCCTCAATAAACGTAGAATCTGAATATTTAATGAAAAGTTCTAATGAAGGTGAAGGAGTAGGAGATCGTGATCGATACGAGGAAGAGTCTGTGGCAGAAATCGGTCTCACTGCCTCCAGCAAAGACTGCGAAGATGAAGGAGGCAGTGAGAGCGGAAGGTAAGAAGCTGAAGACTTAACTACATCATCACTTTTGGATGGTGTCGAGCAACCACAAAATTAAAGATTCAGTTATTATCCCAGGTTTATAGCACGCCATTAATATTATAGGTATATCAGTTAAATTTAACTTCTCTCCCAGGAGCAATGTGGATGTTTCCTTCTTATATGGTGTCGCAAGTTTGTCGTGCTTCTCCCATTTTTAATTATTTAAAGCCAATGGAGAAATGTAATTCCTTGCTATCGCACTTCGTAAAATACTTCCAAACTATAGATGGTACTATTCTGAAATACAACAGGTGTCTGCGCACGACAGTGAGAATCTACCGTACAGCTCAGGTGGGAGCAAGTCTCGCACAATGCACATACACGCGTACCGTCTAACAGGTCACGCCACACGGCACAAGTACATTACTGTCTCTGCAGTACTATACCGTTTCTTATGTCGTGTGTTTCTTGCTAGTTTATAACTGGAGGCATTGTTAGAGAAATAGTGCTGATCGCTTTTTCCAATTTCTTTAATAATCTAATATTTCAAAAGAATGGATAATTTACCATTAAACATTATTAACTTTTTAAAAACGTATTACTTAAAAACGAAAAATCTTAGCCCTGACAATAGTGTCGTGTACACAAGATATAAAAGGGCAGTGTATTGGCGGAGGTGTCATTTGTACTCAGGTGGTTCACGTGAAACGGTTCCCGACGTGATTATGGTCGCACGATGGGAATTAACAGTCTCTGAACACTAAATGATTGGTGAAGCTAGACGCTTGGGACATTCCATTTCGGAATGCCGAGATCCACAGCGTCAAGAGTGTGACGAGAATAACAAATTTCAGGACAGCGCAGTGATCGACGGCCTTCACTTAACGTCCGAGAGCAGCGACGATCGCGTATAGTTGTCAGTGCCAACAGACAAGCAGCTCTGCGTGAAATAACATAGATAATCAATGTGGGACGTACGACTGAGGTATAGGTTAGGACAGTGCGGCGAAATGTGGTGTTAATGGGCTGTGGCACCAGAAGACCTTTGCTAACAGCACGACATTGCCTACAACGCCTCTCCTGTGCTCGTGACCATATAGGTTGGGTCCTAGACGACTGAAAAACCATGGCCTGGCCAGCTGAGTCTCGATTTAAGTTAGTAAGAGATCATAGTAGGGTTCGAGTGTGGTGCAGACCCCCGAAGCCATGGACCCAAGTCGTCAACAAGGTACTGTTCAAGCTAGTGGTCGCTCCGTAATGGTGTGGGCTATGTTTACATGGCATGGACTGGGTCCTCTGCTCCAAATGAACCGATATTATTATTATGTTCGGCTTGCAGACATTCATGGACTTCAGGATTCCAAACAACGTTGGAATTGTTACTGGGCCGCAATTGTTCGCGATTGGTTTGGAGAAAATTCTGGACAATTCGAAGGAATGATTTGGTCATCCAGATCGCCTGACAAGAATCCCATTGAACATTAATGTGACATAATCGAGATCTCAGTTTGTGCTCAATATCTTGCACCGGGAACCCTTCCGAAATTATGGACGGCTTTATAGGCAGCATGGCTCAATATTTCTGCAGGGGACTTCTAACAACTTGTTGAGTCCATGCTACGCACAGTTGCTACACTACGTTGGGCTAAAGTATGTTAGCAGTATCCGATGACTTTCGTCACTTCAATGTAATGGAAGAATCGAATTTTTTGAGATGCATCCTGCTTCGGTCTGCTGAATGATACTAGTCGGAGGAGAAGTGGTACTCGTTTAAATCACAGCTACATCGTGTAAAGTGAACTGGTGGCGGATGCTGTTCAGAGTTCGTCTACATTGACTATAGTACCTATCCGCATCGAGCTGCTTTGCTGGAGGAATTTTTCATACGTGACAAAGACTACCGCATGAGCTAGCTAATAACGTCCCTGGCTCTGAAAGATGTAGAGTTCGCCTGTGGAGTACTGGGGAGACGAATTATACTAACACAGCCGCCACTGATCTCAGCAGAACTCTGCCTCAGGAATGGGGTTGGCTGTCAATGGAACTATTGACCCATTTTCAGGGAGAGTGTCCCATGTCGCTGCGAAGAACTTGTGGCAGGTAGGGGTAATGCCCTGATAACTCTTCTTTTGTTGTGGAAGACAATATTTTGCAATTTTGTTGTCTTTTTTTTGACGAAAGTATATATTTGAGTTTAGATGTTCTCTGATCACATGTTTGCTGCACTGGTGTATGATAAGTGTCTTGTAAATAAACTTTTTGAAAGGATGAACTCATGGTGGCATGACTACATGAAATCGTCTCGCGTTTCCAGCAGCGTCAAGTGGTTGCACATTCACGAGCCAACTGGTAACTGACTGTCGTGTGGTTGCTGCCCTTGTTCTCGTATAGCTTATGCAGCCCCTTGATAATGACCCAGGAGCAATGGACAGAAAGCTCATGAATATTCGATTATTTGACGCGAATGGAAGCCTAAGAAGATTTTATTCGAGTTTTAAGAGGGCTTGTCCTAATGCCAATTTGAGACATCCGAATTTTTTGTGGTAAGGTCTTACGGGACCAAACTGCTGTGGTCATCGGTCCATGGAGACATCCGAAATAAAAGAATTGTAAATCTTTAATTTCAGTCTACTGTCGAACTTGTTTACACAGCGATAACCCAGTCCCTTATTGACTTAGAGACGCTGTGTAAACCACTGAAAACCAACTGGAGACTCTACAATTACTACAGGTCAGAAGATGTTCTGTACTTCAACGAAACCCACTATCATTGTGAAAAATGTGCAACAGTAAATTTGTAATAAAAGACGTTATGATAAGGCTTACTTCGTTATGATAAGGCTTACTTCTCTTATTTCTCGTTTCTCATGTTTTGACTACTCTGAAGTTTAGTACACTGGTATCGTAGGTCGCCTGCCAACAGTTTGAACGGCAACCCGGCAGACCCCTAATCGTTGCGGGATTGCAGCTATCGGAAGGAGCGGCTCTGTTTTTCGACGTTCTCCCAAAGAAGAAGGTCAGTGGTTGCGTATTGTGACGTAGCATAAAATAACAGGAAGTTAAATAAGGTGTATTGAAGGATTTGAGATTGCATTTTTTTAAGGTGTAGAGGCAGTTTGGAATTTTTACAATGGAAGCGATCATCCAAGATATGGGGTGAGGCATCTGCATTTACATGACTACTCTGCAGTCCACAATTAAGTGTTTGGCACAGGGTTCATAGAACTACTTTCAGACTTTTTCTGGATCATTCCACTCTCAAACAGCACCTGACAAAAATGTCTCCGAGCGATCTGTGATTTTATTATTTTATTACGGCGTTCGTTCCTCCTTATGTAGCTGGGAATCAACGATATATTTTCGCGTTCGGAGAAGAAAGTTGGCAATTGAAATTTCGTGAAAAGATCTCTCTGCAATGTGGCTTCGTAAATTGTGCCAAGATGATTTTATGTTTCGGGTGGAGACCCGATATGAATACCATCGCGTATCATATCTGTGATACTCTCTCTCCTATTTCGCGATAATACAGACTGAACTGTCCTTACCTGAACTTTTTCGATGCCTTCCATCAGTCCTACCTGGCAAGCATCTCATATCATGCAGCAATAATCCAGAAGGGGACGGGCAAGTGTAGTGTAAGCAGTCTCTTTAGCAGATTTGTTGCATCATCTAAGTGTTCTGCAAAAATAGCACTCTTTGGTTTGCCTTCCCAACTACATTTTGTATATAGAAGTTCAAACTTAGACTGTTCATAATTGTAGTCCCTAGGTATTGACAAACTTTAAATTTGCATGATTTACCCTGTTAATGAATTTTAACGGATTTGTTTTTTTTTAGTGCTCTTTTTTGCTTAGCGCCAACTGTCACTTATCGCACAATACAGATGCCTTTTAAATCATTTTGCTATTCTTTTTGGTCTTCAGGTGACTTCACAAGGCGGTAGATGACAGCATCCGCAAATAATCTAAGAGGGCTGTTCCTAAATCATTTACACTATGTGATCAAAAGCACCCAGACACCCCCAAAAACATATGTTTTTCATATTAGGTACATTGTGCTGCCATCTGTTGCCAGGTACTGCATATCACCGACCTCAGTAGTCATTAGACATCGTGAGAGTGCAAACTGGTGCACTCCAAGGAACTGACGGATTTCAAATGTGGTCAGATGATTGGGTGTCACTTGCGTCAAACGTCTGTAAGCGAGATTTCTACACTCATAAACATCCCTAACTCCACTGTTTCCGAAGTGATAGTGAAGTGGAAACGTGAAGGGACACGTACAGCACAAAAGCCTACAGGCCGACCTCGTCTGCTGACTGACAGAGACCGCTGACAGTTGAAGAGGTTGGTTGGTTGGTTGGTGGGATTAAAGGGACCAGACTGCTACGGTCATGGTCCCTTTTTCCAGATACTAAAAACACCCACAGAGAATAAAAACGATTAACAGAATAGATCACAGATGACACAGAACAAGAGAAACTGAGACAAAGACCAGACAAGACGAACTAAAATCACACAGAGTGTGACGGTGGTTGGCCGACCATAGAAAGAAAAAAGGAAAAGCCAACCACCGAGAAACACATTAAAAACTCAGATTAAAATCGTAGGCCAAAGGCCAGAATCAACACAAAACAATAAAATAAAACACAAACACTCAGATTAAATGATTAAAAACCCCCCTGCCCGAATAAAACGCAAAACTAAGCCAGCCATAGCAGGGTCATCTGTTAAAAGGGCAGGGAGCGTGTCAGGCAGTGCGAACGTCTGCCTGAGCACAGCTAAAAGACGACACTCCAATAAAATGTGGACCAAAGATAAAACGGAGCCGCAGCGACATAGAGGCGCGTCCTCACGGCGCAATAAGTGGCCGTGCGTCAGCCGAGTGTGCCCAATGCGCAGCCGGCAGAGGACAACAGACTCCTGGCGGGAGACCCGCATGGACGACCGCCACACAGTCGTCGTCGCCTTGATTGGACGGAGTTTGTTTGGCGTGGGCAGATTGCGCCATTCAGTGTCCCAAAGCGATAGAACGTCGCGGCGTAAGACTGCCCGCAAATCAGTCTCCGGGAGGCCAATCTCCAGAGATGGTTTACTGGTGGCCTCTTTCGCCAGGCGGTCAACATGTTCATTGCCCGGGATACCGACATGACCGGGGGTCCACACAAAGACCACAGAGCGGCCGCAACGGGCAAGAGTATGCAGGGACTCCTGGATAGCCATCACCAAACGAGAACGAGGGAAACACTGGTCGAGAGCTCGTAAACCGCTCAGGGAATCGCTACAGATAACGAAGGACTCACCTGAGCAGGAGCGGATATACTCTAGGGTACGAAAGATGGCGACCAGCTCAGCAGTGTAAACGCTGCAGCCAGCCGGCAATGAACGTTGTTCGGAATGGTCCCCTAGAATTAGCGCATAACCGACCCGACCAGCAACCATCGAACCGTCAGTGTAAACAACGCCAGAGCCCTGATACGTGGCCAGGATGGAATAAAAGCGGCGGCGGAAGGCCTCTGGAGGGACTGAGTCCTTCGGGCCCTGAGCCAAGTCGAGCCGAAGGCAAGGGCGAGGAACACACCATGGGGGTGTACGCAAAGTGGCCCGAAAAGGTGGAGGAACAGTGAAAACCTTAAGCCCGGAGAGAAGCTCTTTGACGCGGACCGCGATCGTACAACCTGACTGGGGCCGACGTTCTGGCAGATGGACGACCGATTTCGGGAACAGGAGACGATAGTTTGGATGCCCGGGAAAGCTAAAAACATGAGCAGCATAAGCGGCCAGTAAATTTTGGCGCCTCAATCGCAGTGGAGGGACACCAGCCTCCACAAGTACGCTGTCCACAGGGCTGGTCCGGAAGGCACCAGTGGCCAGTCGTATCCCGCTGTGGAGGATGGGGGTCCAGTACCCGCAACGCAGATGGGGATGCTGAGCCATAAGCCAGGCTCCCATAATCCAAATGGGACTGGATTAACGCCTGGTAGAGCCGTAACAGGGTAGATCGGTCGGCGCCCCAACGGGTGTGGCTCAAGCATCTCAGATCATTTAGATGCCGCCAACACGCCTGTTTAAGCTGCCAAATATGAGGCAGCCAAGTCAGCCGGGCATCAAAAACTACACCCAAAAACCTGTGTGTTTCCACCACAGCAAGGAGTTCGTCGGCAAGATAAAGCCGCGGCTCAGGATGGACCGTTCGGCGCCGGCAGAAATGCATAACGCGGGTCTTGGCAGCCGAAAACTGAAAACCATGCGCTACAGCCCAAGAATGCGCCTTGCGGATAGCGCCCTGTAGCTGACGTTCAACAGCTGCAATGCCAGTAGATCTGTAGTAAAGGCAGAAGTCGTCAGCATACAGGGAAGCGGAGACAGAATTTCCCACCGCTGCAGCGAGCCCGTTTATTGGGATTAAAAACAGGCAGACACTGAGGACAGATCCCTGTGGTACCCCGTTCTCCTGGACTCGGGAGGAACTATGAGAGGTCGCGACTTGCACGCGGAAGGTACGATACGACAGAAAATTTCGGATAAAGATCGGCAGAGGGCCCCGAAGACCCCATCCATGAAGCGTAGAAAGGATGTGATGACACCATGTCGTATCGTACGCCTTCCGCATGTCGAAGAAGACAGCGACCAGGTGCTGACGGCGGGCAAAGGCAGTACGAATGGCCGACTCCAGACTCACCAGATTGTCGATGGCGGAGCGTCCTTTACGGAACCCACCCTGAGACGGAGCCAGAAGGCCCCGAGACTCCAGTACCCAATTCAAGCGCCGGCTCACCATCCGTTCGAGAAGCTTGCAAAGAACGTTGGTGAGGCTAATGGGGCGGTAGCTGTCCACCTCCAAAGGGCTCTTGCCCGGTTTCAAAACGGGGATGATAATGCTTTCCCGCCATTGTGACGGAAACTCACCCTCGACCCAGAGACGGTTGTAAAGGTCGAGGAGGCGTCGCTTGCAGTCCACTGAAAGGTTTTTCAGCATTTGACAGTGAATGCGATCCGGCCCAGGAGCGGTATCAGGGCAAGCGGCAAGGGCGCTGTGAAATTCCCACTCACTGAATGGAGCATTGTAGGATTCAGAATGGTGGGTGCGAAAAGAAAGGCTCCGACGTTCCATCCGCTCTTTAATGGAGCGGAAGGCCAGTGGGTAGTTGGAAGAAGCGGAACTAAGAGCAAAATGCTCTGCCAAGCTGTGGCAATTTCGTCGGAGTCTGTACAAACTGCTCCATTCAGTGAGAGCGCAGGGACGCTGACAGGGGTCCGATAGCCATAGAGGCGTCGGATCTTGGGCCAGACCTGCGATGGAGAGACATGGAGGCCAATGGTGGACACATACCGCTCCCAGCACTCCTGCTTGCTTTGGCGGATAAGGCGGCGGGCCCGCGCACGCAGCCGTTTGAAGGTAATGAGGTGTTCAATGCAGGGATGTCGCTTGTGACGCTGTAGCGCCCGCCGGTGATCTTTAATCGCATCAGGCGACCACCAAGGCACAGTCCGCCGCCGAGGGGACCCAGAAGAACTGGGAATGGCAGATTCTGCGGAAGTAACGATGCCGGTGGTGACCGATTGAACCACCGCATCAATGTCGTCACTAGAGAGAGGCTCAATAGCGGCAATGGAGGAGAACAAGTCCCAGTCAGCCTTATTCATAGCCCATCTGCTGGGGCGCCCAGAAGAGTGACGCCGTGGCAGTGACAGAAAGATTGGAAAATGGTCACTACCACACAGGTCGTCATGTACTCTCCATTGGACAGACGGTAAGAGGCTAGGGCTGCAGATCGAAAGGTCGATGGCGGAGTACGTTCCATGCGCCACGCTAAAGTGTGTGGAGGAACCATCATTTAAAAGCGAAAGATTGAGCTGTGCTAATAAATGCTCAATGGTGGCGCCTCGACCTGTCGCCACTAACCCACCCCACAGAGGGTTATGGGCGTTGAAGTCGCCCAGTAACAAAAAAGGTGGCGGCAATTGGGCTATCAGAGCAGCCAGGACATGCTGCGCGACAGCACCATCCGGTGGAAGGTAAAGACTGCAGACGGTAACAGCCTGTGGCGTCCACACCCGAACAGCGACAGCCTCTAAAGCTGTTTGTAGAGGTACAGACTCGCTGTGAAGAGAGTTAAGGACATATATGCAGACGCCACCAGACACCCTTTCATAAGCTGCCCGGTTCTTATAATAACCCCGATAGCCACGGAGGGCGGGGGTTCGCATTGCTGGAAACCAAGTTTCCTTAATAGCAATGCAGAAGAAAGGGTGAAGGCTGATAAGCTGTCGGAGCTCAGCTAGATGGTGGAAGAAACCGCTGCAGTTCCACTGGAGGATGGTATTGTCCATGTCTGAGAGAGGCGTGACGGAACTTGGAAGGCAGATTACGCCGCTGGGTCACCTGCTGCCTCCAATTGAGCACCGGTGCCAGCGCTATCCATGGCGTCTGAGGTACCGGCGAGATCGAGGTCCTCAGCGGACGCCAGAATCTCCACCTCGTCCTCAGACGCAGAGCTGGAAGGTTGCGGTGGGGTGGCTGCCACCGCGAGTGCCTTGGGCTTAGAGCTCTTCTTCTTGGATTTCTCACGCTGCTCCTTGGCTTTAACTGGCTGGGAGGGTTTCGCCGATTCAGTCTCCGTGACTGAGGAGGATCGTGAAGTCCTACGACCAGCGGATTGTGGGCACTTACGCAACTGTCGGTCGTCACCCTTCCCGCTGGTGGAAACCTGGGAAGGGAGAGACCCAAGGGACCCCTTGCGAGCGTGAGAAGCCGAAGAAGTTGGACACTTCTCCGGCTTAGAAGCGGGGACGGACGTCCCCGATGGGTGGGATGGTGTTGCTCCTGAGGTAGGTGGCGCAGGAGCAACCCGGTGGGTAGAGCCCCCCACTGGCAAGGGGGCAGGAGGAGTTGTACTACTCGTCGATCCGGCCGGAAGTCGCGAAACTGATGGGGCTAGCACAGATGTTGTAGCAGCAGCGTAGGAAGATGTCATTCTCACAGGATGTAATCGGTCGTATTTCCTTTTGGCCTCAGTATAGGTCAGTCGGTCCAGTGTCTTATATTCAATGATTTTGCGCTCTTTCTGGAAGATTCTGCAGTCTGGCGAGCAAGGTGAATGGTGCTCCCCGCAGTTGACACAGATGGGAGGCGGAGCACATGGAGTATCGAGATGAGATGGGCGTCCGCAATCTCGACATGCGAGGCTGGAAGTGCAGCGGGAAGACATATGGCCGAACTTCCAGCACTTGAAGCACCGCATCGGGGGATGGATATAGGGCTTGACGTCACATCGGTAGACCATCACCTTGACCTTTTCCGGTAACGTATCACCCTCGAAGGCCAAGATGAAGGCACCGGTAGCAATCAGATTTTCCTTCGGACCCCGATGAACGCGCCGGACGAAATGTACACCTCGGCGCTCTAAGTTGGCTCGTCATCAGACTGCAAAAGAAGGTCCTTATGGTAAATAACTCCCTGGACCATATTTAAACTCTTATGGAGTGTGATCGTAACAGCAACATCCCCCAACTTGTCACAAGCAAGTAACCGTCGTGACTGGGCAGAGGATGCCGTTTGTATCAGGACCGATCCAGAGCGCATTTTGGACAAGCCATCCACCTCCCCAAACTTGTCCTCTAAATGCTCGACGAAGAACTGAGGCTTTGTGGAGAGGAAAGACTCCCCATCAGCTCTCGTACAAACTAAGAATCGGGGCGAATAACTGCTACTGCCATCCTGAGACTTACTTTCCTCCCACGGTGTGGCCAGGGAGGGGAACGTTTTCGGATCGTACTTCTGAGCGTTAAATTGAGCCCGAGAACGCTTAGAGACTGCTGGCGGCTGGCCACCAGCGAGAGACGATGTACCACGCTTCATTGCGGGTCATCCGCCATGATGCCACCTACTCCGACCAAGGGCCCTCCCCAAGGGCGCCACCCAGCCACAGCAAAGGCCACCTGGCAGGATGACCATTGTTGGGAGTCCCGATGCCCCAGGGGGATGGTCATCTACTCCTTGGCATACGTGGGGAGTTAACGGCGCAGGCATCAGTAGAGCGATCCCTGTGTTGTCAGGGGGCTACAACCAACAGGGTACATGGCGGCCCCACCACAACGGACTGGCTACCGGGCTGGATGTTAGGTAGCATGTGGTCCATGGTCGCCGTCAGTGCAGAAAGAGGCACTGCACAGTGCAAGGTGTAATCTGCACGCAGGAACGTAGTCATGCCCAAGAGATGGAGAGCGGGCAGGACTGCAATTCAACGGCGAATAAGCTGGCGAAAGGTCTGATCGCAAGATGGACACAATGCACCAAGTAAGGCGCCCTTCCCCAATCGGCTCGCTCTTCGGAAAATTTTGAGAGATGGAGGTCAAACCCAACAGGGGACCATCACGTAACGCCGAAACGTGTGAGACTCCTTTTAGTCGCCTCATACGACAGGCAGGAATACCGCGGGCCTATTCTAACCCCCGAACCCGCAGGGGGTAGTTGAAGAGGGTCTTAATGTGTAATAGGCAGACATCTGTCCAGACCATGACACAGGAATTCCGAACTGCATCCGGATCCACTGCGAGTACTATGACAGTTAGGCAGGAGGTGAGAAAACTTGGATTTCGTGGTCGAGCGGCTGCTCATAAGCCACATATATCACGCCGGTAAATGCCAAACGACGCCTCGCTTGGTCTAAGGAACGTAAACATTGGGCGATCGAACAGTGGAAAAACGCAGTGTGGGGTGACGAATCACGGTACACAATGTGGCGATCCGATGGCAGGGTGTGGGCATGGCGAATACCCGGTGAACGTCATCTGCCAGCGTGTGTAGTGCCAACAATAAAATTCGGAGGCGGTGGTGTTACGGTGTGGTCGCATTTTTCATGGAGGGGGCTTGCACCCCTGTTGTTTTGCGAGGCACTATCACAGCACAGGCGTACATTGATTTTTTAAGCACCTTCTTGGTTCCCATTGCTGAAGAGCAATTCGGGGATGGCGATTTAATCTTTCAACACGATAGGGCACCTGTTCATAATGCACGGCCTGTGGCGGAACGATTACACGACAATAACATCCCTGTAATGGACTGGCCTGCGCAGAATGCTGACCTGAATCCTATAGAGCGCCTTTGGGATGTTTTGGAACGCCGAGTTCGTGCCAGGTCTCACCGAGCGACATCGATACCTCTCCTCAGTGCAGCACTCCGTGAAGAATGGGCTCCCATTCCCCAAGAAACCTTCCAGCACCTGTTTGAACGTATGTCTGCGAGAGTGGAAGCTGTCATCAAGGCTAAGGGTGGGCCAACACCATACTGCATTCTAGCATTACCGATGGAGGGCGCCACGAACTTGTAAGTCATTTTCAGCCTGACGTCCGGATACTTTTGATCACATAGTGTATATAGATTAGGAGCAACAGAGGGCGTGTAATACTTCTTTTGTAACCCCAGATTCGCTTCTGTTTTACTAGATTACTTCCTATCGCTTATTACGAACTGTGACCTTTCTGACAGGAAATTCATGAATCCAGTCGGAAACTGAGACGATATTGTAGTGAAAAATCTCAGGATTCGTGTCATTCTGTTCTGTGATGTGTACATTCAAAGCGAATACTTTTTGAAATAAACGGGAGGATTAACAGACTCTTCCAGTACGCACAACAATTGGTAGCGCCCAGGTTAGAAGGACGGGCAAATATGCATTGAAGGTGGTTATAGTAAGATGTTATGCAGTGGAACCAAGTCTGAGAGCAATCAGGAGATTTATTTCATTAACAGTACAGAGTAGGCCTAACCCACCGCCTTGAAATGTAAGGTGGGTCGGATGCTTCTGAATCTAATAGCAAAGACTTCTCATTGTTATAATCTTATTGGTACACAGTTGTTAATGCTTTTTATTAAATTAATTTAAAGAACAAAATATATAAAGATTTCTCTGTGGTTACAGCGAATTGAATGGTTAACAATTGTTAAAATGGTTCCATATAATTTGTTATTACCTAGTTGATGAGAATATAATTTATATAATGCAAATATCAAAGGAAAAGAAAAAAAGAAAATGTAATACAATGAGCGTGGTTAAGAATAATTTGTAATATAGAGAGAGCATGTTGGTTAGTAATGGCCTATTTCTATCTATTTCAGAAGAGAAGGTCTCGGTACAACCCAGAGCTATTCTCATCTGAAACGGTTTGCACTAATGTATGTTTACACAGATTATACAAATTAAATGCTGTTTGAGCACTTCATACCTGGAATACATGAATTTTAGCTTCACATGAGAAATACACTTATGTTTGTAACTTGTTAGTTGAAATAGAATATAGTTCATTGCTACTTGAATGCATTATTCCTTAAATAACTTAATACATTTCTGATATCTGAAATTCATTGATTATAGCTTTGAATAGAGAAAAAAATGGTTCAAATGGCTCTGAGCACTATGGGACTTAACATCTGTGGTCATCAGTCCCCTAGAACTTAGAACTACTTAAACCTAACTAACCTAAGGACATCACACACATCCATGCCCGAGGCAGGATTCGAACCTGCGACCGTAGCAGTCCCGCGGTTCCGGACTGAGCGCCTAGAACCGCTAGACCACCGCGGCCGGCTAATAGAGAAGAGAATATACTTCTGTCTGCACACAATAAGACGAGCAATACATTACTGCTTGTGTGCAGTATACTTAAAACACTATGCAGGATGCCATTGGGGAGAAGGAGCCTCGGAATAAAAGTTCTTCGAGCGTTTTCCTCCCAAGCGACGTTACCTTATTACTACAGTATTAGTATGTGGTGCCGGTGTTTATTTGTTTTATGATTGTTGTGTTGTTTGTGACTGTGTCATTCATTGTTGGTTTTGGTCCCTTACATGTTGATCCCTTCTGAGTCATGTTCACTTAGTGTTCCTTCCTCGGTTTCGGAATCTGTGGTCGTGTTTATGTCCTCCCATGTGGTTTGTTGTGTTGTTTGTGCTTGTCTACGCCTCCTTCCATACGGGTTTTGTCGCTTGTGTTCTTCGTGCAGAGTGTTCCATATAATATCGGCTATGCTACACTCCTGGAAATGGAAAAAAGAACACATTGACACCGGTGTGTCAGACCCACCATACTTGCTCCGGACACTGCGAGAGGGCTGTACAAGCAATGATCACACGCACGGCACAGCGGACACACCAGGAACCGCGGTGTTGGCCGTCGAATGGCGCTGGCTGCGCAGCATTTGTGCACCGCCGCCGTCAGTGTCAGCCAGTTTGCCGTGGCATACGGAGCTCCATCGCAGTCTTTAACACTGGTAGCATGCCGCGACAGCGTGGACGTGAACCGTATGTGCAGTTGACGGACTTTGAGCGAGGGCGTATAGTGGGCATGCGGGAGGCCGGGTGGACGTACCGCCGAATTGCTCAACACGTGGGGCGTGAGGTCTCCACAGTACATCGATGTTGTCGCCAGTGGTCGGCGGAAGGTGCACGTGCCCGTCGACCTGGGACCGGACCGCAGCGACGCACGGATGCACGCCAAGACCGTAGGATCCTACGCAGTGCCGTAGGGGACCGCACCGCCACTTCCCAGCAAATTAGGGACACTGTTGCTCCTGGGGTATCGGCGAGGACCATTCGCAACCGTCTCCATGAAGCTGGGCTACGGTCCCGCACACCGTTAGGCCGTCTTCCGCTCACGCCCCAACATCGTGCAGCCCGCCTCCAGTGGTGTCGCGACAGGCGTGAATGGAGGGACGAATGGAGACGTGTCGTCTTCAGCGATGAGAGTCGCTTCTGCCTTGGTGCCAATGATGGTCGTATGCGTGTTTGGCGCCGTGCAGGTGAGCGCCACAATCAGGACTGCATACGACCGAGGCACACAGGGCCAACACCCGGCATCATGGTGTGGGGAGCGATCTCCTACACTGGCCGTACACCACTGGTGATCGTCGAGGGGACACTGAATAGTGCACGGTACATCCAAACCGTCATCGAACCCATCGTTCTACCATTCCTAGACCGGCAAGCGAACTTGCTGTTCCAACAGGACAATGCACGTCCGCATGTATCCCGTGCCACCCAACGTGCTCTAGAAGGTGTAAGTCAACTACCCTGGCCAGCAAGATCTCCGGATCTGTCCCCCATTGAGCATGTTTGGGACTGGATGAAGCGTCGTCTCACGCGGTCTGCACGTCCAGCACGAACGCTGGTCCAACTGAGGCGCCAGGTGGAAATGGCATGGCAAGCCGTTCCACAGACTACATCCAGCATCTCTACGGTCGTCTCCATGGGAGAATAGCAGCCTGCATTGCTGCGAAAGGTGGATATGCACCGTACTAGTGCCGACATTGTGCATGCTCTGTTGCCTGTGTCTATGTGCCTGTGGTTCTGTCAGTGTGATCATGTGATGTATCTGACCCCAGGAATGTGTCAATAAAGTTTCCCCTTCCTGGGACAATGAATTCACGGTGTTCTTATTTCAATTTCCAGGAGTGTATTTATTGTGTTCCAGTCATCGGGATTACGTATTATTCTGGCGATGTCAGTGTTATTCTGTACAGGTCTCATTTGTGCTAGCGTGTTGCACAGCAGTGCGACATGTTCTGGTGTACCAGTTTCTCCACATACGCATACTTCATCGTTAGTTAGTCCCATCGGTTTAAATGTACCGGATACGGCCCGTGGACTGTCAAGAAATGGACCATCCCCCGGCTTGGGTCGACATGTTTCAATTGTAGTCTTTCGTGTACATCAGCAAAGAAAGAGTGTACTCGGCGACCCTTATCGGATGCATCCCACTCTCTCTGCCATGTTTAAATCCGCCATTGTTTCATTTGTGCTTTGTTCACAATGTTGGTTTCCGTAATTTCGATGACTTTATCGAGCCTGTCCCTCTTAAGCCAGTAAAGTGCAGCTCGCTAACGTATTGTTATGTCTACGGCGCAGGTCCCCATCACAACGCAAAGTGCCTCTAGTGACGTGGCGTTGAAGGCTCCGCTCATTCTCAGCAGTACACTACGTTGACCTCGTCTTGCAATTGTCTTGTTAGTTTGTATGTTCAGTCTGTGAGCCCAAGCACTCGCGGCGAAGCATGCGATGTATTCAAATATCGCAATTTGGTAGATCCTTATCGTCTTAATAGATAATTTGTACTGAGTTGTGCTTAGTCTTGCTAGTTTGTGCATAATTTTGGAGGCTTTGTCAATTTTATATGGTGGTTGAAAGTCTGTTTTTCGTCTAGATGCAGTCCGGGATAACGAGTGACTTGCTTCCTCTGTGTGCTTGTATTGTCTAATTTTAGAATTGGATTCCTCTGTAGTGTCCCTTTGAGCAGTAAATATACAGTTTTGTTGGGAGATATTTTTAATTTATTTTCTTTGCACCAACTGTTAATTTTCTGAAGCAGTCGCGTGCCTTTTGTCTCTAGTGCTGCTCTCGAGTTGGCTGACACCACTATGAGCAGGTCATCTGCGTAAGCCTCCACACCTCTTACCCTTTCGTCACTGTTCATGGTGTTCAGTAAGGGCTCCATTGCGATATCCCAGAATATCGGTCCGCAGATCGAGCCCTGTGGCCATCCCTTTGTTATTCTCTTGACAACCTTCCGTGTACCAGCCCTCCACTCCGCCACTCTGCCTCTGCGGTAATCGAGGTGGCTATTGCAGAGGGAAGCTGATAGCCTCATTTTCCTTAACCTGGCAAGAGGGACGGCCACCACAAGTTGTCAAAAGCCTCGCCTATGTCGATTAGAATGGTGGCCGCGTATTTGTCGTTGATGCTGTTTGTAACTGTCAGTGCTTGGTTGACGGCGTCTTCTATTTATCTACCTTCCCTGAAGCCGAACTGATTGGGCGTTAGGCTAAGGAGGCGCCTGTGTGATTGTAAACGGTCACACAGGAGCCTTTCCTGTACCTTGCCGAGAGTGTTTAAGAGACAGATCGGTCGGTACGTTTTGTGGTCTGTTGGCTCTCTGTCTTGTGATTTCCTGGTTATTACTACATTAGCAGTTTCCCAGAGTTTTGGAATTCTGCCTGTTAGTAGTGCCTCGTTGAAAGTGTTAGTAAGAAAAGGTGTGATTTGTGTTACTGTTTGTTTTAATGTTTCTGAAAGTATTTTGTCTGGGCCGGGTGCTTTTCGGTTTTTAAGCTTCCTGATTGCCGTCGCGACTTCTTCTTGCGCGAATGGTATGATTACACTGTCACTGACGTATGGTTGCCTCATGTTCTCTCTCAGGTCAGCGTGGGGTCGCTCGTCTTGTGTGGCGTCGTCATCCGGGAGGAGCCTGTTCAGAAGATATTCTGCTGTGCTTCTTCATCCTCTGGTCATTGTGCCGTCAGCCTGTTTTAGTGTTGACAGAACTGTCGGCGTCTTAACTCGTTCTGGTTCTATTTCCAATGGTTGTCCCCCGATGTCGTTCTGTAGCTGGGTTTTTACAGAATTGGTCCAGTAGTCTTGCCTTGTTGTCTTTAGTTGTTTTTGGTATTTCTGTTTAGCGTCACGATACAGATCAAGTCTTCTCTGTCTTTCGGGAGCTGTCTTTGCTTGTTGGTAGCACTTTCTTTTGTCCCGTGAATCCTTCGTTAGTCTTGCCAGTTCTGTCGACCACGGTTGTTTCTGTCCCCACCCAGGTTTTGCACGTGGTATAGCTGCTTCCTGTGCTCTTTGTAGGACCTCTGTCAGTAGATGCGTTTTGTAATCTATACTGCCTTGAACAGTGTGTAGCGACGACGCCTCAACAATATCTCAAACTTTTTCCCAGTCGGCCCTTCTTATGAGTAAATGCTGCTGTTAGTGGTCCTTGTTATGTGCATTGAAATATCTGTCCGTGGTTACCCAATCAGGAGAGAGCGAGAGGAAAGGATGTGCGTCATACTTAGCTGAAGACCGCAAAAAAAAGAAAAAATGGTTCAAATGGCTCTGAGCACTATGGGAATTAACATCTGAGGTCATCAGTCCCCTAGAACGTAGAACTACTTAAACCTAACCAATCTAAGGACATCACGCACATCGATGCACGAGGCAGGATTCGAACCTGCGACCGTAGCGGTCACGCGGTTCCAGATAATAGCGCCTAGAACCGCTCGGCCACCCCGGCCGGCTGAAGACCGCAACCAGAGCGAGCGCCTCATAGAGGCCCACGAGAAAGGCCGTGGCACGTTTACCGCAGCACGTGACACGACAGGTCTTACAGTACCAGCAGCCGACTCCGGCGGGGAGCGAGTAACTATTTCAGACGAGTTTAATAATTCTTCACTGCACGCTTAAATGCTTGAAAGCTCTCGATAGCACAGACCTGTTCATTGACGTATTGGTTTCCCGTGGGCCTTTCACGGAGCCAGGCGGTCGTGAAGTATGGCGGAAAAGGCGACTAGCGCGACTTGACGAGTGGTCTTCGGGGCCCGTACTTCTCCTGGGCCCCGGTCATCATGTGGTCCTACGTTCTGGCTGCGCCTTACAGCCGGCAGATGATTTCCCTCCGAAGCTCCTTTTTCCCTGTTCGAAAAGTGGTGTGTAGGAGATCGTTGGTCAGCGTGTTTTACGTGGACAAACACCCTCAGCTGAAGTGACGACTCTGCTCGGCACATAGACTACGGTAGTTGGTACTTGAATATTAAAGACTCAAATTTAATTAGAAAAAAATTAGAAATAGCAAAAAAAATTGCGTAACGCCCTCTCCCGCCCAGACTGGCTGGTCGATATGCATGTTCCACGGGCAGGCAGTTTTGTTAGAAGCCGTAGCGGTGCCTTAGCGATGGGTGACTGTACACGTTCCAGTCAGGTGCAGCCAGGGCTAAACACGGAAGAATCCATTGACTTTAGCAGCCTGTCTTTGCGGGCGAGGCTACGATCAATCTTAATGATGCGATTAATTAAATGGAGAAGACGATGGAGGATAGAGGCAATGTAATTCTCACACGTTGGAGTTATAATTTACCACAAATACCGTAATTAAATCATGAAAATAGTATTCTGAATTACCATATAAAGATAAGTTGTAATTTAACGTTGTTACCAGAAAACTAGAAAAGTTCAAGACGGATTTACTTCAGATTTTTACATAATTTTCTAACAAACGTTCGGACAGACATGACTTAGAAGGACGACTTCGTCGAGACCCCAGCGTCCAAGATCTCTACATTCTTTGATTTGCTCTTGAGGACGGATGGGATGCCATTCCTCCACAAAAATTCAGACACCTAGCATAAAATGTCCCCAGCAGAGCTCAAGTTTTCATAAATGGGAAGGGAAGATGTCATAAATGGGGAGGGCTAACACACCCCATATTAATATCCACTAACAGGTGTCCGGATACCTTTCATCAGATTTTGTATTAGTGTAGCGAATAAATAAATTCATAGTGGTAGAATTGAACATTTATTACATCGCCGCTTATTCTCAGGCTATCGCGGTCATTAACATGCCACCTACCAAAATTGATATTTTACGAAAGATAAATTGCCTTCTAAATTGAGAAATCGTGTACTTCCTGCTTCGTCGAGAACAAAAATAATTTTATGCTGTTCCGTATTTTATCTCGATGATGTCTTTGGGAAGTTAGCTTTCGCTTTGTCAAGGCGTTAAATCATATTCGCTAAACAGACTGAATCAAAACTGGCCAACCTATTATGTTAACGGGAACAGATTGCCGTTGTATTTCGAAATACAGGCAAAGGTGACTATCGCCAGCTTCCACCTTCTCGCCTTTCTGTATGCCTTTTCGAGAATGAAAACGGACAGAACAGCGTGCAGCGGCCATGTCTCGCTGAGTGCGATGTGATGTAAATGCAATTTTCCTGTCATTGTGCGTCACTCTAGCGGAACGGCCTTTATTGCACTCCATTAATCGGATTTTCCGCTATCGAATACCGCCAGCAGCACGGAACGGACGTCGTCGCCTGGATTACATTGGAACTGTTGAACTGGAACTTTTCGAATAACGATCCAAACTGCTGCCTATGAATTTTAATGCTCAAAATTCAAAACTTGCACTGTTTGCTTCGCACTCTTCCCTTTACTTTTCTTCTGCCTTTTACGTACTGTTAGGCTTTAAAACAAAAATTGTTCAAGACGAGCACAAGTCATGCACACATCACCCACTAAATAGCCAAAAAATGTTCATACCAGATCAAATCTGTATTATACTCACGACATTGTTGCTTTAAAATTGCAGTGTAGATATTAGAGATAGTGCTATGAACGACAGTCGGTTACCAAGAACAGTTGCAGATCATTCGCTATGTCAACAAAAGGCGTACGTAAGGCAACCCGTGCAACCTACGTGAAATGCAAGTATATGACCTCATTCTCTTACTCGTGTCCTTTGGCCGAGAGCTAGCAGTCGAAAGTGTCAAAGTTTTTTCCTCGTTATACGATTAACGTATCTCAGTTTTTGAGCTTTCTGTTCAACACAGAATTAATGCATGATGGATACCGCGTGGCCAGAATTATCCCAAGACATCACTGAATGCACCTCTATGTAGTATGAGTAAGGATACGAAAGTGGAGCATGATGTGTCATTAGCGTAAACGTTTCTCCTCTCAGAATCCGCCAACGAGAAGAATTCGCAAGGAAGTCCTTGAGAGCGAGGTAGCAAAAGGCAATGATGTTTACGGCATTAGATGCCCCACATATTGTCTACCATGCAACCACAATATTGGCTTTTAGTGGCAAAGGGTTAGGAACTGGAGGTATCCACTGGGAGCACAACTTGAGGCTAATGACCGTAGTTGAACTGCATAGCCGACGAGTAATTCACAACAGTGCTAGTGGTACTGACGCAAAGCAAAGCAATAGCAACGATAAACAAAGCAAACATTGCATTATATCTACAACAACAGTTGCCGATGTTGACGTTTCGTCAGAAAGGAACACAAGGAATTTCGCAGAGTGAGAAAGACGTGACAGATGAAATATTAGCGTTTCTGTAATATGAATCAGTGGAATGTGTGGTGTCTTATATTCTTTACTGTGCGGACAATATACATGAGGAATACACTGATGGGTACATGTTTAACAAGTGAAAGAGCCGCGCGGGGTAGCTGCCCGGTCTTAGGCGTCTTGTTACAGTCCGCGTGGCTTCCCCCGTCGGAGGTTCGAGTCTTCCCTCGGGCATGGATGTGTGTGTGTGTTGTCCTTAGCGTAAGTTAGTGTAAGTTAGATTAAGTAGTGCGTAAGCTTAGGAGCCGACGACCTCAGCAGTTTGGTCCCATAAGACCTTACCACAAAACAAGTGAAAGTGATACTCAAACAGGCGTCGAGCCATTCATTTCATCATCCTTATCGGACAGGGAGCTACAAACTCTATCTCCAGTGAATGAAATGAAACTTGGTGTAAATAGAGCCTCCCGCCTTGTAGACCGGTGGACGGGTGCAAGTCTTTTTAGTTGACACCACTTCGGTGACTTGCCTCTCGATGAGGATGATACAATGATAACACAACTCCCAGCCCCCGAACGGAGAAAAATCTCGGACGCAGATTTTTTGTGCAGGACTGGGACTTGAATCCGGATTCCCCACGTATCGCAAGCGGTCGCATGACCACTTTTTTTCTCTTTTGAATTGTATCTTATTTATTTTGAAAAAAGTAAAAAAAAATTCTTCTCAAACTTCACCAGTTTTTTTTTTTTTTGAGAAACATAAACCTTTATTATACACAGAACCATAGTATGTCCATGCAACATTGTAACTGTCCTGGAAGGAATCTCGCTGCCGCCCTACCATGCAGCAGGATATACGAGTGACAACAAAGTGGGGTCACCTCCGGCACCCTTAAACAAAGTATTTATGTATATTAAAACAAAATTAAAAGAAACATTCCATTTCTGGCTGTGCAGTGTTAGTTCTTCCTGGGGCGCATAATCGCGTAGTTTTCCTTAGCTGATCGCTATACTTTGTCGGTTCCACAAACGACAGCACCGGCGCTCATCTCTGCGCACCCGGAACACTCCTACTATCTGGTGGGTCCGCAAAAACCGCTCCTAGGAAATTTGCAGACCAGTCCTTGTAATTTCGCAGTCGTAACAGTTTTGTGTGTCCGTCTTGCAAGTATTGCCAGTAATCCAGTACGTTCATACGTGTGTCTCTACATATTTAATTGAGCATCTATCTGTGATCCACGCCATTGCGTTCGTCTTATGATGCGGAAAATGCGTTTCCTTTGGAAAAAATACGATGTCTGAGTATATTGCTGTATGTATAGTACGCCGCATGAACGCTATGATCCTCTTTGCCAGAGTCCAGACAGCCAACGCCTCGCCTCGCCGCAGACCAGCAGGTGATCGTCCGTATCCAGCACGCCGCATTACTGACACATGGGCGAATCCGCCAAACGTATCGAGTTCCTTTTGTCATTCGTTGGGTATTTCCGGAAACACTGTAATGTACGATGTTCAACTGACTGTTATAGGTAGGGGAGGGGGGGTGGGTATCGTGCGCTACACCACTTGCCAATTAATGGCAGGATCTTTCCGTTACACCTGTTCCGGACGATCTGTCGAAGAAGGACATGATTCACATACTTCGGTGTCGGCTGTCGGAATATCGTTACATGCACCCAAACGTAAAAGTGCACAACGACGAACGTGCGCACATACGTTAACGGGGCCGATATATGGCCGATACTGACCGGAGCAAGATACGATGTTGGTACTAGTGCTTCGATGACCGTCCCCGAACCGTTTTAGCGTGGAGTTAATACGCATGGCACGCGCCTTCTCGTGTACATTGACTAAACCAATGCCCTATTATCGCGCTGGGAGCGTAAGCGTGTTGTACTGTACTTTAAAGAGCTGATCCAAGTTTACATAGTACCCAAAAGCTGCCTGAATTCTCACAGCCATCGTGCGCGTCAAGAGGAGAAGGTGTGTCATGTGGCGTATCATAGGAGCAAGGTACAGGTTGATGAGTGACATTGCGGCATATCCATCGACCGTAAGGCCTTTAGTCATACTGATGTGCGAACTCTAAGCAGCAGCCTTTGGTAGTTGTGCGCAGCCGTTCCTACCGTCTCCTTATGAAAGGTGATACCCAAACACCGGAGGGTTTGCACTACAGGTAAGGGACCTTCCGTTCCCCACATGCACGAATTGTGGTTTTCGGAAGTTGATCTCTCTACCAGCCCATACGTCTGTAGCCAATCCAGTATTGATCGAGTCTCCCCCTCATTCCGGTCGAGGAACACAATATCATCCACGTATGCTCTACATTTGAATGATAAATGCCGTAGGGAGATCCCGGTAAGTCGATGGTGAAGGTCTGCGAGGCAAGGCTCTAAGGCGATCGCACAGAGGAGGATCGACAAGGGGCACCCCTGTATGACAGATCTTAAGATGTTAATATACTCTGTTCTCCATCCGTTGATCACCATCGCTGATCTGTCACCGTGCAACAGCCGCGTCACTGCAGTGGTCAATAATGGCGAGACACCCGTCCTGTTCATCACCGCAACGAGCTACACATGATCTACCCGATCAAACGCTGATCGAAATCTACACCAACCATTGCCCGCCAGAGACAGCGTGTAGCCGCGAGGGTGGCGACGTCACGATAGTCTCCCAAGGCAGTGTGGATATTACTGATGCCGTCAAGATAAGTCTGATCGGCATGTATTCGATATGTCAACGGCGTTTTGATGCGGCTGCTCAATATGTGCATAAAGGAGGGTCAAGGGGCGATATTCACAAGGTCGTTTGCCACCACGTGGCTTGGTTATCTGGATAACGAGCCCTTCGTTGAATTCCACGGGAAGCAGGACTTCTTGCCGCAGAGGCTCATTAAACATGCATAACCACATCGGTGTCATAATGGTGATAAAGACACCGTAAAATTCCAACGGGAATGCATCAGAGCCTGGGGACCTGGAGGCATCCCGTGTAATCGCTTCCTCCAGCTCCTCGCACGTAATGCCAGATAACAGGTCCGCTTCCACGCTCACAAGCGTCTCGTCTGGGGTTTCGTCCAGGACAGTCTCCAGCTCCCTCTGGCCCTCCCCATCCCTCGCACAGAATCTGCTAAAATCATCCGTGAACGCCTGTGCTATGTCCCCTTGTGTTGAAAAACGACGACCATCGCCGAGATCGACATCATGAATTAACGGCCTTCGTCTCGTTCTTTCCTTTATCACATGATGCATCGAGGGAACTTCGTTGGGCAGGCAGTCCTGCGACCTCGCACGTATCATCGTACCCGCCATCTTTAGCGTCGCAAGTTGTATCAATTCCGCCTTGACTCGGTGTGCGGCTGTCTGACGTTCTGATGTAAGTTGTTAAGCGAACAGTTTCCGGAGGGCTGTAAAGTCGGAAGTCGTGCGCTGCCATTGAGAAACTTTTTTCCCATAACATATTAACGTCCTCTGTAAACCTGGCTTCGCGTACTCGATCCACCACTGTAGGAGAGAACCATAAGAATATCGTCGACGGAGGCAGCCATGCGACATGAATGCGCCGGCATTCTGCATCACGCAGGTAGGAGACTTTCATCTTCCTATTACCCTGCATCTCCAAACTTGCTGTCTAGCATGGGTAACCGTACAAATATACGCCTCACGGTTTGTAAACGCGGTCGGTCATATTTCTGCGTCCACCGTCGACATCGCCAACTCCATTGAAACATAGATCCGGTCCAAACGGCTCACGGATTGGATCGTAAAATATGTATATCCCGATTCGTTACGATACTTCAGGTCACATATATCAACTGATTCCATCCCTTTGACCAGCTCCCGAAGTTCTTGGCTAGGAGTATAGTTAGGATGATAGACCCTCCTGCCGACCACAAAATTAAAATCTCCACCGAGTAAGCAAGCATGTTTATCGTCCCCGGAACAACGGTGTAATCTCAAGGGCGTAAACATCTGCTATTTCCCTTCTCTTATCCGAGCATGACGGTGGGTAAATACTGATCAAACGTACACCACTTATGGTAACAGCCGTACCACGGGCCAAGGCAAATACTCCACTTCGTCTGCACGGACCCCTTCCTTTAACAGTATCGCAGTGCCAACGCCTCTCTCGTCACACGGGGAACAGTAAATATCGTAACCGTAAAAGTCCGAGAGGGGAAGCACCCGCAATTCCTGCAACAGCGCTATGTCTTAAGTCTGCAGCCCTTATCATGTCACAGAGGCTTGATTTTTACAGGCGTCCCAGTGCTATTGATGTCAACAGACGCTATCCGATAACCTTGTTGCATGGCTGTCAACGTAGACAGGGCACCTTACGGTCGATAATACTTCCGTACACAGGCCGGCCTCTGTGGCCGAGCGGTTATAGGCGCTTCAGTCCGCAACCGCGCGATTGCTACGGTCGCAGGTTCGAATCCTGCGTCGGACATGAATGTGTGTGATGTACTTAAGTTAGGTTTAAGTAGTTCTAAGTTCTGCTGACCTCAGATGATAAGTTCCATAGTGCTCAGAGCCATTTGAGCCGTACACAGGCTGCTTTCTATCTACCGTCCCCCGCCGTCCCCTCGTGTGGTCTGCCGTTATTCCGTGCACTCTTCCGGTCTTACACCGGGAGGTTGTATAGATGCAGCTTCTCCAGCATCATCTGTTCCTCACGGGGGTGGGTCTTGTGACCAGCGCCCAGCGTCCCATCGCTGTCGTGCGTTTTAGGCACCGGAGTCTCTCCAGTATCCTGTTGCCGCCGATCGGAGTCCTCCGCTGTCTCGGCAGCATCGTCATGGGAAGGTCGTGTCGCCGTCCCGCTGGCCACCCCTGCATGCGCGCTAGGCAGTTCTTTTGTATCCATGGTCGTCTACCCAGTACCCGAAAACGCCTCAGCATTGGATCTGGCTGGTCGTTCTCTACCGTGAGGCGGCGCTTCTTTCGACCTTTCGGTGATCCCTATTTCCGTTGCCAAACCACGGAATTAGAGATCAGCATGGCCTCTTGATGTTCATGTGGGACTTCGAAATCGTGCGCCTTTGAATTGCCGACGTGCGTGAGTGCCGTATCCGAAAGGGCCGCGAGCGGCACCGAAGAAAGGGCGTCCTGTGACTGCTGTAGGCAGTCCAGCGCAACGTCTTCCTTCCGTGGTTCGCCACGAACTACCTCTGCCTGCACGTTCCGGCACGTTTCTCTCGCGCGGCCTACGTCATCGCGTAATGCCGCAGCGTAGGTCATGGGGAGCGGAGTCGGACGCGGTGAGAGTGGTGGATCATCCCGTGGCAGTTGTAACAACCTTCGTTGCGTACACTCAGAACGTATGTGTCCGTGCTTCTCACTCCCAGAGCACGTTCTTGGTTGTCCGTCATAGATGGCAATCGCCCTACATCGAGCGATGTATATATATGACGGAACATGTTTTCGTAGCTCAATCCATATTTGTCTGACCCCATTGAGAACAGGATACGTTTTGAAACTCGCCCATTTTTCAGCCACATGGGATAGGTCCGTTCCGTAAAGACGCAAGGCGTCTCTCACCAATTCTTCTGGCACTTCGAATGGAAGTTCAAAGACGCGGGTCTTTTGTAGACCCATACCGGCACGTTCAACTGTAACCGCTTCAACATTCCCATCCGAATGACAAAAACTAAGTCCTTGTCGGTGTCGGAGTAGTAGTTCGTCACACGCCGCTTCATTGATGAGCTTCACATAGACCACGTTGCAGACTATAGACGAGGTTTCGATTTTTACTTCGTCCCATAAATAACGTTCTATCTCATAAGCCTTCGGTCGAGCATATTCGTTATTGGTTAAAAAAACTAAACTTCAGTGTCGATTTGCGGAACGACAAGGCCATGATTCGTTTTATGTATTAGCACTTAACGCAAACAGCTCTCGCGCACACGTGCGGCAGGAACATAAACACCGTCCGAACCGCTGCGCCACTGAAAGCTGACGGTCAGCTATTGAGGCGTACCTCACTCCAGTGAACCGTAATAAAGACAGTCGTTGTTCAAGGAGGGTGTGCTAAACATAATTGCTTGCACGGAAGATCATACGCAGCACAGTAAAAAACAATTATGAACGTATTTGGAATAAGTTCGCAGCAATATGGCCCTGCATTACATAAGAAAACTACGGATATTTAAGGGAGGACATGGCGCACTTGTTACAAAAACTGCTGTTTCCGCGTTTCAAGGATGCTCGGTACGATTTACACGATGTGTATGCTAGTGGCCTACTATGTTATGCACATTAAAGTGCGCCCGACATATATTACAGTGTTTTCAAGAGAAGCAATGGATGGCTGCATAGCTTCAAACAGCGCTACAGAACTTGAAAACGTAAGATAACGAAATTTGAAACAAAGCTTCAACTTTACGATGCATTGTACACTGTTGAATGGCCTGAAAATTTATGGATGAGGTAAACAAATTTATCCCATCGTTCAGTAAGAAATTTGTTTTCAGCTCCGACCAATCGGGATTTGAAGAGGAAATGCATATGAATGGAACCCTGGGAATTAGAGATACCGCCGGCCGCTGTGGAAGAGCGGTTCTAGTCGCTTCAGTCCGGAACCGCGCTGCTGCTACGGTCGCAGGTTCGTATCCTGTCTCGGGCATGGATGTGTGTGATGTCCTTAGGTTAGTTAGGTTTAAGTTGTTCTAAGTCTAGGGACTGATGACCTTAGATGTTAAATCCCATAGTGCGCAGAGCCATTTGAACCATTATAGATACCAAGATAGTTGTATCACGGCCTTGCCGCAGTGGTAACACCGGTTCCCGTCAGATCACCGAAGTCAAGCGCTGTCGGGCTGGGCTAGCACTTGGACGGGGGACCATACGGTCTGCTGAGAGCAGTGGGTAAGCGGCGTGCACTCAGCCCTTGTGAGGCAAATTGAGGAGCTACTTGATTGAAAAGTAGCGGCTCCGGTCTCGGAAACTGACATACGGCCGGGAGAGCGGTGTCCTGACCACATGCCCCGCCGTATCCGCATCCAGTGACGCCCATGAGCTGAGGATGACACGGCGGCCGGTCAGTACCGTTGGGCCTTCATGGCCTGTTCGGGAGGAGTACGTAAGTAGTGAGTAAGACAGTTGTATCAAAATCAACTAAAATGAATGCCTTAACACATTTGTCTACAATTATACCGACTGTTAACCTGGATGGTAAATTGGCTGGAGAGTTATTTATTGTGTGGATCTTGTAAGGACAGTAGGAAATATTTACGTGACAGCAAGCAATAGTGGGAAAATAAGCGTAAGAGAATTCAACTATGGTACGAGCACTGCTTTTGCGCAATAGCGGCCAAAATAACTTGCTTTTGCTTGATTCTTGGTCTGCATATAAAAATCATCTTTCTCCAGCGCAAACTATCCCTTCTGAAAAGTGTGTGACATTGCAGTTCATACCACCTGGAACCAATGGACAAATTCAGCCTCTGAATGTTTGTTTTTTCCGTGCCTATAAAACATATTGTCGCAATATCTGCAGCTACGCCTTAAAGAATAGTCAATGAGCTCTACGACAGACTGTTTAGCATTCGGTTGCATGTAATCACGTTCCATCAGTTTGCGTTATCCAGTTACATCAATACGATCCTGTATGCATTCTTTAAGAGATGATACCTGGCTCAAAGTGCTGCACGTTTTGCAATTCTCAAGGAATGCGGCTTCGATCTCGATGATGCGAACTTTTGTGTCTATTGTGAAGCGCCATTTTTCATTCAGTGCTCATGGTGCAAGTTAATGGCCTGTTTTGAACATTTCTTGAATGTCGACGATGTCCATTTCGTTAAGTTTAATACATACATTCCACGGTAGTTGATCTCTTCACCTCCCGGATACTCATTTCTTGTCGCCCTCCTCATGCCCTTTGAGTGTCTGTAGCAGCTAATATTTTTCCTGTCATAATTGTTAACACAACACTTTTAGGTGAGCGCTACTAAAGACTGAACTTGCCTCCTCGCACTAAAGGGGTTCCCTGTCAGTGAATTCGAAAGGAGGCATCGCTACAAAGGCCAACAACATTGGTCATTCCTGCAGATTTCACAAGATTCACTTTTGAAGAGGTCCAGTATCTGCGGTGTTATGTCGAGTGGAAACGTCGCGGGACCACTAAGCCCCTATCAGTGATTTGGTAGGCTTAATAAAGGGAAGAATGAACTCTGTTACGTTGAAAACAGCATCCTATACGCTCAGGTGAGCAGTTCTAGAGTAATGTTCCAGCGGTTGTAGTCTTAATTAAGAACATATAACAGTAGACGCGACGAATTCAGACACACACTGTTAGAATCGTAACCAGACTGCACCACACTTACAACAGCACAACAAGATTCTTTGGAAGAAAGAAGGAAGGTTGTTCAAGCGAAAGCTCGTTGGGTAAATTTAGGGAACTGGTATTCGGAGAAGACTGCATGACAGATCTACTTTCGTATATCTAGCGTAAGCAAAAGGAGAGAAAGGTAGGAGCCGTTAGGCCGCATACCGAGGCATAGAGGCAAACAACTTTCCTTCGCTTCGTGTACGATAAAAGTCACTAATATTGGTAAGGAATACCTTCCGTCATGCACTGTGCAGTAGCTTGTCGAGTACACGTGTTTATGTAGAACCTATCGTCAAATATGCTTGTAAACTATAGCAGAGGTGTCTCGTTGTAACTCACGTAGAAAGCTCAGTGACTGAAAGATACATCTAGAGGTGACTACGAAAAGCCATTCAACGGCCCCTTGGAGTGGAGTTGGAAATGACGTCATAGGACTATGGAGCGGTGGGAGAAGGCATCATAATGAGTTACAGCCTACGATTAATGTCTCTTCTTTTCCCTTTGTGGGCACCCGTAGCTCGACAGAGGTAAGGCCACTGCTCGAGCCAGTAAGGCGAGACTCGCTGGTTCTGTCTTACTACCAGACAATGCTTGCTGGTAGTAGTCATGTGTGCGTGAGGTGTACCTGCTCGCGTGAATGTGGGTGTGTTGGACTAGTATGACTACGTCAAATCGCAAAGCTGTACACAGAAGTGGGACTCGTCTGGAAGGTCGACGTGGTGCCTCCCCTTTGCCCAACACTTTCTTAAGCAATATTATCAAATGGATTCATTGTTACTCACCATAAAAATGTCACGTTGAAGTGAAAACAGGCACAACGAAGAGCGTGTTACAAGTTTGAACTTTTGGCGAAAGCCGTCTTAAGAAAACACACACATGTGTGTGTGAGAGAGAGAGCTGTGCCTGCTTGGGAGGTTGTGAGGGAGAGAGGATGGCGATGCGGAGTGCAAAAGGAGAGGAGTAAAGAAGGGGAGAAGATCAGGGGGCGCGTTAGCGGAGAATGGCGACAATGAGAGTGAGGGGACATGAATTTGGAGGAGGTGCTAGGACAGAGGGGACAGAAAGTGTTGGGGAGGGTGCGAGACAGTGGGTTTCCGTGGTTTGTGGCCGAGATAATTTTAGGAGTGGAGAATATGTTGTAAGAATAACACCCACATGAGCAGTTCAGAGAAGCTGGTGGTGGAGGGGAGGATCAGATGGCCCAGGCTCTGAAGCTATTGTTGAAATAGAGCGTGTTATGTTCAGCTGTATGTTGCACCACAACATGGTACACATTGTTCTTGGCCACAGTTCAGAAGTGGCCATTCATCCTGGTGGACAGCTGGTTGGTAGTCACACCAACATGAAAAGCTGTCCCATACAGCCTTGGCACTGGGGATGGCGTATCTGGAGCGACAAGAACTCCTCTGCCCAGTTTGCCGAGGTATCACAAAGGCCTTCACAGACAGACCTTCACAGATAGGCCTAGTTTACAAACAGATTTCTCATATAACATCCTCACATAGCCCCATTCCTCCTACCATTCCCACGATCCAGATACAAAGGAATGAGCCCTTTGTCATCCAGTAACACCCTGGATTGAAACAACAGAGCAACATCAACAGAGCTTTGATTATCGATTACCATGCCATGAAATGAGGAGAGTCCTACCCAAAACCTTCCCACCTCTTCCAACGAGTGTGTCGTCGCCCTCCCACAATCCACAACATACAGGTCCATCCCTATGCCATTTACAGCCCAAACCACATGCCACTGGAATCATATCCCTGTGGAAGACTCAAGTGCAAGACCTGTGTAGTCCAACCATCCAGCACTTCCAGTCCCATCACAGGTTCTCCCTTCCCATCAGAAGCTGGGCCACCAGCGAAAGTAGCCATGTCGTATACCAGCTCTGCCGCAATCTTTGCACAGCGTTTTATATTGATATGACTACCAGTCAGCTGTCGACCAGAACGATGACCAGCGCCAAACTCTGGTCAAGAGCAAACTGGACCACATGCAGCTAAACATAATATTCTCACTTTCGGTGGCTGCTTCACAATCCAGCCATCTGAATTGTCGCCAGCACCACCAGCTTTTTTGAACTGTGTGGATAGGACGTATTATCACAACACTTTCTCCACTCCCAACCTCAACCTACAGTACCCTACTGTGCCCAGAAACTACACCCAACCTTTTCCACCTCTTCTTTCCTATCACCTCTCCCAATTTCACATTCCCTCACTCTCATTGTGCGCCGCTCTCTGCCAATGCACTCACTGATCTTTTCCCTTCTCTGCTCCTCTCCTTTTCCTCTCCCAATTCCTCCCCCAACTTCTCCCACGCTTCCTGACGCTATGCCTGGGAGCCTTGCTCTGCTGCCATTTAGTTCATGCATATTAGTCAGCTCTCCCTCCCTCTCCCCACACCTGTACCGTGCTATCCTTCCTCCCTTACCTGCCCGAATCCAGATCGCTGCTTTCGTTCAACTGAGAGTGGCATACTGACCACAATGGCCAGAGAGAGCAGTCATGTGTGCGTGAGGTGCTTGTGTGAATGTGGGTGTGTTTTTTACACACTATACATGACTTGGCCAAAAGTTTAATGTGTAACAGTCTTCTCATTGAGCCTTTCTGCAACTCAGTGTCTCATCTTTACGATGAGAAGCAGTCCGTCCCTTTCATAATATTGTTGATATTCCAACGGGGACTTTCAATTGTTCAATATTGTTCTTAGTCACACCACTGTCGACATGCCTCTCTCCACTACTACATCAAATGAAGACGTAACGATGGTCGCAATGCTACCAGTTTGTGGTACTCCAGGCATCACACTGTCTCTGTTGGTACTTGTCTTGCTGCAACAAGCCCATTTCCTGGCCCATGGTACGTGACGTGGCTGTATGGTCCGCACAACCAAGTAAATAATGTTCGTCTTCTCATGTCCTAGTCGCATGGGGCCTTTGTGATCATGAATGACGTTGCGTTTCTCCTTTCCAGACTCAGTCAGTTCCATATTAGCATGAAAGCCATGGATCCTGGCCAATGCAAGAAGCAGTATCACAGAACGATGAACTTCAGTCCCGAAAGGTCACGATACTGCCACTGTCGAACTCCGACCTCTGCTGATAGACGTTTCTCCTTCTAACATGAGGCATAACACGACTCTATATCATCCTTGCCACTGTTGGTCAGTGGGAGCTTGGCCGTTCACTTATGTAATGCAGCCTTCGTTTTGATGTTATTTTATTACTGTATATTGCAATCAGTTTCAGTGACTCAATACACATTCTTCAGGTCTTAACTGACGCTGAGAGGGTGAACTCTAATTGTATAGGCGATACCATCAGTGGCCACATCTATAAACTGGCTTCCGTAGAATACTATAAAAGCGATGCTATATTCTGTGGAAGCCAGTTCATAGTTGTGGCCACTGATGGTGTCGTGTATATGATTGAAGTTCACTCCCTCAGTGTCAGTTAAGGACTGAAGATCGTGTATTGAGTCACTGAATCTGATTGCAATGTAATAAAATAATATCAAAATGACGGCTGTAGGCGTTTCATCTTATTACGTAACACGATTTTTTCTCAAATGAACAATTTTAAAATGTGATTTCTGAGCGAGAGTTCTGCTGCATAATCTTTCCTTATGTATAGAATGTAGATGGCACTACTGTTACTCGTTTTGAGCTGCGGTTGGAATGCTAATCATCTGTATATCTAAGCATTTCATGCTAATTAAACATAACTGGAAGAAATTCCTTCACATATTTGGAGCCCTCCAATTCACTCAAGATTTATTGTTGCGTCAGTGTATATAGAATACATGAAATGATTACATTTACAGACTAGTAGCACAAGCGGTATTGAGGTAGTAGAATCGACTCATGCTGATTTGAGTACGTGCTGTAGCCTTAACAGGTAGCAATGCAGGCGCTGACTTTGGCATTCAGTCGATCATATAGACGGCGAATACTGTCCTGCGATACGTTATATCACGCCTGCTCGACCCGTTCACTTAGTTCTGCAACAGTTGTTGGTTGATGAATCACACGAGTCAATTCCCGTCGCATCATATCCCACAAGTGTTCGACTGGAGACGAGTACGGAGATCAGGCTACCCAGAAAAGTAGCCGCACGTCTTGCAGAGCACGTTGAGTTTCACTGGCAGAGTGCGGACGAGCATTGTCCTGTTAGAACAGTGCATCATCCACTTCAGCTTCCTGTTGCAAGAACAGCAAGAGAACGGGTCTAAAAAATTCCGCACGTACCGAGTGGTTGTTAGCATCCCCTCCAGAAATACACTACTGGCCATTAAAATTGCTACACCAGGAAGAAATGCAGATGATAAACGGGTATTCATTGGACAAATATATTATACTAGAACTGATACGTGATTACATTTTCACGCAATTTGGGTGCATAGATCCTGAGAACTCAGTACCCAATAACCATCTCTGGCCGTAATAACGGCCTTGATACGCCTGGGAATTGAGTCGAACAGAGCTTGGATGGCGTGTACAGGTACAGCTGTCCATGCAGCTTCTACGCGATACCACAGTTCATCAAGAGTAGTGACTGGCGTATTGTGACGAGTCAGTTGATCGGCCACCATTGACCAGACGTTTTCAATTGGTGAGATATCTGGAGAATGTGTTGGCCAGGGCAGCAGTCGAACGTTTTATGTATCCAGAAAGGCCCGTACAGGACCTGCAACATGCGGTCGTGCATTATCCTGCTGAAATGTAGGGTTTTGCAGGGATCGAATGAAGGGTAGAGCCACGGGTCCTAACACATCTGAAATGTAACGTCCACTGTTCAAAGTGCCGTCAATGCGAACAAGAGGTGACCGAGACGTGTAACCAATGGCACCCCATACCATCACGCCGGGTGATACGCCAGTATGGTGATGACGAATACACGCTTCCAATGTGCGTTCTCCACGTTGTCGCCAAACACGGATGCGGCCATCATGATGCTGTAAACAGAACCTGGATTCATCCGAAAAAATGACGTTTTGCCATTCGTGCACCCAGGTTCGTCATTGAGTACACCATCACAGGCGCTGCTTTCTGTGATGCAGCGTCAAGGGTAACCGCAGCCATGGTCTCCGAGCTGATAGTCAATGCTGCTGCTAACGTCGTCGAACTGTTCGTGCAGATGGTTGTTGTCTTGCAAACGTCCCCATCTGTTGACTCAGGGATCGAGACGTGGCTGCACGATCCGTTACAGCCATGCGGATAAGATGCCTGTCATCTCGACTGCTAGTGGTACGAGGTCGTTGGGATCCAGCACGGCGTTCCGTATTACCCTCCTGAACCCACCGATTCGATATTCTGCTAACAGTCATTGGATCTCGACCAACTCGAGCAGCAATGTCCCGATACGACAAACCGCAATCGCGATCGGCTAAAATCCGACCTTTATCAAAGTCGGAAACGTGATGGTACGCATTTCTCCTCCTTACACGAGGCATCACAACAACGTGTCACCAGGCAACGTCGGTCAACTGCTGTTTTTGTGTATGAGAAATCGGTTGGAAACTTTCCTCATGTCAGCACGTTGTAGGTGTCGCCACCGGCGCCAACCTTGTGTGAATGTTGTGAAAAGCTAATCATTTGCATAGCACAGCATCTTCTTCCTGTCGGTCAAATTTCGTGTCTGTAGCACGTCAGCTTCGTCGTGTAGCAATTTTAATGGCCAGTAGTGTACCAAATGTGTACTGCATTTGTTACTTATGCACCTCAGACCATAAGGCCTGGTGTAGAGCCAGGGTGTCTTGGACAGGTGCACTCTATGAGACAGCGCTCACCAGGTCTACGTTGTACTGCAAGCGACCATCACTTGGGACCAGTCGGAATCTGCTTTCATCATTAAACACCACGACGCGCCATTCCATTTTACAAGTGATCCCCTGACGACACCAGTCGAGCCTCGCACATCGATGCTGCGACGTGACTGGAAGACGGGTTAGAGGTGTGCGTGCCCGTAGTCTCACGGATAATAGCCGGTTAGCGACAGTGGTGTCGACATGTCTGGGCCCACAAACCCTTTTATCTGTGCTGTCGTAGCTGTATCATCTGCCAATGCTGCCCTTAGAACACGACGGTCCTATGCTGCATGGACGTCCTAGAACCTTCTATGGGAGTGAGAGTGTTTGCGTGACCACTGATATCAGCATCCTTGTACAACCGACGCAGCGCGACCAACTTATGTGACAGTTCTCCGAAAGCCGCGCGGGATTAGCCGAGCTGTCTAGTGCGCTGCAGTCATGAACTGTGCGGTTTGTCCCGGCGGAGGTTCGCGTCCTCCCAGGGGCATGGGTGTGTGTGTTTGTCCTTAGGATAATTTATGTTAAGTAGTGTGTAAGCTTAGGGACTGATGACCCTTGCAGTTAAGTCCCATAAGATTTCACACATTTGAACAGTTCTCCGAAAGGACAATTCCGCCACTCGGAAGGCCACAATTTGACCCCTTTAAAACTAACTCAGTTGGCTGTAGTAAACACGAGTGTGTCTCTGCGGCATGATCCCTGCTTGCCTCATACGCTTGCACCACAATGAGTCTTCTGGCAGTGAGCATTCCCTAATAAAGGGTAGACACAGATGGCGCTCTGGTAGCAACGCCACTACACTGTCTGTTGGCGGCGACTCTGAAACCATTATCAGTACATCTACCACCCTCCAGGTGGCATATGCCGTCATCGAATCAAAATCGACGTCATCTTTCCAGGTGTATCTATTTATTTGCGTGTCAACTTCGTGCTGTTACTACTTTAGTTGCCAGGAGCGTAGATTACTCAGTTCAGTAAACAAACTAGAACGATAGAATGACTTGGTTTTCTGCAAATGGGTTTGCTCTAAACTTTGAAAAAACACAGTACATCCAATTTTCTGCCGCAAAAAGTACAGTTCCTTCAATAAGTATAACATATCAGCAGAAGTCAGTAGACAGGGTAGAGCATACTAAATTTTTGAGTGTACACATAGATGAGAATCTTAATTGGAAAATTCATATTTTGGATCTTCTAAAGCGAGTAGGTTCAGAAATATTTGCAATCAGAATAATTGCCAATTTTGAGGATATAGAAATTAGTAAGCTAAAATATTTTGCATACTTTCACTCTCTGATGTCATGCGGAATAATATTTTGGGGTAACTCAACATTTAGACAAAAAGTATTCACTGCTCAAAAGAAAGTGGTTAAAATAATGTGTGGAGTTCATAGTCGCACATCTTGTAGGCGTCTTTTTAAAAGATTGGGAATTCTTACAACAGCCTCACAGTACATTTACTCACTAATGAAATTTGTTCTCTACAACATGGACCAGTTTAAAAACAACAGTGACATTCATGATTATAATACCAGAAAAAAGGAAGACTTACACTATCCTTTACTCAACCTATCTTTGGCACAGAAAGGGGTAAAATATGGTGCTATAAAACTTTTCGACGGATTATCAGATGAAATAAAGTGTCTGACAGACAGCACTAATGGCTTCAATAATAAATTGAAATCATAACTCCTTGACAACTCTTTCTATACCACAGATGAATTCTTGAATAGCAATAAATAAATCTATAAATATAGTATATGCATTTTGTGCCATTTAAGGGAACGGGGTAAATAATAGAAATATTAATCATTAACTCTGTAATATATATTAAAAAATCTAGTTTCATATGTGCATTTGTTGTGCACTTGACACGTTCCAGATCCTAACGGCTACCGTACCGTGCGATAGATCAATGGAACACGCAACCAACTGACTAACTAACCAACTTACAGTTACTTCCTTGTGGAATTTCTTAGATAACGAAGGACGAGTAACCAGCTAGTAAACACAGAATTTGCTGTTTAATGCGAGAGTTTGTCACTGCAGTTACCGACTGGAAAAATCTGTATAATAACAGGCTATTACTATAGTAACTGTAACTGCAGAATAATAATCTTTCCTAAGGAAGAGACAGACATTAATTACGACAGAGGACGAATGCCGTTGAGGTTTGACAAGACTATGGGGCGTGAAATGGGCACAGTCTGAGTAGTTCTGGGATTGGTTCGCCCATTATGCCTCTATTTCGCCATCGGATATTCATTTCTGTTTGAGATAAGTTGCCTAGTTGGAACTGTATCAGTGTAATATCGTATTTAGATTATCTGAAGAATAGAAAAGCTTTGAAATGGATGTGTAGAGATTACATGGATTGTGTAAAGTCATTGTCCATTGTCCATAACTGTTTCCGTACGCTCGAGAGAATTTAAAATTTCTGCTTCAGCACAACGAAAGGAGTGGAAGAGTATTCATCTACACGATCTACGGGCACGTGAGTGAAAAATTACTGGAGGTTGCAAAACCATGTTGGTACCGACTTTCGTAAGCATAACAATTATAATCGCTAAGAAATAAAAAATAAGAGCTGACGTGATGCTTAAAAGAGAGTCAGCGTTCGGAAGTAATTTATTTTAAATCAATTTAATTTCTGGAGTGGTTGTGACATAACATTTTCATTTTAAATACCGATTTTTGGCATGTATGGTTATCTTCAAAGGATTAGTTTGGCTATCCTTATTTTGCAGATGACAATGTCATTATTGGCAATAGTGGGAAAATGAAATACGAAGAATTTGTTTATCATACATTGCAGATATTTGGTAACTAAATGAATGAGATGTGATGGCGTTTTATGTGAAAAACAAAATTAGGTACAAAATGCTGTAACCTGGAAAATACACTTCTGCCTGTGAAAAAGGAAGATGCACCATTACAACGTGATTACGTGGTTATGACTGTGGGTCAAGTTGAAGGCACTCAGCGCACCACTGCACATCCGGCGCTCTGTCGGCCGAAGTGGCCGTGCGGTTCTAAGCACTGCAGTCTGGAGCCGAGCGACCGCGACAATCGCGGGTTCGAATCCTGCCTCGGGCATGGATGTGTGTGATGTCCTTAGGTTTAATTAGTTCTAAGTTCTAGGCGACTGATGACCTCAGAAGTTCAGTCGCATAGTGCTCAGAGCCAACCGGCGCTCACATGCCTGTTGCAGTCTGAGGCGTTGGTGGTTTGTAGTCAATAGAAGCCAAAGCGATGCCACGAGTGCCACCAATCCACCCCTCACAAAGCGGTATCGAACCGCCAACGCAGATATATCCACATACGTTGTAGTTCATCAACATTGAATCAACAGTGTGGACGAAGCTGTTTGATCAGTTACGATCATGCGGGCTAGATGGCGGTCATTCTGCGCTGCGGTGACATTGGTGATAGAATACAACCACCTTCTATCCACTGGTTCCACAAACGAATGACTGCCATAGCAGCTCCCCTTTATGAACCGCAAAGCCACGGTACGACAAACCCGTTTTCTCGAGAACAAACATTCTGCCACGTTAGAACTCATATCCTGATATTACTGTCTTTGGCGTTGACGAGACATACGAGAACTTTTCATTTCGTTTAACTGCCCTGCATCGAATAAGTATGGCGTAACACGGAGGGCGTTCTGCTGGGTCTACGCGCACGCCATGGCTCTGCTTTCTTAACTTCTTATGATTCCACTGTTGTAAAAATCCTCCGATTTTCTAGTGATTCAGACTATTTCTTCTGGAAGTTTCATTTTTCATAAACAGTTAAGTAGTAGAGCAGGTAACAGATTTTAAATACATCCCTTCCAGTTTTATGACATATGGATAACAACAACAAAAAACTGGACGTACTAAGAATCTACAGTGCGGCGGTAGAGTTCTTAGATACACAAGACAAGATGGAAAGCGAAATACGGAAGTAAGAGCAGACTTAGATTTAATATTGTTAAGCGAAAAAATATAAGAACACGATAGGAAATGCAAAGAGCCAGTCACTAGACTGGAAGATGACAGACAACGAAAATTACTGTACAAATACAAACTAACAGGACGAAGAAACATAATGAGGCCCAGAATCAGATGAGAGGACTAATCTCTATAAGTAGGCACAACAGATAAAGCGCAATACGTCCAGGAGATGATAATCAGGACGACGGCGATGAAGATGATGATTATCATCAGGTATGTTTTAAATAAAAATACAACTTGCCAAAGGTATAAAGTCTCCGCCACATTACAGGTCTCACAATATTCAGGAAGTTCATGGAGATCTCTTATTTGTGGAGTGATCTTGTTATTTAAATCAGTTATTTAAATCTAAACCCAGTTATAGTACTGAACATTATAATGAAAAAACATTGGACAAGGAATTGAATTTCAGGGAGAAAAAAATAAAGACGTTCGGGTTTTCTGACGGCATTGTAGTTTTGTCAGAGACAACAAAGGACTTGGAAGACCAGCTGAACAGAATGGACAGTGTCTTGAAAAGAAGAAATAGGACGAACACAAAAAAAGCGAAACAAGAGTAATGGAATTTAGAATTAAATCAGCCAATACTGAAGGAGTTAGATTATAAAACGAGACGTTAAAACTAGTAGATGAGTTCCGCTATTTGGGCTGTAAAATAACTGATAATGACTGACGTAGAGGGAATATGAAATGTAGGTTGGCAATGACAATAGAAACGTTTCTGAATAAGAGAAATTTGTTAACCTCGGATATAGATTTAAGTGTTAAAAAAGTCTTTTATGATTATTTTGGTCTGGAACTGAAACGTGGAACGATAAACAGTTCAGACAAGAAGAGATCAGAAGGTTTTGAATGTACTGCTGTTGAAGAATGATGAAGATTAGACGGGTAGATCATGTAACCAATGAGGAGGCGCTGAACAGAATTTCGTAGAAAAAAATTTGTGGTACAACTTGACGAATAGTAGGGATCGGTAGATATCTGAGATATCAAGGAATCACCAATTTAGTAATGGAGGGAAGTGTGGGGTCGTGGGGGGAGGGGGTAAAAACCGTAGAGGGAGACTAAGAGACGAGTACTGTTACCAGGTTCAAAAGGATGTCGGTTACAGTAGTTATTACAAGGTGAAAATGCTTGCACAGGATAGAGTAACGTGGGAAGCTGCATCTAACCAATCTTCAGACTGAAGACCACGACAACAACTTAATTTCCAAACATTTATCGAAATAAATTTGATTACAACTAAACAATATGACAACAAACTAAACAATATGACAACAAAGAGAACGTGACAGTGAAATTTTCTTTTACCTTCAAACAGTAACCAAACGCTTTCAGCTTTTCAATCTGAGTTTTTATCGTCGTAATGAGCTTAGATACTGCATATTCCAATAATTCTCTAAAACTGTGTACGTGCCAGAGCTCTTTTGCAGCTACGACAAAGGCCCTAATTATAGCCCACAGACACGGTAATTGTGGCTGGGTTTATCTTTATTGTGGCCATGCATCTGCGGCTTACTGCGGTCGTTATCGCTGGGCAGGTTTAAGGCGCGCGGGAATTGGCGGTCAGTGTCCGGCCAGCGTTTGCGCCCGGGCCCCTGGGCAGCCATTACCACCCCACCAGCGCCTCAGGAGGTGCTCCTTACAGAGAAGGAAACGCTGCAGATAGCTACCGCGCCGCCGCGATAAGACTAATTAACGGCTGCCGCCGATTGCAATCCAACTCATTCGTCTTGCAGGACCAGAGGTGCGCAATTTCCAAAGCAGAAACTTTGTACACCACTGTTTTCTCGGACAATGTAATACACAGTTTATTATTATTATTATTAAACTTGTTCTTTGAGTTTCTGACCAATTAACTAATGCTTTATTTATAAAGAAAGTCTCCTAAGTGTCCTTACTCTGGTGTCAGTGCCTAAGCATGGATGTCCTTGTCGCCTTATGAAACTGGAGGAGGCGAAGGCCTAGGCCAGTCCTTTTCCGTGTCTAGAGAGTCCTTTGACGTGTTCCTGCAGGTACCTGTGCATCTGCATTGCAGATGAATGCCAGGTTCTATCAAAGCCCTAGGAACACCGACACAGCCTATTGTTCCCACCTGCCGGAACACTGCCGAACTAGCCGGCCGGTGTGGCCGAGCGGTTCTAGGCGCTTCAGTGTGGAACCGCGTGACCGCTACGGTCGCAGGTTCGAATCCTGCCTCGGGCATGGATGTGTGTGATGTCCTTAGGTTAGTTAGGTTTAAGTAGTTCTAAGTTCTAGGGGACTGATGACCACAGATTAGTGCTTAGAGCCATTTGAACCATTTTGAGCTGCCGAACTCATCCAACTCGAAGAATTCTTGCTATTCACAGGACCTTGTAAAATGTGCGTCGCTGGGTTTCATATGGAAGTCATCCCAGTTTCACGTTATTGACGTATGTAATCCCATTTGGACTATCTAGTGGTTTTCGGATCCTGATCCACAAGCGCTATGTGGCAGCGACATTTGGCCGCAGCTGTACCTTAAAGTTTGTGTATCGCGTGTAGTCTAGCTTTTAAATAAAAAACTACCTACTTCTGGATTTAATTCCTCCGTAGTAACTTACAAACAGATTCATGAGTAGATAAGGCAAGGAATGTGGCCGTTGAGAGATCGCGATGAACGAGTTGATTGCTGTTCGCGAACAGCTGAAAACTGCGTTGTCGACATCTACATCTACATTTACATACTCCGCAAGCCACCTTATGGTGTATGGCGGAGAGTACTTTCTGTACAACTCTCACTTTCCCTCTTCCTGCTCCAGTCGCGAAGGGTGCGCAGGAAATACTATTATTAGTAAGCCCCGTGTGATCTAGCTTTCTCTACTTTTACATTCATGGTCTTTTCGCGATATAACTGATCCAAATCAAGAGAAGATAGGCATTCTGGCCCTAAAGGGCCAATCGGGACCGCTCTGCCGCCGTTTCGTCATTCGAGAACGGCATCAATGGATGTGGTGTGGAGGGGCGTGGGGCCAGCACAGCGCTCTCCCGCCCGTTGTCGGCTTTATTGATCTTGGAGCCGCTAGTCCTCACTCAAGTAGCTCCTCAAGTGGCATAGCGAGGATCAGCGCACCACGTTCCAGTTTTCCCACCAAAAAAGAACCCCTGGCAGTACCGGGAATCGAACACGGGTCTTCCGCTTAGCAGCGAGACACGCTGACACCAGAGATACGGAGGCGGACTGAGACATAGCCCACACACTGTGCAACAGAATTAAAGGATCACTTTTACGAAGCCACGTAATTGCCTCCTAACGCGACGCATAGGTTTGAAATTTACCTCAAAAGTGTCCATAACCTACCTCTGTAAAGCCCCTTTTATATGATCGACTTTCTTGGCTCAATCGACTACTCGAGACAAGTGCGTCTACTGCAACGCCCCTGGTGTTGGATTCTCATACTCAGTCTCGTCTGTTTCGAGTTGTCGTTTTCGTTTACACGTCAGTGCAAAAATTACCAGTGTTGTGAGAGCCCTCTGCTCTGCAGTTTGGCTTCTGTATGGTGAAAGTGAGTCTAATAAAACGGACTATCCTTTTCACGGAAAAATCGAAATATAGTAACAAAATGTAGGAAGAAGCAATGACAATAGATTTGACTAACGACCAAAGCAGAATTCACAGTGGAAGTTCTTGTCAACGGTCTTGTGGTAAATTATTCTTACTCCTGATAACAAAAAAATAGGAAAACCGTCAGCCAAACATTTCAGTACATGTACGTTTATTTGGTAGAGAAAATATATACTTGCAAACACATCAGACAATATGTAGAATGCAGCAAAGAGCACCCTTTTGCTTTATGCTTTTTATGTTGTTTTCTTTCTAAGTGCCAAATAAAAATGAAAATTATTTTTCTCGACCAATAACTCTGGCTTTTTCACTGTTGAAATAATTTTCATTAAAACACGTTTATCTGTTTACCTTCTGTTTTATGCATGGAGTAAATTCTTTAACTGTAAAAAGTAAGTACTTTTTGCTTTCAGATACTCCGTCTCTCTTGTAGGAGAACATTGGTGGGAAAAAACACCAGGACCTCGTATAGTTTTTCAGTGTACCAAGAAGGCAAAGCAAACAACATAAAGAAGTTTAAAACTGTGTGCCGGACCGAGACTCGAACTCGGGACCTTTGCCTTTCGCGGGCAAGTGCTCTACCAACTGAGCTACCCAAGCACGACTCACGCTACGTCCTCACAGCTTTACTTCTGCCAGTACCTCGTCTCTTACCTTCTAAACTTTACAGAAGATCTCCAGCGGACCTTGCAGAACTAGCACTCCTGAAAGAAAGGATATTGCGCAGAGATGGCTTAGCCACAGCCTGGGAGATGTTTCCAGTATGAGATTTTCACTCTGCAGCGGAGTGTGCGCTGATATGAAACCTCCTGGCAGATTAAAACTGTGTGCCGGACCGAGACTCGAACTCGGGACCTGTTGGCAGGAGAGCTTCTGTAAAGTTTGGAAGGTAGGAGACGAGGTACCGGCAGAAGTAAAGCTGTGAGGACGGGGCGTCAGTAGTACTTGGGTAACTCAGTTGGTAGAGCACTTGCCTGCGAAAGGCAAAGGTCCCGAGTTCGAGTCTCGGTCCGGCACACAGTTTTAATCTGCCAGGAAGTTTCATATCAGCGCATACTCCGCTGCAGAGTGAAAATCTCATTATGGAAACATAAAGAAGACACGAAAGTAAAAAAAATACGTTTCTATAATAGGTGCGAACTCGACCATAATGGGTTACTACTGCCGTCGTTAGCAGACGCCCCCATAGTCTCTCGTCTCTGCAAATGCGCAGCGTGTAGTATACTCGGAAATTTAGAAGAATCTATAAATTTATAGATCACTGACGTCATAGACACTCACGCCGTGGTTGGTTGGTGATTCACACGCAGAAACGAAGGCGCACGTACTTCGAATACTCGATTTTGAGCAGAAAGTCGCTCTTGTAAATTGGGCTTAATCGTGCAAAAGCGTGGCGCCCTGCGACGGTCCACTCGGGCCTGGTGACGCTTCAAACAGCAACGTATCGACCCACGTGAAAGAAAAGGGCCGGAGATCTGAATTTCATGCGACGTGTAAAGTGGGTCCGTGATGTCACTTTGGCACCAAATTTCATCAAAATTCGGTCCAACGCCACAGTGGAAGTGTCAGACGGTGGGAACATCGTCGTACCCAATCTTACCCACGTTCCACCCTTGACGCCTCTACAATGGAAGTCAGAACCAAGATACCCGACGTTCACATAACGCTGTTTTCTTATGAGTGGCCGTGGAAAACCTTCCAGGCACACCGCCGCTCAGAATTTACACGAAAGGTTTGTCATAAAGAGCGTCAGTGGAAACACTCCTTTCCATGGGGCGTTGATTTCCGTACATTTCGTCATCTAAAAAGGCCGCTAACACCCTCGGATATTGTAACCTCTCCCTAAGGACACTGTGTAGTTGCATAAACATTATGCGTGAGCGCGCCTTTGGAGGTCAGCGCGACCACATTTTTTCTCCTCGTCTACAAGTTGGAATCACTAGGAAGCGTACAAAACCATCAACGAAATTTGAATGTGAACCGAAGCAGGAAAGGGTACTTATGCTTCTTCAGCCCTCCCTTTTTCTGCCCTCCTGTTGCGTGTACATGCGGGAGTACAATATTAACATGTGCGTGAATAAAACGGCAAAGCGTCCCAAAGTTCGGCAACACCCTCGGTGCCACCCATGCAATGTTGCTTAGTACGTTACAATATAATGTACCTTCAGAAATTCGATACCAAATCAGCCTGGCGGCTGCTCTAGTGCCTGATGGCTAGGCAACCCCTTCGACACCTTTGTGTGCAATTTGCCTAACTACAGGCGCTAGAGCAAGATCCAGGATGATTTGGTGTCGGAATTTCTGAAGGTAAATTTGTAAGGTACACAACAAAGTTGCGTGAGTCGTATAACTCTCGCTTGGGATATGCTGGAAATTACTTTTACATCCGTAGACTTCTCTATGTTGAGAACGATATGTGACGTTCTGTTTGGTGGAAATTCTACATCTACATCTACATCTACATTTATACTCCGCAAGCCACCCAACGGTGTGTGGCGGAGGGCACTTTACGTGCCACTGTCATTACCTCCCTTTCCGGTTCCAGTCGCGTATGGTTCGCGGGAAGAACGACTGCCGCAAAGTCTCCGTGCGCGCTCGAATCTCTCTAATTTTACATTCGTGATCTCCTCGGGAGGTATACGTAGGGGGAAGCAATATATTCGATACCTCATCCAGTAACGCACCCTCTCGAAACCTGGACAGCAAGCTACACCGCGATGCAGAGCGCCTCTCTTGCAGAGTCTGCCACTGGAGTTTGCTAAACATCTCCGTAACGCTATCACGCTTACCAAATAACCCTGTGGCGAAACGCGCCGCTCTTCTTTGGATCTTCTCTATCTCCTCCGTCAACCCGACCTGGTACGGATCCCACACTGATGAGCAATACTCAAGTATAGGTTGAACGAGTGTTTTGTAAGCCACCTCCTTTGTTGATGGACTACATTTTCTAAGGACTCGCGCAATGAATCTCAACCTGGTACCCGCCTTACCAACAATTAATTTTAAATGATCAGTCCACTTCAAATCGTTCCGCACGCATACTCCCAGATATTTTACAGAAGTAACTGCTACCAGTGTTTGTTCCGCTATCATATAATCATACAATAAAGGATCCTTCTTCCTATGTATTCGCAATACGTTACATGTCTATGTTAAGGGTCAGTTGCCACTCCCTGCGACAAGTGCCTATCCGCTGCAGATCTTCCTACATTTTGCTACAATTTTCTAATGCTGCAACTTCTCTGTATACTACAGCATCATCCGCGAAAAGCCGCATGGAACTTCCGACTCTATCTACTAGGTCTCTACAGTCTAATCACACATTAGCTCTGATATTCCGACGCTGGTCTTTTGTTCTTAGCTGTATCGAGCGTCTTCCGGAAGTCAAGCAACACGGCATAACCTCGGCGCCGGTATCTTCTGCTTTCCGGATCTCGTGGGCGAACACAGCGAGCGCGAGCTGGGTTTCACACGATAGCTGTTTCGTGACGGGAGAGCGGCGCACTGTGCGAAACGTGCCGTGCAGGTTGGCAGCTGTTTTGATTGAAGCGTTACTTTTGTTTCGCTTCATTCCATTACATTCAAGTAATAATAGTTTTGATATCGATACCTATGACGTCAATAACCATTTTGTACTTTTCATTGATATACTTCGCCTGGTGAAGGAAAAGTTGGAGTCTGTCATTTATTTTGTCTTACGTGTCACATTCCCTTTTCTCCTTCTCCATCCTTGTATGAGCGATCGTGTGAGAGTGAGTACAGGTTGAACTTATCGGGATGAGGGTGCACCAGAGGTAGCCAAAGTACTGTAGAGGCAATACGTACTTAATCTGGTGGGCAAGTTCAGTAAAGGGAAGGTAGCACAAAAGATAACCTAGCTGTCACAGTAAGAGTCGTCAGGTTGGTGACAGGGGTGGTCGTCGTAGCCCCACCACCAAAGTTTGCATGGGAGAGCCGTTCTCGGGGATCACGCTATGTCCCAGTCTAGGGGGACCTGGAGAGATGAGCTGACGCAGCCGGGTGCAGCTCTACATTTATGGGTAACAATGGGAGGTATCAGAATATATTATTTCGTCGTGGTGAACGCGAATGATGTGGGTTTTAAGCTTAATTTTCTCAGTGAAAGTTTTAATTTCGGGTTAAATATCATGATTTTGCTGGAGTAAGTGATAAAAGTAGGGACTTAGTCGTGAGTGGATGTGGAGTTCAAATGGTTCAAATGGCTCTGAGCACTATGGACTACATTTTCTAAGGACTCGCGCAATGAATCTCAACCTGGTACCCGCCTTACCAACAATTAATTTTAAATGATCAGTCCACATCTTAGGTCATAAGTCCCCTAGAACTTAGAACTATTTAAACCTAACTAACCTAAGGACATCACACACACCCATGCCCGAGGCAGGATTCGAACCTGCGACCGTAGCAGTCCCGCGGTTCCGGACTGCAGCGCCAGAACCGCTAGACCACCGCGGCCGGCGGATGTGGAGTGTGGACCTTCTCCCGGGTTCGATTCCCGGCGGGGTCAGGGATTTTCTCTGCCTCGTGATGGCTGGGTGTTGTGTGCTGTCCTTAGGTTAGTTAGGTTTAAGTAGTTCTAAGTTCTAGGGGACTTATGACCACAGCAGTTGAGTCCCATAGTGCTCAGAACCATTTGAACCATTTTTTTGTGGACCTTCAGTTCACGCCGTTATTTCGTTTTCTAGAAGCTTTTGTTTGTTGTTCATTTATGCAAAATGTTTTTCTGTTGCTGTAACAGTATAATTCTGATACATTAATTAAGTAATTTTAGGCCTTTTCTTGTACGATATACTTTGCACATGTTGGCGCCACTTGTTGCATGCCTGCTACAGTGAGATTAATCTATAATGTTGTGTCTTTTCGATGGTGTTCTAAACTCAGTTGAAACCAACAGACACAATTATAGTAATTTTGGGGGTTAATTCTATTTAGTTTTAAGTGTTTCTTTCGTGATTTGTGACTGAGCACACGTTCGCGCCTTTTGTATGACGTGAGCCTATTTTGTCTGGGTTTATGTTTTATTGCTACCACATTTCATTAAAAGTAAAGTAAATTCAAACTCCTTCGCGGAGCAGTAATTTCGTGGGAGAATGTTAGTTTATTTGTGCAGTTTTCTTTGTGTGTAGTGTTCAACATTCAGCACGAGAATGACCTCTCTTAGATTATGTAGTGTCTGTTCCTATCTCATTTTCATGTTAAGGCCCCTGCAAATTTAATTACAAGAACACGAGCTATATCAGAAGTTTCTTGCGAGAATTTTAATTATTTTTATAGTGTTATTTGTGCCTGATGGGAGAGATCTGCAGAGGGCAAAAACTATAGAGGAAGACAGAGATTAGAATACATCCAGCAAATAGTAAAGGCCGAAGGAGAGGATTTCTTGGCAGGCCGCGGCGTGTTTAGCGACGTATTTAAGTTTATAGCCACTGGCCATGCTTTGTGAATTTCGAAGGGCAACAGGGAATGTGGCTGCTCCCCATTCCATTCGTGTCTGTGATAGTAATAAACTGTACTTTCCTATGGTGCGAAATGGATTAAAACTTAACTTCTGCGGCAGAGTGGCCTTCCAAATGCGATTCAGTGAAGTAGCTTCCGTTCTGTTTATGGACTGCATTTATCTCGCGATCGAAACTAGCAATTCGGTGCTTTCATTCACGGAATAGGCTGTGTTTTCCATAATTATTTTAATATACGTTGAAGAATGGATTTTTGTATGAGTATGCTAAAGACAATATGATTTTTGAGGCACTGTAATACATGGGGGATTTGCAAATTTTGTTCTTATGTGGCAGAATAATACTCCAAGATAATGTAAATCTTCTATCGTTTGTTTTAAATCCATGTCATTAGCATATTGAGTTAAATGAGGTGCCACTCATGAGATGTAATAGAAACGACCAAATAAAAGACCTTGCACAAATGATTTGTGTGGAAATCACTAAAATAGATACTATATTTTGTCGCCGATTCTATTTGTACTTCATTCTGCCATACTTTATCTCGTAACGAATACTCAGAAATAAGTAACTCCTCGTATCATTAAGCTATTTGTAGGTCATGCAAGGTAGATCACCTCGAGAACTTCGAGAGAGCAGCTACATGACATTACGATTACATGTCTTAAGTTACGGTGGCATTACAAACTAGACACACTGAAAGATAATCGAATTATACATGAATGCACAAACTTGGAAATATTTCTTAATAATTAGAGACGAGCTAAATGTTGTTAGGACGATTTATTATGTATTTAATGAAAGGAAAATTGACCAGTGGCCAATATTCAATTATTTCAAGTAACAAATATAACCTCCATTGCCGTACTGAAATATCGATGTCTGTGGACCTTAACTGTGGGTAATCAAATTGTGTTACGTTAATCTGGGATTATTCACTTATGTAAGTAGGGTAACTTCTATGAGGGACTTCATCACTAACCAGTGTTGCTCTTTATAGTTTTCATCAAACAGACACTACACAATGTCACGACAGAATGTTCTGAAAGAGAGTATCAGTGATGTGTGCAAACCACCTGGAAGAGAGAGACAGAGCTAGAATAAATTAAAATAAAAAAAGAATTGTTCATTTGTTTAAAGACAAATTTATCAAGCTGAAACAGTCATTAACTTTTTAAATCCAACAAAAAATTCACACTTAATCCTCGATGTACGGCAAATTCGTATTTATATAAATAAGTACATAAATTTTGAAAATACCTCATTTTTATAAATATACTTTTTATTCACTTCTCCTTGAACTAAGATATGTTATTTGTCTCTAAAAATGTTGGCAAACTTTGTGATGGTTCATTTATAAACGAAAAGACTGGAAAAGTAAGTAAGTAAAAAGAAGCCATCCATTTCCGGAGACTGAATGACAAAATGCATGTAACTAACATGGCCGTCAGAGATGTGTCAGCCTCAAATTAAGTGAATCCATTCAAACCTGGAGAGTGAGTAAAAAACGTTCATACAGCTGACGTCACCGCAGAGACTAGTTTCATTTGGTTGTTTTAAATAAAAATCGACTAGCCACATGGTTGTTAAAACCTGTCAGTTGACCCGTTAGTAGGATCGCAGAGTATAGCCAAAACCCTGACATCCTACAGCTGTATGATTTTCTACTACGTAAGGGAAACCACAGTCTAGGATATTTTCAACAACATAAATAAGATCCAATTACTAGCCAACAGTTGTGTTTGCAAAATTACTTATCCTGACTGTAGTAAGTTTTATACTGATTAATTAGACTGGAGATGAACGCAACTAGTGGTTGCAGAATTCTGACGCCACATTTGCTGAGCACGTACTTAGTGAAGGCCGCAACAGCCTCTCACAGTCCCATGTCATTCATTTATCATGCAAAGGGCAAAAACCTAAACTTCTGGTAGCCCTGGAAGTCAGTAAACATCTAGCATGTAACCCACGTTTAATATTAAACAACCAAACACATCTCAGTTCTTCCCTCTCCTAAACTTCACTTAAGCTCCATATTTCTCCTATTCTTCCCAAACCATCTGTCCCACCCTGTTCCTCCATTTTTTCCGTTTATTTCTTTATTTTATTACGATTCTCTTTGTACTATACATATTTTGTTGTTTTGTCTTGTGTGCTGTACATCTTCCCCGTCTGGAACAGTAGCTCAGTCATCAGTGTGTCTGGCTGCTGTGCAGGGGATCCCGGTGCTGGCAGGGGCTTTTCACTAGTAGGGGGACTGGTACAGGTTGCACTTTACCAATATCACGATGCCAGCTGACGAGCTACTTGAGCGAAAAGCATCGGCTCCAAGATCTGGAAAGCCTACAACGGCCGGAAGAGTGGTGTGTCGACTCCACGCCCATTCATATCTCATCCAAAGACGCAATTTGAATAGGATGACATGGTAGTCGGTCGGTTCCAAATGGCCCATCAGGACCAGAAAGGCAAGTTTTGCTTGCTTCACATCTTCCCTGCAGTAAGAGATAAATATTCGTACCACTGATGTACGACGTGCGACAATAAAGTAATGAGACTAATGTGAAAAAAAATGTTGCTTACCATGTTAGTCAAGCTTAGTGTTGTCTCCTTCAAAGTACTTCCCTTCTGATTGCACACACTTTTTCCAGAGCTTCTGCAATTGATGGTAACATTTCTGGAACTCATCTTCTGTAATATCCCCCAAAACCCTCGTCACAGCTTTTTGGACATCTTATGTTGTTTGAAAATGGTGTCCCTTGACCGCCATTTTGACTCCTGGAAATAGAAAAAAATCTCACGGAGCGATATCCGTTGAATAAGGTGGCTGTGGTAGTACTGAAATTTGTTTTGAGGTTAAAAATTGCTGTACTGACAGAGCAGTATGGGATGGCGCATTATCGTGATGCGAATCCAGTTATCAGCAATGTTGGCACCGACACGAAGAACTCTTTTACGAAGTCATTCTGAAATTTCTTTGTAGTGGTATTGGTTACTGTTTGTCCACTATTTTCACGCACTCTTTATGAACAATTCTCTTGGAATCAAAGAAGCACACCAGCATGCATTTCACATTTGACTTTGACATGCGATCTTTTTTTGGTCTGTGTGATCCCTTTCAGCACCATTACGAACTTTGGCGTTTTTTCTCTGGATCGTACTGAAAAAACCAACTTTCATCACCAGTGAAAACATAGCTCAACAATTATGGGTTGATTTACGAGCTACGAGGATTTGTTCACCTTCGCTAGTGCCCACATCTCGTGGTCTAGTAGAGCCGGCACGGTAGCTCAGCGTGTCCGGTAAGAGAGCTGGTTGGCCTCTGTAATAAAAAACTGAGTGGAAGGGTCAACAAACGAACTTTACCGGATGTCATGTGACGTCCGAAAAGACCAAACACAACGATCAACAACAAACAAAATGAAAGGAAAAAAAAAATAGCTAGCGTTGCTGCCTCTGGATCACGGGGTCCCAGGCTCGATTCCCGGCCGGGTTGGGGATTTTCCCTGCCCGGGGACTCGGTGTTTGTGTTGTCCTCATCATTTCGTCATCATAATCATCATCATTCGTGACAGTGGCTAGATTGGACTGTGAACAAATCTGGACTGCACAAAAATTGTGACTTTTTATGGGCGCTGATGACCGCGCATTTGAGCGCCCCTCAAACCGATCACCGTCATCACCTCTGCTAGTGTGAAACACACCTCTTCTACTGAACAGGTGCTCGTAGCTCTTAAGGTTTGCGTTTTAGATCCCGTGTTTACCAGACTTCCCTGCTTCGAAAGATCGTCTCACATCTATGAGCGCTGACCATTTCTCCCGGGACACCCTGTACTTACAATGTTATGCAGCAGTATTGTATCCTCGTAGACGACAAGTCAGTTGAAATCTGATGATGGTCTTGTAAGGAGAAAACCAGTTAATGAAATAAATTAATAACGTCGAGTACCCACAATTTAGAATTTATCATTTATAAAGTTTCTTTATCGACAGTACTGAGATAGAAACAGTTCTATGTAATTACCGTTGTTTGTTGCAGAAATAAATGAGCAGGGTGTGGTAGAGTGTCAGAGAAAGCTACAGACAAAGCGCTTCCTCCAGCGCTGCGCGACGTGGGGAGTGGCTCTTCGGCCGTTGTGTGGTGACTGAAGCGGTCGAAGCCGAGGAAGACAAATCCGCCACGTGGCAGGCGGCCATCCATCAGTGTCCGGACACAAGCGCCACCTAATACTGAGCGCCGCAGTCCTTGCGCCGCCCGCCCTGTATACCCACACACCGGCTCTTCTCCAAACACGCAAACAGCGTCCTGTAAACAGCCGCTGAGTACGCCAGCGTACTGCCTGCCGGCTGCCACCGTTGGCCACCTCAGCTCAGCTACCACTCACTGCGATGCCTGAAAGGAAAACCTCGCTGACCGCTTTCCTATCACTTTACTGTATGTACACGACTCTCTCTCTCTCTGTCTCTCTCTCGTCTATCCATTTGTCCATCTGTATATCTATTTTTGCAACAGCTTTAGACCTTTTGTTGCAACTTACTAATCTTTCATTAGCTTTTTACTTTCATATAAAGGTGCCACTGAAAATTTTTAGAAAATCGAACCAGGAGTAGTTTAAAAAATTTAAATATTTTTCTTTTTCAAAATATTCCCCTTTAACATAAATACATTTTTGCATTCGAGGAGAATGAAGAGGAGGAGGAGGAGGAGGAGCAGAAGGAGCAGATTTGTGTTTAACGTCCTGTGAACAGTGAGGTCATTACAGATGAGGGAAGAATGGGGGAGGAAACCGGCCGTGCCCTTTCAAAGGAACCATCTCGGCATTCGCCTAAAGCGATTGGGGAAATCACGGAAAACCTAAATCAGGGTGACCGGAAGCGGGTTTGAACTGCATTCGATGAAACCAGTATTTAAAAGTAACAATGCCAGTCTTCCTGAAGGTTCAGAAACCAGGTTTTCTGTAATGCTCTCTCGTTGCATATGACGACGAAAACCTGATTCTACGCATTTTATCTTCATATTTTTGTAACAAAAAGAAGTCGCAGGGTGCTAGGTCAAGCGTATATGGTGGAGGGTCCATGGTGCTGACCTTAATGGCATTCAGATACTCAGTTGCTACTTTATATATATATATATATATATATATATATATATATATATATATATATATATATATATATATATATATATATATATACACTCCTGGAAATTGAAATAAGAACACCGTGAATTCATTGTCCCAGGAATGGGAAACTTTATTGACACATTCCTGGGGTCAGATACATCACATGATCACACTGACAGAACCACAAGCACATAGACACAGGCAACAGAGCATGCACAATGTCGGCACTAGTACAGTGTATAATCACCTTTCGCAGCAATGCAGGCTGCTATTCTCCCATGGAGACGATCGTAGAGATGCTGGATGTAGTCCTGTGGAACGGCTTGCCATGCCATTTCCACCTGGCGCCTCAGTTGGACCAGCGTTCGTGCTGGACGTGCAGACCGCGTGAGACGACGCTTCATCCAGTCCCAAACATGCTCAATGGGGGACAGATCCGGAGATCTTGCTGGCCAGGGTAGTTGACTTACACCTTCTAGAGCACGTTGGGTGGCACGAGATACATGCGGACGTGCATTGTCCTGTTGGAACAGCAAGTTCCCTTGCCGGTCTAGGAATGGTAGAACGATGGGTTCGATGACGGTTTGGATGTACCGTGCACTATTCAGTGTCCCCTCGACGATCACCAGTGGTGTACGGCCAGTGTAGGAGATCGCTCCCCACACCATGATGCCGGGTGTTGGCCCTGTGTGCCTCGGTCGTATGCAGTCCTGATTGTGGCGCTCACCTGCACGGCGCCAAACACGCATACGACCATCATTGGCACCAAGGCAGAAGCGACTCTCATCGCTGAAGACGACACGTCTCCATTCGTCCCTCCATTCACGCCTGTCGCGACACCATTGGAGGCGGGCTGCACGATGTTGGGGCGTGAGCGGAAGACGGCCTAACGGTGTGTGGGACCGTAGCCCAGCTTCATGGAGACGGTTGCGAATGGTCCTCGCCGATACCCCAGGAGCAACAGTGTCCCTAATTTGCTGGGAAGTGGCGGTGCGGTCCCCTACGGCACTGCGTAGGATCCTACGGTCTTGGCGTGCATCCGTGCGTCGCTGCGGTCCGGTCCCAGGTCGACGGGCACGTGCACCTTCCGCCGACCACTGGCGACAACATCGATGTACTGTGGAGACCTCACGCCCCACGTGTTGAGCAATTCGGCGGTACGTCCACCCGGCCTCCCGCATGCCCACTATACGCCCTCGCTCAAAGTCCGTCAGCTGCACATACGGTTCACGTCCACGCTGTCGCGGCATGCTACCAGTGTTAAAGACTGCGATGGAGCTCCGTATGCCACGGCAAACTGGCTGACACTGACGGCGGCGGTGCACAAATGCTGCGCAGCTAGCGCCATTCGACGGCCAACACCGCGGTTCGTGGTGTGTCCGCTGTGCCGTGCGTGTGATCATTGCTTGTACAGCCTTCTCGCAGTGTCCGGAGCAAGTGTGGTGGGTCTGACACACCGGTGTCAATGTGTTCTTTTTTCCAAATGGTTCAAATGGCTCTGAGCACTATGGGACTCAACTGCTGTGGTCATAAGTCCCCTAGAACTTAGAACTACTTAAACCTAACTAACCTAAGGACAGCACACAACACCCAGCCATCACGAGGCAGAGAAAATCCCTGACCCCGCCGGGAATCGAACCCGGGAACCCGAGCGTGGGAAGCGAGAACGCTACCGCACGACCACGAGATGCGGGCGTTCTTTTTTCCATTTCCAGGAGTGTGTATATATATATATATATATATATATATATATATATATATATATATATATATATATATATATATATATTTATTTATTTATTTATTTATAAGGACAAACACACACACCCATGCCCGATATATATATCGGTCAAAGGCGTTGCAGTCATGGACTGTGCGGCTGGTCCCGGCGGAGGTTCGACTCCTTCCTCGGGCATGGGTGTGTGTGTTTGTCCTTAGGATAATTTAGGTTAAGTAGTGTGTAAGCTTAGGGACTGATGACCTTAGCAGTTAAAGTCCCATAAGATTTCACCCACATTTGAACATTTTTGATGGAAATTTGTTTTCCGCGACCTTTTTAGATAATTGCTGTAAACAGACATTTGTGTACCAATCCACAGCAGCGGTACGTCTCTTCTTTTGATGCTACAATAACAATATAGCCAGTTTGAGACAAAACTGTAACAATCTTGTTAACATCACTGTGCGTTCATCGGACTTTTGTTGGCTTAGGTTCTGTTCGAAAGACCCAGTGATCCGATTTCGAGATCATAACAATGACTCCAAGGTTCATCACCAGTAACGATATCCCAAAGCAAATTTGAAGTGTCACTGTGCAATTTTTCCTGAATCAGTGCGTTGTTGCCTTTGATGTGGAGTCAGTTTATGTGGAATCGACTGACAACAAAGGTTTCTCGTATCTAACTGCTGATGTAAAATGTTTTGGTTTCGACTTATACTAACGCCCAAAGTCTCAGAATAAAGTCATAAGCTATCAGTGGATCTTCTTCAAGCATTGCTCGAACAGCGGCAATATTTTCATCACCAACAGTAACTTGTGGACGTCCTTCGCGAAATTCACCACTAAGAAACAACTGGTCTCTTTTGAATTCGTTGTACTAGTTGTAAAATGTTGCTTTAAATGGGTCTTCTTCGTCGCATCAATCTTACGGGGCAAACAACTCTCAAAACATTAGAAAATAGCTGTCAAATATAAATAAATTCCTCTTGTTTTTAGAACCAATACACCTTATGTCTCTCCTTCGCATGCGCCAGCACAGATCATTCTGAGTAACATTATGATCTTTCTTTGCAAAAATTGCAAAACTTGAATAGAATTTTTAAAGTGGTATATACTGAGCAGCTTATGTTATCCATTAAAAAGGGTTAACAAAAGTACGTGACTTAAAAAAGAACAGTTTCGATAAAGAAATAACTTTTGCTGATTTCAGTAATGATTTAAATTACTTCTTGCGCAACGGCAGTTGGGAAATGATTCCCATTTTCAAGTGCGTTCTTCGTGTATTAAGGCCTGCAGGGGTGATGTTTTCGAAGCATGAGTTGTTGCATTATTCCGTTGTTTTTACTATAGTATAAAAAATTTGTAATTAATATTGGATCTTTATACAGAGTTAATTTCGATTTCGGTAAACACTTTTACTTGCTATTTTTTTGTAGTCCACTTTTGTAGATGTGACTTCTGGGCCGAAATATCGTGGCAGAATGTCGACGGGATCCGGCTGCATACCCGGAAATTATTATAAGAACACTTTTGTAGATATTCGCACATATTCAACATCACTCATACACTTTACGTCGCACAGCACACGTCGAAGACAGCAAACGTACAATAACAAACAGTCACTTTCCTTTACACTATTCTTTCGTGCAGACGGTATTTTTAATATGTCTTCTGAATTGTTATCTGCTTATATATTATTTACAAAAACACTTATTCCTCTACATCACTATTTTTTTCGCTTATTTATGGATACTATCGAAGAATCTGAAGAAATTTACTGAGTCACTTTCCAATTTTTTCCGTCAATATTTTGTCTTCTATTTTTCGTGTAGTAAATATATCTCCATTTCTTCCAACAGATGCATTTTACGACCTTTATTTAGTCGGAGAACTACTTTGGCGTTTTGCTCTACTTTCCAAATGGGTGTCCTCTATTGTGTATGTGTTTCGCTATTGGTGATGTTCGACTTTCTTACGTGTGTACTCTCTGTTGTGCTGGATGTAACGTGGCACGAAGAAGTGCTGATGCCTTTTCAGTAAGACGTTACTTCACTCCGCAGGTTAGTGCCACGGCCGCTGTGCTGGCAGCTGTGGTGAAGGGGGTGGTGGGGGTGGGGGGGGGGCGCTGTGGAAGGCTTCCACCTTCTACCACATCGCCCTCAAAGGAAGCCCGTCACGCGCTCAGGTGGGGACTACCGACTGTGGTAGAGACTGTTGGCTTCATGAAGAAGGCCCTGGCCACCCACCATGTATCGACCAAGAGTCGTCAGATGCTCTTGAGTTAACTGGGAGGCTGCTCGCATGAGTCTCGCTAGGCTGGTGCAGAGACGGCAGCTTGCAGAACCCAGATGACCAGTACTAGAGTAGGGCTGGCCACGCGCTGATCTCATAAGAAATGACCCAGTGGACAGCAACGGCAGACCACAGCTGTGACATGTATCAGCTTGGCTGCATCTCGGTGTGAAGTCAGCAAGCAGATACCATCATCAATCAGCTTGTCGTGGTTTCACTGAAATTCAACAGACTGTCATCGTCTCCGATTCTTGCGACACAGACGGAATGGTAGCACCACTGTATATCTACTTGAACCCTGAAAGCCTCGTTATTTAAAGTCCGAGCACATGCCTATGACATGGTGACTCTGGGTGTGCGAATGCATTTGCCCTCGTTTGTTAGACTCGTCAGCATTCCTTGCCTCTCTGTCGTGATTCAGTAATAATTCTGCGTTACCGAACTTGGTTCTTTCTGACTACATTTGATTTTGCAGTGGCGCTCATGCGGTGAAGTTACGCATTGTTACCTCACTGTGCCTTGTTATGTAGCATGAATACCATTGCATTTCTGCCTACCTCGCTCTGAGGTCTGTTAAATTCGCGTATACTTGGTTCATATTCTGACTGGTTCATCAGCCCAGAGCTAACCCTCTCTGTTCTAAGCTCATCTGATAGAACTTTTTGACAAATATTAACACATACAATAAAATTTTTTGCTACACAACAAAATTATCTGCCTAAGCGTTCTCAAAACGTAACTTGCATCTCCATTTTAAATGACCACCTGACCATACTTGTAGACATTTTGTGGGATAACTTTGCTTAGTGCTTCGCCCAATGACTTCTAAGACTATTTTCAGACTTCCAGTGTTATATGTTTAATGCTTTAATGTTTAATTTTCCTGTCATTTATAACAGACGTTGTCTCTCGACCAGTCTTCAGTCTCTTGTATTTTTGTAAATATTTTTCGGGTAAAAATTCCTGAAAGAGAGATTTAGAGTACTTGAAGTCTAACATTTATGTACACTGAAAAATATTCTCTGCTTAAGTGACATACTGATACACTTTATTGACTAACAGAGAGATGTGCCTTAAATTAGGTAACAGACAAGCATCATAACAATACAGTTTTATCATGAAGAGATCATCGTTGTTCAGACCAAAGTGTTTAAGTAAGTCTAGATCAACTGAAACATTAATTAATAACAATCCTTGGCATTAATTACTTGCTTCAGGAATTCAAATAGCAATTTCAGCTGATAACAGATGCTCCATTTTGAGCATTTACAGATAATTTATTTTAATTGAATAGTTAAATATCCTTTAATATATAGCTCCTGTAATTACTGTAGAAACTATAGATAATAATACTAGTCTATAGTTTGGTATGTGTTGTTTGTCACACTTTTTGTAAAAAGCTTTCATTGGTGATTATTTGAGATATTTTTTGTACATTCTTTCACTGAAGAAAGCAATGATGATAAAATTTAGCTAAGAGTTATTTGAACTTTTTGTGATCTTATCTGGGTTTTAAAAGTTATTCCATTCCATTATGGCAGGGTGCTACAGCAATCAGTTCCGAATTATTTCAGAATCGAAACAGTCTTGGACGCGATATGTGGAATACCATCAGGGTCACAGAAACTTTAGTGGTTTTATGTACTGATAGATTTTCTTATTTCCGTTGCAGTTGAGGGATTGAGAAACACATTACTTTCATTTTCATATGAACCAGATTTGTTTTTAGTTAAAGGTCTGCTATACATGTAAAAAAGTCTTTAAACATGTTCATTATTTGTGTACAGTGTTCAGTAGCTGGTTATTCACTTTGTAACCTCTCCACATGAAAATATGTTAAATAAAAAAATTTGAAATGGAACCAAGCGTAACCTCCCCACAAAAACTAAGGAATGAAAATTGACCATAAACCAACAATAATATAAATTAAATAATGAACCATGAACGAAAAGTAACCTCCTAACAGAAATAATAATATCTGGTAAATTTTATAAGGACAGCAGCGCTGACCTTCGGCCCTGTATTCTGAATAACAAAAGCAAAAATTCTTACCTCAATAAAAACTGCAACTATTTCTGCTCTTATTTATCGACACAGCTTCGTGCAATGCTGGCGTATATTTCTTTTTTGATTGTTGGAAGCAATGATAATGCATTGGAAAAATTCTTTAAATTGAAATGAATGCTTTTTCTTCAAAAGAGTTACTTTATATTATAAAAATTATTACTGGGGCATTTTTTGAACAAATTAGATTACAATTAACATACATTATTAATTATGCGCAAGGCTGCTTCTTAACCTTCTACAACAATACTCATCCTCTAGAGTCCTGACCAGAGTCGCGTCCAGAGCACACAGTCGACGCATGCCGACTCCCGCAGACTACTACCGTCCACTCGCTACTAAAGCCGACCGACTACTACTGTATCCGACTGACTACTACTGCAGACTGACTTCTACTGTCGACTGACTACGACTGTCGACTGACTACGACTAGCGCAGACTCGCGACAAGCAACAACTAACAATAAACTACTCTCTGGTCAGAGATTCTGTCATGCCTCGCCCATCGCCGGCGAAGCATACACCTTACATAACCCTCCACTGGGGGCGCAAAAATTTGGCAGCGATGGTGAGTCAATTGGACTTGCCATGAGCAACAAATTTTTCATAATTAACTAAGTTTACAATCACAGAATATTTACAGATATATAAGTGCAGAACTTGAAATAAAATATAGTGCATACGCACTGAGTACAGACGTATCAAGCAATGGCAAAATGTATACACAATGAGTACAAAACATATTAACAAATGGCAAAAGTGCACACGCATTGTAATAGTGAACATATCAGCAAATCACAAATGTATAGGCAACGAGTACAAATCATATTGAGAAATGACAAAAGTGCACACGCACTGTAGTTCAGAACATATCAGCAAATCACAAAATGTATAAGCAATGAATACAAATCACGTTAACAAAATGACGAAAGTGCACACGCACTGTAATACAGAACATATCTGGGAATCACAAAATGTATACGTAATGAGTACAAGTCATATTAACAAATGGAATAGAGTGCAGACGCACTGTAAAACTCTCTAATATTTTTACAACAAATAAACATAATGAGTACAAATCATATTGACAAATGACAAAAGTGCACACGCACTGAAGTTCAGAACATATCTGGGAATCACAAAATGTATACACAATGAGTACAAAACATATTAACAAATGGCAAAAATGCACACGCACTGTAAAACTCTCTAATATTTTTACAACAAATAAACATAATGAGTACAAATCATATTGACAAATGACAAAAGTGCACACGCACTGAAGTTCAGAACATATCTGGGAATCACAAAATGTATACGTAATGAGTACAAATCATATTAACAAATGGCATAGAGTGCACACGCACTGTAAAACTCTCTAGCATTTTTTACAACAAATAAACATATCAAGGAGTGAAATAAAGTGCACATGCACTATAGAAGTCTTTAGTATTTTTAGGACAACTGATCTTGTTAACAAATGAAATGAAGTGCACATGCACTGTATATGTCTTTATCATTTTACAAGAATTAGGAAAGGATTGGGATGGATTGCGTCATGGTTGCAGCACTTTAGTTTGCACGCAGCTGCACAGAAAGTCCATATATTTCTACAGAAGCACAACACCAAGTGAGACAATCTGAAGCTCTTTTCCTTGAAGTATTAATCAGAGTAGCCAAGACACTGAAATGTCGTAATAATATTCCATGCTATCATTTTGGTAGTACACTAGGTACACCAAACAGTGGGACCATAATAACATCTCCATCGCTCAAGGTGGTGGACAGCATGTCGTGTCAACACCATGTTCTTGTAAAGTAGACCAACGTAGAATTAGTGCAAAAACCAAATATAGTGCTCCATGATCATGAGGATAGACAGGACAAATGGATATTGCAGTAATTTCTGGTAATTAGGTCAGAAGGTGAAGGACATTAAGTCACATAGTAGTCTTCATTGAGAATTACACTAGTCTAACAACTGATTTGAGTAATTGGTGGCACTCATCGCCCAGTTACTGAACATTTCTGTACCATGTATGTAGTATTACAGAATAATGTTCATAAAATTATCTGAATATAGTAATTATTGGCACTCATTGCCCAGTTACAAACCATCAGAAGTCATCATTCAAAACAGAAGCCAATGAATGGCATAGTATTAACATAATTCACTTAATTATAGTAATCATTGACATCATAGGTAATCTTATTACAATAAACAGTGGCATTCATTGGCCAGCTACAAAGCATTTTTTTTGTATTATTCAGAAGTCACTACTCAATATGCGTTAATTATTGGCATAGCATTTATACATAATTAATCTAATTATAGTAATCATTGGCATCGTAGGTAATCTTATTACAATAAACAGTGGCATTCATTGGCCAGTTACAAAGCATTTTTTTTTGTATTATTCAGAAGTCATTATTGAAGTGACATACTATTCAGAGCTGATCAGTATTATTCAGAACTCTCTTAAACTAATAGCATTATTTGGGACTGGTAATTACTTTGTTTGCTTTTGAGTTATTGCTGCAAATGAAGATGTGTAACGTCATTCGTCATGAGTCAGCTGTAGCAAGGTTATGAAACAAGTAGAGTATATGTGATTACATTCATAAACGGCATAGGTTTAATAAACAACTATTTATACCACATTAATTTCATGAATAATTTCTCCTGCAAACTATACAAAATGGATTATGAAACTGAAAGAAGAAACGCATATTATGCTGAAAAGTAGTGAACTTCGAATTAACAGGTAGTGAAATGTGTATAAAAATATATATGTTCTCTAGCTGTCCTTTCCAAAACCTTCAGTCATCATACCATACGATATAAGACATACTGTCAAAACGAACTGCAACAAATACTTAAATAACTACATAGCATCTCTTAACTAACAGCAAATATATAAACTTCATCATTATTTTCATCTGCAAAGAAAAACTTCATTTCCATATCACCATAACTCCATTATTATCATCACCTGTAAAGAAAAACTTCATTATCCATGTGGTGTCACCGCCAGACAACACACTTGCTAGGTGGTAGCTTTTAAATCGGCCGCGGTCCGGTAGTATACGGCGGACCCGCGTGTCGCCACTGTCAGTGATAGCAGACCGAGCGCCACCACACGGCAGGTCTAGAGAGACGTCCTGGCACTCGCCCCAGTTGTACAGTCGACGTTCATAGCCATGGTTCACTGACAAATACGCTCTCATTTGCCGAGACGATAGTTAGCATAGCCTTCAGCTACATTTGCTACGACCTAGCAAGGCGCCGTATTCAATTGATATTGAGATTCTATTAATGTATCATCAAGAGCGATGTTCTACAAATGTGGATTAAAGTTAAGTATTCCAGAAGCTACGTACTTTTCTTTATAGCATTCATTACGTATCCTGTTTCAGACCTCACGCCTGCCTGCGTGAGTTTAAGCGCGTGCCTTTCGGCTTCCTCTCATTGTGTCTAGGCTGTCTTGTCTAGACACAACAATCCATAGTAGCATATTCTTCATCATTATTCATCACCATTCATTATCATCTGCAAAAGAGTCACTTCATTATTCATTATACAACTATTCCTTATTTCTATCACATTTCATCACTAAAACTAAGATGTGTAGTTCTGTCTGACAGCCTGCATCAATCGTCTCGTATTTTGAACGAAAAAATTAGTTAAGACTATCATTCTACGATGTGTATAGTATATTCTTGTTAATGCTTGTTAATTCTGATCCATTTACTCTTCATAACGAGGTATTGCATCCTCTTTCGTTCATTCCGAAGGTGAAATTCCCATTTCTGTTTAATTTATTTCGTTTACACGTTATTTCTTTCTGAAAATGATGAACAAAGATTAATGTCTTGCATTTAATTCATATACCCATTAGATAAAAACTGGTTTATAGTAACATAATTGAGCATACAGCATAGCATGACAGAAAACCTAATATGTCAAAAACATTGACAGTGTTCAGAAGCAAAAATGTACACAGTGTATCACAATGTAGCAGCAAAAAAAAAAAAAAAAAAAAAAGTAAAGTAGTCACGATGTTTAGCTAACATAAGGCAAAATGTTAAAGTCAACTGGTGTTTGTTATATCTTAAATATTTCATAGTACATACAAACAAAACAGGAAAACAATCATACATACATAAAAATGGAAAATATGCACGGTCTAGGGTGTATAACGACAAGAAATGTGATCTTGTTTGTGTACAGCTTGTATGTTGTGTAGTTAATAGAGGCGAGAATTGAAGACTTTAATAGAGAGAAAATTTGATAAAATTAATATATCACTAGATAGAATTGCATAATTATTCGTAAGATACGTAATTTTATCTGGAAAATGTGCACTGTCTAATGTGTAACGGCAAGAAAAGCGACCTGCTAACCTTAACTTGCCGGGCACTTGCCAAGAAAAAATTACGATAATCATCAGTAGGTGTTCATGTGAATGTAATTGCATAAGCGGTCATAAAAAATTAGGAAATGGCATTACAGTGTGATAAATCATAAAGTATTTTCATTCAATAAAAGGTTTGACGTTCGACACGTGGTGGTTCCCTTTGGTTTTTCTGGTTCTCAAAGTTTCGACGTGTACTACATTGGGGTGAGGAATGCTGCGAATCCGATATGGACCTGCGTATAGAAGCTCAAATTTACAGCATCTACTCTTTCCTTTGTTGGATAAATAGTGTGTACGTACTAATATCTTCTGTCCAATGTGAAATTCACGGCGTGTACAAACCTGTTTTTGCTGTCTTCTCCGGCGCTCTGCGGCACGTTTGATGTTGTTCAGCGCAATGTCAATTATTTCATGGTGTCGTAGTCGACGAGATGTAGGAAATGTTACTAATTCTTTAATTTTGTTAGGTGGTTCAACATTTTTCAGTATAACAGACGGAGATAGCATAGTAGATTCATTCGGTATGGAATTAATTACATCTTGGAATGAGAGTATGTGTGTGCCCCAATCAATATGTTTTTTTATGGCAGTAAATTCTACACAGTTTACCAATTTCTTTCATTAATCGTTCACAAGGGTTCGAAGAAGCATGGTACCTGGATATATATATCGGAGAAATGTTTCTAGCTCGTAACATGCGTGTCCCTATAGCAGATCGAAACTGTGGTCCATTGTCGGAAATTACTTTCAACACATGCCCTACATGAAATAGAAAGTGTTTTACAAATGCTTTCGAAACAGTTTTAGCAGTAGCTTTGCGTAACGGAGTGAAGGTAACAAATTTTGAAGTGAGTTCAACAGCGACAAAGATGCAGCAAAAACCTCTATTAGTTCTGGGAATCGGACCAAAAATGTCTACAGCGGCCATATGTCTCAATTTAACAGGTACAATGGGATGTAATGGAGGAATATGTGAAGTCGTATCTGATTTAGCTTTCTGGCAGATTTTACATGACGCTAAAACTCGTCGAATACGTTTCTCCATGTTGGTAAAATAACAGTTCTGTCTCAGAATAAGAAAACATTTTCTGGCTCCGTAATGTGCGCAACTTAAATGAGTATACCAGATTAATTTGTTAACAAGTTCATCAGGAATGCATAATAACCAATTGTTGCTGTCAGGATGAGAGCGGCGAAACAGAATGTCATTGCGTACTGTGTAATGGTTTCTAATGGTAACATTATTCCTATCTTGCCAAAGGTGTTTGATTTCTTTCCATACGTTGTCTTTATTCTGCTCTTGTGCTATGTCTTGTAATGACGACGAAATGAAATTTTCAAATGCAACTTGTTGAATGTACATGACGCTGAAATTTGCTTTGCAGAAGTTGGTTGCTACGTCTTGCTGATTGTTGCTGAGAGAACGGGATAGTGCGTCTGCTATAATATTTTGTGTGCCGGGAACGTGAACAATTGTAAAATTAAATTATTGTAGATAAAGTTTCCATCTGCTTAATCTGTCGTGTGTAAATTTAGCCGAAAGTAAAAATTGTATCGCTCTATGATCTGTGTAAACTGTAGTGTGTCTTCCATAAAGAAAATGCCTAAATCTGGTAAAAGCCCATACAACACATAATGTTTCAAGTTCTGTAACAGAATGATTTCGTTCAGCAGGTGACAGAATGCGACTTGCAAAAGCGATGTTTTTAATTACTGTACAACCATCTTCTTCAATTTCCTGAAAAATATGTACGCCTAAAGCGGTGTTAGAACTGTCGGTGGCAATAGAAAAATTTCTGGTAAGATCTGGGTGCGATAAAAGTGGAGCATTCAACAAGGCTTCTTTCAGGTTCACAAATTCAGAATGTGCTTGCCTATCCCAGGACCAAATAGCGTTTTTACCTGTCAATTGACATAATCTAGGGGTGTCTAAAGCAGAGTAATGAATAAATTTACGAAAAAAGTTAATGAAACCCAAAAAACTGCGTAGTTGTTTCTTCGTCGTAGGAACAGTAATGTCACGTAAAGCTTGAAGTTTTTCCGGGACAGGCGTAATGCCCTCTGCTGAAATTACATGTCCAAGAAATTTTATAGAGGTTTTACCAAAGTGCGATTTACTGTGATTAACTGTGAGTCCTTGTGCACGAAAAGTTTGTAACAGTTGTTCAAGAATCAAATTGTGTTCAGACCAGCTAGCTTCTGCAATTAGAATGTCGTCTACGTACGTTGTGATTCTGTCTTTAAGTTCTGTCGGAAGTATTGTATTCAAACCGCGAATAAAAGCTGCTGATGAAATAGTTAAACCGAACGGTAATTTACAAAATTGATAACAATCACCAAAGCAGAGAAATGCTGTGTACTTTCTGCAGTTCGGATGGAGCTGAATTTGTCAAAATCCCGATTTCAAATCTAATGTGGAATAAATAGCAGTACTATGAAACTTCTGCAGAAGCTCCTCCAGCGTCTGTGGGCGATCTGTTTCATTAATAATGATGTCATTGATGTGACGCGAATCAAGTACGAGGCGAAGTGAACCATCTTTTTTCTTAACAATATGGAGCGGGTTTATGTACGGACTAACTGCCGGTTCAATAATTCCTTGATCAAGCATAGCTTGCAATTCTTTCTTAACTTGTTCTCTGTGAATATATGGAATGGGATAGTGCTTGGTTTTAAATGTGTCGTGCTGTTTAACTTGAAATTCATACATAAAACCGGACATAGTACCAGGAACGTTGTCAAAAACTGGAGCTAGCTGTAAAAGAATTTTGTGTATTTGCGTGCGTTCGTCGTCTGTATTTGCACTGCTCTGTTTAACTTTATCAGAAATCGTCTGTATAACGTCATAGTCGGTTTCATCTGGAGTATTATAGTTGTGTACGTACGTATCTGTGAACAATGTTGAATTACAGTCTATGTTACGTGATGCAGAAATGACCTCTGTCCGATTAATTGTTTGTTCTTCTGCAGATAAAGAATGCTGAAATTCTAAAGCCAGTTGTACATTTTCATCCTTTAACATCAAATAGGAATTTTGAAAGTCAATAACTGCGTCGTGTTGTACCAGAAAATTCATACCTAAAATAATGTCTGTCGTCAATAACGGAATAATCCAAAAATTTGAGTGAAATGTATGACCTGCAATACAAAATGATAAATGTGTCTGTAATTTTACATCTACTCCTTTACTCGATACTGCTCCTTTTACTTTCGTTTTGCCTAATGGTAACGTAGGATAGGTATTCTCTTTGTTACACTCGTTAAAAGTTTCTTCATTTATAACTGACATAGGTGATCCAGAATCGATTACTGCTGAAAATTTCGATGATCCAATTTTAACTTCGATGACAGGGTGTGAAATGGTTTTTTGAACAACTGGTTTTTCCTGCAAAAAAGTGTCTCGGATGTCGTCAAAAGTAATAACATTTTCATGAACAACATTCTGCGTGTCAAAAGTAGTGCTTGCGTTGCTGCAAGATGCGACCTGTATAGTATCTAGTCAAATTCTATCTGACGTGTTATTATTTTCAGGAGGATGCTGTGGCATTTCGACTATTTGAACTGTTCTGTTATTTCTTCCAGACGTATTACGCTCTGGATGATACCTACTGTCTGGTTCATTCATGATTATATGTTGTTGCTGATGTTCTTGCTGCTGATAAGACCGACTGTTATGAAATGTACGCTGAAAATTGTGCTCATTATTTTTTACGTCTGTCGTGATAATCATCTCTATACGGTGCACTGTGATATAATAGTGTGTTTTCTGTACATACTGATTTCCTTGTTGCTGTGCGTTACTATTTGTTGAGGCTGAGACTATACATGCACGCGGCGAAACATTAAAGCTTGTTTGACCTTGTAGACTGCATTGTTGGTTAGGTATGCTAACCGGCTGGTTTTGTTGCTGTTGCGGTGAAAAACGTCTATTGTTACGAAAATGCGTTAGCGACTGCTGAAAATTTTGCACATACTGATGATTAAATTTTTGTCTGTTATTAAAGTTCTCATGGTTGTCATTTCTGGAGAGTCTAATGATAAATTGTCACTTTCGGTAAAACTTGTCATATCGGGTTTTCTTTACTCATTTCTAAATCCTAGGTAGAGCAATAGTTAAAGAGCTGTTTTGATAGATATAAAGGATAGTAGAAGAGAAGGCAGCACTGCAGAAAACTAAAGATGAAACAGCACTACTACGTCTCGGGGCCCTGTGCACGCTACGGCACATACTCATTAAAGCGTAATGAATCCACTGAGGTCTATTACGCGCTACAAATAAATTTTAGCTTTTGTGTTACAGGCAATGCCGGTGAAAATTCAAAAACAAATTGCTGTATCCATGCTAATTGTAGTTTCTGTATTACAGGCAATGCTATTGAAAATACAAAAACAAATTGTCGTATATGGTTCAAAGCGTGTACCTGTGCTCTGTCATTTTTAAATACCTTAGATTTTCTTACGGATAAAAATTGCTCGTAATCGAGGTTATCGTCTCTGACTTTGTGAACAGGTTCAGGATTGTATGAGAATCTATTTGCCTGTGACTGTTCGGAATCTAAGTCACGTACTCTCTGTAAATTACCTAAATTATACTGACTGTGTGAGTGTGAGAAATGTTCGGAATGTGCCGTATGCTGTGACGTGTTATTAACTGAAATATTTTTTATCTCTGTCACTTCTTGTTGTAAAGTTGACAATTTTCTACGCAATGTATTATTAGACGAATCTATCTCACTGATTGTCTGCTGTAGATTTTGGAATTCAGGCGTTTGATTAAACGAAATCGGTGAAGTATTGTCTGATTTGCTGTCATTATTACTTTCAATAACGTCAATACGACTGGCCAATTCATCATATTTTTCAGTCAGTATTTTTACCTGATCATCGTTCTTAGTGTCAGAAGCATTAATTTGTTTTTGTATTTTACGTGTGGTTTCGTTCAATTTTTTAACGTCAGCTTTGATGACATCGGAATCCTGTGTTAGTTCTAATTGTTCGAGTCTGTCTGTCACTGTCTGAAAGTCTACTGTGTGCGTATCTGTTTTTGATTTTAGATCGGAAATTTCATCACGCAATTCGGTGTTCAACTGTTTGATAGTGTTAATTTCGTCTGATACAGTAGCAATATTGTTGTCTACGTATGTTTTTGCTTTCGTAAACAATTTACGTTTATCTTCCTGTCTCTGTGCGGTAATTGCTTCCATGACTTGTCGCTTTACTTTATTCTGTTCCTGTATAAATTTACGGAAACGCGTTTCACTGTTTTGTAGGTGGTGATTAAAACGTTCGTCAATTTGACTGTTCTGTTGGTCGAATTTCGCGTCTACTTTTGCATCCAGTGTGCGCGAAAGTTCTGCTGTCATTAATTTAAACTCGTCGCGTAACTGTGTTGCTTTTTCAGAGCATAGTTTACGGACTGCACTAATTTCATCTCTAAGTGATTCTGTTGCAGCTGTTTGCACATCCCTTAATTCTTGCGCAACAGATCTAATTTCTTCGCTACTTTTCCTAGCACAAGCCTCAATTTCCTCACGTAATTGTTCTTTAGTATCATGACATTGCGCGGCAACGGCTGCAATCTGTTCACTAAGCTGTCTGGAATTGTTGTCTAATTTTTCATTCAACTGTTTGGAACTGTTGTCTAGTTTTTCATTAAGGTTGTCTTGTTTTTCATTAAGTTGTTTGTGATTGCTGTCTTGCTTATCATTCGACTGTTTAAGACTTTCACTAAGTTGTTTGTGATTGTTGTCCTGTTTTTCATTAATTTCATCAAGTTGTTGTTTGAGATTTTCGTTAAGTTGTAGCATTACTGCTATGACTCGATGCATGCCAAAATTAGCTACTGTATTCTCTGTGCTGTGTGATGGTGTATCTGCTTTTGTCACGTTTTCTATAACCATTTGGTCATTCTGTAATTCTTGAAAAGGTTTGCCAATCGGATGTGCACTGTTCGTCACTACACCGGAATTAAATAAATATGTCGTATTTTGAGTACCTTGTTCATTTTCGTTAGAAAAATTTGTCTGTTCATTAAGTAAATTTTGCAAACCGGGTGGGTCAAGCTGGGCAGCGTTCATTGTAACAGAACGTGCCGCGTCATCAATTGTCATCAAATTAACAGAGGACGCAGTTGAATTTATTTGTTCATCATTAAGATCAAAATCGTTACAAGTGGTCGGTACGCACTGATTGTCTGTAAATGGAGGATTGTCATCATTACACTGCGTGACGCAAGTATTATCGGTCAAATTATTGGAGTCGGCTATTTCACTCAGTGTACATCGCGATGTACTGTTAACAGTTTTTCGCGGCATTTTTCACAAATCAAAATTATTCACAAATGAAACAAGCACAATGCAAAATGCAACAAACACAAATACAACAAAGAGCAACAAATTGCCGATGATCTGTGAAAGAAAGAGTGACAAATTAGTAAATGCGTTGCGCCAGATGCAAACTACGTTTAAGTAAATAAGAGCAGATATATGACTACTTCTCAGAAGATTCACAAAGAAATACGATCCTGGCCGGATGTCGCGAAGTGTAACCTCTCCACACGAAAATATGTTAAATAAAAAATTTGAAATGTAACCAAGCGTAACCTCCCCACAAAAACTAAGGAATGAAAATTGACCATAAACCAACAATAATATAAATTAAATAATGAACCATGAACGAAATGTAACCTCCTAACAGAAATAATAATATCTGGTAAATTTTATAAGGACAGCAGCGCTGAACTTCGGCCCTGTATTCTGAATAACAAAAGCAAAAATTCTTACCTCAATAAAAACTGCAACTATTTCTGCTCTTATTTATCGACACAGCTTCGTGCAATGCTGGCGTATATTTTTTTTTTTTTTTTGATTCTTGGAAGCAATGATAATGCATTGGAAAAATTCTTTAAATTGAAATGAATGCTTTTTCTTCAAAAGAGTTACTTTATACTATAAAAATTATTACTGGGGCATTTTTTGAACAAATTAGATTACAATTAACACACATTATTAATTATGCGCAATGCTGCTTCTTTACCTTCTACAACAATACTCATCCTCCAGAGTCCTGACCAGAGTCGCGAGCAGAGCACACAGTCGACGCATGCCGACTCCCGCAGACTACTACCGTCCACTCGCTACTAAAGCCGACCGACTACTACTGTATCCGACTGACTACTATTGCAGACTGACTTCTACTGTCGACTGACTACGACTGTCGACTGACTACGACTAGCGCAGACTCGCGACAAGCAACAACTAACAATAAACTATTCTCTGGTCAGAGATTCTGTCATGCCTCGCCCATCGCTGACGAAGCGTACACCTTACAACTTCCTTTGATGAAGTTTTATGGCTTGCTTTATTTTGAAATTGTATTTTTAATAACTTACAGATTTAATTTTATTTTTCCTGGTTGATAAATTAATCACTGATGAATATTATTGTTGTAATTATTTTTACTGTAAATTTTCCTGCAGTTTTATGGATTCATGCTATGTATTGGTTTTTGCTGATTTACTTTCTCTAAGGTCTGCTGACTATTTTCTTATAGTGTTAGTCACGTATGCATTTAATGGAGCCTAATCATGTATTTTATGAAATGAAGATGTATAATCAAAGTAATATTTATAATGAGGGAAAAATCAGTTAAATATTTCATTCACATTCTCTTTGCAATTGAAAATCCCTATGTTGTCCACATTAGTGACATTTTACACAACTATTGTTATTAGTTCTACAGTTACAATGCAGTTTCAAGCAGAAATTTCATTTCCTGTTAATAATCTCTGTATACATACAATGTATTGCTTAATTTACATTTACACAACTTGAAATTTTTCTATATTGTAGATTTTTGTGTTAGTCTCTTAACTGTTAAGTGTAAACAACTTTTTGGTGCACCAATTGCACTACATTTTAACAATTTTCGGTTACAGTTACAATTTTGTGTTGACCTTTCCTCAGATATGGCAGTCAAATAAAAAGCTTTTTATCTAGTCATAGAGATGGACCTAATGCATCAAGTGGATACTGGTGCTCGTACAATTTATTGTTTCAAAATATTTTAATATGGACAAGAAATTCTTGTGTTCTTGGGTGCTGAAAAAATTAATCATTATGTAAACTACACAAGCAGGGCAAGCCAGTACTATAAGTACATATACATATGAAGAACTTGGCTAAAAGCAGATGTGAAGACAAGTTCATTAGTTTGAAAAATTGCACCCTGAAGTTTCAATAAAATCTCAGAAATATAATATTTCAAGTACATGAAAAGCGATTTTTTAATTCAGATAATCCATTGTTTTCAGATATGTCTACAGTAACGACATAATTCTAAAATGGTAATTCCTACTGGTAATTTTATCCTTAAAAATTCGTCAGAATGTACTGAACGTTGCTTACTTCTTTACTGTGCAAGACTAAAAATTACAATTGCTGAGGAAGAAGTGATAAAGAAAGAGCCTGAAGAAGTGATAAAGAAAGAGCCTGGCAACGATCGATACGGTAACAAGCAATTTCACCTAATACCTGAAGAGAAGAAGAGGAAAAAGCCTTTGTTTATTGTTTTGTATTTTATTGCATGGAACTGTGGACCAAGAAACGATGGAGAGGCTTCGTCCCCACCGTAGCCCTCAGTAGTTCACTCACCCCACCGCCGATCCACAGCGAACCCAGGGTTATTGTGTGGTTCGGCCCCCAGTGGACCCTTCTGGGAACGTCTCACACCAGACGACTGTAGCCCCAATGTTTGCGTGGTAGAGTAATTATGGTGTACGCGTACGTGGAGACAGTGATTGCGCAGCAATCTCCGACATAGTGTAACTGAGGCGGAATAAGGGGAACCAACTCGCATTCGCCGAGGTAGACGGAAAACCGCCATAAAAACCATCCACAGCGTGGCCGGCACACCGTATCTCGACACTAATCCCGCTCGGAAAGCAGTGCGTTAGACCGAATGCTAATCGGGCGGGCAGCCTATGTTACTCACAGCCCCGTCAGCGACTGGAAACTTACATATCACCAGGGCGTGTGAACTGTTTTCAGATACATGTGACAATGGGGCTAAAAGCCTTGGAATGGATCGTGGTATAATACCGGGTGATCAAAAAGTCAGTATAAATTTGAAAACTGAATAAATCATGGAATAATGTAGATAGAGAGGTACAAATTGACACACATGCTTGGAATGACATGGGGTTTTATTAGAACCGAAAAAATACAAAAGTTCAAAAAATGTCCGATAGATGACGCTTCATCTGTTCAGAATAGCAAAAATTAGCATAACAAAGTAAGACAAAGCAAAGATGATGTTCTTTATGGTGAGGCATTGGCGTCGGATGTTATCTTTCAGCATTCCTAGAGATGTCGGTCGATCACGATGCACGTGCGACTTCAGGTAATCCAAAAGCCAATAATCGCACCGACTGAGGTCTGGGGACTTGGGAGGCCAAGCATGACGAAAGTGGCGGCTGAGCACACGATCATCACCAAACGACGTGCGCAAGAGATCTTTCACGCGTCTAGCAATATGGGGTGGAGCGCGATCCTGCATAAAAATCGTACGTTCCAGCAGGTGTTTATCAGCCAGGCTGGGAATGATGCGATTCTGTAACATATCGGCGTACCTCTCACCCATCATGGTAGCAGTTTCCCTCGAAGAAAAAAGGCCCGATAACGGTAGATGTGGTAAATCCTACCCATACCGTGACTTTCTCGTAGTGAAATGGAGTTTCCACGACAGTTCTAGGATTTTCAGTAGCCCAAATTCTGCAGTTGTGGGCGTTGACAGACCCTCGGAGCTTGAAATGAGCTTCGTCGGTCCACAACACGTTACTCAACCAATCGTCTTCTTCCGCCATCTTTTGAAACGCCCACACCGCAAATGCCCTCCGCTGCACTAAATCGCCAGGTAACAGTTCATGATGCCGATGGATTTTGTACTGATAGCATCGGAGGGTACGCCTCAATGCCAATCAAACAGTAGTGTATGGAATGCCGGTGCGACGTGCGACTGCACGAGCGCTGACTTCCGCTTGCATAGACGAACCCGCTACAATCTCCATTTCTTTCCTGAACTGTCTCAGCAGCATTACGCCTTGTGCTCGGTCGGCCACTACGGGGTCTATCGTCTGAACAACCCGTGGCTTCGAACTTTGAAGTCAATCTCGCCACAGCTGCATTTGTCAACGGACCTTTACCCGTTCGAATCGCCTTCCTATGGCGATAGGATCGTAACACTGAACTAGCACATTACAGCTTTACTAAAATCGCCTTTTCAGGTAACGTCAACATGCTGTGACTGCTGGCGCATCTGATTCTCTCTCTTATTACAGCTCCTTTTATACACGATTGTCATGCGCAGTCATTGACGTTTTGCTGTCCAGCGCCATCAGTCGGACATTTTGTGAACTTTGCTTTTTATTTTTGGTTCTAATAAAACCCCCTTGTCATTACAAGCATGTGTGTCAATTTTTACCTCTCTATCTACATTACTCCGTGGTTTATTAAGTTTTCAAATTTATACTGACTTTTTGATCACCCGGTAGAATGACGGCCATTTAATTGCATTTTGAGACATTTCTGTTTTTCCAATCGATTTCAGTAACTAGGAAATCTACAATATTCACGCAAAATGTTTAATTTCATCAGTTTCTTTACAGCGATCTTCAAAGCATGCGGTACGTTTCTCTTCGAACATACGCAATACGGGTCACTTCTCTGCGAGAGACACGAATTTCGCCCCACGGGCCTAACCGCGGCAGTACTTTAAAAGCGGTCGCCGTCCCATCCTCGCCTCCCTCGGCAGTAGCCACAACAAAAGCTGGAGGGCGACCTCGGTGCCCGGCCTCTCGTGGGCCGGGAAAAGACGCCGGAGGGCGAGGGAAGCCAGGATACACCGGGCCGGGCCACTCTGCGCACCGATGCGGCGGCCGAGAGCGGTTGGAGGACGGCATAATGAGGTGCCGCCCACAATGGCCTCTGATGGCCCGCACTCCGGCCGCCGCGGCGCTTCTGCCTGCCCCTGTCTCCGGCACCGCCGCCGCCGCCGCCGCCTGTGCTGCTGGGGTGGCACCCGGCGGCGGGTGGCGTAGCGCGGATTCACTGGCCTGCACTGGATGTTTGCGATGGCAAAAATCGGACCGTTTAAAACACATACCGGTATTGTAGTTCTGAATAACCGGTATTTTGGTATGTTTTTTGGTCTCGTTGTAACAGGTGATTTTTCTTTTATATTTCATAATAACAAATCGAAATAACCGAAGTTTCAGTCATAGCAGGAGTGCTAAATTTTTGCGTTTCCAAATAAACATTTTTTTTAAAAAGGAGTATTTTTTATTCCTGAAATTTGCATTCATTAGGAAAAATGGTTCAAATGGCTCTGAGCACTATGGGACTTAACTTCTGAGGTCATCAGTCCCCTGGAACTTAGAACTACTTAAACCTAACTAACCTAAGGACATCACACACACCCATGCCCGATGCAGGATTCGAACCTGCGACCGGAGCGGTCGCGCGGTTCCAGACTGAAGCGCCTAGAACCGCTCGGCCACACTTACCGGCGATTCATTAGAAAAATTCAGTTATTATAGAAAATGGGAAAAGTGATCATGCTATTTTGCAACAGCGCCGACAGAGAGGAGCAAAAACGCATGGCATAATAATCGGTACAGCATTCCTGAGAGTATAATGTCCATACTGCCGTGTGCCGTGGCTTAAGGTAGTGTGCAGTGTGCAGGAGTTGCTCCCACTTGGTCTATACTTATTTTCGCCGTCGCCAGATATCTGCTGCACTGCAGAATGGCACCTACCGTAGTCTGAAAATAATTTTACCAAGCGATATGGCAGTGAAGTACAATGATTCATTTGCTTTGAAAGATTAAAGATTTGTCTGCCATTTCTGTGAGATAAAAAAGAGGAAGGAAATTATGGTTACAGTAATAAATTAAAAACTTAGTATCAGATTTGCTGCCCATGCCTACACGACACGCTTTTATCTGCGTGTAACCCTTGGAAGCAGACACATTAACACGGAAAACACGAGTTCTTTAACCTCAGTTTTCACCCTTTAGCAGCCAATGCTCAAATAGGGTATGATCCCCGACTACATAATTTTTGGACAGTTTCAGATGGTTCAAATGGCTCTGAGCACTATGGGACTCAACTGCTGAGGTCATTAGTCCCCTAGAACTTAGAACTAGTTAAACCTAACTAACCTAAAGACATCACAAACATCCATGCCCGAGGCAGGATTCGAACCTGCGACCGTAGCGGTCTTGCGGTTCCAGACTGCAGCGCCTTTAACCGCACGGCCACTTCGGCCGGCTTTGGACAGTTTCAAAAAAGTTACTATCAGTAGGAAAATAGTACTGATTCTTATGTAGTATTCAACCACTTATCACTTTTAAAGAAAAGCAGTGAACGGTGGATGGAATAAGTTTTCTTTTATTTGTCTATTTAATTTAGTATTTTGATTCTATGTATGTTGAAATTAAGTGCCAAAATATCTCACTCTTTGTTCGATTTCTACGTTTAGTGACGGAAAAAATAGGAATAACAAAGCTGGAAACCGGTTATTTCAAAAACCGGTTATTTTGTGCGGTTTTAACAGTCAGGTTAAACTGGTGTGGAAAAACCAATATACCTGAAAACCGGTGTTTCAGCGACAAGCGCCATCCCTACTACACTTATCCAAGGGTGGAGACCGCTGCTTACTTGGACTTGGAGAGAGACCTAGGCATCACAATATTCTTTGTGTAAGAATTTCAAATACAAGACTCAAAACAACTGCAGAATGTTTACCGGAGGAAAAATAGGTCATATTTGGAAAGGGAAGATCGTCGTCTCGCGAAAATTTTGTTTTACGACAGCTTATTTAAAAACAGAGAGGCTTTAACAAAAAGACATTTATTGCATTTGTACATTTTTAGGCTTTCGATAAAGTTACGTAAACTGAAGTGGAAGTGACGTAATGCAGCTCTAACCGAATCATCAGTTCGTAAGTTGTTCCGGAGTTTGAGACCACGGGTTCTGTTTCAAGCGTTAAGAGAACAGGACGACCGCGCTCTGTTCGAACACAAGAAAACATTGCTGTCGTCCGTGACAATGTAACCGTAAACCCCAGAAAATCGGTTCGCAGACAATCTCAACAATTGAATGTATCGCAACTTTCACTGTATGAAATCAATTCAAAAGATCTGAAAATGCATGCGTATAAAATTCAACTTACACAAGAGTTTAAGCCTGCAGGTCATAGAAGGAGACAGCGGTTTGCTCATTATTTCTTGGCTCGACAGGCAAAGAACGAGAACTTCACAAAAAGAATAATTTTCTCAGATGAGGCGCTCTTCCACCTGAGTCGTTACGCCAATAAGAAGAACTGCAGAATTTGGGGTAACGTAAATCGGAATTTGGGGTAACGGAAATCAGCGAGTGACTGCGAAACTCTAGATGCAGCCGCAGCGCGCGACTGGATGTCGTGGGTTCTGGGCACGAGGAGTGATCGGCCCGTACTTCTCTGAAAATGATGGGGGAGCTGCGGGCGCTGTGAACGGTGATGATTTTTGGTTTCAACGAGATGGTGCGATATTACATACATCCCGTGAAATTGTTCCGCTGAATAAAAAGGTTCCTCAAAAATATTTCTTCCCGTGGCAACCAGAAATGACCTGCCAGTTCATGCGATCTTAAGCCTTGTGACTTTTTGAAGTGAAGTGAAGTGTCATACGCAATTCACTAACGGTTGCTGTAGAGCTTTCACTGTTCTCGTAATAACTCCTTATAGCTTGGACACGTTGCTCATTTGTCACCTGTTCCATGACGAGAGTAAACATCGAACAACAATGCTCACCACACAAAAGCTATCAGGCTACTAATGGGGAGGTTAGCAGATAACAAACATGAAAAAACCGCGGCTGCCAGCCGTCGTATGATAAAATGGCACAAAATTCAAATTCATGCTTACTTACCGGACACTCGTTAATTAACATCCTAACATTTTAATTGCATGAAACATGGCCACTGGAGGATACACAGTAACTGTGAGATCGTACCGAACGCTAAAAGGAAAAAATCTTGTAACTACTCCTTCTCGCCTGGTCATGGATGAGCCCTCATGAATTTAATTAGGTGACGAAAAAAGCATACCCCCCTGCCAGATAATCTCACCATAATCGATGTGAAGGAATGCAAGCTGCAAACGGTTCAGATGGCTGCCACTGGCGCTTGTCACAAAACGCACATGCTGTCTCTCAGAGCGGAAGTTCCGCTCGTTGCTGCATCCACGCATTGAAATCTGAAGTCCCTAGCTGTGTGTAACATTATGTGATTGCCTTATCATTTTAAATCATTCACTAATCGAGCAGTCGCTCGGCAACAGCTACAGTTAGCAAATAATGTTGCGAGAATGTGAAAGGTGAACGACCTGTGACGTAACTTGTTTATTGTCGAAGCGCCGTCAGAGATGCTGTGAGTTATTGACTTTGAAAACCGCGGCGCGAAAAACGGACAGAAGAAGAACACTTTTTTACACATTTTTTTTTATGTACGAGATATTCTCGATGAACAGTTACTCATTCTTCTCTTGTCTCCTGTAACTTGTGTCGGACGCGCATGTCTTGCCGCCGTATTATTATCGTTAAAATTAATATTGTTCTAGTGTAAAGTAAATGTGTAACACTAAAAGTGCCTAGCAGTAGATTTATTGTGCGACGTGTATGTGAAAACGTCAAAGGAATTGTTTTCATTATGAGAAGTGCCAGTCAAAACAGCATCCATGTTAAATCCTTCATTGCAGTGTAAGTTCGTCTATTAATTGCCATAAATTCGGATTTAAATGGAACTGGTGTATGGACTATTTATTTAATATAGAATCTATGTCTCACTCCTTCATGAAGTTATTTAATTTTCTTTATGTTTCTGCCAAATAGAGAGTTCACAGTCACGAATTCTTTCGTCGAAATCGGACGGAAGTTGTATGCGGCGAAATATTTTCTCCGCGCCATATTCTATTGGTAAATGCATGATAAACTACGGTCCCTTAGGAAATTCATGTTGAGCTATCCAAAAATAATTATATTTTGAATAGGCATTTACTCTCTTCCGCAATGCAACTTCCGACTGATCAGACGATCCAACAAGAAACAGCCACACACGGTCGGCGTTCGCAAATATGTTTCCACCGCTGATTATAGCTATATGTTACAGCACAAAAGTAAACATATTGTTATAATTAGCGGCTACGAACGGGGACATTTATAACTGTATGTTTATGTATACACATTACGTAAACATATCGTTATAAGCTCTGAACATGTGTAATGCCAAATGTCTTCTACCAGAGTCTACCAAAAACTTCTTTTCCGCACTCTGCTCTAAACGGAGTCTGTACCACAAAACAAAGTGCTGCAATAAAGAAAAAAAAAAGGTAGCGCCAAATTCTACCCAGTAGCGTAATCGTTAAGGCAATGTCTACTCTCCCACCAAAGAAATGATATAAAAAGTTCTCTAAGTAGCTGACTTCCCGACGACGCCATTTCTAGAACATTCTACATCGATTTTCTACGTCACGGATGTCTTGTTTAGTTCACAAGTCCGAGATTTTCCGGCGTATAAAATTTCCTGAATGTCATTCTCTAGTCTCCCACTGTCGAGTACTTTTTAAGAACTCCCTATAAGAACGTCTCCTGCTTTTTGGTGGAAGAAACCTCCATGCCACAATGGCTGGCATCTGGTTGAAACAATTCGTTTTTGTCGAGATGTGGCGGTTTTTGTGTATCATCAACATGGACAAATGCAATGAATATGGATGATACGATACTCTATGGTATTCTGCGGTTTGAATTCACTCTGTTTTTTAGCAGTTGCATTGATTTGATTTTGTAAATGATACTGATACTGCATTATTCATACTAAAACTTCTCCCGGATAATTATTTTGTTCAAATTGCACAAGAATTCCACCTGACGTAGTGTAATAATGTTGACTGTAAGTTGTGTTCATGTCACTAAAATTACAGATCGTACATCAGAGCTTTTATAATTTTGTCTTCGATGGATTTAATTATTCTTAGCAAATTAATCATGTAAAGGAACCACAGAATATCACCCGCACACAACACTGACGTATGCTACCAAAAATATTTTTTTCCGTGTTCGTGAGTAGTTTAATTTTGGCCTCATGCATCAGCAATGAAATCTTGTTCAACAATAAATACCGTCAGCTCTGTTCTTAGAAAATGCAGTCTGATTCGATTAATTTTTTCTTTTATAAATAGAGTTCAGTACCACCGGTGCACATTTATTTCTTACACATCGGAATATTGTTTGCAGTTTCAAGTAATTTAAATTTGCCGCTGTGATAAAAGTTAAGATGACGGCCAACAAAAGATAGAGGATTTCTTTTTTAATTAAGATTTTCCTTTGCTCAATAAATGATTAATCATTTAAACTGATGCCACCAATAAAAAATTATTAAATTGTTTTGCAAATTAGTTTAACACAAACCCATGCTATTTACAGCTAGAAGTACAGACGAAGTTGCTATATAATCGCAACTAACAATGACTGCGCTTCTTGCAGCTATGATAAAACAATTAATAGAAAATTATAATTAAAAGAGGAAGTGATTTTTAAATAATCATAAATAGTTTTAACGCATTTGGCTCTATTTGTTTTTTATCAGCAAATGAACATAAAAGTACAATAATTTTACATTAAATGTTTTTCATTCAACAGACCTCAAATCGATTCGTGTCTTGCGTCGGCGACGTACATCAGAAGAAGACGACAAAAGGGTACAAAGCAAAAGAAAAGAATGACATAGATTAACAAAGAATGTGAGACAAATATTGTCTCTGTTTTACATAATTATCATCTTTTTAAGAAATAATTACATAATTGAATGAATATTGTTGAGTTACGTAATTTTCCACACGTTCATATTCCACTCGTAATAAAAAAATATGTATATCGTGGATGTTATGTTGCCCCTTGGGCTGACAAAAAAAATAGTTTATTCACCATGTTTATTTCTCATCACCTTTTTTTTATCAGTCCACATAATCCACGAAGATTCATTGTTTTTAATGTCCGAATATTTGATTTCAATGTAACTTGACACAGAAAATTGTATTTGAATTGAGCAATAAAAAAAAGCTCCTGGACTGAATTGCCTCAGAAATTGCTTCGGATACTTCCCGGATTATCTTATTCCCCCCTCCCATTCGGGTTAGCTGGAATCGGAAAACCGGGATCAAAACCGTCCAAGGGGCTTCAAGACAATACACTCACCTACTATTTACAGTCAGACTTGACATAGTTGAGATTGTACATACTGGAACACGAATTTATGTTTCTGTCGTATGTGCGAAATACATTGAAGTTTTATGATGTTTTTTTAACAGTTTTAATATGTTTCTTGGGTATGACATAACAATGTGTCGTTGATGCCACGTCGACCCGTCTGAACACAGTCAGGTAGTGACTGCCGCCGGTCGCCCCTGGCCGCGTCGGCGTAGCGTCAACTGCCGTTGGCTGCGTCGTGATTGCCGCCCGGAACTACCCCTGCAGCAGCTCTGGATTCTCTTGTGCCTCGTCATTCAGTTCAAGACTGGTACATGAAATGTCTAAATACATGTGTCAGTGACAAGATAAACACTCTTACCATCCTGTGGAGAAAATTTGTTAGTGTCCATATCACTCGCATTCACACAGAAGGAATTAATTTTGTCCTGTATCTTGACACAATGTAATGATTCATTTAGGAATTCATCACAATATGCACATTTCAATCACGGCACTGTTAATCACACACGTGTCCGTAGCGTGCTTTGTGTATACTCGGAGAATGTGATTACACTTTCTCTCTCGCGACGCTCTGCGAAGCCGACGTTGCATTGTTTTTGTGCGGCGCGGCTTGCTCTACAGTGAGTCACATTTTTTACCCGCAAAGACTCTCCGAATCGAATTATTAGAGGTTATGAGTTCCTATTAACTGCTAATATTCGCAACAGAACTTAACGTCCATAGCGTTGCTGTTACCTTCGACACTACATGAGTGTTCTTAAGGTTTCTTGATCACAGTTTATCACTGTTCACATTTTTCGCTAAATAAATCAGTGTCCACTAGACTTTTGTGCAGTTCTTGTAAGACACAGATCAACTTTCTGATTGCTGTGAGTACATGTCCATAGTACTTACACACAGTCTATATGCGAACGACACCTTTCATGAAAAGTCCGGTATATTTGCACATATTTTCGCATTACAATAACTGAATAACAAGATCAAAACTTTATGCAGTTACGTAAACATAATACAGAATAAAAATGGCTCTGAGCACTATGGGACTCAACTGCTGAGGTCATTAGTCCCCTAGAACTTAGAACTACTTAAACCTAACTAACCTAAGGACATCACAAACATCCATGCCCGAGGCAGGATTCGAACCTGCGACCGTAGCGGTCTTGCGGTTCCAGACTGCAGCGCCTTTAACCGCACGGCCACTTCGGCCGGCAAACATAATACAGAATAAAACTTTAAGAATCTGCTACATTGTTGTGATCATTAGATCATTCTCGAACAATCGAGATAACAGTACGTTTCCATGTTCATGGCAAATACACATATTTTATCATTTCTTGGGACAGAGATCCATGTTTCACTTCTTTTAACCGGAATGTCCTTGATAAGTAATTTTATATAACTTCATACTGAAATGTGTACATTAATTAGTACACAGTCAGATATTATTCGAGAGGTGGCTGACATGATCACACAGCTCACACATGACCAACACTCCTTGCATGTATGGGACTATATGACTCAATCTCATTTAAAATATTTTATGCATTTCATTGATATATACGCTACATAAAAAAATAAAAAAAATTATTACATCTAATACAATAATATTTAAGTGAAATTTTATGAAGATACTGATTTCTTTTATTGAAATGTGTTTATCATGGAGATTCCTTACTCCTTGCACAAGTAATTCAAGAATATTATATTGTGACACTTGACGTGTAAATCTACAAACTAACAAACATATAATATGATTGCATTACTAAAACTAAACATCACATTTATTAATGTTCGGTACATTAGCACCTCTTATTAGTCCTTTCTAAATACAAACATTTTATTGCAAATATTTTTTCATGTCTTTATGGCAATATAGCCCCTTCCGCTTAGTCCAGGGAACCGAGTAAGCTGCTCTACAATAGGTCTTGTGAGGGAATACATACATTTTATACTGATAATCTTTTATGATACCAGGTTGTTCAACGAATACTTCGTGATATTCAGACAATAATTCGGTCAATTACTTAGCCTCAGAAGTATTACTGCAAATTGTTTCCTTTATTTTTTCTTGTATTGTTGCCATGATGTCATTCGCATTACTGGGTACATCGTTATTTCGGTTTTGAATATATATCTGCGAGTGATTTTGGTTCAACATTAACATCTTCTGTTTACTGACAGAAAGGTGTACCTTTTGCATTAATGGAAGGTTTGCGCTGAACTCCCGATTCAACATCAAAGTTGTCGGTCGCTCTTGGTGATTAAGATCACACGTCCCCCGGGCATGATTAATTATACCTTCCTTTTCCCGAAGGAACTCAAGTCCAAGTACCACTGGTACGGATAAGTTATCTATCAATAGGAACGTGCATGTCAAGCGATTATTTCCTAAGGTAACTTCCACCTGTGTCTGGAATTTTATGGTTTGTGTCTGATTTCCCAATGCTCCAATAACCTTGCAATTTGCGACAGGTAAGATCAGTAATTTTCCTAATTGCAAAACCTTGAAAAATTGCACATTCGTTACGGATACGTTTGCACCTGTATCCAGCAGAATTGTAGTTGGTATCCCATTTATACCCCCGGTGACACTTGCTTGAATTATTTCCTTTTCTATCTTATCAGAAATGACAGGTTCTTGATATAGCTCATTTTCTAATTTATTTCCATCCTGATATCGAATCATGTTTATATTGTGCTTCTTCGACCTATTGCCTTCCTTGTTGCCCTCGGTCGCCTGGCGAAGGCCTACAGGGACCGCAATTAGTTTGTCGGCTTCTGTGAATTTTGTTTGGCATCAGAAGGTATCTCTGTTATTTCCACATTTTGTGAATTTTCTGTTGTAGTTGGAGGTGGCCTACTTGTATCCCACCACTGTCGATATTGGCTGTTTGACATCGGAATAGCCGGACATAGTTTACCAGCTGGCCTGTATTAAAAGAACCTTGCGACGGTTGCCAATGGCTTGGTCCTGGTTGCCGCCAATATTCGTTATCTCCTCACATATTCTTTGGCTTATCCTTGTACGGACTGTCTGGTCTGTGGTCATTCCGTCTTTTTCGGTTATTAATGTCACTATGAAAATTTGGATTCTGATTTTGGTGCTGCCTTGGATTACCATTCGGCTGTTGGTATCTTCGGCTTTCCTATAATCCTTGTTATTATTGTCGTTGTAACCGCAATCTTGGTTGTATTGGTTTCTATTACTGTTATTGTTGTAATTGCTGTTTTCATAAGATTTATTTTTATTTTGTTTAGGACTACCTTCGCCCCTATTTACCTTGTTAGAATTCCATGAATTCTTTCCGTTCGGACTGTTTGTATTGCTGGTGACAGAAGTTTTTCTGGAGTCCTCCTGCACAAGATCCAAGGAATCGATTACAGACAGAAATTCTTTTAAGTCGGTGTTTGCAACCTTGAACAGTTTCTCTCTAATGTGGATTGGTAGTCTGGTTTTTAGTACTCGCAACAAATCTCTAGTGGTAACTGGCTCATCCCAGTATCTGGTCATGTTAACATATTTTTCAAAATATTTCCTTAATGAACCTGATTTCGGATTATAGACTTCGGCATTGTATACTATTTTACGAAGTCGCTCGTGAATAGACGCCGACCAAAATTGATCGAAAAACGCCTTTTCAAAGTCATGAAAGGTTTTACAAGTTTAATGCCCATAATGACTCATCACCAGAGATATGTGATACCACAAATTGTATCTTTTGTTCTAATGACCATGATTTTGGGAGAACACTTTTGAAACTATGGATTAACACAACGGGGTGTACGTTTCTTTTGCTTTCTTCATTGAAGATCTGAAACTGCCGATGCTTGATGAACTCTCTTCATGCTTCAGAGTTGTTAGTTGCATTGAACTGCTATCATTTGCAGGTGTTGCATTTACCTTTTTACAAGTACACTCTGCTTCGTTATCATGATTGTTTCTTGTTGTCACGCATTGCTGTGGCAAAATCATTTGATTACCAAAGTCTGGTTTTCATTGCGGTACAGCAAGATTCGGTGTAGAATATTCTGTGTACGTTTGCCTGTCAGCATCAGTGTTGTTATTGCTGCATACTGGAAGATTTTGTGGCGTACGGTTTTCAGGATACATCGCTCTGGCTATCTCGGTTTTGACTTGCCTATGAATTTCGGAAGGAATACTTCCTGCAATGTTTCGACAGCTGTGGCTAGAGCTTTGAATCTATTTTCAAGATTATCCACATCAGTTTGAAGGCTGTTAACCTGAACTGGAATTTCCACTAATGGTTCGATCGTGTATTTCACTCCATCGATCTCTTGTTTCACATGATTAGTAATTGCACTATCCCGTTCGTTTAAGTTTGATTGACCTGGCGGACAATTTCCTCATCTCTTTTAAGAAATTTGTTGTTGATATTTTCAACTAATTTCTTTTCCCTTTCTTGGTCTTTAATTTCTTGTTCCTGTCTCTCTCTAGCCCTTTCTTCCCTCTGGTGGATAGTAAATTTTTCGAACAATGCTGTTAACATATCCTGTAACTGCATAGCTTGTGCGTTGTGCACTTGTGCCCCTGGGCTGGTACAAATAGTGTTTGCAGTTTCAAGTAATTTAAATTTGCCGCTGTGATAAAAGTTAAGATGACGGCCAACAAAAGATAGAGGATTTCTTTTTTAATTAAGATTTTCCATTGCTCAATAAATGATTAATCATTTAAACTGGTGCCACCAATAAAAAAATTATTAAATTGTTTTGCAAATTAGTTTAACACAAACCCATGCTATTTTCAACTAGAAGTACAGACGAAGTTGCTATATAATCGCAACTAACAATGACTGCGCTTCTTGCAGCTATGATAAAACAATTAATACAAAATTATAATGAAAAGAGGAAGTGATTTTTAAATAATTAATCATAAATAGTTTTAACGCATTTGGCTCTATTTGTTTTTTATCAGCAAATGAACATAAAAGTACAATAATTTTACATTAAATGTTTTTCGTTCAACAGACCTCAAATCGATTCGCGTCTTGCGTCGGCGACGTACATCAGAGGAAGACGACAAAAGGGTACAAAACAAAAGACAAGAATGACATAGATTAACAAAGAATGCGAGACAAATATTGTCTCTGTTTTACATAATTATCATCTTTTTAAGAAATAATTACATAATTGAATGAATATTAGTGAGTTACGTAATTTTCCACACGTTCATATTCCACTCGTAATAAAAAAATATATATATCGTGGATGTTATAGAGAGACCCATTAAACAAAGCTGTATAGCGTCGCTTTCTTTGAAAAAGCAGGAGATTTTGATTTTGTTCAAACTGTTTCCCACTCCATCTGCCTTCCGAGAGTACAATTCTTTCTGCAAAACGTTCTTTGTCGACGTATTTCTGGTTGTGAAACAGCTATTTGCTTGTTACCTTTACCCTGTTCATTATTCTCTCGTTTTAGCTGGATCCACGCTCCGTGCACAGATCGCCTACGGATCAGGCAAAACATTTGCGGGACCGCTGGGACACCGTCCATCAGCAAAATACTGGTTGCTGTGTACCTGAACTCCTGTCGGTATTGTCCTCAGAAGTCAATCCCAACCCTTAAGATAGTGTCTCAGCAGGGATCTCGGCTCGCAGCCCCCTACTAAGCGACATTCATTATTCCACATGCAAATCTTCCCAATCAGAAAAGAGAAGGTTAATAGATAGAAATAGATGGATTGAACTTCTCAATCATTGATATAATTGCGATAATTAGCAATCATTATAAATCGAGCTGTAGAAGCATGACTGTGATTGTGATTAATGCGATTTATAGAATAAGAGAAGATGTGCTGGACCAGAAGGGGCTGACGCCTATCACAGTAACTTCACCAGTGCTCCAGAATATATGGTGCGAAATGCATAATCGCTTCCATGTTGTCTGTGTGACGAGGATATACAGGGCAATTCAGCTGCTCCTACCAATCCTTTTTATGCAACCTGCAGTGCTTTCAAACATCACGTGTGAGATTTTCATATTCTACCACTTACTATGAGCGAACTCTTAGTCCTACAGAAAAAACGAACAGGACTTTTTTGTAGAAAATGTGCTGTAGTGAAATTTTGTACTGGGATGCGTTTTCGCTGGAGGCCATAGTTTTCGAGTCATTCAAGCAAAACGCCTTTGAAAATCACATTTGCACATTTTTATTGAATAATTGGAAAAGTATGGTCTCCAGCGAAAACATATCCCAGTACAGAATTGGAAAAGTACGATCTCCAGCGAAAATATATCTCAGTACAGAATATAGCTATGTTAAGCAGATTCAGAAGGATGTAGGTGGCAGTAGGTACTGGGAGATGATGAAGCTTGCACAGGATAGAGTAGCATGGAGAGCCGCATCAAATCAGTCTCAGGACTGAAGACCACAAGAACAACAAACTTCGTACAAAATTTCTGCTCATTATTGCTGTAGGACTAATAATTTGCACGTAGCAAATGAGAAAATGTGAAAATCTTGCACATGGTATTTGAAGGCGTTGCGGATTGCATAAAACTGATCGGTAGGGAAACTAAGTCACCCTCCACAGGTATGTAAAGAATAATTTGAACCTTCTTTTATATTGTTTGTAATCCGTGTAGATGTATGGCTATACATTAAATAGTAATAGCACTTTTTAATCGCTGCTCGCGAAAGGCAAAGGTCCCGAGTTCGAGGGCGGTCGTTGTGGCCGAGCGGTTTTAGGCGCTTCAGTCTGGAACTGCGCCACCGCTACGGTCGCAGGTCCGAATCCTGCCTCGGGCATGCATGTGTGTGATGTCGTTAGGTTAGTTAGGTTTAAGTAGTTCTAAGTTCTAGGGGATTGATGACCACAGATGTTAAGTCCCATAGTGCTCAGAGCCATTTGAACCTACCTCGGGCATGGATGTGTGTGATGTCCTTAGGTTAGGTAGGTTTAAGTAGTTCTAAGTTCTAGGGGACTGATGACCTCAGATGTTACGTCCCATAGTGCTCTGATCCATTTGAACCATTCGTTTTGAATCATCTTGTACTTCATCGCCTCTGGACCCGCACATGAAACTCTCCTTCTAGAACAATGGCGTCGATTTAAATAAATGAAATGAGATGTAATTTATTACATTGTTATACTAATACAACAAATTGCGACATAGTCACATCAAAAATCACAGTGGTCCAGGAAAGGTTTTAAGTATGTATTCCAGTTCCGGACTACAATATCTTACCGCAGATAATTCATTTCTGCCTGTGATGACAATCTTCAAGATTCACTACACACAGATTTCAGCCATACGACCCAACATACGGTACAGTCGGAAGGTAAGAAGCGTACAAATTTTGTCGTTTTATGTAAAAATGTAAGTACATTGTACAAACTGTTCGAACTGGCACGTTGCCTTAATAAGGCACCTCCACAGACTCCTGAGTTTGTGCCCAGGTTTCTAAGACGCTCACCACAGACCGAATGTAATTACTTGTGCAAAATATTGTGGTCCGGAACTGTTGAAATAATACCTCAATGTTGTCGTGTACGTCATCGGCTACACGGCTGTCGCGTTTGGGGAACAAAAAGTACTGAATGATGCTTATAATGAAGTTAAAATAGTAACTTTATCGGTACAGATAACATCAATCTCGAAGTTGTGAAATGTTCCTCCAGTGTGAGATTTGTTTTGACTGTCTGCCACAAAGGAAGACGGTGATTGATCCGCTGCTGATGGAAGAAGCGTCGTGCAGAGTTGCTTTCGAAGGCGAAGAAAAAACGCGCCCACCTGCGTGGGAGGAAGAGTGAGACGGCGTGGCGAGACGCCTCCCCCACACCTGCAGGTGCGAGCGTCTGGGCTGGGCTGGGCTGGTCTGGTCTGGCCTGGCGCGCCTGAGTGATGGATGGCGGCCGTCGGCGCCACCTGCCGACCCCGAGCCGCGCCCTCCACCGCCTGTAATTGAAAGCAAACACGCGCACTCCTGCCGTTGCCGTTGCCGCTATCGGCTTCGTGCTGCAGACTCGTCCCATTCACGCGGAAAGCTCTCCAGCGTTGGCGAGCTATAGCAATCCCGCTGGCAATTGAGTGAGTGTTCCGTTATGAGCTCTCGCAGGGGGAAGGCATCAGACACAGCAAACCGATTCGGCTCATACAGCGACAGAAAAAAAAATCGCTGCACTATAAAATAATAAATATATACTAATGAAATTTCAGGAGTAGTTTAGTCTACGTAACATATTTAAATGGTTAAGCCGGCCTCTGTGACCGAGCGGTTCTGGGCCCTTCAGTCCATAACCGCGCTGCTGCTACGATCGCAGGTTCGAATCCCGCCTCGGGCATGAATGTGTGTGATGTCCTTAGGTTAATTAGGTTTAAGTAGTTCTAAGTCTAGGGGACTGGTGACCTCGGATGTCAAGTCCCATAGTGCTTAGAGCCATTTGAACCATTTAAGTGGTTAACACTGCCAGATCACAGGTTAATGTAAGCGCGAAGTAATCCATTGCAGATGTGAAATGCTGGTAAATTAATAACCAACTAGTTTGGGGAGAGTGTGCTGGGTTACAACAGCAGCATGTGAGCGAGCGTTACCCAGTTGGAAGACATTCCCTGGAATGCTGTTCATGAACGGCAGCACAACAGGTCGAATTACCAGAATGACTTACAGATTTGCAGTTAGGGTGTGTGGCATAACCACGAGAGTGCTCCTCCTGTCTTATGAAATCGCACTTCAGACCGTAACTCCAGGTGTAGGTCCAGTGTGTCTAGCACACAGACAGGTTGGTTGCAGGTTCTCCTTCTAAGCAATACTTGGCTGTCACTGTCACCGAGGCAGATCCAGATTTCATCAGAAAAAACAACAGATCTCCACGCTGCCCTCCAGTGAGGTCTCGCTTGACATTACTGAAATCGCAAATGGTGGTGGTTTAGGTTCAGTGGAATGAGCGATACATGGGTAGCCGCGTCGCCTGAGGAGCCATGCACGGTTCGCGGGGCTCCCCCCGTCAGAGTTTCGCATCCTCCCTCGGGCATGGGTGTGTGTGTTGTCTGTGGCGTAGGTTAGTTCAAGTTAGATTAAGCAGTGTGTACGCCTAGGGACAGATGACTTCAGCAGTTTGGTCCCAAAAAAATGGTTCAAATGGCTCTGAGCACTATGGGAATTAACATCTTAGGTCATCAGTCCCCTAGAAGTTAGAACTACTTAAACTTAACTAACCTAAGGACATCACACACATTCATGCCCGAGGCAGGATTCGAACCTGCGACCGTAGCAGCCCCGCGGTTCCGGACTGCAGCGCCTAGAACCGCACGGCCACCGTGGCCGGCAGTTTGGTCCCATGCGAACTTACCACCACCACCGGTCTTCTTGCGACCGTGCATTCCCTTGACCACCACTGCCAGCAGTTATGTACAGAGACTACATTCATGTTAAGTCTTTCTTCAGAGTCCCATAAGGGACATCAAACGTCTTGTAGGCCTATTACGCGATATCTTTCAATCTCGGTGAGGTGTTGATAATGGCGGCTTTGTCGCCTTAAAGGATTTCTTGACTAACATCAACTCACGACGCGACGTCCACTCTCAAAGGAACTAACGTTCACGACCGTTACAGCGTGTATTTAGCAGACCTGATTTGCATTCTCATAGTGGCGCTACTATCACCACTCTTTTGCGACTGGACCCAAATATGAACAGATATCATCTTTCTAGTGTAGAAACACACCTATCAATTTTCGTTTATGCCGCACGACTCCTTTTTGGTGTTGTGGCTTTTTTCAATTAGTGTAGATCGCAAATCAATTGTGTACAACATAAAATTAATGTATCTAAGATAATTTGGATCAACAAACTCCGTTTTTGAGAAAACTGCCCTGGTATCAAATGCATTTAATAATCATTTATTAAATACAGTACAAAGCGTAGGAACAAAAAAGTATAGGGGCGAAACATTGAAGCGAAAAATCACAGCAGTATGATGAAAATGTAACTTTCATAAAATTCAATAATATGAATTTATCACCTTCCTCTCCGTCTGAAATTAAGGAAATTATACATTTTCTCAGAAATAAAAGCTCATCTGGTTTTGATGGAGTTTCCAATAAAGTACTGAAAATTTGTTCCCGTATAATAAGCCCAGTCTTATCTGAAAAACGTAATATATCACTAACTCAAGGCATTTTTTCAGAGAGACTGAAATATGCCGCTGTTAAACCCCCTTTTAAGAAAAGTGATAAGAGAGATGTCAATAATTACTGACCTGTTTCAGTGCTGACATAGTTCTCCAAAATTTTTGAGAAGGTGACTAATTCTGGAATAGTATCTCGCCAATAATATCCTCAGCGTATCACATTTTGGGTTTCAGAAGTGTTGCTCTGCTGAGAATGAAATTTACATGTTCACTAACCAAATTTTACAAGCATTAAATGATAAAGTAGCAGCGGTTGGTATTTTCTGTGACCGCTCTAGAACATTTGACTGTATGGATGACAGTATTCTCCCAGATAAATTAACGTTTTAAGTGGTTGATGGTATAGCCAACCAATGGATAATGTCATTTCTAACCAAAAGAATGCAGAAAGTTGTACTTAGTAATTCTAGCAATATGGTCCAGGAGCATAACTCTGACCAGGAAGAAATCACATACGGGGTTCCCCGAGGTTCAATCTTAGGTCCACTACTGTTCCTCATATAAGTTAACCGTCTTCTGTCTAGTATACAACAAGCAGAACTAGTTCTTTTTGCAGATGACACTATTACTATAATCAGACCAAGCATACATACAAATACAGAAAAAATTGGAAACAGAGATCTTAAAAATATCATTGACTAGTTTTCTGCAAATGGTCTCACCCTAAATTTTAATTTTAAAAATACCCAACATATTCAGTTCTGCATATCTAGAGGTACTATACCAATCATAAGTGTAACACATGGTGAGGAAATAACAAACAGGGTAGGAACTTCAGAATTCTGAGGGATCCATATTGATGAGAATTTAAATTGAAAAAAAAAAAAAAATCACACATTCTGGAACTCCTAAAACAGCTTAGTTCAGCCACACTTGCACTTACAATCATTGCAAATCTCTAGGAGAGACAAATCAGTAAGTTGACTTATTTTGCATATTTTCATTCAGTAGTATCATATGGAATAACGTTCTGGTATAGCTTATCTTTAAGAAAGAAAGTCTTCATTCTGCAAAAATATGCTGTGTGAATAATATGTGATGCTCACCGACGATTATCTTGTAGACATCTGTTTACGGAGTTGGGCATTCTGAATACTTCACATTATACTTCACAGTATACTTATTCCCTCACAAAGTTCGTCGTAAATAATCCACTACAGTTCAAGAGGAACAATCAGGTAGATAATTAAAATACCAGAAGGAAAAATGACATTCATTATTCCACATTACGGTTGTCTTTAGCACAAAAAGGAGTGCACAATGCTGCAACAAAAATTTTTGATCATTTACCCAGTGATACAGAATGTCTGACAGGCAGCTAAGCAAAATTTGATAACAAACAGAGAAGGTTTCTTTTTGACAATTACTTCTATTCCGTTGAAGGGTTTCTGTTACTGTAATGTGTAAAAGGTGGTGGGTAGCAATTACTAACTCACATCTGTATATGTTTAAAATGCAGCGGTATGTGCAAATTAATTTGCGGAGTGAATGTACACTACTGGCCACTAAATTTGCTACACCACGAAGATGACGTGCTACAGACGCGAAATTTAACCGACAGGAAGAAGATGCTGTGATATGCAAATGATTAGCTTTTCAGACCATTCACACAAGGTTGGGGCCGGTGGCGACACCTACAACGTGCTGACATGAGGAAAGTTTCCAACGACTTCTCGTACACAAACAGCAGTTGACCGGCGATGCCTGGTGACACGTTGTTGTGATGCCTCATGTAAGGAGGAGAAATGCGTACCATCATGTTTCCGCCTTTGATAAAGGTCGAGATGACAGGCATCTTATCCGCATGGCTGTAACGGATCGTGCAGCCACGTCTCGATCCATGAGTCAACAGGTGGGGACGTTTGCAAGACAACAACCATCTGCAGGAACAGTTCGACGACGTTTGCAGCAGCATGGACTATCAGCTCGGAGACCATGGCTGCGGTTACCCTTGACGCTGCATCAAATGGTTCAAATGGCTCTGAGCACTATGGGACTCAACTTCTCAGGTCATTAGTCCCCTAGAACTTAGAACTAGTTAAACCTAACTAACCTAAGGACATCACACACATCCACGCCCGAGGCAGGATTCGAATCTGCGACCGTAGCGGTCTCGCGGTTCCAGACTGCAGCGCCTAGAACCGCACGGCCACTTCGACCGGCGCTGCATCAAAGACAGGAGCGGCTGCGATAGTGTACTCAATGACGAACCTGGGTGCACGAATGGCAAAACGTCATTTTTTCGGATGAATCCAGGTTCTGTTTACAGCATCATGTTGGTCGCATCCGTGTTTGACGGCATCGCGGTGAACACACATTCGAAGCTTGTATTCGTCATCGCCATACTGGAGTAACACCCGGCGTGATGGTATGGGGTGCAATTAGTTACACGTTCGGTCACCTGTTGTTCGCACTGACGGCACTTTGAACAGTGGACGTTACATTTCAGATGTGTTACGAGCCGTGGCTCTACTCTCCATCGATCCCTGCGAAACCCTACATTTGAGCAGGATACTGCACGACCGCATGTTGCAGGTCCTGTACGGGCCCTTCTGGATACAGAAAATGTTCGGCTGCTGCCCTGGCTAGCACATTCTCCAGATCTCTCACCAACTGAAAACGTCTGGTCAATGGTGGCCGAGCAACTGGCTCGTCACAATACGCCAGTCACTACTCTTGATGAACTGTGGTATCGTGTTGAAGCTGCATGGGCATCTGTACCTGTACACACCATCCAATGCCAATGCCCAGGCGTATCAAGGCCGTTATTACGATCAGAGGTGGTTGTTCTGGGTAATGATTTCTCAGGATCTATGCACCAAAATTGCGTGAAAATGTAATCACATGTCATTTCTAGTATAATATATTTGTCCAATGAATACCCGTTTATCATCTGCATTTCTTCTTGGTGTAGCAATTTTAATGGCCAGTAGTGTGCAATGACTCATTCCATACCATTACGATCTATCGTGCAAAAATGATCCATGGTACATGTTTATTACGCGCAATCGACTCTGTACTGACGGGATCGATAGATAATTGAAAATTGAGCGTTTTTCATCAACACACATGGGATGCACAAATGCATATTTTCCTAGAAATCTAGGAAAGAAACTTGTTGGAATGCCGCTTATGTATCCACAATATAAACACCTTTCAATGAAAGCTCCACTGGTGGAGCCATGAAGCCGTCTGGCTGCGGGACAGAGAGACTGCATTCGATTTCCAATAGTATGCGACAGTTATTATTTGTATTGTTTTCGTTTCGAACTTGAGAGGCGTAGGAGGATTAATAAGATAAGCAAATAAATAGGAAATATCAATGTAGGCATATACGTTTATCAAACGTCTCATATTAGTAAAGAATTAAAAATTTAACCCTGGTCGATTTACAATGTCTCTTTTACTCACCCTGCTACAGGTGCTCAGTTTTCTTCGAACAGCTACACGGTTGGTACTTGCAGACAGCCATCGAAGCAAATATACTCGCGGCAGCAAAAACATCTAAAGAATCCAGTCTTCCAGTCAACTATATCATTCCTTCCGGAGAAAAACAAACTCGGTTTACATTTTAAAAATATTTCTTTTCCAGAATTACTTTTGATGCGTAACACACGCACTATAACAACGTCTGAAAAATCAGTGCTCAAAGCTGATCGTGAATTACGCTGTGAATCGTTATTGCGTCTACTCGGTTCTGCAATTTCCGCTGGGGTCCCGAAGCAGACTGTAATTTTGATAAAGTTACTCACTTTACTATAAAAATAAATATCACAGGGCTGGCACAAAGTCGTACAGTTTGGCGCTATTACTTCTACCTTGCAAGTCGATTGGCCACCGTCTTCTATAGACATGCTGTCATACATAACGGTATTACTTCGAGCACCCAAGGAATCCAGTATGAGAAAAAAAAAACTTGTTATAAGCAACGTATGATTTCAAAATGTTTTCGAAATATGTCTTTCAGATTTAATTCTTCTGTTTCCCAAACTGGAGCAAGTGAAGTACATATTTTTGAAAAGTCGGTTAAACGATTGATCTCTTCTTTTTCCCGATGTCTTAATCAATCTTTTGTTTCTTACAAACTTGGAAAGAATTTAGGCAAAAATTTCCCAGACGATCTGATGCAATATTTCGCCAAGTACAAATGCGTTATTTTATGTATGCCAGCAACTGCGACAAGGGTTCGTTTTTCTCCCTTATGCGATAAATGCGTCGAACACTCGTCTTCGCAGCAGTCTTATTTGGAATTGTATTTATACAACGAAGTTTAAAATTTTAGTTCTTTACTAATCCTAGCCGTTTCAAATCTATTTGCCCACTTTTTTTATTATTTCTGGATGATTTGCTTACCTTACTAAACTACCTAGTCCTACCAGTTCCGATATGGAATAAAATACGAAAAGAACTACAGAATGCAATTGGGTACCAAACACAAGTTCTCTGCTTCAAAATCGGTTGCCTTGGTCTCTACGCCTTTATCAGCACGTATCTGATGCGTGCAAAGCGGTAGTAGAACAATCTTCTTTCATCCATTTCTAGGAAAATATGCGTTTTCGGATCGCATATATGTTGATGAAAAAGGCTCAGTTTTCAATTATCTCTCGATTTCATCAAGGCTGAGTGGACTACGTCTCATGAACTTTACGGGCATTTTCTCAAAATGGCGGGGTGTTAGGCCAAAAATCTTAGAATCTTTCATTTTAAGTTGTATACAAGGACCTGCCAAACATGAGCCGAAACGGTAGGCCTTCCCCTTGTGAGCAGCAAACGGTATCCATTGAGCGTGTGAATGTGTAATAATAGCGTCAGATTCTATACCGGAAACAGGAAATAATTTCTTTGTAAAACTGCATTAAAGTGCAACTGTGTTCGACTTATTGTATCCTTTCTATCGAACAGTCCATCCTATGTAAGCACCAACAACAATTATTCCCGTTCCTTCCATCCCATTATGAGTGTGCCACAAGGCACTGTCCTTCCTCCACTCTTGTGCTGTATATCATGTACACTGCCCATATGTCTTAAACTTTTCTTCCGATCCACTTCTGCTAACCAATAAGTATAGAAATCCCAACTGAATGTCAAATAGTTTACCTGCTGGAGCAACCGCTAGCCCTTCCAAGACGGAGAGGTTAATTGTAGGACGAAGCACCCACAACTCCTGCCACCCGATTTTTACCCAGGATTTACGACCGTCCTATACAATGAAATAAAACACTAAAATATCTCGGACTAACCCTCGACCACAAACTGACATGGGAGCAGTATCTCCTAAGCATCCAACAGCCATCTCTGCGACGGGTTGTAAGGGTGGTGGTGGACATGTGCCGCCAACAGCGACAATTCATGCGGGCTGCAAGGATAGAGGTGGACAATACATCATTTTTGCCGGCCACCGACGATGCCTCGAGTCGGCCGGAGTGGCCGTGCGGTTCTAGGCGCTACAGTCTGGAGCCGAGCAACCGCTACGGTCGCTGGTTCGAATCCTACCTCGGGCTTGGATGTGCGTGATGTCCTTAGGTTAGTTAGGTTTAAGTAGTTCTAAGTTCTAGGCGACTGATGACCTCAGAAGTTAAGTCGCATAGTGCTCAGAGCCATTTGAACTATTTGATGTCTCGAGGGCCAACTGCAGCGAGCAAACTGTAACGTCCAAATATTGTCATTAGACTGGTCAGTTTGATTATAAAATCAGCTGTTCACTGTAAATTATCGTGGGGGGTACGGTCTATGATGTGTGTATGTTGTCAGCTTCCCTGTGGTAACCGATTATTTGGCTGTTTCATTGTAGCTGGTGTAACCAGACAAACTTGCTGTGATACAGGAATCCTGTGACGTACTTTTGTGCTTTTTAGTTTGAACTAGCAAAAGGTCATTAGTTTCGTCTGCTAAAGAGTATTCTTGGTCTCTTATGCTGACACCTAGGCTTGTGAATTCCTCCACCGTACTAAACACCTACAATGCCTTAACCAGACCAAACTTCTCTTATGCTAACGTCGTCTGGATTTCCGAGAAAGTGAAATAGCAATAAAGGAACAAATGAAGCTGTGTTTCTTGGAATCTGTCATTGACTCATCGAGTGACTTGTGTAGCTACTCGCAGGTTTATTTCCATGTCTGAATGAAATATCCTCGCTTGTTGTGTGCCATTGGATTTCCTCTTTGAAACTGTGTTCTTGTGACAGTCTTCGTCGCCGCCGCCATCATTACCATGGTCACAGCTCTCTGAGCGTTTGCTGTCATCATCGCCAGCGGTCATATCATGAAATCTGTGTCACTTCTTGGCGTCTGTTAACCCAGACCCGTCTACCTCTAATGAACCATTGCTCCCTCTTGGAATCTACGGCGCAGGATTATTATTGACTGAGGAATTCTTAAACATCTCTAGAAGCGATTGCCTGCGATGCTAATAAACAATATATGGAGCATGGCCAAGTGCAACTGGAAATTCTGTAATTTCAACAAGCACAGCAAAACTTGGGTATATCTGGCTGTCAGGCTGTTCGCGGCAAATTATGCAGTTCCTAAGCGGCTGCGGTTTCGGCGCTGCCTTCAGTCAGTTTAGATGGGAACATCTACGTCGCTTTCTAGTGTGCCCCCTGCCGAGCTGCGGAAAGTAACAGTTCCAACGCCTTCTGCAACGTAAACATGGTCCCGGTTTAGCCGTCCAACATCGGCCCTCAATTTCCAAATGGACACCCTCTTCTCTTGCTGCACGTCTCAGTCACAGTTTACTGTTTATCTGTCGACAAAGAAGACCCATCAAATCTTGCTCAAACTGCAATCAGTTTTATACGGTAGAGTGATTGTGGCAGACGCTGAAAAGCACCACCATAGTATACTGTTGGTGTATACTTTCATACTTCCCCCATGGACCACAAAGCCTTAGTTGGAAGATACAGAGGCCTCTTCTGCACTAGAAGAGATGAAATTGCTAGGTGAAAGCGATGTATTCTCCATAGTTGGGATCTTTTTTCAAATTGTGTTGTACAACACAACGCGACATGCATTCATCGCGTTAGGAATTTGGAGTCCAGTTGGCATGACTATACAATAAACATTTATGAAGAGGATATGAGGAGGAATATCTTGGTTCAGTCGTAAGCTGTTAAGAGTCATTTCTACCGGACAATTTGAGGGATAATTTGGAAGATTTCCTACATTCACGCCGCATTATCGTATCAGATACATACATATTATATACACACATACGACTACACTATTGTTGCCCAAAATCGCCCGAAACTTGGCCACTTCTCAATGCATTTTCTTCTGTGCAGGAAGCTGGACACAGCCAGCACTCATGCACATGTTGAACAGTTTGGACTTATCCACAGTCGCACCGAGCATCATGTTGAACAGTGTAGCCTCACCTTGCCAAATTGACCTTTGATCTGCCAGTTCCAGAACGCAATCTGTTCAGTGACTTGCAAGTCGTCCCCTTTGCATGATAGCCAGGAGGTAGAATTTCTGAAACTCTCTTCCAGCCAGGGGCAAGGTAGGTCGTAGTCCTCTATAGGTGAAACCTAGATTTTTCAGCAGTGGCTCTGTGTTACTCTTATCGTTTTTTTGGTCATCAGCTTTCTCATTGGTTTGCTGCGGCCCGCCACGAACGAATTCCTCACTTGTGTCCTTCGTATCAGAGTAGCACTTACACTCGTCATTCCCAATTATTTGTTGTATGTATTCCACTCTGTTTTCTATACAGTTTTTTTCTCTCTATACAACTCACTCTAATGTCTATGCCATATCATCCTGTCCCTTCCCCTTGTCATCGCTTTCTATCTTCACCGATTCTGTGCAGAACCTCAATTCTTATCAACGCACGTAATTTTCAATGTACCTCTATAGCACCACATCCTAAATTTTCGATTCTCTTCTTTTCAGGTTTTCCCATACTGAGCGATTTACAGCCATACAATACTGTGCTCAAAACGTTCATTCTGAGAAAGTTCTCCGTCAAATGAAGGCCTGTATTTAACACTAAGAGACTTCTTTGCTTCGGCCGTCAAGTGGTTGGTTGGTTGTTTGGGGGAAGAGACCAAACAGCGAGGTTATCGGTCTCATAGGGTTAGGGAAGGATGGGGAAGGAAGTCGGCCGTGCCCTTTCAAAGGAACCATCCCGGCATTTGCCTGGAGCGATGTAGGGAAATCACGGAAAACCTAAATCAGGATGGCCGGACGCGGGATTGAACCGTCGTCCTTCCGTCAAGTGGTATTTTGCTTCCAAGGTAGCTGAATTCTTTCCCCAATTTTAATGTTAAGTTTATAGTTAATCTCATTTTCTGATACTACTCGTTACTTTCGTGTTTCTTCGGTTTACTCTCAGTCCGTATTCTGTACTCATCAGACTTCATTCCTCTCAATAGGTCTAGTAATTCCTCTTCACTTTCACTGAGAATCGCGATGTAATCAGCAAATCTTATCATTTCATCCTGGCTTTTAGTCTCATTCTTCAATTTTTCTTTTACTTCCGTCACAGCTGATTCGCTGTAAAGACTAAGTAGTAGAGGCGAAAGAACGCACCTCTGTTTTACACTCTTTTTAATCAAAGAACTTCGATCTTGATCTTCCGTTATTATTCTTCTCTGTAGGTTCTTGTACGTACTCTACATTATCCGTCTTTCCCTACAGCGTACTCCTTTTTTCCTCAGAATTTCGAACATATTGCACCATTTTATAATGATGAAATCTTTTTCGAGGTCGACAAATTTCCTGTCCTGCTTCCACTATCATTTGCATTATCGTAACTGCATCTCTGATGCCTTTTCTTTACCGAAAGCCAAAGTGATCGTCATCCATATTGCTCCAAACCGACAAGTGTGCTCGTTTGAGGGGCTGACTAATATCGTCTCTGGTGAGCTTTCGACAGCAGCGCTAGCCTTGATTGTTTCGCCTAGGGTTGCTAACGGCTGACGGCAAACCTTGCGGACGCCGGGGGTCACAGGCTTTGGTCAATACGGCTCCGAGCAGCGGCGAGACGGCGGCTCCCCAGGGGGATACGGCCCCTTCCGCCCCCACTGCCAGCCCCCGCCGTCTCAGCCACCCCTCAAGAAATATTATGCATCGAGCTTAAACCCCGGTCCACAAATCCTGCCGCTCCAAGAGATAACGCGCTTCCCCCTTTGCTATTTGGACAGGTAATGCGTAATGCTCGAAATCCGAGAAGCCTCGCCAGTAGGATGAATTCAGGGCCGTAATAGAGAGGGCGGTGACATTTCCTACGCATTATCTTTACTCTGTGGACAACCTTCATAGTAACCATATGGTTCTTGGACCAATCGGCGTAGGTGATTGAAAACTACTGAGTCCATTTTGCCACGCATCAAAATGCCGTTGATAAAACATATTTCGGCCTAGCATCCATGATGTATCAAACCTACCGGTTCCCAGCTTTTATCCAGCACTGTGATGGCCATATTCAGGTTAATTTGACAGCTTCTAACAAGGGAACCTCCCCATCGCACCGTCCTCAGATTTAGTTATAAGTTGGCACAGTGGATAGGCCTTGAAAAACTGAACACAGATCAATCGAGAAAACAGGAAGAAGTTGTGTGGAACTATGAAAAAAATAAGCAAAATTTACAAACTGAGCAGTCCATGTGCATGATAGGCAACATCAAGGATAGTGCAAGCTCAGGAGCGCCGTGGTCCCGTGGTTAGCGTGAGCAGCTGCGGAACGAGAAGTCCTTGGTTCAGATCTTCGCTCGAGTGATAAGTTTAATTTATTTTATTTAATTTATGATTATCACATCCACAAGAAAACCTAAGTCGGGCAAGGTAGAAGAATCTTTTTACCCATTCGCCAAGTGTACAAGTTAGGTGGGTCGTCAACATGTTTCTGTCAAGTGACGCACATGCCGTCACCAGTGTCGTATAGAATATATCAGTCCTGTTTTCCTGTGGAGGAATCGGTTGACCTATTACCTTGCGATCAAATGTTTTCGGTTCCCATTGGAGAGGCACGTCCTTTCGTCTACTAATCGCACGGTTTTGAGGTGCGGTCGCAAAACACAGACACTAAACTTATTACAGTGAACAGAGACGTCAATGAACGAACGGACAGATCATAACTTTGCGAAAATAAAGAAAGTAAACTTTTCACTTGAGGGAACACTTGAACCAAGGAACACTTGAAGCAAGGACCTCTCGTTCCGCAGCTGCCCATGCTAACCACGGGACCACCGCGCTCCTGAGCTCCACTATTCTTGATGTTGCCTATCTTACACATGGACTACTCAGTTTGTATATTTTGCTTATTTTTTTCATAGTTCCACACAACTTCTTCCTGTTTTCTCGATTGATCTGTGTTCAGTTTTTCAAGGCCTATCCACTGTGCCAACTTATAACTAAATCTGAGGGGGTGCGATGGGGAGGTACCCTTGTATGTATTTTTCTTTTTGTATATCCACGTTGTCAATAAATGAAACTGCAACAAGAAATGGGTTTCGTATAATAAATTCTTGAAGCCCGAAGAATATTTTACTGTGCGCAAAACGAGCGTCACATTCCAAGAAACAACATTTCAGGTACCGGCAGAAGTCAAGCTGTGAGAACGGGGTGAGAGTCGTGCTTGGGTAGCTCAGCTGGTAGAGCACTTGCCTGCGAAAGGCAAAGGTCCCGAGTTCGAGTCTCGGTCTGACACACAGTTTTAATCTGCCAGGAAGTTACATATCAGCACACACTCCGCTGCAGAGTGAAAATCTCATTCTGGAAACATTTCAGTTAATTATAACGGGCAAAGTTTGCCTGTTGTTAAGGGCTATTCGCACTGTAAATCCACTGCCGGACAAAAAAAAAGTGAAGTACCCAACAGAAGCTGTCGGCTTCCAACCAATCTTTGTTCACGTAGACGCCATCGGCGGGTGTGTAACTGATTTAGAGTTGCAAATCCCTGTGACAGCTGGAACGACCAACAGGGTACATTAGTGTTATTTGTGTTTGGTGTTGTTACCATGGCCAATGGTAACAATATGGGGCGCAAATAGCGGCATACGTTGAGTGATCATTGTGAAGGACGCGGAGATGTCTGTGTATATCTGAGACAGCGCTATCCAACACAGCTGGGAAGGGACTCATAGTGGGTCTCAATTTAGCCTTCTGACTGAATCGTGGAGTACGCAGATTCCTTGGCATTTGTATTTGACAGTGGCCTGATGTTAGATTTCATGGGGACTGGAGGGCAGGCAACTCGTCGTCAATTTTTAGGTCGACCGTCGAACACACTGTAATCCTTTCACATCTGCGCCTGCCACCACAGAACAAGTGAGGACTTCCTGCAAAATCCTGGGTCATCCTGCATCAATGACCGGATGGAATTCATAGTCAGTACCAACACAAACGGCTGCGTTTGGGTTAGTGCCGTGACAGGGAAGCATGTACTGCTGATGAATGACGACTCACCGTGTTCAGCAATGAACCACGGTTCTGCATTACTACCGTCGGCGAGTGTGGTGATGACCTGGCTAGCCGTCGTGATGACTTCATACCACGGCTGGAGTGACTGATAGAACTCTGACGGCACGACGGTACATCACTGACATCATGTGTCCTCATTTGGTACAGCTAATGCGACAGTATCGTGGTGCCATTTTTCAACAGGACAATGCTCGTCCCCATTTGGTACTTGTGTCTGTGAATAGTCTGCGTGATGTTGAGGTACTTCCGTGGCCAGGAAGATCCCCATATCTGTCCCCGAAAGAAGACGAGTACGTTCAGCTCGGACGTCAGTTCCATCCTCGTGTAAGTATCCAGGTCATCAAGGACGGATCGCGACAGTATTGGGCCAGCTTGCGGCAAGTGAGGATGCAACGGCATTATGACACCCTCCCCAATCGAATCAGGGCGGAGGGGAGTAATGTCATACTGATAAATATTTTAGAGATTTGACTCAATTACGTAATCACTGAAATACATCACACAACCTCTCCATCTGTGAAGTTTCATTACGTTTCCTCCTCCCCTCCCGACTGCTTTACTTTTTTTTGTCAGGCAGTGCGCATTAAAACTTTTAGAGTAAAGACCTTGATGAAGGCTTTTCGTAATTGAAACAAACTTTAATACCCGAGTAGATGTCTGCATGCTAACATTAGGTAAAAAGATTTACAGCAGGACACCTAAATAAGCTACATTTGATTGTGAGTAAATTCTTTGTGAACCCATTAGAGCAGAGGGAGGAATAACAGAAATGAGATTAGCGACAAACTTAACGTCAAAACTGGGCAGCGCGTAGTAGATGACGTGAAGAAATTCTGCTGCCTCAAAATCAAAATAACAAGTGACAGATGAAATAAGGAGAACATTAATGGCAGACAGCCACAGACAAAGAGAGAATTGCTAGTGAAAAGCAATGTACTAATATCAGTCATAGGTCTTAACGCGACTAAGAAATTTCTGTAAACTTACGTCTGGAACACAGCATTGTATGGAAGTGAATCATGCTCTGTGAGATAACCGGAAAAGAAGAAAACCGAAGAGTGTGTGGCATGGTGCTACAAAGGATGCCAAAAATTAAGTGGGCCGATAAAACGAAGAATTTCTTCTCAGAATCGCCAAGGAAAGGAATACGTGAAAAATGCTGATTAGAAGCAGGGGTAGGATGACAGGACATCGGGGAATAGCGTACATGACGCCCAGTAACAAACGAGGGTTTTGGAAATTGTAACGACAACAAAGAAATTTGTGACTGACATAAAGTTAACACCGCAGGTGGTTAGCAATGCCGACCAACCGTTTCTCTGACAGGTTCCATAAACTGCATGTATGTCGAACGTGCAGATTAGATCAGTGGTGTCTATCCTTTCTTGAAAAAGGGTTGTCTAATTCTGGGCCACACGTCATCAGATGCTGTCCTCCATGTGCAGCTGTGTGCATGAAGGGTAAAATATCGCATCTACAAATTTTCTGACGTAGACATTTCTGCCCGAAATATCCAGTCAGATCTTTCTAAGATTTCAAACTGGGACAAAGATAGGTAACTCGTTTCACACGTACAGAAATATAAAATAATGCACTTCTCAGACCTAAAAAAATACAGGATCGGATCACTACAATATCAATGAGTAATTGGGTGTAACAATTTGTAGGGATGTGAAATTGAATGACCACATAGTCTCAGTCGTAGGTAAAACGGATGGCAGGCTTTGGTTACACGGCACGATTCTGGGTAAATGCAGTCAGTTCACAAAAGGGATTGCTTATCGTAGAATATATTGCTCAAGTGTGTGTGACACATACCAAATAGGGCTAAATGCGTTTGTGGAGCGTATGCAAAGAAGGGTCGCACGAATGATCATACTTGGTGGACCAATGGGAGAGCGTCATACAGTTGCTGAAACAACTGAACTAGGATACGCTTGGAGATATCGACTACATATCTCGGGGAAGCCTATTTACAGCGTTTCAAGTACCAGTATAAAGAGAAGAATTTAGGAATTACTACAAGTATCTACGTACCGTGACTAGGAACACAACATTTTTTCTGTTTAAAATGTAACCACCTGTTATTTTCACCACGATGATTCCAGTTATTTCTTACAACGATCTTCTGATATACGCTAACACATAGGGCCCTTCCTCCTCCTTTTGTATCAGTCATAAGTCTTTCGACAAATTCCCATGAACCCTTCGTCTCTTACTACTTTGTACTACTATTTCAATTATTTCTGCATGCCAACTACGTACGCCGAAAATTCTCGATAATCTATTTAGCGATTTCATATCATTATCTATCACCTCCGTTTTTGCCATTTGCCGAAGTAGATGTCGAATTATCCTGTATATTGTTCTGGTAAATGTTTTTCATAATCAATTAATCGATTACTCTTTTAGTATCTCTTCATTTGTTACATTATATGTTAATTTGTTATATACTTCTATAGCACCATATTGTCAACATATACTCTGGTATTTCTGATCCCACGGTTCACATCTACACAATGTTCTGCCTCAGTTCGATAATTATCCCATTCAACGTGGTAAGTAGTGACCAAATTTCCATCCAGGTTCTCATCACCCGGTCCCAGGACAGTTACATCAATTTCAACATTTTTTTGCTCATCTTTCATTGTACTTGAAAGAAATGATATCATCCATTTATTTTTTGGATAATAATTGTTATTTATGTGTTGTTGCACGAGATACAAGGGGGTAGGTGATATAGGTATTTCGCAGGTTATTACGAGGCTCTAGACCTAAACTGAAAAAAAAGTTCAGATTTAGCGACATAAAGTGGATGACCACATAAAACAAACTGTAGGAAAACTACCTGTCAGACTTGCAACATAGTGGAAGAGTTTTAAAGAAATGTAATACTGTGATACACTGGAGAAACACTCTTTCGGCCGGGCTTTTAATGCCCTCAAAAATAGGGTACACACAAATAAATAATTACTACTTCAGAAAAATTGGACAATTTATCCAGGAGAAAGAGCTTCTCAAATTGAGCAAGTCAGTAACATGTTAGTCCACCTCTGGCCTTTATGCAAGGAGTCATTCGGTTTAGTATTGATTGATAGAGTTGTTGGATATCATCCCATGCGATATCGTGCCAAATTTTATCCAACTGGCGCGTAAGATCGTCAAAATTCCGAGCTGGTTGGAGGGCCCTGCCCATAATGCTCCAAACGTTTTCAGTTGGCGGCAGAGATCTGGTGACTTTGCTGGCCCAGGTAGGGTTTGGCATTCACGAAGACAAACAGCAGAAACTCTCGCCATGTGCGGACAGGTATTTTCGTGGTGACGTAAGTCTAGGATGGCTTTCCATGAACGGCAACTAAACGGGGCGCAGAATTTTATCGACATATCACTGTGCTGTTAGAATGCCGCGGAAGACAGCCAAAGGGATTCTTCTATGGCCGGCCGAAGTGGCCGTGCGGTTAAAGGCGCTGCAGTCTGGAACCGCAAGACCGCTACGGTCGCAGGTTCGAATCCTGCCTCGGGCATGGTTGTTTGTGATGTCCTTAGGTTAGTTAGGTTTAACTAGTTCTAAGTTCTAGGGGACTAATGACCTCAGCAGTTGAGTCCCATAGTGCTCAGAGCCATTTGAACCATTTTGAACCATTCTTCTATGAAAATGGCACCCCAGACCACCACTCCTGGGTGGCTGGTCGTATGGTGGGCTGCAGTCAGGTTGGTATCCATTGCAGTCCTGGGCCTCTCCAGACACAACTTCGCGGTTCATCGAGGCTCAGTTCGAAGTGGAACTCAATACTGAACAAAATTCTGCTTTAGTTAAGGAGATTCCGGCTCTAAGATGTGTCTGCAGATGTCCTAGATGGCGTTGCGATACCAACCTGAATGTCGCCTGCCATACATTCCGACAACTAGGAGTGATGGTCTTGGGTGCCACTTCTTTTCATAGCAGGACCCATTTGGTTGTCAGCCGCGCCACCCTTACAGCACAGCGGTACGTCGACGATATTCCATGTCCAGTTTTGTTGCCATTCATGCCAAGCCATCCTAGATTTATGTTTCAGCAAGATCATGCCCAACGCACACGACGAGAGCTCCTACTGTTTGTCTTCGTGCTCCCAGATTGAGAACGTTTGGAGTATTATGGGCAGGACCCTCCAACCAGCTCGATATTATGACGATCTAACGATCCAGTTGGACAGAATTCGGCACGATATCCCTCAGGAGGATATCCAACAATCTATCTATCAGTCCCAAGGCGAATAACTGTTTGCATAAGGGTCCGATGTGGACCAACGAGTTATTGACTTGCTCAGTTTGCGAAGATCTTACTGTTGAATAAATGATCTAATATTTGTGAAAATGTATTCATTTGTTCGTCTGAGTATGTATAGCACATCTACCGATCTCCGTCCTGTTAGGATAATATCTTTGTGATATGTTTTCTTCTCTTATTCCTGAGTATGGCACCCACACCGCGCTGAATTAACACAAGAGTGGAGAAGAGTGTTGCGTTTCATCACGGGATCGTTTATTCGGCCTTCGAGAAGATACAATGGTAAACGCTACAAGAGAGGCATACTGTGTATCATGGAGAGAGCTACTATTGAAACTCCGAAAGCGTATGTTGAAAGAACAGTCGGGCGACATATTTCTTCCTTTCACATACTCCATCATTTGAGAAAGTTTCGATACTGGATTAGGTTAAAATATACACTACTGGCCATTAAAATTGCTACACCAAGAAGAAATGCAGATGATGAACGGGTATTCATTGAACAGATATATAATACTAGAACTGACATGTGATTACATTTTCACGTAATTTGGGGGCATAGATCCTGAGAAATCAGCACCCAGAACAACCAACTCTGGCCGTAATAACGGCCTTGATACGCCTGGCCATTGTCTCAAACAGAGCTTCGATGGCGTGTACAGGTACAGCTGCCCATGCAGCTTCAACACGATACCACAGTTCATCAAGAGTAGTGACTGGCGTATTGTGACGAGCCAGTTGCTCGCCCACCATTGACCAGACGTTTTCAGTTGATGAGAGATCTGGAGACTGTGCTGGCCAGGGCAGCAGTCGAACATTTTCTGTATCCAGAAAGTCCCGTACAGGACCTGCAACATGCGGTCGTGCATTATCCAGCTGAAATGTAGGGTTTCGCAGGGATCGAATGAAGAGTAGAGCCACGGGTCGTAACACATCTGAAATGAAACGTCCACTGTTCAAAGTGCCGTCAATGCGAACAAGAGGTGACCGAGACGTGTAACCAGTGGCACCCCATACCATCACGCCGGGAGATACGCCAGTATGACGATGACGAATACTCGCTTCCAATGTGCGTTCACGGCCATGTCGCCAAACACGGATGCGACCATCATGATGCCGTAAACAGAACCTGGATTCATCCGAAAAAATAACGTTTTGCCACCCGTGCGCCCAGTTTCGTCGTTGAGTACACCATCGCAGGCGCTGCTTTCTGTGATGCAGCGTCAAGGGTACCCGCAGCCATGGTCTCCGAGCTGATAGTCCATGCTGCTGCAAACGTCGTCCAACTGTTCGTGCAGATGGTTGTTGTCTTGCAAACGTCCCCATCTGTTAGGGATCGAGACGTGGCTGCACGATCCGTTACAGCCATGCGGATAAGATGCCTGTCATCTCGACTGCTAGTGATACGAGGCCGTTGGGATCCAGCACGGCGTTCCGTATTACCCTCCTGAACCCACCGATTCCATATTCTACCAACAGTCATTGGATCTCGACCAACACGAGCAGCAATGTCGCGATATGATAAACTGCAATCGCATAGGCTACAATCCGACCTTTATCAAAGTCGGAAACGTGATGGTACGTATTTCTACTCCTTACACGAGGCACCTCAAAAACGTTTCATCTGGCAACGCCTGTCAACTGCTGTTTGTGTATGAGAAATCGGTTGGAAACTTTCCTCACGTCAGCATGTTGTATGTGTCGCCACCGGCGCCAACCTTGTGTGAATGCTCTGAAAAGCTAATCATTTGCATATCACAGCATCTTCTTCCTGTCTGTTAAATTTCGCGTCTGTAGCACGTCATCTTCGTGGTGTAGCAATTTTAATGGCCAGTAGTGTACAAATGTTGAGGTGGTAGTTTCAATGGTTCAGGAATTGTACGTAGGATCCCCACTTGCTTACAAAATGTTCATACAACCACGTGAAATAGTCAAGTCCTGTGGGATGTTGTTCAACTCGCGTTCTACATTGGCTTGATTGTTTTGAACAGTTGATTTAGAGATGTTGAGTTTGTTGCTCCATTACGACTGTCGCACAACTGCGTTGCCACACTACCGTCGCACGCCGATTACTTAACAATGTATACTCACAAATGATTGGACTTATACACATCTGTTGTTTACAGTTGTTAGTTCAAGCTGCCATCGTAGCGACTGCGCTGACGTTGCTTGTGCGTCGGGAATAAAATCAGACTTGGATCTTTTTCAAGTGGCCATGTATATCTCGCGAGATGACCACGACCAGAATATCAGAGAAATTAGAGTTCATATGGAAGTTAATAGATGTTCAAGACGTATATATGCATACTGGAATGAGGAATGTAAATGTGTAGCAAGGTCGGGATTCGAACCCAGGTTTCCTTTTCACTACACAGATGCGCTAACCACTACGCCACCCTGGCACAGCGGCTGTGCACAACTGTACGGACTACCGTAGCACGCCTCACTCCTTTATCCAAAGTACACTTGGTATTCCTCATAAACCAGAGCAGCATGACAGAGGCTCTCGAACTGCATCGGAATAGGGCCTCAGCATCGGATGAAATGGGGCATCCTGCCTGAAACCCATTCATAGGCGCTTCAGTCAAGTGGATCTACGTGGAACAATACAGTTTCATTTGATCAAATCATCTGTGCCTGAGTGTCAGACAGGATCCTCCGCGTTTCGTTCGATACTGAGGTACCCTCGGCCATGCCCGGCGGGGTGGCTTGCGGAGCGTACCTGTAGATGTAGAAAACGAGATTTTCTAAGACGATGCCCTGGCTGTGTTGGAGAAATAAGACGCAGGTGATTTTTCCGTGGACATGTTGTTGAAAACACGGCAAATTCGAATCGTGGTAACCGATCAGTAATATGAATCGAGCTCTTCTTGCATAGTATTTTAACCAATTCGCTCACCTTCTTAGAGATTTCATGAACCCTGTAGTATTAACACCAAATACGATTACATTTTATGGGGAGCTGGCCCGCTTTTCACCCATTTAGAGGTTTAATGCATAATGTCACGGGACCGTTCAGAAGCTGTCGTCAGCGGGTGGTGGAGACGGCGGTCGCTGCCGGCAGGAAGCCGAGGCGGCACGCAGTCCCAGGCGACAAGTAATCAGAGCCGCCGTATCGACAATCAGCAGCGCAGCCCAGGCCGGCCGCTCCCCCACCCCCGCTTGTAATTACGACCTCCCCTGGGATCTCCCACTCGTTCCTCAGCCTGCTGCACGCTCACAAGAACCGCTGCGTACACTCCACCGACTGCCACTGCCGTATTTCTTGCAACAAACGGCGTTTAGAACAAGATTATGCACCACGCTGTCTCTCCCCGTAGCCATGAGACTAAATACACAAAAAATTAACGGGATGGATTTATTCCATGCCTGCCATACGAACATAATGAGAAAATTTTTGTCTGACAGTAAAAGACGTTGTTATGACATATTTTGAAGAAAACTGTCTAATAATACGTAACCGGCACTGATTCAGAAAATATCGTTTTTATGAAACACGACTGGCTCTTTATTTATATGAAGTAGTGAACGCTGTTGGCAAGTGATCTCACATTTATTCCATATCAGCTGACTACCCGACGTTGGCCAGTTATGTATTTATTCAAATAGTTTATTAATCCATTTCCTCCTACCCCTTCTTTTTGACCATCTCCACAACCCTTTCCCTCTATGTCCAACATTCTATGTCCACTGCTATCTGCCCCTCTCTCTGTCTATCTTCTCCAGTCCTCTCTCTCTGCCAATATGCTCCTCCGCCCTCTATCCACCTGCTCCTTCAGCCTCTGTCTATCTCCTTGTCCCTCCTCTAACTCCATCTCCTCCTCCCCATTTCTTTTCAAACTCCCTCCTACCCCCTCTTTCCATCTCCTCCTTCCCCTTTCTCTGTCCATCTCCTCCTACCCCTCCCCCTATTCATATCCTCACCCTTTCTGTGTTCAACTACACTTCAGCCCCTTGTCCATCTCCTCTTCCTCTTTTTCCCTGTTAATTTCCTCTTTCCCCTCTTCATCTTCTCCTCCTCTATCTCTCTGCCTGTCTCTCCTCTCTCTGTCAGTCTTCTCCTCTTTCCTTTCTCTGTCCATATCCTCCTCTCCCTTCTCTTTGTGCATTTCCCCCTCCCCTATCTCTGTCCATCTCCTTCCCTTCCTATCCCTGCCTATCTGCTCCGTTGCACTCGGTCTCTGTCCATCTCCTCGTCCTCCCTTATATCTTCACGTTATCACTCTCATCTCAACAAGAGGCTGGGGTTCTTGTCTAAAAGGTTTATCTTCCCAGGTTAACTAATATGTGTACCAAATTTAATCGAAATCGTTCCAGTGGTTTAAGATGAGCTTTTTACATGTGGCTTTGTCGCATACGCAGATCTCAAGTATGTTATTTGTTGTGGTCTTCAGTCCAGAGACTGGTTTGATGCAGCTCTCCATGCTACTCTATCCTGTGCAAGCCTCTTCATCTCCCAGTACCTACTGCAAGCTACATCTTTCTGAATCTGTTTAGTGTAGTCATCTCTTGGTCTCCCTCTACGATTTTTACCCTCCACGCTGCCCTCCAGTACCAAATTGGTGATCCCTTGGTGCCTCAGAATATGCCATACCAATCGATTCCTTCTTCTAGTCAAGTTGTGCCACAAATTATTCTTCTCTCCAATTCTATTCAATACCTCCACATTAGTTATATGATCTACCCATCTAATCTTCAGCATTCATCTACATCTACATTTATACTCCGCAAGCCACCCAACGGTGTGTGTAGCACATCATTTCGAAAGCTTCTATTCTCTTCCTGTACAAACTATTTATCGTCCATCTTTCACTTCCCTACATGGCTACACTCCATACAAATACTTTCAGAAACGACTTCCTGACACTTAAATCTATACTTGATGTTAGCAAATTTCTCTTCTTCAGAAATGCTTTCATTGCCATTGCCAGTCTACATTTTACATCCTCTGTACTTCGATCATCATCAGTTATTTTGATCCCCAAATAACAAAACTCATTTACTACTTTAAGTGTCTCATTTCCTAATCTAATTCCCGTAGCATCACCCGATTTAATTCGACTACATTCCATTATGCTCGTTTTGCTTTTGTTGATGTTCTTCTTATATCCTCCTTTCAAAACAATGTCCATTCCGTTCAGCTGCTCTTCCAGGTTCTTTGCTGTCTCTGAGAGAATGACAAAGTCATCGGCTAACCTCGATGTTTATATTTCTTCTCCATGGATTTTAATTCTTACTCCGAATTTTTCTTTTGTTTCCTTTACTGCTTGCTCAATTTACAGATTGAATAACATCGGGGAAAGGCTACAACCCTGTCTCACTCCCTTCCCAACCACTGCTTCCCTTTCATGCCCCTCGATTCTTATAACTGCCATCTTGTTTCTGTACAAATTGTAAATAGCCTTTCGCTCTCTGTATTTTACCCCTGACACCTTCAGAATTTGAAAGAGAGTATTCCAGTCAACGTTGTCAAAAGCTTTCTCTAAGTCTACAAATGCTAGAAACGTAGGTTTGCCTTTCCTTAATCTATTTTCTGAGCTAACTCGTACTTTGAGTATTGCCTCACGTGTTACATTATTTCTACGGAATCAAAACTGATCTTCCCCGAGGTCAGCTTCTACCACTTTTTCCATTCGTCTGTAAAGAATTCGTGTTAGTATTTTGCAGTCATGGCTTATTGAACTGATAGTTCGGTAATTTTCACATCTGTCAACATCTGGTTTCTTTGGGATTGGAATTATTATATTCTTCTTGAAGTCTGAGGATATTTCGCCTGTCTCATACATCTTGCTCACTAGATGGTAGAGTTTTGCTGTCAGTAGTTCTAATGGAATGTTGTCTACTCTCGGAGCCTTGTTTCGACTTAGGTCCTTCAGTGCTCTTTCAAACTCTTCACGCAGTATCATATCTCCTATTTCTTCTTCATCTACATTCTCTTCCATTTCTATAATATTTTCCTCAAGAACATCGCCCTTGTGTAGACTCCTTGTATATACTCCTTGTATATTCTCCTTGTATATACTCCTTCCACCTTTCTGCTTTCCCCTCTTTGCTTAGAACTGGGTTTCCATCTGAGCTCTTGATATTCATGCAACTGGTTCTCTTTTCTCCAAAGGTCTCTTTAATTTTCCTGTAGGCAGTATCTATCTTACCCCTAGTGATATGCGCCTGTACATCCTTACATTTGTCCTCTAGCCATCCCTGCTTAGCCATTTTGCACTTCCTGTCGATCTCATTTTTGAGACATTTGTATTCCTTTTTGCCTGCTTCATTTACTGCATTTTTATATTTTCTCCGTTCATCAATTAAATTCAATATTTCTTCGCTTACTCAAGGATTTCTACAAGACCTCGTCTTTTTACCTTCTTGCTCCTCTGCTGCCTTCACTATTTCATCTCTCAAAGCTACCCATTCTTCTGCTACTGTATTTCTTTCCCCCATTCTTGTCAATCGTCCCCTAATGCTATCCCTGAAGCTTTTTACAACCTCCTGTTCTTTCACTTTATCCAGGTCCCATATCCTTAAATACCCACCTTTTTGCAGTTTCTTCACTTTTAATCTACAGTTCATAACCAATAGATTGTGGTCAGAGTCCACATCTGCCCCTGGAAATGTCTTACAATTTAAAACCTGGTTCCTGAATCTCTGTCTTACCATTATATAATCTGAGACCTTCCAGTATCTCCAGGCTTCTTCCATGTATACAACCTTCTTTTATGATTCTTGAACCACGTGTTAGCTGTGAAAAATGCTACCAGGCGGCTTCGTCTTTCATTCCTTACTCTCATTCCATATTCACCTACTACTAGTCTCAAGTATATAGGATGATTATAATTAAAGTTAAACTTTTAAATCTTTGTAGAAGTAACACCACAGGTCAGAATGACGTCAAATTGCAATGGAATATTATCGGAGAAGGGGGAAAACGTATGGCAGAAGAAAAATAAATAGTTACAAAATGTAACAATAGATGGCGCTGTAAGCATCATAATTTTATAGTGGTCGACTATAAATGACTAATGAATCAAACAACAATGCCTAAGGTGTACGTTTGATGTTAAATAAACTGTACTACTCAGTGTGCGTGGGTGTACAGGTGTGATACCGTTAGTTACGTAAGCCCATCCACCACGGCAAGGTCATGTCACATCGGATGGGAAGAATCGGTTTTTAATTGTCCTGAGGCCAAAAACCGCATAAAAAGCATCAATCAAAATCAAGTCGTATTATTAATTTCCGTGTGTCAGGCGCAAAACATGTTTAATATGCTGCCCACCGTTCTCTGCAACAAGCTGAAATCGAGAAAGAGCTTGTTCCACAACTGGTCGAAGTGTTCCTGGGGTCACATTCAGAATGTATTGCGCAACGCATGCCTTCAGTGCAGCTAAGTTTGCAATAGGAACACTATAACCCAACTGCCAGAAGTCACACAGATTAAGATCAGGTGATCGGGATGGCCAGGCTGTAGGGAAATGGCCGCTGATAATTCTAGCATTTCCGTAATGGCGCTTCAGCAGCTGCTTCACTGGATTTGCAATGTGCGGAGGTGCGCCATCTTGCACAAAAAATGATCCCATCCACAGATCCACGCTGGAATGACGTGGTTGCGCAAGAGACACTCATAGCATTTATCAGAATGACGGTACAGCTAACAGAATCGGAAGCACCTGTCTCTTCGAAAAAAATGGCCCCATGATGAATGGTGCCGTAAACCCGCACACAGTGACCTTTTCAGGATGAACTGGTACTGGTTGTCTTGCTTGTGTATTTTCCATTGCCCAAATTCGACAATTCTGTGTATTGACATATCCTGTCAGATAGAAGTGGGCTTCGTCTGTCCACAAAATCTTCCACAGTCAATCATTGTCCACTTCCACGCGAGCAAGAAGTTCTAAAGCAAAAGTCTCTCTTGCTAGTAGGACAACAGGAGGCAACTTGTGCACATGGTAATTTTGAATGGCCAGCAAAGAAGGATGTTTTGTAGGATTTTACGCACAGTGCTGATGGGTATGTCAACTGTTCTGACAATTCTCCGTGCATTACGCATTTGCACACCACCACTCGTCTCCTCCTGCATTGCTGTGGCCACTGCTTCCACTGAAGTTGAATCAATTCGTTTCCCCCCTCTACCAGGTTGCACACCAAAAGAACCCGTCTTTTCGAATTTCCGGATCATTTTCTCCAGACCCACGCAGTCATCGGACGGACGCCTTTGTTCAAACCCTTCAGTGTCCGGAACTTCTGCAGAGTGACGTGTGCTCAGTCCTCATTCTTGTAATACAGCTTTACAAGCAGAGCGCGATCCTGCATTGAGACAGTCATGACGAACGTCACAGACGCGTGAGGGAAAGCCCTGTCCCCAGGGTGTTTATACCAACTTCAGTAGGTCGTGCGCTTGACAGGTGTTTTCATTTACGTATTCTGACACATGCAGCGCTATCTATTGATCAATTTTCAGACTATTTTTTTCTTCTTCCCCTTCTCCGATAATATTCCGTTGCAATTTGTCGTCATTCTGACCAGTGATGTTATTTCTACAGCGTTTTGAAAGTTTACGTTTAGTTATAATCACCTTACATTTTACATATATTCAACATATTTCACACTTATTTGTACAGATATTTCAGCTGTATGTCTAGTAAATTTCGCTCTGCAGTTTCACTTTGACGCTACCTTATATTTATGACGTTGTATTTCCTGAACTATGTGCTGTACATTGGTATAATTTTGCAGGTATATCCAGTGGTATATGTGTCTAGCGCCTGCGAATTGTTTTGTGAATAGATTTAGTAGTAAAGAAGTAATAAATTAAATCGTCATGCTTGATGCGGCAGTTTTTGACTCATCTCAGTGTTTATGACTTCATATCTCCTAGACTATCAGCCGCAAATTGATATACGTATTTTTATAGTTACACTCAGCGGTGTGTGTGAATTCTGTCTACAAAATGTGTAGCGGATGCTGTTAGTAGTAAAAAAAAAATTAAAACGCCGTGCTTAATGTGACAATTTTACTGCATGAACAGCGAAAATGTGGCAAGGGACAAATATTTTGCCTTTCATTATTTTGTGGAGGCCATCAGCGGGAAAAAGCTTCGCAAAGGTTTGAAATTATGTGTAAAGTTTTTTGCAAGCCTCTAGGCGCTCTCATTCTGAAATACTGGGTGACTAAGATACTTTTCACTCCTTCCCCCACCCGTTTGGTAGGTTGGTCGTTCTTAAGCCAACAGTGATTCTTTCCAGACAAAAAAAAAAAAAATGATAAGTTTACCAAATTTGGTCGAAATCTGTCCTGTGGATTAGGAATATACATACATACATAACTACGTACATACATACGTGCGCACGTACATCCATTTTTATAATTTGTTTGGATTTCCAGATTTCCAGAACCCTTTTTATATCTTTCCTCATAAGCGACTTCAAACAAAATTGCATGTAATGGAGTACGTTCGGCTTCTGTATGGATTCTTCGGCAGTTTGGTACATTAAAAAGCTAATATGATCCATTATCTCTTTGAGACTTTCCGTATGCTCAAATACGGCTTTCTGGCTCTATAATGTCCAGTTTGCCTTGTTAAGCATCCACGTTTGTTGACCCACACTGGAAAATGTTCACTAGAATGCCAATCTGCTGCCACTCTTCAACGAACACAGCCTGTTAGAGCTGGAGAGCACAGAGAATGTCAAACGCTCAGTGCGGCACTGTAGTATACGTAAGTGTCATATGGAAAAAATTAAAAAGCTATGTACCCTTTCAATGGAAAAATCACCATGTGACCAGACCCACGGGGCATGTGGTAGCTGAACATCACAGCTTTTCATTGAATTCCCCCATTGTGAAGAGTGGACGGGGTAGTTGTTTCATAGGAATTTCAACGCATATTCGTCCAGTGGGTCGTGTGGCTGTAGGCGAAAAAACGTAAGAGCCCTATAGATTGTCATGCTCCTCATACAGAAAAAAGGGAATCTGTTACTCTATGCGTCCTCTATTACGCACCATATGGAGACAAATGGAATACAGATGCATATTGCAAATAGAGTATGATTTTCCCATGGTACACCACCTGTAGAAACCACCACCTCGGTTGACGTTTTTTACAATGCTTGAGCCTTGTTTTTTTGTTTTTTTGTTTTTTGTTTTTTGAATGGCGCCCATCCGCTCTCGCCAACGTTATTTCGCAGTTGGCGAATGCCATGTTGAGCTTAGTCGAATACAAATGCCTATTGCAAAAAGAGTATGATTTTTCCATGGTACACCACCTGTAGAAAGCACCATCTTAGCCTCAACGTTTTTTACATTGCTTGGGCCTTTTGCTTTGCGAATGGCGTCTATCCGCTCTCGTCAACGTTATTTCGTAGTTGGCGAGTGTGGCTATGAATGTAAATGGTTATGATAATGCTTTTACTTCGAGGATACACTGAACGATTTTCATCATTCGGAAATCAATAGATAACGAAAGCAAACTTGGTGAATTCTTATTGTACCTTGCTGCCATACTTATAGATTAATAATAAGTGTTTTCGATTTTTAATAATCAAATACCTTTCGGCAATTCGGAAATTGTTTTCTTTATTATGACCAATGCTAACATAGTTCTGAAATTTAGAAACCTAAGCCTCTCGCAGGAAGAGTAATTTTCTTATTTGTACTCTTGTTTCATACTTTGTGCGCTATTAGGTCTTACGTTCAAAATTATCCGTTACAGTGTACGACTTTTAACTATTTATAGGTCTTGAAACTTTGTAATAATTACAATTTATTTTCAAAGCATGAATTCTTTATAGTGTGTTCTGTTTCTGACTCAAAGTGTTTTCCATTCTGAGTAGTTTGCTCTTACTGTAGTTCTGCAGATTATGTCTTCTGATTTTTGCAGTTCGAAATTTTGTACTAAATGTATTTATTCGCTTCAATTACCCCGAAATGAGAGCTAGTACCAGAATTAAACCTCAATCATTTATTTTCATTTACGAGCTGGTCTCTTAGCATTTATACTGAAAATGTTAATCTTTGTTCATTATTACACAAATTACTTTTAGCATTACTCGCGAATTTCTTTGGAGGTCATTATATTCATTCTAGAGGCCAAAGTTATTAAAATTTAATAACATAATCCTCTTTACTTAGCCCGGGGAAAAGGGAGGCTTAAACGAAAATTAATGGTGTAAGACGACGCACGAAGAGCAACTAAAGCAAACTGAAGAAGAAACCTTTTTGTTCCTATCAGGCAACGAGCGAAAACCGTTATTCATTTTGCCACGGGTTCACAGTGGAGTGTATTTACGATCTATTCAAAGATTATGTTCTTATGTCACCCTTGTGACGAAGTTTTGTGCAGTGCAGGTGAACAATTTTGGGATTTTGATTCACGCTTTGGCCTTAGCGTATGCACATGGTTTCCATTGACAAAGTATAGTTCCAGTGAGTATCCCGAACGTGTAACCGTTAAACATAGTTCAGCCGTAACTAGCAGTCACTGATCCTTGTACAGTCAATGCTCTCACAAGTTACACACATATGTCTTCCTTAGAGTCAGTTTAATAGAAGACAATAGGCTGTTCTCGGATAACATTATTGCCTATTAGAAAGTTGCAACGACAGAAAACTGTAGCGAAATGCAAGAACACCTGCAGAACATCAAAGTTTGGGTCGGGGTTAGCAACAGAATCTCAACATAAATAAAATATTACAAATAAAAAACCAGGAATAGCCATCGCTGTTCCATAACAACTGTAAAATACTCGTATTTAGGCGCAACCCTCTGGAGTGACCTACAGTGGTCTATCTTATTAACTTAGGTGCGGGGAAAACAGATTTTAGGCTGAGAATCAAGATTCAGGCCAGTCCTAAGGAAATGTAAACAATCCACAAAACACGTGGCTTACAAAACACTCTTTCGATCTGTTCTCGAATATTGCTCGTTAGTCTAAGGTCCTTAACATACGGGATTAATAGAGGAGATGGAGAAAATTTAAAGAGGAGAGACGCGTTTTGCCAATATTTCGCTTACAACACACAAGAGCGTAACTGAGATGCTCGTAAAAGTCTAGTGGCAGATATTACAGAAAAGTCGTTGAGCATAACGGAGAGGATTTCCGTTAAACTGCCGAAAGAATAATTTCCAACGCGAGTCTAGCGACTCCCAGATACGAGGGGTACCCAGCAGAAACAGAACTAAGTTTTTGGCTGGCAGAGCTTTTGTAGTATAGCTTTTTGCCGCTAGGAGCACACAGAGCGAAAATTCCAGTCAGTAATCTGAGTCCCGTCGCTGAAGAGGGTCAGGAGTATTTTCGTTGGAGTTTATAGTGACAATAGTTTTGTGTTGGTCATTTTTGCAATGGCTGATTTTCGTGAACGGCATGCGGCGGTGAAATTCTGCTTTTTGTCTGGAAAAAGTGGAACAGAAACTCATGGAATATTAAAAACGACGTAGAAGAACGATGTTAGGGGAAAACCTGAATGTTTGTGTGGTTTTCCCGTTTCAAAAATTGTTCAATGTCAATTGATGAAGAAATTGTGGAGCTTTCGAGAGTGGCTTGGAGTTCAGAGCAGCGATTTGTGACAGAAAGTTTGGGAATGAAAAGCGTGGATGCCAATTTCGTGCCACGACTGCTCACTACTGAACAAAAACAAGGGCGTGTGGAACCATGCTGAGCTTTAAAAGAAGAGTCCCGAAATTATGAAATTTTTTTCAAAAATGACGAAACTTTGAGCTATGTTACGACCCTGATTAAAGATGACAATCAAGCCAGTGGAAGACTTCAAGTTCACCTTGCCGCAAGAAAGCTTGTCAGGTGAAATCAGTCATCAAGACAATGCTGATTTGTTTTTTCATTGTGAGAGGAGTCGTCCATTCAGTTTGTTCGGTAGGGTCAGACAGTTAACCGGGCTTCCTCATTGGAAGTTTTGAGAAGACTGCGCAAGAGTGTGCGCCGGTAGCGGCTGGATTCTTGGCGGTCGGGTGGCTGGTTTTTCCATCATGACAATGCTTCTGCTCACACAGTCCTGTGTGGACGACAGTTATTGAACAAAAATTGTACGATCGCTGTTCCTCATTCCCCACATTCACCCGACCTTGCCTTGTGCGACGTTTTTTCTGTCTTCTAGAACGAAAAGAGACATGAAAGGAAAGTGGTTTGCTGTTGTTGCTGAGATGAAGAAAAAAGATGCAGTCGCCGTTAAGCATCACAAAAGAGGAAACGGAATAAAATATGAGACAAGTGTATTAGTGCAAGTGGAGAGTACTTTGAAGAGGATTGAAACTTTTTGTTTAAAATGTGAATAAATAAGTTCAAAAAGTTCGATTTATTTTGGTTACCCCTCGTACGTTTTGAGAAATGACCAAGACGGGAAATTTCAGAGACGCAAATGCTCTATTTCAATCTGAAGATTGCTTTTATTTATTTTAAAATAACCGTTTTCGGGCCAGCTGCCCATTGTCAGATCATTTGTACAGTTACAGAGTATGTGGCAGCAAATCTTGCAGTTCTGTATCGCTAGGTTGCTCTGTAACAGCACATGATCTGAATGTGGGGAGCTAGCCCGAAACCCTTTATTTAAAAATAAATACAAGCAATCTGCACTATGAAACTGGAAATCTTAGTATAAATAAGGATCTCGCACACGCCGCTAGTGGCGAACATGTCTAGGTTTGATTAAGTTTCAGAGAGATTAAGGATCACTTGTGAAACGCCAGTATGTGGATGCTGTGCGATCGCCACTTTCATACATTGTCTATCATACCATGCCAACTTAGCTTGCGTCGAAGTAAGTCAGTGCGTAACTACCTCACTGTGATTAAATTAACAGGAATTATAGTGAATAGGAATATTATGTCAAAACTTCAGGAGCCAGAACTAGTCCTTCAAGTTTCTCAATAAAATGACGCGAGTCTTTTATATATGAGTCAGTTTTCTCAATACATGGTTCTAAACGGGTTTCCAGATATCTTGTTATTTCGTTATGATTTTCATAACGGATATTTTTCTAGAAGATTTTACTGCTCTTTTTAGACATTGCCTTACTTCGAGTCAATTCGAGTGGGACGATGAATTTCGTGAGCAACTTGATGGTGTAGCAATGGGTAACCCATTAGGTCCTGCGATCGTTAATTTCCATATGGAGAAATTCGAACAATTGGCTCTGGACACAGCAAATAAAAAATCATTTCGGTAGTATCGGTTTGTAGATTTGTGGTTTGGTACCTTGGTAGAAAGACTCTGGACGAATTCTTTGGTCATCTAAATAAAATTAATCCAAAAATCCAGTTCACCACGGAAATGGAAAATGGTAACATAATATCTTGCTTCCATTATGATACGGTCTGATGGAAGTTTGGAACATAGAGTTTTTCGGAAAGTAACAAATACGGACAGATATTTGCATAAAAACTCCAGTCACCATCCACAACAAAAGAGAGGTGTCTTGTCGATAGAGCCGAACGGATAAGCACATCGGAACAACTGGACGCCAGAAATAAAAGATCTGAAACAGGCCTTCCAGAAAAATGGCTACTCAGGGAAAGAGGTAAAGAGAACAGAAGGATGAAGGACAAGGATGTACCACAATGACGGAAAAGTACAGTTTGTCTCCCTGTTATTACAAAAGTAACCGATCAGATCGTTAAGATCTTACAGAAACATGACATCGGACCGGTCTTTAGATCAACAAAGAAAATAAGTCAAGTACTCCTATGTGTTAAGGATAAACGTCCTCCTCTGTCGACAAGTGGTGTATAGAAAATTCCGTGTATGTGTGGCAAAATTTATGTTGGAACTACCAAGAGGAGCGTAAATACACAGCTAAAAGAACACAAAAGTCTTTGGTGACTAGGAAAAATAGAGAAATCAGTTGTAGCAGAGCATGCTCTTCAGCCAGGAAACCACAAAGTGAAGTTTTCTGAAACAGAAATTTTATATACAACGTTAAATTATTATCCACGACTACGTAGAGAAGCCATTGAAATTTATAAGCATCAGGATAATTTTAATAGGAAAGAGGAGGCAATGAAACTTAGCGACATGTGGACAGTAGATCTGCAGAATCGCTAGACAGTTTTATCTCTGACAAGACGACAATAGATAGTTTATTTTTACCTTTGACAAGTCCTCCAAAATAGCGCGTTTCATTAACGATTTAACACTTCAAAATTTTAGGGAATGCTTGCAGCAGTTAGACTGGGATGAGGTGAACAGGGAATATGATGCTAATTTAAAATTCAATCTATTTCATGATACCTGTGTAAGTATATTTGAAAACAGTTTCCCTTAGAAAACAGTGAAATATAATTGTAAGAAACCATATAAAAACCATGGCTTACTAAAGGGATAAAAATATCTTGTAAACAGAAAAGGGAACTGTATCTTACAGCTGGGAGGGTAATGATCCCAAAACAATGATTAAAAAGTCCAGAAGTATGTGCACTATGTCTGAGATTGGCACATCTGATAATAAAATTAAAAAAAATGGAATATTGTGAAATGGGCAACAGGGCAACCGAGAGAACTGGAAGACTGTATTTCTATCAAACACAATGAAAAGTTTGTTAACAAGAAGTCAGAAGCAGAAAACATTTTTAACAATCATTTTTAAGTGTTTTAGAGAAAATAGGTTCCAGCTGTTCATTAGAAAATGCAAGGCAGTATGTGGAAGAAGCAGTACATACGCAATTTGATAAAATTGAAATTCAACCAACCTCTCCTACTGAAATCAGGAAAATAATAAATTAACTCAAAAGTAAGAGCTCACATGGAATTGATGGCATTTCCAACAGAGTACTAAAAGCTTGTTCCCAACAAATAATAGGATTCTCAGCTACGTACGTAGTAGTACACTGAAATAGGGAATTTTTCCAGATAGACTGAAATATGCTATTGTTAAACCATTGCATGAAAAGGGGATAGATTTGATGCTAACTACTACCGCCCAATCTCACTTCTGACGGCTTTATCCAAAATTCTTGAAAAAGTAATGTATTCAAGAGTAGCAACACATATTTGTAAAAATGAAGTACTAACAAAATGTCAATTTGGTTTCCAGAAAGGCTTTCCAAGAGAAAATGCTATATATGCTTTCACTGATCAAATAGTAAATGCAATGAATAACCGAACATCACCCATTGGGATATTTTGTGGTCTCTCAAAGGCTTTTGATTTTGTGAATCATGAAATCCTTCTAGATAAGCATAACTATTGTGGTATGAGTGGGACAGTGCACAAATGGTTTAACTCATACTTAACTGGAAGAATGCAGAAGGTTGAAATTAACAGTACAGATAGTCTACAAAAACCAGCAGAGTCCTCTAACTGGGGTGGTACAAAGAATGGTGTCCCACAGGGTTCAGTCTTGGGTCCCTTATTGTTCTTAATATTATTAACGACTTGCCACTCTATATTCATGAAGAAGAAAAGTTAGTTCTTTTTGCTGATGATACAAGTATAGTAATCACACCAAAGAAGCAAGAATCAGCTGAGGAAATTGCAAATAATGTCTTTCAGAAAATTATTAAGTGGTTCTCTGCAAATGGACTCTCACTAAATTTTGAGAGAACACAGTTTATACAATTCTGTACAGTAAATGGCACAACGCCATTGATAAATATAGACTATGAACGGAAGTCTGTTGCTAAGGCAGAATACTCAAAATTTCTGGTTGTGTGCATTGATGAGAAATTGAATTGGAAGTAACACATCAATGATCTGCTGAAACAGTTAGGTTCAGCTACTTATGCTATTAGGGTTATTGCAAATTTTGGTGATAAACCTATCAGTATATCAGCTTACTATGTCTGTTTTCATTCACTACTTTCGTATGGCATCATATTTTGGGGCAATTCGTCATTAAGAGAGAAAGTATTCATTACACAAAAGGGTGTAATCAGAATAATAGCTGGAGCCCACCCAAGATCACCTTGCAGACATTTATTTAAGAAACTCGGGATATTCACAGTACCTTCGCAATACATATATTCACTTATGAAATTTGTCGTTAATAATCCATCCCAATTCAAAAATAACAGCGAAGTGCACAGCTACAGCACTAGAAGAAAGGATGATATTCACTATTCTGGATTAAATCTCACTTTGGACAGAAAGGGGTGAATTATGCTGCCACAAAAATCTTTGCTCATTTGCCAAATCGTTTTAAAAGTCTGACAGATAGCCAACCAATATTTAAAATCATATTAAAAGAATTTCTATTCTATAGATGAATTCTTAGATATGAAGTAGTAACTGTAGAATTAATTCATTAATTAATTAATTATTTTGTGTAAAGAAAACTTATGTTAAAGTGACACGTTCCACATCATTACGAAATGTATTCATGATCTATGGAACAAGGATTAATGTATGTATGTATGTATGTACAAGGTTTATCTCTGCTCATCACGTGTTACTTCGACCATGCCCCCTTTCCTACAGTATATATTTCGCTCTCAGACGTCCGACCAGTTAGTCGGCAAGACTCAGCGGAGGAGCGCCTCTGAGGATGTCCAGCGCACTCCTGGACGAAACGTCAGCAACAGAAGAGTTTCTTGGACCACGACTTCACATCCCGAAAGGTTTACCAGCAGCTATGAGACGTAATGCCCCAAATTTGGTATTCTCAGCACACTCTTGACACTGTGGATCTTGGAATATTGAATTCCCTAACGATTTCCGAAATGGAATGTCCCATGATTCTAGCTCCAGCTACCATTCCTTTTTGGAAGTCTGTAAATTCCCGTCGTGAAGCTATAATGACGTGGGACACATTTTCACGTGAATCGCCTGAATACAAAGGACAACTCCGCCAATGCACAGTCATTCATAATATTTATGACATCTGTCATATCATTACGTTCACTTTTTTCAATTCATATAGTTCCAAGTCTGTGACTCCCTTGTATGACATTACCCCTTTGCCAAATATATCTGACGTCATAACGATGGCATGACATGACAAATTCCGCGACTGCAACAATCTTAGGGACCAGATCGCATAATGGGAATGTCACCAAGTCACTGCGATCGGTGTATTTACTGTATCATCTGTGGTTGAGCCTGAGGCGAGTTGCAGAGTTGACGAATCATCTGAAGCAATGATGTATCTCGTGCCACAGAGTATTCACCAGTAAAAAGTTAATTTCTGCATAATCTCTTTCTTTGTATTTTGATAGTTCTTGCCATTATGCTATTCACTTCCCTCTGACTACGTGACTGTAGACGTTTAAAAGATCTGCGGTTGGTCACTATTCTCCATCGTGGGTGATTGCATGTAGCTGTTTCATTAAGACTGACGCCGCAGTGACCTTTTTATCCAGCACACGGCAACAATCCGTTTCGTAATTGTGAACTTAAATGTTAGGTTCAGAATGTTACATGCTAGATTCATTCGTTCACGAGATAGGTGTCAAACTAGTTCAGACACTGTCCCGGAATCAGAGAAGATGTAAGTAGCCTGTTTATATGTTTCTATGTTGGCAGCGCTATAGACTGCATAAATATCACTGACAGCGCTCTGCGCCCTCGCTAAGAGACTCTGTGGCTAGAAGGACTCACAGTAGGAAGCTAATAAATGGTTCAAATGGCTCTGAGCACTATGGGACTTAACTGCTGAGGTCATCAGTCCCCTAGAACTTAGAACTACGTAAACCTAACTAACCTAAGGACATCACACACATCCATGCCAGAGGCAGGATTCGAACCTGCGACCGTAGCGGTCGCGCGATTCCAGACTGTAGCGCCTAGAACCGCTCGGCCACACGGAGGACGTTAATAGTCAGCAGTGTTAGAGGTTGGCAGTGTTAGCGCGAGCGGACGGTTTGGACGTGTGTCCGTCATGGAGAGTTCATTTTGGTTCGACATGGATTGTAAAATGATGGTTAATGCATTTGCTAATTTTTGCGAAATGGAGTTATTGACGATTATATAATTTTGGAAATGGATGTCACATGATTAAGGTAAAATATGCTAAATACATTGTTAGCTCTGCAACAAAATCTTTCCTTTGTTAACCTCATGCCTATTAGTAGTTAGAGCCGACAGTAGTTAGAATCTTTTACTTAGCTGGCTGTGGTTGCTGCTTGCTGTTATCGCTATAGTTCGAGTAATGAAGATTGAGATAAATGAGTTATGAAAAAGTGTAGGTTATTGTTAGGACTTCTTATAATTCAGGGCCATTCTCTTTTGTTAATTATTTGCAGTCAGATGGCGTCGCTCTTGCATATTACGGGTAATAAATGGATAGGTTTAGCTTGAATCTTTAAATTCACAGATGTTGGCCAAACAGTGTCTGGTATTGTTTATAGTTTTAGATAAGCGTTCAGCAGTTACCAACGTTAAGAAAGAAAATGGCACGGTTACTTACGCCACCAACGTGTGCATAGTCTTTCCCAATTCGCAAAAATTTTGACTGTGAACTAAAAATATGTTGCGACGCCATGTGACACCAGTTTCCAGTACTCTGCCATGCAGATAAATTACTATATGGATGACCAAAAAGGCCAAGGGGGATCACGGACGACGAATTGTCAAACTAAGATTTATTTGCGGTGAACACAATCTGCAGTTCGAGCGTTACAACACAGCGGAATACGTAAGTGCAGCTCAGTGGTGGGACAAGATCAACTGTCAGCTGACAGAGCTAAATGTTCATTATAGGCGCAGTCTAGGGCGTTATAAGGATGTGGCTTGTTTCGCGTGCTTAATCTAGTTTGTTCTTTGAAGCGTGTGGGATGTCGACTCTAGTCAAATGAAGTAAGGCTTTCAAACGGGATGTCGGATTTTTTTTTTGTTTGATTGATCAACTACTGTCCATGTATAATTTGAAATGCCGTTTCTGCACTACCCAGAATGATCACAGTCGGCGAGTATGGTGGCGACCACGGGAGAGGTGCCATTTTTCCAATGTTTTGGAGGGATACCGCGGTATTGCTTCTGCACACAGGCCCTCACATCTCACATACTGTGATTTCCAGGACAATACATTCTAGAAATAAACTCAAGAAGTCTGCTTTTCACTTAGATTGTATATTAGAAAAGTGGTATTAACAACAGAGAGATATATAGATATAAAGATTATACAGGTAATACTATAAGGTGACACTTCAGATACTCCGCCGCATTCTAAACGGAGAGTCCCGGCACCACACAATTAACAAAATAAAAACACTTCGAAATTGACTTAAATAACCATAAATTCCGACACCACGAGTGAGCGCGCTCTTAATTCGTAAAAGCTGCATGGTTTCTGGCTTCATTAACCACTACCTGATGAGACAAAGGTGTTGGTGTGCACTAGCTACCAAGTGGTATGCAACGAATGTTATAACAGCAGGAGGACTCACATGAAGAAATATGACACGAAACTCCAACCAACGTCTTGTCACACTAATTTATGATACATTACATATGTGGAAACAACTTAATAAAACAATGCAAGCTACAGCATTTACGTAATAAACGAGGAAAGAAATGTAATGACCACTTGCCTGAGGATCAAGTGGGTATGGAATAAGCCTCATTCAAAAAAATATTTAAACATCAGCATCACAAATTAATTTACGTAATGTTACTCCAATCATTAAGCTGAGAAGAGATATATAATGAAAAAATAACTTAAAGTTCATTAAAATGAGAGGAGATATACGAGGTGTAGAAGTATGCAATCTGAATTTCCGTATACATGTTGCTAGCCGACAGTGTAGGGCCCGTCTGCAGAACCACCTGCTTCCTGTAACGGCTGACGACGAATGTCAACACACAGTAACCAAAGTTCCATACATCGGTATCAATTTCAAACCCGTAAACATGTCGAGATTTGTGCCTACGAACTACGATTTGCGGTCAGCATAGGTTTTCTGTTATCATTTCAAGAAAACTGCTGCAGAGACGCATCAAATGCTTGTCGAAGCTTTCGGCGAACACTCTTTTGGGAAAACACAGTGTTTCGAGTGGTTCAGAAAATTCAAAAGTGGTGATTTTGCGGTGAGAAATGACGAGCGCGGGAAACTACCGAAAAAAGTTCGAAGACAACGAATTGCCGGCCTTATTGGATGGAGATGACACTCATGCTCAAAAGGAACTCGCGGAACAATTGAATGTGAGGCAGAAAGCTGTTTCTCTTCGGTTGTAAGCCATGGGAAAGATGCAAAAAGTGGGGAAATGGGTTCCACATGCACTGAATGAAAGACAGCAAGCAATTCGAAAGACTACTTGAGAATTGCTGCTCGCCAGATACAAAAGGAAGTCGTTTCTACATCGAGTAGTAACAGGTAATGAAAAATGGATATATTTTGAGAACAGTAAGCATCGTAAATCATGGGTGAATCCAGGCAAACCATCGACATCCACTGCAAGACCAAATCGCTTTGGAAACAAAACAGTCCTTAGTGATTGATGAGATCAGAAGGGTGTCATCTATTATGAGCTACTAAAACCTGGTGAAAGCGTCAACACTGATTGCTACCAACATCAAATGATCGATTTAAATCGAGCATTAAGTGAATAAGGACTGGAATACGGAAAAAGGCAACACAAAGTCATATTGCTCCATGATAACGCTCCATCACACACAGCAAAATTTCAAGTTAGATATACGCTCTCTCGTGGAAGCTGAGAACGGCAAAAAGTACATATTACAGCAGCAGTGGCAAAGCCTGTCTCAATCACTACCTCCGACTCGGGTGTGTAAGAGAGCCTCTCTTCAAGCGTCTGTGTGCCAGCGGCCGTTTGTTGTCCGTTTCCACTCTAAGTCCTTCACCTTAGAGCTTAAGATAACCCAAGTCCTTCACCTTAGAGCTTAAGATAACCCAATTGTTCGGTGCCTACGGATTGTGCTCAGTCTGATAGTCATCTCTTCCTGAAGTATAGCTATCGTTTTCTTTTTGAGCAACACGAAAGTCAGAATAAGCACGAGAAATGAAAACCTGTTTACCCTTCATGGAAAGCTCTCTCCCTGCTCGCACGTGCCAAATATACAAGGGTTGGACAAAAATATGGAGACACCTCGAGAAATGTATGCTTGAACATAGATGCAGATGTCAGCCAAGCTTGCACGTTGCACTATTATATCTGAACACGAACGGCATTAAGCTGCAAGTGTCAGTCGTGGTCAAAAATAGTTCTGTGTAGTTGCGAGTGCTTTACGTAGGAAAGGGAGCCAAAGTGTTTGGTGTTTCAAGAGGCACCGAATCGAAGAAGCGGGAAAACATTATTCACTAAGTTACAAGGCGGATGAAAGTGTTCATTGAGCGATAGGGATGGACGGTCACTGAATAGGATTGTGACGAGAAATAAGAGGACGACAGCTGTAAAAGTCACTGCAGAACTGCATGTCACACTTGCGAACCCTCTCAGCACCAAAGCAACACGAAATTACAAAATCAAATGCCCGTAACAGGAAAACGAGACGCCGAAGCCATCAAACCTGAACTTCGGAACAAAGGAAGAAAGTCATTTGGTTGGATGTGTCCTGTTCCACTTGTGGCCGAATTTATGCAAGAGTGAAACACGGAGGAGGTTTCAGTGATGATTGGGCCAGTCATATCGTGGTATTCCATGGGCCCCAAAGTCACTCTGAAAACTCGCATTACTGCCAACTACTATGCGGCCGTTCTTGCTGATCATCCGTGACCCGTCCCTTGGAACGGTGTTCGTACCTCAATGGTAATACTTTGTTCCGAGACGACAGGCCCGTTCACACAGCTACCATCGTTCCGGACTGGATTTGTGAATAGGAGGATGAATTGACACATCTGCCCTGTGCCCCACAGTCACCAGGTCTCAGTATTATTGAGCCTTTGGGGCGTACTTTGTGGTGACCGCTATCCACCCCCCGAACTTGCAATATTTCTCACGGAGAATAGTACAAGATTCCCTTGTAAACTACACAAGCCTTTATTTATCCATTCCGAAACGACTGGAAGCTATTTTTAATACCAACAGGTTTTATATCCCATATTAGGCATGATAATATGTTGCGTTTCCGATGGTTCCAAATTTTTGTCCAATCCATGCACATAGACTTGCATTAAAATAGATAATAAAATATTGCATAAAATGTAATTATACACTGTTACTGAGTGAGGCCTCACACAGTATGGAACTTCCACTGTATAATGACAGAACGCAATGGTAATAGGAAACTTGTTTTGTCTGAGGACTGTTGCATTACATTGTATTTTGTGTTTACGTTCTTCACTGCCGAGAAGGTTTTTTCACAGAAAAAGGGTAATTCGGATTTAAAAGCGAATAAACGTAACGACACACTCGAGACCACAAGTACATAATTCAAAAATACTCAGAAAATGTCCCTGAACAGCCTTCAAAATTTAGTCGATGGAGTTCGGATTTACTACGTATCGATATTAAATTGAAGTGCAGGTCGCCTTTTAATGTAACACAAGTGGATTGGCAGCTATAAGTTTGAGCACAATACATGTATGCTGATAGTTGTAAGAGACCCTAGTCGCCAATAAAGGTAAGACAAAAAGAAATTAAATACATTACCTGCCAGCGTGCATTAATTTATATCAATGGGCCAAGTTGGAAATTTGTGCTCGGCCAGGATTCGAATCCGGGTCTTCTGCTTACTAGACAAATGCGCTGATCACTACGCCATCCAGACACCGTACTCACCACAACCATACGGATTATGTTAGCACGCCCTCTGTCAATCTCAGATTCTCAACTTATGCCACACCCTACATCTACATCTACATCTACATCTATACTCCGCGAGCCACCTTACGGTGTGTGGCGGAGGGTACTTATTGTACCACTATCTGATCCCCCCTTCCCTGTTCCATTCACGAATTGTGCGTGGGAAGAACGACTGCTTGTAAGTCTCCGTATTTGCTCTAATTTCTCGGATCTTTTCGTTGTGATCATTACGCGAGATATATGTGGGCGGTAGTAATATGTTGCCCATCTCTTCCCGGAATGTGCTCTCTCGTAATTTCGATAATAAACCTCTCCGTATTGCGTAACGCCTTTCTTGAAGTGTCCGCCACTGGAGCTTGTTCAGCATCTCCGTAACGCTCTCGCGCTGACTAAATGTCCCCATGACGAATCGCGCTGCTTTTCGCTGGATCATGTCTATCTCTTCTATTAATCCAACCTGGTAAGGGTCCCATACTGATGAGCAATACTCAAGAATCGGACGAACAAGCGTTTTGTAAGCTACTTCTTTCGTCGATGAGTCACATTTTCTTAGAATTCTTCCTATGAATCTCAACCTGGCGCCTGCTTTTCCCACTATTTGTTTTATGTGATCATTCCACTTCAGATCGCTCCGGATAGTAACTCCTAAGTATTTTACGGTCGTTACCGCTTCCAATGATTTACCACCTATGGCATAATCGTACTGGAATGGATTTCTGCCCCTATGTATGCGCATTATATTACATTTATCTACGTTTAGGGAAAGCTGCCAGCTGTCGCACCATTCATTAATCCTCTGCAGGTCTTCCTGGAGTACGTACGAGTCTTCTGATGTTGCTACTTTCTTGTAGACAACCGTGTCATCTGCAAATAGCCTCACGGAGCTACCGATGTTGTCAACTAAGTCATTTATGTATATTGTAAACAATAAAGGTCCTATCACGCTTCCTTGCGGTACTCCCGAAATTACCTCTACATCTGCAGATTTTGAACCGTTAAGAATGACATGTTGTGTTCTTTCTTCTAGGAAATCCTGAATCCAATCACAAACCTGGTCCGATATTCCGTAAGCTCGTATTTTTTTCACTAAACGTAAGTGCGGAACCGTATCAAATGCCTTCCTGAAGTCCAGGAATACGGCATCAATCTGCTCGCCAGTGTCTACGGCACTGTGAATTTCTTGGACAAATAGGGCGAGCTGAGTTTCACATGATCTCTGTTTGCGGAATCCATGTTGGTTATGATGAAGGAGATTTGTATTATCTAAGAACGTCATAATACGAGAACATAAAACATGTTCCATTATTCTACAACAGATTGACGTAAGCGAAATAGGCCTATAATTATTCGCATCTGATTTATGACCCTTCTTGAAAATGGGAACGACCTGCGCTTTCTTCCAGTCGCTAGGTACTTTACGTTCTTCCAGAGATCTACGATAAATTGCTGATAGAAAGGTGGCAAGTTCTTTAGCATAATCACTGTAGAATCTTACGGGTATCTCGTCTGGTCCGGATGCTTTTCCGCTACTAAGTGATAGCAGTTGTTTTTCAATTCCGATATCGTTTATTTCAATATTTTCCATTTTGGCGTCCGTGCGACGGCTGAAGTCAGGGACCGTGTTACGATTTTCCGCAGTGAAACAGTTTCGGAACACTGAATTCAGTATTTCTGCCTTTCTTCGGTCGTCCTCTGTTTCGGTGCCATCGTGGTCAACGAGTGACTGAATAGGGGATTTAGATCCGCTTACCGATTTTACATATGACCAAAACTTTTTACGGTTCTTGTTTAGATTGTTTGCCAATGTTTTATGTTCGAATTCGTTGAATGCTTCTCTCATTGCTCTCTTTACGCTCTTTTTCGCTTCTACTGACGTAGAGCCCCGCTCATTAACGTAACGGCGATGACTGCCAACGATCCCTTCAGGACAGATGCACACCAAGCTAGAACTCTTAGGAGAATCGGCGAGATGCCGCATGTAATGAGCTAATGAGTGGGGGCACTACACGAGTACTGTGTGGTATGAGAATTTGGATCTGACGGGAGGCGTACTAGGGTAGACCGTGCTGTTTTGGTGACTCGATGGCGTAGTGATCAGCGTATCTGCCTAGCAAGCACGAGATCCAGCTCCGAAATCATCCATGATTCATCTGAAAATATGTCCGACATGACTGGGGCCCCATGTGGGAATTAAATTACTTTGAAAGCGGGGTGGTAGTTGGAACTAGACGCATGGGACGACCCTTTTCGGCAATCATTAGGGAATTTAGTATTCCACGATCAGCAGTATCAAGAATTTGCTGAGATACGAAACATGGGGCATTACTTCTCAGCACAGGCAATGCAGTGCCGACGCCCTTCACTTAATGACCGAGAGCAACGGGGTATGCATATAGTTGTCAATTCGAAGTGACAAGCAACATCACTTGAAATAACCGCTGAAATCAATGTGGGATGTACGTCGAACGTATCCATCGGGACAGGGCAGTGAAATGAGATGTTAATAGGCCATGGCAGCAGACGACCGACGCGAGTGCCTCTGCTCACAGCGCGACGTCGCCTGCAGAATCTTTCCTGGCCTCGTGAGAATATCGGTTGAACCCTAGACGAATGGGAAACCGAAACATGGTCAGATGAGTCCCGATTTCAGTTGGTAAGAGCTGCTGGTAGGGTTCGAGTGTGGAGCAGACCTCATGAAACCACGGACCCAAGTTGTCAAGAAGGCACTGTCCAAGATGGTGGTGGCTGTGCAATGGTATGGGCTGTCTTTACGTGGAATGGACTGGATCCTGAGGTGCAACTGTACGATCATTGACTGCAAATGGTTATGTTCGGCTACTTGGAGACCACTTGCAGCCATTCATGTTCTCATACTACGACGTCATGTACCGAGCCGCACCTATTCGCCATTGTTTTGAAGAACATTCTGGACAATTCGAGCGAATGATGTGGCCACGCAGATAGCCCGACATGAATCCCATCGAAAAGTTATGGGACATAATCGACTGGTCAGTTCATGCAAAAAATCCTGCACTGGGAACACTTGGGCAAATATGGACTACTACAGAGGGAGCATGACTCAATATTTCTGCAGAGGACTTTCAACATCTTATGGAGCTCATGCCACGTCGAGCTGCTGCTCTACGCCGGGAGAAAGGAGGTCCGACGCAATGTTAGGAGGCATCCCATTACTTTTGTCGCCTCAGTGTATAAAAAAAAGTACTACATTTGTCTTTTTTTTTCGTGAGTGGATCTTTCTTCATCACAGTCACAAATTTCGGGCCTCAGGAACTAATTATAATCAAAAGTTTTGGTAACAGTTTTGGGAAGTAGCGATCTTGTATTCTATATAAAATAATTGAAGAAACAGTCTAGATAACGATGGTATTTAGGCCATCTTCAAACAGCACTGTCAGGTGAAATTTACGAGGTGTATAATAGTCTGCTGACAGTCATTCAAACTCAACGCAGTTTCAGCAACTGAGGTCGACTGACCGTTCTACGCATCGTCAACTTCAGGTATTGGTGCAGTCTGAAGATGGCCTAGACCTAGGCAAAAACTGGTCGTTTTAATAAAGTGCCATCGCGATCTAGACTGTTGTCTCACTGAGTTTATATAGTTATTATAAAAATGACGATTATGGCTATTGTTTTTCGAAGTCGATCTGTCACGAAATTAAAACCACAGTGAAAAATCTGCTGAAACTTAACGCAGAATTGTTGCGCAGCGTCTATGCCTGCCGATCTTATCTCCTTGCACTTTCTATGTGGGCAGCGAGCACGAAAAGATGCCTAGAAAACAGAGTCTCCTGCCAAGGGTGAAGTGCAAACTGTCGTCCGATGTCTTCTCGCTGACAGGTTCCGCCTGATTTCATGAAGCCCATATAAAGTAACTGTCGTACTTGACAGGAAAGTCCTTCTTTACGACAATGTTCGGTCGCACACTGCAGCTGCAACACATATGCAACTAGCGTTTTCCATGGGGAATGTTTCTTATCACCTACCATACAGCGTGGAGATAACACCATCTGATTTTCATTTCTTTACCCACATAAACCGCTGGATATGAGGACATTTCGGCACAGACAGCGAGCTGCAGACCAGCGCAGAGTATTGGCGGAAATCATAGGCGTCAGCCTTCTATGACGAGAGTTCATACCAGACTTAGAGAAATGTCTAAGTTGGTGCGGCGACTATGTCGAAATGTAGCTGGAAGACGTAGCCAAACGTTGCAAATAAAACGTATTTTATTTTCACTGTGGAATTCATTTCGCGACCAGTCGGACGTCGCCCCCCCCCCCCCCCCTCCAATTGTTTTACTTTTTAGAAAAAGCCCTCATACTTCGTCCAAGCCAAGCACAGCCTCACCACTACCGTTCGAGAGTCAGCAATACGGCTGAACACCCTCGGACTGAAGGAAAGCGGCGACTGCGGTGATGCCTGAGTGGCGTCCCTGTCCGTTCGCCAGTACGCTGCTTGACGTGTAGCGCCTGCCCCTGGGGAGCTGAGGTGCGACTGAGTGCCAAGGCCGCGCACCCGCCTGTAGGTGTGGCAGCCACACAGATTGTCGAGGGCGAATCTGGCGCTCCTCCAAGGGATCCCCTCCCTTCTCCCTCGTTTCTACTCTTAGGCTGTACACACCACTCTTTGCCCTTCCAGAGAACTGGCGCAAAAACATACATCTCTCTTCTCCCGGTTGTTTTTTATTGCTTATGCCTCCTCGGACTCTACTCTTCCTAGACCGACAAATTTCTCCACCTCCTTCTTCTCGTTCGGGTGTACATCAATGTTTACAACAATTCTAAAAAGTAATAGGGGATCGAAGCAACTGACGTGGGTGAGAGTATTTTAGCGAAAATAAAATAATCTCAATTAATTACAGTAGAGAGTGACAAATTGCTTTTATAATGACTCTGATTAACCCGCCAATGCTTCGCAATTGCTAAACATGTGTGGGAGTCGGATTTACGTCCTAATGTCCCCCGTACCTCTGTCCATCTCCATCTACACCCTATCTTCATCCATTTCCTCTCCCTAGAATTCCTAATCCCCCCTATTTCTGCCCATCTCCTCTTCCCTCCTCTTTCTGATAGCCTTGTTTATTGTTCTTCACAATGAAGCATTTACTGGGAATTGAAGTCAGTTGAAGTGAGTGTGTTAACTGGTTGGGGTCATTGGTATAAGCTGTACAAGATATGAGAGACTTCTTTTATTGCCGGATCTGTGAGCATAGTATCTTCAATGACAGTATTTCGAGTAGTTTTAATCTGCAAACGGCTTGGATTACAAAGTTTCGGACAGGTCAGATTCCATAGTAGTAATTTTAAACGTAAGCCAATAAGCCATAAATACAACTTTCCTATTTTCTGTTACATTGCAGTCAGATCTCGACAGAATATCAACATAGTGAAAGGTCTGGAGCTCTTACTGTATGGAAATATTAAGTTGTACAGGTCACGAAACGTAAAAACGTACTATTCTTTTACTACAGATCTTAAAGAGTCACAATGAGTTTGCGAGAAGGAATGTGTAAATATATGATGAAGAAAGATTACATAGGGTCAATGGTAGGTGAAGCAAATGGTAGGCTATGATTCGTTTATAGTGTAATGGTAAATTGCAGTATATCTACAAACGATATTGCATATAAAATACTTGTACGTACTGTGTTAGACTTACGCTCAAGCATTTGGAACTCGTATCAGATCAGACTAACAGGAGACACTCAGCGTATACATGGAAAGGCAGTGCGAATGGCCACAGACTTTTTTGACTGTCGAGAGAGCGTAACAGAAATGTTTAACAATCATAACTTACAGATGCAAGAACCAGCATATAAACTGCAAGAACCGTCTTTCAGGGCAGCAAATGCGATTATTCATCAGCGTCTCACATTTGTACACGCAGAGACTGTGCAGACACACTGACGCTATCGAGAGACGTTAAGGTGACCACCTGTCGGAAGCCTGAATAAACACCTCTCTCAGCACGAATTGCTGCGAGACGCGCAGGATGTGCAGGTCTGATGACTACAGTGCGCTGGCCACTTGCGCTACCAGCCCGATCGAGATGACCCACAGAGTCTCGATTGAGTTTAAATCCGGGGGCTGGTGGCCAGGAGAGTACGGTAAACTCACCCTGGTGCTCTTCGAAGCACACACGTACACTGTGAGTTGTGTGACACGTTCTATTGTACTGTTGGGAGATGCCATCGTACCGAGGAAAAACAAACTGCATGTATGGGTGGACATGATCCCCAAAGATAGACTGTACTTGTGTTGACTTATTGTGCCTACCATAAAAACGAGATCACTCAGGGAGTGCCACGAAACTTTCCCCAGACCATAACGCTCCATCCAGAAGCCTTGACCCTTGACGATTGTTGCAAGGTGTCTGCTTTCGGACGTTTCAATCCGTACACGCCAACGGCCATCTGTCCGATGGAGCACGGAACGTGATTCATCTGAAAAGGCCACCAATCGCCACTCCAGTTGCGGTATTGGTATGCAAATTATAGCCTTCGTCGACGATGAACATCAGTCAGCAAGGGTACATGAACCAGGTGACTGCTGCAGAGGCCCATATGCTGCAATTTTCGTTGAAACTTCGTTGTAGAGACGCTATTGGTAGTCCCTTAGTTCATCTGAGCGGTAAGTTGCTCAACAGTTGCACGTCTGTTCGCCCGACCTCATCTACTCAGCCGTCGTTCACCCATGTTATCTATTGCCCGTAATGCACCACATTTGCCTCATCGCCGGTTTTGCAGTGCACGGTATACTTTAAGCACGTCGACGTGCGAACTGTTTACAAACTTAGCGTTTCGGAAGTGATTCCACCCTTGGCCCGAAAACCAATCGTTATGCCCTTTGGGACGTCAGACAAATCGCTCCGTTTCCGCATAACGACTGCACTGTTTTCGTCCCTCGACGTGGCATATAACATCTTGCACAGAGGCATACAAACAACCATTTTTCCATTCCTTGTGTCTAAATGGAACAAGAATTAGTCTCAATATGTAGCATAATACCAAATATCCTCTGCCACGCACTTGAAAGTGCTTCATGGGATAAATAAGTAGATTTAAGTTGTACACAGATTACGCCAAAGAACTGACTCTCATTCTAGAAGGATTTTATCGTAGGTCGCTGCAGCAGTCAACGTGAAATCACGTGGATTTTACAAACAGCGAGTTTCTGAAAGTCAGCTCGCCTTGAACTGATGTCGTTGCTCTCCCGGAAAGTCGAACTAATTTAACGCTTTCTGCTTTCCACCCAGAGAGTACGTCAGAATGGCGCACCATTTCGACAAACTTGCCCGGTTTTAACCAGAGAGCTTTCATATTACCTCAGCTCGCTATGTTCCTCTACGAGATCTAGGATGACGTAAATAGTGTCACTAAAGATTACACAGTGATCCTCGACTTCGGGAAAGCGTTCATAAGGGTATCGCAGGATAGGCGAGGAAATTTATTAATTCTCGATTATATAATGGGTGAGAAATCACAGGGAAGAGTAACTGCAGTGGAACACTTAGTGTAGCCATCCGGAGTGACGTAAAGTGGAATGACCACATAAAACCTATTGCAGAAAGAGGGAATGACAAACTGCGATTCATTGGAAGAATGTTACGGCAATGTAATTCATCCACGAAAGAAGTGGCTTACAAAACACTTGCAAGACCGATTCTTGAGTATTGTTCACCACTCTGGGACCTTTGCTATGTCGGAGAAGTAGAAAAGTCGGAGAATATTTAACGAGCAGCGCTGTGTTTCGTCACGGGTTCACTTTGTCTGCGCGAGAGTGTTACGGAGACGCCAACAAACTCCAATGGCAGACGCTACGATTGAGGCATTGTGCATCACGGAGAAGTTTCCTATAGGAATTTAGAGTGCATGCCCTCCGGGAAGACCCAGAGGACGTAATATTCCTTTCCACAAACGGCATGCGAAATGACAACTAGAAAATCAGAGAAACTCGAGCTCATACGAAGGTTTACCGACAGTCATTCTTTCGGAGCGCTATTCGCGAATGGAATAGAGAACTCGGGGAAAAGATAGTGTCACCAGAAGTACCCTCCGCTACTCAATGTTGGCGGCTCGCGGAATCTAGGTGTTGACGTACATGTAGCTGAAATTAACCAAATACGAGTTTAATCCTCTTTATAGCTAAATTCCACCGCCTGTTCGGGTGTGCTGTCATGTAGAAATAATTCGTAATCTAATTTTGCGAAATACTGGGCATCTACACCGAAATGCTCTATTTGCAAATCTCCCCCAATACAAAATTAAATGAAATAAATTTATTTCCTTCTCAAAAATAAGTTGCGTATCAATTTAAGTAAAAAATTACATCAAATCAAAACTCTGCCACGTCAGCCTCTACGGTGAGGCGAAAAATGTCTAGTATGCTTTCTAGAGGGTGACAATTATTGAACTATACGAAAAAAACGTAAATTAGTTACAAAATACGGCGTTCACACTCTTTATTCAACATGTAAACGTCACTACAGAAAATCGGATTTAGGTCATGACGTGTTCGATTGCCTACCATCATTGGTGATGATGTGGCGAACACGAATAGCGAAATTCTGCATGAAACGCTAAGTGTCGGAACATCGATGCTGTCGATGACCTCCTGAATGGCTGTTTTCGGCTCAGTAATGGTTTTGGGGTTATTGCTGTACACCTCGTCTTTAGTAAAGCTCCATAAAAAGGAGTCGCATGTGTTTAGATCCGGAGAATATGGCGGCCAATCGAGGCCCATGCCAGTGGCTTCTGGGTATCCCAGAGCCAAAATGTGGCCCCCAAAGTGCTCCTCCAGGACATCAAACACTTTCCTGCTTCAATGAGGTCTAGCTCCGTCTTGCATGAACCACATCTTGTCGAAATCAGGGTCACTTGGATAATGGGGGATGAAATCATCTTCCAAAACCTTCAAGAACCGTTCGGTAGTCACCGTGACATCTACATCTACATCTACATCCATATTCCGCAAGCCACCTGACGGTGTATGGCGGAGGGTACCTTAAGTACCTCTATCGGTTCTCCCTTCTATTCCAGTCTCGTATTGTTCGTGGAAAGAAAGATTGTCGGTATGCCTCTGTGTGGGCTCTAATCTCTCTGATTTTATCCTCATGGTCTCTTCGCGAGATATACGTAGGAGGGAGCAATATACTGTTTGACTCCTCGGTGAGGGTATGTTCTCGAAACTTCAACAAAAGCCCGTACCGAGCTACTGAGCGTCTCTCTTGCAGAGTCTTCCACTGGAGTTTATCATCTCCGTAACGCTTTCGCGATTACTAAGTGATCCTGTAACGAAGCGCGCTGCTCTCCGTTGGAGCTTCTCTATCTCTTCTATCAACCCTAGTAATGATTCCACACCGGTGAGCAGTATTCAAGCAGAGGCCAACAAGTGTACTGTAATCTACTTCCTTTGTTTTAGGATTGCATTTCCTTAGAATTCTTCCAATGAATCTCAGTCTGGCATCTGCTTTACCGACGATTAATTTTATATGGTCATTCCATTTTAAATCACTCCTAATGCCTACTCCCAGATTATTTATGGAATTAACTGCTTGCAGTTGCTGACCTGCTATATTGTAGCTAAATGATAAGGGATCTTTCTTTCTATGTATTCGCAGCACATTACACTTGTCTACATTGAGATTCAATTGCCTTTCCCTGCACCGTGCGTCAATTCGTTGCAGAGCCTCCAGCATTTCAGTACAATTCTCCATTGTTACAACCTCTAGATATACTACAACATCATCCGCAAAAAGCCTCAGTGAACTTCCAACGTTATCCACAAGGCCATTTATATACATTGTGAATAGCAACGGTTCGGCGACACTCCCCTGGGGCACATCTGAAAACCATATCAAGGGATATTGCACAGATTTTTCCGTGACAGGACATTGCACACCACACGGTCGATCGCTGAGGGTGAAGAGACTTCTCGATCGCGAAATACTGATTCTCAGTCTCCCAAACGCGCCAATTTCGCTTATTGACGAACCCACCCAAATGAAAGCGGGCTTCGTCGCTAAACCAAGCTATGCATGCGCACACTAATTCCCTTCATGCCCCGCGGCCAACCGTGCAGTTTGAACGTCCTAACGCAAACCGTTTAGAAGCTATGACGATTCTGTTTGATGTAGTTCAATAATTGTCACCCAGTATGAGCGTCCAGGACTGCTGCAACATGTCCAGAGGGGTAGGACTAAATGGTTCAAATGGCTCTGAGCACTATGGGACTGAACATCTGTGGTCATCAGTCCCCTAGAACTTAGAACTACTTAAACCTAACTAACCTAAGGACATCACACACATCCATGCCCGAGGCAGGATTCGAACCAGCGACCGTAGCAGTCACGCGGTTCCAGACTGAACCGCCTAGAACCGCACGGCCACACCGGCCGTCCAGGGGTAGGACTGATGACTTCCACATTCCAAGTATGGAGGTCTTGAAGGTCGCCCACTACAGTGGCGAACAACCTGTCCTTCACGTAGCTTCAGGAAAAAAAATCGAATGGTGAGATGCAAGGAGAACGTCGAGGCCAAGTCACGGGTCCATCATGTCCAGCTCAACATCTTGGAAATGTTCTGTTCATGGTTGTCCGACTATCCAATGACCTTGAGGTGGAGCACCATCTTTTGGAAACCAAAGTCTAGTTGCAGGTTATACTCTGGGGAAAAGTAAACATTTTCAATACGTCTAGGTACCTCGTTCCTGTGAAGGTCTTCTCAGCAAAGAAGAACGTCCAATTATCTTGTTGCACATGAGGCCACACCAAATGTTCACTTTCGGAATATATCGTACCTTTTTCTTGCTACTGTGACCCCCTCCCCCCCCCCCCCATGCGAACGTTACGCTTATTCACAGTTCCAGAGACGTGGAATGTGACCTCATCAGAAAACGTTACACTTGACAGGAAACCAGAATTTCTGTATATTCGTGTAAGCATACCACATGCAAATACATATCTCTGTTACTTGTCATCGGGTTTAATGGCTTCTGTTAATACAGACGCAACCACTTTTTGAGGACTTACGCATAGTTGCAAGTGGCATCTTCAGTTTCCCTCAAGTAAGACGAATTGATTTGCGTGGACTTCGCTGGAGCGCTTGGTGGAATTTTTAACTTTTTCTTCAGAGGCACGCCGATCCCCTGTGTGCCGCTTCAGAATGCTGCCAGTGTCCAGAAACTTTCTACGGCGTGCTTTTATTTTTCTGGCGTCTTGTGCTACTTTTTTGTACCTAACAATGGATTTAAACTCTGCTTGTAAACGGAACGGAACTGACTTTCTACCTAACAATGGATTTAAACTCTGCGCATCAAAGCAGAGTTTATGCCTTCTCCTGGAGTGACGCCCTGGTCGCTTTAACGGTGAACAATGAAATAATAAGAACTCATCAGACGTCGACAAACATTATGCAGCAACTTTGGGCCTTTCTGCATCCAGCGAACACGTCAGACGTGAAACAACGAAAGACTTACTATCGCTAAACAGCCTCAAAGGTAGGTCGTTTCTGTATAGACATCTTGTACTTACCAGAAAAAATTCTCACGACATCTCCAGAAATCTTGGTATGATTAATATCGAATCTCCAACGAAGTGTTCACCGTCCATTTAAGACTTCCACGAGGACGACCCTCCCGGCTACCGATGAAAGATTAACCCGGCTCCCACGCGATTCCGAAGGCGCTCCGCTCACCCCAATCAGTTCGTGTTCAGTTACTCTCCGGATTGAAATCCAGATGGAATAATTGGTTCTCTGACAATCAGTCCCCACCGACCTAAAAAATATGCTTTATAAAACTAATGCAAAAAGTAGCTGATGAATTGGGGTTATTGAGGACTCAGCAATAAACAAATGAAAGTGAGTGAGAAATATGGAACAACTGTACAACGATTGCTGATCAATGTATAAAACTCAATATCAAAACGTTTGAAACAATATCTTACAATATGTACCATTAACTATTAACTTGAATTACCAATAAATCATATTATTCATCAAATGCAAGGCTTTTTCTACGATTGTTCAGTCTTCTAGTGTTTCCTCACATTCAGTTTCCTGCGATATTTACATTGACTTAAAAAAATGCCGAGAATAGCATCACAAATACCTAAATGTTGCAGTATTTTCATATTCAGTTCTGAGATGATGATGCTTCGTTGTGTCTGCTCATGATGACTCTTTGTTTATTTGGATGACTGTTCCTGAGACTGGATGCAACGCACCGTAATCAAGGGGAAGATAACTCTGTTAGATTGCTTTAACTGTTTGTGTGGTGTGCTGGTTAGGTGTAACTGATTCCCTTAAACAGGTATTAGAAACCACCTTAAAACTACAGCTACAGTGGCAAAGATTACCACATTGTCTGATGTTAATCTGGTGCACAAATTCTAGCCGAATCTACTTCATCTCTTTATTTGGCGAATTATAATTTTTCGAATCTCGCTACTGGCACATCTCTAACTGACAATTATTAAGTCCTTCGTCTTGAAGCTTACCTTTTTGTTTTAAATAAAATCAATTCATGACTTGTTTCGCTAACTCCATCGTCTTATCAGATCTGCGATAAAAATAAAGAAAAGTATCTTAATGTATTACTGAGACATACATCGTCTTCTTTTTACAATTTTATAATTTAATGAATGTACAGTGTGACGAAAAAGGCGGTTAACATTTGAAAATTCAGTAATTCACAGAGTAGTGTAGGTACAGCGGTAAAACTTGCTTGGCTCGAGACGACATGAGGTTTTACTGAAATAAAAAGTTGCACAGAATGACCTGCATATGGCGCTACATATGGTGCAAAAGCAATAATTAACATAACAAGTTTCCTTTAATTTATGTCTATGGTCACAAACTTTTTGTTAACAGATTACCGGTTTCGGTCTTTGATGACCATCATCAGATCTGCAGCAAAAATGGGAAAAACATAAATACACTCGCAGACTGTCTACAGCTTAAAAACAATACATAGACCATAATGAAAAGTAATACTGACCAAATTTACATTTGTGCGCTTTAAATATGAAGAGACATACCTGTTTCATAAAAACAAAGTCCTAATGTACTGCAGCCATAGTGGCATCGTCAAATGTTATAATCGGAATCAGTACCAACATCGTCAAATACATATAAATAACATCATATGCACGAGTCATGTTGTCAGCAGCACTACTGTTTAAAACAAGCTGCCGTACAGTAGCCACAAGATGTTTGTGTTGTAAGTTCACGAGATGTCGCTAATGTCGGCATACACTAGTTTTCAATAATTAATTGAAACAGCGAAAGTAAAGGGGGATACAATAGTTGAAAGTCTGTAATTAGCTTACAACGTATAAAGGCATTACAGTAATAAAAAAAAAAAAAAGCTCCGTCTGTAGGCCACAAGTGGCCCTTCCGGGACCGTCCGGCCGCCGTGTCACCTTCCGAGGAGGATGCGGATAAGGAGGGGCGTGTGGTCAGCACACCGCACTCCCGACCGTTAGGACGGTATTCTTCGACCGAAGCCGCTACTAATCGGTCGAGTAGCTCCTCAATTGGCATCACGAGGCTGAGTGCACCCCGAAAAATGGCAACAGCACGAGGCGGCGGGATGGTGACCCATCCAAGCGCCGACCACGCCCGACAGCGCTTAACTTCGGTGATCTCACGGGAACCGGTGTAGCCACTGCGGCAAGGCCGTTGCCTTTACAGTAATAAAAAGAAATTAAAAGTAGAACACGACAAAAGTAATATTGTTAAAAGAGACAGAGTAAGGAAACAGTGGTTGACATGTGCTCTAGTGCCAAAATTCTAGATAATGACATAAATATGAAACACCGTTGATAGTGCACTGGGTAATATTAAACAACCATAAAACAAATCGCTAAAGGAGCCACAAATGAAAGAAAATATTTTTCGCGACAATGTCGCAGCTTGTGAATTAACAAAACAATTGATTTTTAGCAAACATGATGTTCTTTACAACAAATGCTCAACATGTCGCCCGTCGTTCACCAACAATACCCGGATACGAGGGACAATGTCATGAAGAGCGCTGTTCAGCATATCAGTAGGTGTGGTGAGAAACTGGCGCCGATGTTGTCTTTTAGTAAACCTAATGAGGTCGGACGATCCCGCTAGACTAGCGAGTTAAAGTCAACTCACAATCAATAATCGCACCGATTGACGTTGGGAACCTGGGAGGCCAAGTACAACGGAAGTGGCGGTTCATCACGCGAACCTCACCAAACTACATGGGCAAGACATCTTTCACACATCAATATGGGGTGGAGCGCCATCCTGCATAAAAGCCATACCTTTCAGCGGCTGTTTATGAGCCAGGTTAGGAATTATGCAATTCCGAAACACGTCGGCGTACCTTGCAGCTGTCACGCTAATTGTTTGAAAAGCAGTACGTAGCATTTCCTCGAAAAAATGAAAGGGTCCGAACACGATTGTTGATGTAAATTCACACCACAACGTATTTTCTCGCCGTGCAATGAGGTTCGCACGACGATACAAGGATTTTAGGTAGCTCAAATTCTGCAGTTGTGAGTGTTGAAAGGCCGACAGAGTGTGAAAGGGGCTTCGCCAGTCCACAACACGCTGGACAACCAATCGTCACCTTTCACGTTTCCTCAAGTGCCTACGTCATAACTGCTCTCCGCATCAGAAAATCGGTTAATCTCTCTCCCACTACAGTTCATTAAATATTTTATACACCGTTCTTTAGCCGAGCGGTCTAGGGCGCTACAGCCATGGACTGTGCGGCTGATCCCGGCGGAGGTTCGAGTCCTCCCTCGGGCATGGGTGTATGTGTTTGTCCTTAGGATAATTTAGGTTAAGTAGTGTGTAAGCGTAGTCACTGATGACCTTAGCGGTTAAGTCCCATAAGATTTCACACACATTTGAACATTTTTTACACGGTTCTCATGCGGCGTCACTGACATGTTGGCGTTTAACGACATCTGTTGGCCGGTTTCTGCACTCGTTTTTCGTTTCTATAATGTCATTAAAGGAATATTTCACCTATCTATCTACATTATTCCATGAATTAGTGAATTTTCAAATTTTAATGGACTTTTGGAGAACCTGTACTAAGATAAAAAATTCATTTGTACGTTTTATGCATTCCTAGAAATTTTTACAATTTACACACCTGTAACTGTGGCGCTAGCGGTAGTTTCTTCAAACATGAATTGTGTGAAGCAGTTTGACAGCAGCCTTTGAGCAGAAAGTTACAGATCTGACAACGTACTGTGTATCTGTTTCTGGGAGTTTTATTTTTTACTTTTTTATGATACGTTTTTATCTCTTCTTGTATTTGTAATGTTCAGCTGGTCAAGATAAACAATGTCTAGCTCAGTTCGAATGTGTCCATTTGTACCTGTTTTATCACAGATCTATACATGCTTTCTAAACCCGTCAGGTAAAGAGTTTAATTAAAATAAAAGAAAATTTTACGATCGATTCGAAAAATTCACTAATCACCAAGAAAAAATACTGTCGCAGGCGTCTACATGGACATTTTGGTCTATATTGTGCATAATCTAAACTATAACGGAATATTACTCTCCTCTTTCAGGTCGTTGCATTAGAACGTAGAGGTTACCAGAATACAGTCAGCAGCTCCACTACGCCCTCGGAGGGGTCGTAAAGGAAAGTAGCGTCAATTTGGCCTACAAACGATTCGACTTAGCGACTTAGCGTCCGCGCTCCTGAAAGCGAAGCGACCTGCTCCATTATTAATGTCCCGAATAACGAAGTTTCCCGTGTCCGCGCCTGGTTCCATGGGACCAGTGGAGGAGGAGGAGGCGGAGGAGGAGCCGCATTAAAATGTAAGGCAGGCGACCCGGCCCGCCCACCTCACGGCCACGGCACCCAGCCAGCTACTGGCTCTGACCCACTTTGCTGGGATACAACCTGCCTTTTCAATTCCGGCGCTGCTGCGACCGTAACCGTTGCTATCAAGGCCAGATGAGAAGCACACGTCCCAAGACTGCAAATGCGCCGAGCAATCTACGAGTAAGAAGTCCGTCGATGGTTCTACAAAGAGTCTTCGCACAGTACATTTCCATTACTCTTAATTTTTCAGTTTAGTTCCCACCATGCGGAAGGGAATAATGTAATATAAAAGACTTTAGAGGGGCCGTCTAGATTCAAATGTGCACTATCTCATGAAAAGTCTCGAGACACCTATTAGTGGACGTTAATATGGGGTGTGTCCATCCTTCGCACTTACGACGCCTTGAACTCTTTTGACCCACTTTGAAGTGAGATGTCTGAATACTTGCGGAGGAATGCCACCCAATCTTTCTCAAGAACCGAAACCAGGGAAGGTAGTGACGTCGGACGCTGGAATCCATAGTGAAGTCTGGATTCTAACTTATATCAAAAGTGTTCTTTCGAGTTCAGGTCGGGACTCGGTGCCGTTCATTCGATTTCAGGAATGTTACTGTCGCAAAACCATTACCCCACAGATACTGCTTTCTGACAGTGTGCATCGTCATGCTGATGCAAAGAGTCATTGTCTCCGAACTGTTCCTTGATTAATATTACTATTATTATTATTATTAGTCACTAGTGCACTGTTGGCACTACCCATGATGGCAGGCTGTAACCTCCGCACAAAATTCAATAAATATTATAAATAATATCCTCATTTAGTGTCACCTCAAAACAGAAAAATTCCTAAACTTCTCAACAGTAAAAATTATAATTATGTCGTTCACATGCAGTATAACGTCCCAACAAAAAATAAATTCAGTAACCTGGTAATAATACAATGTAACTAACCTCTCAATTAAATTGTTAACTTTTCAATAATTGACTGTGAATTTAACCTGGTAAATTTTGGACGTCAGCAGTGGTGCGTCATGGCCCTGAAAGATCATTCTGAATAACAAAAGAAAAATTCTTACCTCAATGAAGTCGCCGTATAGCGCATATATATCTGCTCTTACAATAAATTTCCTGGCACAGCCCTGTGCAGTGCTGCCCGATAGATTTGTCATTTATGAAAGGAAACAACTGATTTTCCTTTTGCAATAATCGGGATGATCTTGGATTGGAGAAATTAGTAAATTCTTTAAATTGAAATGAATGGTTGTTAAAAGTTACTTTTTATGAGAAATATTATTATTAGGAGATTTTTAAAACATTTACATGGGACTTGAGATAACAATACTACACTCCTGGAAATTGAAATAAGAACACCGTGAATTCATTGTCCCAGGAAGGGGAAACTTTATTGACACATTCCTGGGGTCAGATACATCACATGATCACACTGACAGAACCACAGGCACATAGACACAGGCAACAGAGCATGCACAATGTCGGCACTAGTACAGTGTATATCCACCTTTCGCAGCAATGCAGGCTGCTATTCTCCCATGGAGACGATCGTAGAGATGCTGGATGTAGTCCTGTGGAACGGCTTGCCATGCCATTTCCACCTGGCGCCTCAGTTGGACCAGCGTTCGTGCTGGACGTGCAGACCGCGTGAGACGACGCTTCATCCAGTCCCAAACATGCTCAATGGGGGACAGATCCGGAGATCTTGCTGGCCAGGGTAGTTGACGTACACCTTCTAGAGCACGTTGGGTGGCACGGGATACATGCGGACGTGCATTGTCCTGTTGGAACAGCAAGTTCCCTTGCCGGTCTAGGAATGGTAGAACGATGGGTTCGATGACGGTTTGGATGTACCGTGCACTATTCAGTGTCCCCTCGACGATCACCAGTGGTGTACGGCCAGTGTAGGAGATCGCTCCCCACACCATGATGCCGGGTGTTAGCCCTGTGTGCCTCGGTCGTATGCAGTCCTGATTGTGGCGCTCACCTGCACGGCGCCAAACACGCATACGACCATCATTGGCACCAAGGCAGAAGCGACTCTCATCGCTGAAGACGACACGTCTCCATTCGTCCCTCCATTCACGCCTGTCGCGACACCACTGGAGGCGGGCTGCACGATGTTGGGGCGTGAGCGGAAGACGGCCTAACGGTGTGCGGGACCGTAGCCCAGCTTCATGGAGACGGTTGCGAATGGTCCTCGCCGATACCCCAGGAGCAACAGTGTCCCTAATTTGCTGGGAAGTGGCGGTGCGGTCCCCTACGGCACTGCGTAGGATCCTACGGTCTTGGCGTGCATCCGTGCGTCGCTGCGGTCCGGTCCCAGGTCGACGGGCACGTGCACCTTCCGCCGACCACTGGCGACAACATCGATGTACTGTGGAGACCTCACGCCCCACGTGTTGAGCAATTCGGCGGTACGTCCACCCGGCCTCCCGCATGCCCACTATACGCCCTCGCTCAAAGTCCGTCAACTGCACATACGGTTCACGTCCACGCTGTCGCGGCATGCTACCAGTGTTAAAGACTGCGATGGAGCTCCGTATGCCACGGCAAACTGGCTGACACTGACGGCGGCGGTGCACAAATGCTGCGCAGCTAGCGCCATTCGACGGCCAACACCGCGGTTCCTGGTGTGTCCGCTGTGCCGTGCGTGTGATCATTGCTTGTACAGCCCTCTCGCAGTGTCCGGAGCAAGTATGGTGGGTCTGACACACCGGTGTCAATGTGTTCTTTTTTCCATTTCCAGGAGTGTACATATGCGCGAGGCTGCTTTTTACCTTATACAATAATGCTCAGGCTCCGGCATCGCTGCACCACGACCGGCCTAGCCAACACGATACACCAGACCCGACTGCTCGCTAGCAACAACTTACTGATACAGCTACACAGTTCCTACTGCAGTCAACACTGCTCTCTGGTCTGAGATTCTCTTATATCTTGCATATCGCAGGCAGCGCGTGAGCAATACATCGAAATTACATCTGCTCGGACCTCTTACAAGGTAACGCTCTCCAGGTACTCGCTAAAGCCACGCCCTTCCACCGGACTGACACAGTGTACAGACTGATTCATCATCTAAATTACTCATTCCCAGTCAGCGATGTTGCTGCTTATGTAAACCACTTAAAGTGTCACTTGACACTGGTTACAGAAATGTGTAGCTTTTAAGGAGTTGCTAGACCTTTGTATCCCATTGTTTTCAACTCCTTACGCACAATTACTGTGGTAAAAGTTTTGAACTCAGTAGCGATTCCTTACACTGATTTAATGCGATTTTTTACAACCACCCTCCGCAACGCTCGATGGTCCCTGTCCGTCAGTACATCAGGCCTGCCTGGTCTTGGTTTAACTGTGGTTGTTCCGTCGCGGTTACACTTCACAATGACGTCATCAGCAATTGAGCGGCGTTAGAAGGGTAGGAATTTTCCATATAAAAATGGTTCAAATGGTACTGAGCACTATGGGACTTAATATCTGAGGTCATCAGTCCCCTAGAACTTCGAACTACTTAAACCTAAGTAACCTAAGGACATCACACACATCCATGCCCGAGGCAGGATTCGAACCTGCGACCGTAGCGGTCGCGCGCTTCCAGACTGAAGCGCCTAGAACCGCTCAGCCACACCGGCCGGCTTTTCATATACTTTTATTACCCAGGTGACATGCAATGACTAATCCACGATCGAAGTCACTGAGAGCTTCTGACAGCGACTCATTCTGCTTCTAGTGCTTCATTGCTGACAGGACAATTGTTGCCCGTCTCTTTTTAAACCGTCGGGTACGTCTCTTGTGCCCTCTAGCGGTCAATTCTGCATTACCAAGGGGTATCTGCGTACTTTTGATCAGATACTATAGTCTCCATCACGCTGAACGAAATAGCTCAATGGTTACGACGTTAGGGGGGGGGGGGGGGGAGATAGCTTCAAGCAAATGTCTGACTACGCAGACTCATGTTTCTCTTGGTTCCCCTAAATCGTTAAAGGAAAATTCTGGGAAGTTTCTTTGAAAAAGACGTCGACGAGTTTCTGCCCCAGCCGTGTCCTAACCTAGGTTGTGGTTTGCCTCTAATGATCTAATCTACGAGACTAGCAACATTGGTTGTGTTACCATTAATTTACACTACACTTGGTTTCTTTGTCCAAAGTGCTTACGCTTTTGGGCCGAACTCAGTTTCCATAACCTTGGTTCTCTCTATAGCCGGCCAGTGTGGATGAGCGGTTCTAGGCGCTTCAGTCTGGAACCGCGCGACCGCTACGGTCGCAGGCTCGAATCCTGCCTCGGGCATGGATGTGTGTCATGTCCTTAGGTTAGTTAGGTTTAAGTAGTTCTAAGTTCTAGGGGACTAATGACCTCAGATGTTAAGTCCCATAGTGCTCAGAGAACCATTTTCTCTTTATAATATAACGCACTTCACAAACTAGAAGGATTTTAAGGAATGAGATTTTTGTATCAAATAGATTTTGCTTTGAATTACACTTATGGAAAAATAAACTGTGAACACCAAGAACGATTTGTGCGACGTAAATGAAAGTTGGTAGATGTGTTTCTACATGTGAAAGATGATATCTATTCAGATTTCGCACCTGTCGCATAAGAGCGGTGCCACTACCACCGCAATGAAAATGTTTCTTCTGCGATATTGTAGAAAGGCCAGGCAGGAATGTAGTCACTGTACATGATTGCTGGCAACGGTGGTCTCTGGAACGCACGGTCGTGAAAAGACTGTGCTCCGGACAGCGACGTAGCACTACCGAGAGGAAAGATCGACGTGTTCGAACTACGTGCTTGGAGGATCACAGTGCATCTTCAACAGCAATCTGAGAAGCAGTTGGCAACACAGTGACACAACTAACTGTTACAAATCAGTTACTTCAAGGACAGCTCCGAGTCAGACGCCATGTAGCGTGTATTCCACCGACCCAAACCACTGACGTTTTCGACTTCAATTGTGTCAAGCGAGAACTTATCGCAGGGCATGGTGGTGTTCTGTTGTGTTTTTTCTGATTAAAGCTGTTTCGGCCTCGGTGCCAGTGATGGTCATCTGTTGATTAGAAGGAGGCCTTCTGTCTACGTGCTAGACACACTGCAGCTACACCTGGAGTTAAGGTTTGGGGTGCAGTTTCATGTGACAACAGGAGCACTCTCTTGGTTATTCTACGCACCAAGAAAGCAAATTTTTAAATCAGTCGGGTTATTCGACCTGTCGTGCTGCCTTTCATGAACAGCATTCCAGGAGGTGTTTTCCAACAGGATAACGCTCACCCACATAACGCTGTTGTAACCCAACATGCTCTACAGAGTGGCGACATGTAACTTCTGCCCGCGTGGTCACCAGATCTGTCTCCAATCGAGCACATATGGGACATCATCGGATGACAATGGGAGCATCATCCACAATCAGCATTAACCGTCCCTATATTGACAGACCAAGTGCATCAAGCATGGAATTTAAATCTCACAAATTGACATCCGGCACTTGTACAACACAATATATGCACGTCTGCATGCTTGCATTTAATATTCTGGCGGTTAAACGAGTTATTAATGTACCAGCATTTCACATGTGCAATGGCTTATCTCGCGCGTACATTAACCTGTGATATTGCAATGTTGATACTTAAATAACTTACCTAGACAAGTGAGCAAGCGACGTGGCGCAGTGGCTAGCACACTGGACTCGCGTTCAGGAGGACGACAGTTCAAACCCGCGTTCGGCCATCCTGATTTGGTTGCCGGGATGGTTGCTTTAAAAGGGCACGGTCGACTTCCTTCCCCATCCTTCACTAATCCGATGGGACCGATGACCTCGGTATTTGGTCCCCTCCCCCAAATCAACCAACCATCCAACCACCCTAGACAAGTTTATTCCTGAAATTTCATTACTCTACATTAATTTTTTTGTTGTTGTTGCGATTTTTCCGTTTAAGGTATACTCGTTATTTAATTGTTCATTTTACCGTATAAACGACTTTGAGGTAATATAATCCCATCCCGAGGCAGCTGTCACAAATGGTCTGCATAACACCTCTTTACAACATCAAAATGTCACGAGTTACACCTGCAGAAGTCGTCTATTGCGGTTTTGATTGAGTCAATTTGACTGCTGAACTTGTTCCTGTAGGTGTACACGCCTTAGGACATTTTTATCAGAACCCGAAATTCATTGCATTCTATACAGAACAACGTAATAAAGAATTTTGCTAATAAGAAAATGTGTTATAAAAGAAAAGAAAAGCTAATAGCCGAAAAGATGAAAGATGCTGACTCGCCCGAAAAGAAATCTTTCGTTCGTTTATGCAATTTGTTCTCGCTAGACCGACCAGGAATCAGATTCCTTCAGAAAGTTCTTTAAATAGTGACTCCAAGTCGCACAGGACGCAATTACCATTTCTAAAGACTTGCAGACGCACGCGCCTCGGGTGGCGACACTGCACAAAGCGACAAGTTCGTGACAATTGCACGGGGACACATTTTTTTTAAGGAGAAATTGTAAAATGATGATTGATGTTTCTGCTAATATTTGGATAATGGAATTATTGATGATTACATAATTTTTGGTTCAAAATGTTCAAGACTTAACATCTGAGGTCATCAGTCTTCTAGAACTTCTGGATGTCACATGAATAAGGTAATATCGGATAAATACATTGTTTGCTGTGCAACAAAAACTTACCTTTGTTAACCACATTCCTTTTAGTAGTTAGAGCCTACAGTAGTTAGAATCTCTTTATTCTGCTGTCTACAGTTGCTGCTTGCTGTATTTGCTGCAGTTTGTGTCATGAAGATTCTCTGTGAAGTAAGTGACTTATGAAATATATGGGTTATTGTTAGGATTTCTTTTAATTCAGGGCCATTCTTTTGTGTTAATTATTTGCAGTCAGACTGCGTTCAGTTTGTGTACTGTGGGTCATAAATGAATAGGATAAGTGTGAATTGTATTTGTCAGGGAAAATTCTGTAGGTCAGTGTTGAAATGATAAAAACAAGCAAAGAAACAGCAGTTTAAGAAGGTTCAGTTGCATTCAACAGTTTAAGTAAATAAACATAGAAGTTTCACCAGTCGACCCTTAGCCGAGGATACCTCACTGGAATCTTCTGATTTTCTTATAGTTTGAATAATTAGTGTATGATCAGAAATTAGGAAATGTGCACCAAGTATCTCGCAGTCGCTTTTGCAACTAACTAGATACTGATTATTTTCAGTGCTATTTTAGTGCGTGTTCTTATTTTTGCTTTTCAAATTGTTTTTTTGTGTGTTATCTTGTGAAATACTGTGATAATCATGGCGTGTGAAAAGTGTATTACTAGGCTGCAAAGCAAAGTGAGAAATGACAGTGACGATAATCGTAGCTTGTTAGCACCACCTTGTGATGAATTGACAAATGTTCAAGACAATACTTTGGTAATACTGCATAGGGGCGCAGATCAGGCAGCAAATAATGGTGTAAAAAGTGAAACAATCAGTGAACACGGAACTATTGTCGATTGATCGGACGGTAACTGTTCGCGAAATAGTAACAGAACAAAACCTTGCAAATACCGTAGATTCAGGTTTTGTGTTATTACCCTTTTCTCAATTAAGTCAGGTCACATTCTCTGCTTTCCAAAATACAACTATTGCCGGTGCAAATGCACTACCGAAAAGCACAGAAGAACATGGTTCAGTCACTAATGCATTGTGATTGCAATTAATTTAAAAAAATGGAACAAAATCAGCAACAAACACAGAACAAATGAAACTCTGCGTCCTAAATCACAAACAAACACAGCAAGAGCCTCAAAAGTTAGACACAATGGAACAAAATCTTATAAAGTTAGACAGAATGGAACAAAATCTTCAACAATTAGACACAACTGAACAAACACTTGAACAAACACGTGAAGATTTAACCACTGAGACACTCAAAATCGAATCGAAATATCAAAAAGTTTCTGAAGATGTAAAAACACAAAATTGTGAGCATTTTCAGCCTATTTTTTCACGATATGAAGACGCATTACAGAATCATGAAGCAGCCATAAAAGAACTGCAGATCATTGTTCACGAAAATTACGACACCTTGCAGGCTAAAATTGATACAGTTGCATCTACCGATACGGTCGCGCGACTTGTAAAAGATCAGGAAAACTTAAAGGACACAGTAGATACGATACGACACAAATGGACACTCTAAAACTTGGCTCAGAAAAACATACGGAGGAAATCAGCACAATATCGGAAAAAATAGTCGAACTTTCGGATCAGTTAACAAATTTATATACGAAAGCAGATGATGATCTGAATGATACAAGATACTGATATGGAGGAGTATGAGGAAATTAGGAAATTCAAACAAAATCAGAAACAAATCAACACGCAACACAAAAGAGAAACGCGGGAAGTACAAGATCAGTTGGCACGAGCGATACAAGAAGTAATTTCAGAGGATACTCGCACTCCGACACGGGAAGAGGGATTTAGAAATACGGGAAAGTCACAAAGTAATAACACAGGGTATTTCGGAGATTTTGAAATGAGTCGGCAAGGTGCAGGGAGCCTTGAGATGGAATCGCCGACGTGACGTAAGAATGACCGATTAGCGACTCGCCGGCACGATGACTTTGACTATAAGCTCTTCATCACAACGCCAAAATTCAAAACATTAAATTCCAGTAATGACACACACCCACAAGCTTGGCTTCATCAATTTTCTCATGGTTTCCTCCTAATTGGTCATTAGAGAACAGATTAGAATTTATATTTGGCTATCTAGAAAATGAACCATCTGTAAGAATGCGATGGGTTATTCGTGACGGTCACAAGGACAGTCATGCTTTCCTCTCTGCATATTGGTCTCAGGCTACTCAAGATCGAGTAAAACGCAATATTATAATGATGAAACATATCGAACAGTATGAATTTTGCAGCCCTGTAAAGTATTTTGAAGTTATGTTGCACACAAATCAATATTTGTCAAACCCGTACAGCCCCTCGGAACTTATCCGCATATGTTTAATTAAATTGCCTGAACACGTAAGGCATATTATTTTGGCAGGACGTTGTAAAGATGACACTGAAGCTTTTCACGGAGTTTTACAAGAATTGCAAATTGACACAGACAATAGCTTGATGCGATAACAGGAAAATAAGAACTACTGGTCACATCCATCACAATTCCGTGACGACAGAAACAATAACTGGATACGACAAGGCTATTGTTATAACGCAAATCGTGACCAAAACAGACACCACCCGTATGACAACCATTGGCAGAATAATAATAGTTACAGAGATAGATTACATTTCCGTGGTAACGACTATGACAGAGACAACTGTAGAAATAGATAATGTGGGAACCAGAATAATTATTATCAAGGGAGACAAAATGACTTCAGACGCAAATGCACACCTCGAAATTACGATTCCAGGAGAAATTCTGCACCACGGGCCCGACAAGAAAGAAATTACCAAAATTTCCGACAAGACGACAGACGCTATAGTCATGACGACAGTCCTGAATTTAATCAGATTCAAATAGGGCAGGGCCCTCTCGACAAGGTGATATTGTAGAAATTAGACCTCCAAATCCCAGTAACGACACTCGACAACGAAGAGATATTAGACAATGACTCACACTGCAGGCAGCTACAAAACGTACCTATGAAACTGACGACGTAGGTGCTACGACAATCAATTAACACAGTAATTTTACGAGTTCACATTTATAGGGAACAGACGACACAGTGTTATTATGCGTACATTTTCGCTTGTTAATTGAACTATTACGTCACGACTACAGGGCTCACATTCTTGGAACATATACTGTCAATGAGGTTTTACTGCAACATTTTGGTTTACTTGAAAAGAAACATTTTTTTAAAAATTTAAAGCACTTTCAGAGAAGTCACAGATGACATGGTATTCGGTTTGTTTGACAGCTACACGATTACACAGCGATGCTACTAACAAGTGACACAATTTTCATTATTGTTTTTGCGCCGTATGTGTTATCTGCACAGTTTTTCTACGTTCGTCTGGAAAGTAAAACACGTTTTGGTAATGACTTTTGTGGCATACCTACAATGAGACAGCTTTTTTACGTAGCACAACTATACGTTATAATACAGTACATTCAAAGTTACGGCAATAAACGTAATAACTACGAAATTTATACGCATAGCACTTTACTTTTGCTTACGGTAAGGTAAGTACATTGATTTTTTGAGAACTTGGCTTATGAACGACGATAACTACGACACTTGGCACATTTTTACCGGTTAGCAATGACATAAATTTTCTTACAGCAAGAAGCATAGTTTAGCGCTACATGACACGTGTTTGAGTGATTACTTTTTGTATTTGGAACATTTTTAGAAATATTTTTGAGCTACAATGATACAGAGTAGGTTTTCGGTAAGACATTTCAAATGGTTCAAATGGCTCTGAGCTCTATGGGACTCAACTGCTGTGGTTATCAGTCCCCTAGAACTTAGAACTACTTAAACCTAACTAACCTAAGGACATCACACACATCCATGCCTGAGGCAGGATTCGAACCTGCGACCGTAGCAGTCGCACGGTAAGACATTTCATTCCTCAGTTTTAATCTGTAACATCTGAGGTATAATTACATTATCCCTCACGGAGGTACGCCTACTTTGTGTACTAAGCATGTGGCGAGCACAAGGAGCCCTAGCTAATATGGTATTTGCTTATACAGTTTTGTACATCGGTACCATATTTCTCTCAAACAGAATTACATAGCTATCTCGCCATTTAACAGAGAGGAATGAACATTTTCTTTTACTACATCAGTGACATATGTCTACATAATTATGCAGTTGGGTTACTTTACACATATGAAATCATATTTTGTCTGTATTTTGTGAATTGTTCACATATATTTTAGGAACCATTGTGATACCATAGAGCTTTGAGTGATATATTTTATATGTGACTTTGATGCAATGCTCTGCTGCGCCCTGCTGCGCGCTAGCAACCGATTTTTTGTGTTGCCTGTCGACTTTAATGGTGTCGCTTCAGCCACTTGTAAGCTCACACTCCTGCAAGTGCCCTCACAGTTGTAGGAAAGAGGGGCCGTTGACCTCGCTATTGACATTTCTTTGCTGAACACACCACAAACACGTCACACTTGGAAACATATGATTCCACTTTGGAGTTAATACCTCGTGCTACTTACTGAAATGCATATGAATTGATGGCAAATGTTCTTACGTTTACTCACCTGATTATGACAAGTGTCTCTCTACGAGAGCTGAGAGAATTTCTACTGACTTATGAAATGCCACATGGCTGCTGAATGATGTTTTTATGCTTTGATTTGTATATATTTGCCTTTTTTATTTGATATCTCGTTTCTAGCTGCACTGCAGCATTGGTTTTATAAAATAAAATTGAATATGTATGCTAATGAGAACATTTTCTGTCAAAAGATCTATTAAATAACAATTTTATGACCCACATTCCAAAAAAAGAACAATAAGAAGGTGGAGGGACTAGTAACAGGAACTGCATACATAATTTCCTTTTCAAAGATTTGGTAAATGTTATGTAAAATCCGGTTTCATTGCACTTAGATTATGTAAGCATGTGTCTATCTGTGTTTATTCTGTTAAATATACGAGGTCAGACAATCTTTCCCCCGAGCGAGGAGGCGCAGTGGTTAGCACACTGGACTCGAATTCGGGAGGACACCGGATCAAAGCCGGGTCCAGCCAACCTTATTTAGGTTTTCCGTGATTTCCTTTCAGGCAAATGCCTGGATGGTTCCTCTGAAAGGGCACGGCCGATTTTCTTTCCCATCCTTCGCTAATTGGATGGGACCGATGACTTCAGTGTTTGGTTTCCTCCCCCAAATCAGCAACCAACCAACTGCCTCTCTAAATTTTTTTCAGGCGTATAAAGATTCATAATTAGTGCACACCTTAATAGGTCACTGTTTTACTTTCACTGTTGATTGGCGTTGCCCTGAACAAACACAATTTTCTTCTGAAACTTCCTGACAGGTTGAAACTGTGTGTTTGGCCAAGAGTGGAACTCGCGACCTGTATTTTTCGCGGGAAAGCGCTCTACCAACTGAGCTACCCAAAAAAGACTCGCGACCCCTCCTTAGAGCTTTAATTCCACCAGTACCTCATCTCCTACCTTTCAGACATCCCAGAAGTTGTTCTGTAAGTAAACCATATATCCGCAATATCCTTTATTCCAGAAGTACTAGTCCTGCAAGTTTTGCAGACGAGCTCCTGTGAAATTTGGAAGGTAGGATATGAGGTACTGGCGGAAGTGAAGCTGTGAGGACGGGTCGTGAGTCGCGCTTGGATAGCTCCGTCGGCGGAGCAGTTGCTCGCGAAAGGCAAAGGTCCCGAGTTCGAGTCCTGATCCGGCATACAGTTTTAAACTGCCAGAAAGCTCACACTTCGCAGCAGACTGCAAAATTCATTCTTTTATTTTCTTGTAGTAATCTAATCAAGATCCAGTCGTTAACGTTGCAAGGCTGTTCGCAGACGATGCTTTTGGCTATGAGGAAGTTGCAACGCCAGAAGATTGTACCGAATCATAAGAACACCTGCGAAAGTTCGGTGATCGGTGCAGAGACTGGCAGTGGACTTTGAACGCGAATAAATCCGGGGCATTAAGAATATACAGGATGTTACAAAAAGGTACGGCCAAACTTTCAGGAAACATTCCTCACACACAAATAAAGAAAATATGTTATGTGGACATGTGTGCGGAAACGCTTACTTTCCATGTTAGAGCTCATTTTATTACTTCTCTTCAAATCACATTAATCATGGAATGGAAACACACAGCAACATAACGTACCAGCGTGACTTCAAACACTTTGTTACAGGAAATGTTCAAAATGTCCTCCGTTAGCGAGGATACATGCATCCACCCTCCGTCGCATGGAATCCCTGATGCGCTGATGCAGCCTTGGAGAATGGCGTATTGTATCACAGCCGTCCACAATACGAGCACGAAGAGTCTCTACATTTGGTACCGGGGTTGCGTAGACAAGAGCTTTCAAATGCCCCCATAAATGAAAATCAAGAGGGTTGAGGTCAGGAGAGCGTGGAGGCCATGGAATTGGTCCGCCTCTACCAATCCATCGATCACCGAATCTGTTGTTGAGAAACGTACGAACACTTCGACTGAAATGTGCAGGAGCTCCATCGTACATGAACCACATGTTGTGTCGTACTTGTAAAGGCATATGTTCTAGCAGCACAGGTAGAGTATCCCGTACGAAATCATGATAACGTGCACCATTGAGCGTAGGTGGAAGAACATGGGGCCCAATCAAGACATCACCAACAATGCCTGCCCAAACGTTCACAGAAAATCTGTGTTGACGACGTGATTGCATAATTGCGTGCGGATTCTCGTCAGCCCACACATATTGATTGTGAAAATTTACAATTTGATCACGTTGGAATGAAACTAAAATGAGCTCTAAAATGGAAATTAAGCGTTTCCGGACACATGTCCACATAACATCTTTTCTTTATTTGTGTGTGAGGAATGTTTCCTGAAAGTTTGGCTGTACCTTTTTGTAACACCCTGTATAAGCGAAGAGAGTCATTTGTGTTCGATTACTCTGTTGGCATGAATTGCTGGAAATGGTAGGAAGTGTAAGATATCGTATTTTACGGATTATAAAACGCTATGGATTATAAGACACACTTCAGTTTTTTAGCATTTTCTCAAATATCATTCTTGCCATTTTTATTATTAGCTTCCGAAGCCAGACCACAAAAAATTTTTAGTTTATAAAACGAACTAACCTTTTAAATCCCCAATAATCATGTTCTAGTTAGGGCCATTTTGCGTTCAGTCCTCTACTTGCACATTTAGTCTTCCTCATTTTTTTCAGTTCTTCTGTACTAGCCCGGCCGAAATGTTGCTCAGATACTCTGTTTCCACATTCTTCTGCGTTTGCTATTACTTTCAGTTTATACCCGCATCATATGAATATCTTTTATTTTTTTCCATTACGAAACTAGCTTAGTATTGTTACCTATAACACAAATCACTTTCAATTCAAGTTCACTGGCACATCGGGCTACAATGACACATCATAGATTAGACAGCGTTCTGGGTCTGTTATTGCGGGGAGGGAGGGACACAGTGTCAGCAAGCTGGTGAATCCCAGCAACCCATGTTCATCGCATCGGCGCACTGCTGCTACCAGTTGAATCCAGTGTTGCCAGATTGTGTGTGTGTGAAATCTTATGGGACTTAACTGCTAAGGTCATCAGTCCATAAGCTTACACACTACTTAAACTAAATTATCCTAAGGACAAACACACACACCCATGCCCGAGGGAGGATTCGAACCTCCGCCGTGACCAGCCGCACAGTCCATGACTGCAGCGCCTTAGATCGCTCGGCTAATTCCGCGCGGCTAGAGATAGGTTCCCATGGCATCGAATAGAAGACGATTTTTAGGACTGGCGAAAATTTTAAATCACACACTGAGCATTTTTATATTTACTTCAAGTATAAGGCCCTCCTGAATTTTGGAGTCAGTTTTTCAAAGAAAAAAGTGCGTCTTATAGTCCATAAAATAAAATACGTTGGGGGACCTGCGTGGAACAATCTAACGTGGAAGAACTGCATAAAACTAAATGTTGAAGACGTAAATGTCACGCTGAGATTTATTGGAAGAACATCAGGGACATGTCATTAACCCACAAAAGAAGTGGTTTACAAAAAACTTGTAAGACTGATTTTTGAATATTGCTCATTAGTATGGGACGCTTACTACGTTGGATTAATAAGTGAGAGACAGAAAACCTGGCGAAGAGCGGCAACTTTCGTCACATGACGTTTAGTTAGTGCGAGAAACTTAAGCCCGTCTCACACTGAATAAGGTACGCCATACATTTGCTAGATGATGCGCTTGACTGCTGTCTAGGAGGGAGGCGTGACGGCTGCATGCGTGCTGAACCTCTCACATGGTGTAAGATCGGGAGCAGAAGCTAAGAGCCGCGTTTGACTGCGTGAACGGCAAGGTGCGCAAGTTGCCTAATCTGAATTTTTTTCAAATGAATGTAAGAAATTATTTGGTAAAAAAAGATTCTCGCACATCTTATTACCTTAATTCGGTAGCTTCATGTCGATCTGATTATCTTTTCGTTAATGATCACAGTCATTGTAATATTTTGATATCAAGTAAACTACAGCTCGAATTTCAGAAAGCTTGTACTGTAGACTAAGGGTTACTATGAATTTGAGATTGATGCGTGTTAGGTCACACGTTGCTGTGTATGATATGTAGCTAACATGTTGAATTATTCTTTAATACTGGAAAGATATCACTATCTGTCAACACTGTAAGGAAAATGGATTGTATGAACTCGCAGGCCAGTGAAAAAAAGAGCCAGAATGAAATATTCATAACATTGGGAATGGGATGAGAAGTACCGCCTTATGCAAGACACCTTTTTTCTTTTGTCTTTTGTTTCACCCATGTCTTGCATAAGGCGGAACTTCTCATCCCATTTTCTTAGCAAGCACGGAGACAACAAGAAGAACTGCACCACAAGATTCATAACATTACTCGTATCTCATAAACAGTCTGTGATACCGAAACAAGATTTTGGAAAATGGTGTATGCAAATAGAAGAGTGTCTTGTCATATGATTAATATGCATAACATCCATATCTAGCGCGATAATCAAGGAACTACAGATTTTTTCCATAAAACAAAGTCCGTACGAGATGGGTTTTATGGGGTTTCTCAACAAATTGCAGAGCCAGTCACTACAGGAGAGGCGTTGTGTATCACAGAGTGGTCTAGTGAGAGAGTACATTCCTGGAAGCATCCGGCAACACAATACTTTCTCACAGATTTGGCCGTGACGAGGAAATGCAATTAAGTAGATCTGATATAGAGATTAGTCGACAGTCGTGCTTCCCACCCATCTTTGGCAGATGGAACTGGTGCGGTGCAGCTGCTGCTTCTAGCAGGGGTTGCTGTTAGCGAAGCGGCTGACCTTGTGCTCTGTTGATGGTCATTGAGAATGCTAGGCAAATGGGGAACTGTAGTCGCTTGAAATGAAATGGCATGTCGATGAGAATGATAGGAACACGTGGAACGGACACATCTTCTCCGCAGTTGCAGCACTGTCTTTCTCGCAGTCAATTTTAATGGAAAAGCGGTGCATTATCGCTGGGAACGCTGTATAGCATTGTGTTCAGGATCAATGAAGTATACGTATGCAGTTTATACATGAGGAACAGTTTGATATTTGATTGGGACCATGTCGTCCACAAAGCATACTGTTGCTGTCCTTTAATGACACGTCCCAATCCTCCGGCTCACACCAACGTTTTAGAGAAGTTTCACTTGGTTGTTAGACTCGTATCTAAACTGGTAAGTCTGTTCTGCTTATTCCCAACTGGGGTCCCCCATCTGCCCTACTGGCAGCGTATCTGATAACCGACTGAATAGTACTGCGCCTCATTGACGGGCTGTATCATGAACAGCCCGCTAATTGTAAAGATTTTTTTAAAAAAATAGCCTTGTTTTAGAATTTGTCAGATGTAGATACAAATAAAAGAAGCAGACACTTTTAAGGCGCATGTGCAAATTAAGTACAAGAATGGTTTGCTCATCATTGTGTTATATGTGGATACGTTTATTCAAGAGCTTGGGAATACACAATATTTTTCTTCTACAGACATACAGAGCATTTTTCAAAAAAACCGCGCGTAAATCTTGTCGTTATTTTTCGAGATCGTATATATCGAACAAACAGATAGATGTAGATAAGTATATATTATTTTACGTTGTCATTTGCTTAATATGTGAATTACTGTTGCTGTATCACCCGTCTCTAAGAAAAAGTTGGGGTATTCTTCACTGCCCTGGAGTGATTAGTATAATCAAACAGTTAAGGGGACGGTGGGGATGGTAGTGTTAGTAGAAGTACCCTCCATCACATACTGTAAGGTGGATTGCAGAGTAGAGATGTCAATGTAGAAAAGACCAAAGAAGCAAAGTCGGTTGAGATGGGAGGGAGATTGAGAATTTGGTTTTTCTCTCAGTTTTTCCCTTTCTTTGGTATTCAGTCCAGATGGTCCGGAAAGTCGTTCGGCCGTGTTATCTGCAGCTCCTCTGCCCGGAGGAGCTCTCCTTTCGGTCAGGCCCGTTCCTGGCGGCGAGTCCCTTATCTCGCCAGCTGACCGAGCAGCCCGTAGCCTTCCCAGATGACCTGCGGAGCCGCACCGCACGTGTCCGCCCGTCCACCTGCAGCCCTCTCGGGACCGCCATCACACAGGGATTTGGGGCCGCCACCCCTGCCTTCGCCCCGCGAAGTGGAACAGAAGGGTTGTCCGCGCCGGGCCCGTCACCATGGCTACCGAGCTGCCTCCCCCCTTCCCCCGCCTCGCTGCGCGCGGGTCAACACCGCCAGCTAAGCCAGCGCGCCGCCGCCTAATTGGAAACGTGACTGTGATCGCCGCGTCGCCCCGCGCCGGCATCACGCACCAGAGCGAGCCTACTGAGCGGAAGAGCTAATACCTGGCGGAAGTCAAGTGTTTTGCACCCGTCGCTAGATTTTTCAGCACGAGAGTCGAAGGGCTTGAAACGGAAGCAGTAGTTGAGAAGGCAGTGGGACGGGGCTGCGGCTTATTTCCAAAGAGATAGCAGGCTGTGGCACGTTATTTAGCGTTCCCCGCTGTGCCAAGCCATACTATTAGCCGCCATGTTTTATGTGGTATTACTGAAAGCGAGAGAGTTTGTGTATAGTTATGTAAACTACAAAACTGCTGAACTTATTTTTGCTCGCATTATACAAGCACGAACATATCTGCATAAAACACTGAAGAGTGGTATACATATCTCTACACGTGTTCTGTTATTGGATAAAGCTGATAGGTGGAAGGTGTATATAGAATGTCTATACAGAGGTGACGAACTTGAAGGCAATATTATAGAACTGGAAGAGGATGTGGATGAAGATGAGATGGGAATATGGTACTGCAGGAAGAATTTCATGGAACACTGAAGGAGCTAAGTCGAAACTAGGCGCTGAGAGTAGATCACATTCTGTCAGAATTACTAATAGCCTTGGAAGAACCAGCAATGACAAAACTCTTCCATCTGTTGTGCAAGATATATGAGACAAGCGAAATAGCCTCAGGTTTCTAGAACAATGCAATATTTTCTATTCCAAAGAAAGCAGCTGCTGACAGCTGTGAATACTATCGAACTATCAGTTTAATACGGTTGCAAAATACTGACACGTACTGTTTACAGAACAATGGAGAAACTCATACAAGCAGACTCCAGAGGAATGTAGGAACATGTGAGGCAATACTGACCCTACGGCTTATCTTAGAAGATAAGTCAAGGAAATGCAAATCTACAGGGGATAGGCAAAATAATGTGAACAGTGGTGTGTACTGTATTGTGTATTAAACCGGGGACGTAGAAACGACGGAGAGGCTTCGTCCCACCATAGCTCTCAGTGGTTCACAACCCCACAACAGGCCACAGCAGTCCACCCAACTCACCGCCGACCCCCACTGAACCCTGGGATTACGAACAGTGGTAGTAATGGGATGGTTGTGTTTGACGGTCGAGAACGCTGATAAGGCACAAGTCGCGCTGGACTGTGCATGTTCAGTACGGACTAGGTATCAGTGCAGGTTGCTTACGAGTAGTGTACACTTCGTATTTGCATTCAGAGACCGATACTGACGTGCAATGAAGGACCGAAGACAGTTTCAAAGAGGTCAGATTATGGGACCCGATTAACTGGAGTATTATCAGTAACCAAGACAGCCAACTTATTAAATGTTTAAAGAGCAACTGTTTCAACAATCATGACAGCCTACACAAGACATGGAAAGACATAATCCAGTAAACGTAACAGTGGGCGCAAACCAAAATTAAGTGACAGCGATCGTCATACGCTAACACGAACTGTGCCAAAACAACGCAAAACAACGGCCGCTAAAGTGACTAAAGAGCTCAATAGCCATCTTCGAGACCCCATAACTATCGACACTGACCGCCGAGGACTCCATAAAGCGAAGATTCATGGACGAGCTGCTACATCGAAACCATTAGTAACGACAACCAACGCAAAGAAGTGTAAAACATGGAGTCAGGAGCGTAAATCCTGGACGGCTATCAGTGGAAACATATCGTATGGTCCGACGAGTCAACATTTTCGTTATTTCCAACATCAGGCCGGATTTACGTCTGGAAAAGCCTACAGCCCTGGTTGCTTAATTCCAACGGTTAAGCATGGGGGTGGAAGTGTGACGGAGTGAGTGGCCATATCATGGTATTCTGCCGGTCCCATCATTACTCTCAAAGACCGTGTTACAGCCAACGATTATGTGAACATTTTAGGTGATCAGGTGAATTCCATGATTCAAATGTTGTTCCTCAACAATGATGCCTTATTTCAGGACGATAATGCACCCATTCACACAGCCAGGACAGAACAATAGTGGTATGAGGAGCATGCAACTGAACTGCAGCGTATTCCCTGGCCAACACAGTCCCCGGAATTGAACATTATCGAACGCTTGTGGGTGGTGTTGGAGGGCAGACTCCAGAGCAGATTTCCGTCTCCCTCGTTACTAAAGGAGTTACAAGAGGTTCTGATCAAAGAATGGTGTAACATTCCACTGCAGACTATACAATCATTGTGGCAATATTTCAAGAACAATCGCTGTTCTATTACGGCCAAATGCTGGTACAACCCCTTATTAATAAACAATTCCGAAGTAAGTTCGTTTATGGCATTGGTAGGCTAAGAGAAAGCTTTTGACGCTGTTGACCGAAATAATCCTTTAAATTTTGGAGATAGCAGGGGTAAAATACAGAGAGCCATAGGCTATTTACAACTTGTACAGAAACCAAGTGGCAGTTATAAGAGACGAGGGCCATGAAAGGTAAGCCGTGGTTGATAAGGGAATGATACAAGATTGTAGCCTGTCCCCGACGTTATTCAATCTGTACATTGAACAAGCAGTAAAGGAAACCAAAGAAAAATTTTGAATAGGAATTTAAGTCCAAAGAAAAAAAAATCAAAACTTTGAGGTTTGCCGATGATATTGTAATTCTGTCAGAGACAGCGAAGAACGTGGAAGAGCAGCTGAACGGAATGGACAGTGTCTTGAAAGGACGATATAAGATGAACATAGACAAAAGCAAGGCAAGGATAATCGCATGTAGTTGAATTAAATCAGGTGATGCTGAGGGAATTAGATTACGAAGCGGGACACTTAAAGTAGTAAATAGGATTTGCAATTTGGGCAGCAAAGTAACCTATATCGGCCGAGGTAGGGAGGATATAAATATAGACTGGCAATGACAAGGAAAGTGTTTCTGAAGAAGAGAAATTTGTTACGATCGAATATAGAGCTAAGTATCAGGAACTGTTTCCTGAAAGTATTTTTATGGAATGTAGGCATCTACGGAAGTGAAATCTATAGTCTATGTTAACAAATTCTTCTTCAGAAACATTTTTCTTGCTATTGCCAGTCTACAGTTCGTGTCCTCTGTACTTGAGCCATCATCGCTCATTTTTCTGCCCAAATAACAAAACCTATCAAGTGTCTCGTTTACTAACCTAATTCCCTTAGCATAACCTGATTTAATTCGACTACGTTCCATCATCCTTGCCTTACTTTTGTTTATGTTCGTCTTACATCCTCCTTTCAAGATACTGTCCATTTTGTTCAACTTTTGTTCCAACTCTCTCGATATCTCTACACAATTACCTTGTTATCGACAACCTCAAAGTTTTTATTCTCCCTGAACGTAAATTCCTACTCCAAATTTTTCTTTGGTTTCCTTTACTGCTTGCTCTGTGTACAAATTGAATAACATCGAGGATAGCTGCAACCCTGTCTGGCTCCCTTCTTAACCACTGCTTCCTTTTCATGCCCCTCGACTCTTATAACTGCCGTCTGGTTTCTGTACATGTTGGAAGTAGCTTTTCGCTCACTGTATTTTAGCCCTGATACCTTTGGAATTTCAAAGAGAGTATTACAGTTAACACTGTCAAAAGTTTTATCTTAGTTTACAACTGTTGTTAGGGTTGGTTTACCTCTCCTTAACCTAAGTTTCAGAAGGAGGACCGTTTAGCTAGGCAATTAATTTTATTAAGTTACGGTGAGCTGCATATTCCACTGGATGAATGAGTTAGATGGTACCTCATCGAGGAGTCAGAGTTTCCGTATTTAACGTATCTTATCACACAGTGGTATTGCAAATTCCATTCGTAACGTTGTACCCCCTGTTCCATACGTCGAAGGAATACATCGTTGCGTCGGCCGCGGTGGCCGAGCGGTTCTAGGCGCTTCAGTCCGGAACCGCGTGACTGCTGCGGTCGCAGGTTCGAATCCTGCCTCTGGCATTAATGTATGTGATGTCCTTAGGTTAGTTAGGTTTAAGTAGTTCTAAGTTCTAGGGGACTGATGACCGCCGATGTTAAGCCCCATAGTGCTCAGAGCCATTTGAACCATTTTGAATACATCTTTGCGAATGGGGTTTCCAAGTAGAAGCTACGAAATACTGTCCTGTCCTACCCTGACAGCATGAAGGGAGGTTCCACGTTCCTTTGGATATTCAAACGCCATTGAGTGTCATGTCGTAAACTACGATTGTTTACTCATTTCTATATCTCAGATCACAGCACCATCTTTGGCGAAACGAAGAAAATGCATCAGGCAAACGTATGTAGATTTTGCCGTAGAATCGTAATCTGCAATGAAAACCGCCAGTTCCCATTGAAGATTTCAAAGTCCCCCCCCCCCCCCCCCCCCCGCCACACACGCACAGGGTGGTGTGGTGGGTCCAATGAGGTACGTTGGATGTATCCTCATAGACAAACTTGATCCAATGTGTAGTTTTTGAGATATTCAATGTCTTCAGTTAAATTGAACACCTTGTAAACTACGCAATCCACTTCCTTTCCTGTTCCACTCGCCAACACAACAAGGGAAAAAGACTGTATGCCTCAATTATTATCTTCTCTTATTTTCGTGATCTTTACGCGGTATGGATGTTGATGGCAGTAGAATCATTCTGTAGTCAGCTTCAAAAGTTGTTCTCGTAATTGTTCCAATGTTGTTCCATGAATAGCACGTCGTATTCCCTCAAGTGATTCCCATTTGAGTTAACGAAGCATCTCTGTAACACTCGTGTGATGACGAATCTACAGGTAACAAATCTAGCAGCCGTTTACCACACATAAGCTTAACAGGCAACACGTGTGCTCTGTAACCCGATCAAAGCACATGAAAATTCTAACATGGATGCGAATACACTTGGTTGAAATTGTGAGTACCAGGGAAATGCATAAGTTATTGAATCCACAATAGATAAAGTATGTAATGTATCTCTTGATGAGCTACACAGTTTTGCCAATGAGGCGATCGATAAACATCAAGTAAAAATAACTAACACTTCCTCTGAGCATCATTTCGGCTTCTTAAAAAATACTACAGATCCCTTGAGCACTTGTAAATGAGCGTAAACGGCTTCTTGTAAGTCACTTGAGTTTTCGAAAGCCTAAAGCGGAGACAGATTTATATCATCACGTGTTCTGAATCAAGTAGAATGTGAACAGGGACACGATATTCTTTCTGAATGTGAGATGTGCTCACAAAAGCTTGCCGAAGCGGTCCAACTTTACTTAAATTTGACTTTTAACATGGGTCCAAAATAACTGAAAGCGACTGCAATTCCTGCAGCAGACTGCGATACTACCGAAACACAGGTTTTTTTCTAGTCAACTGCCTTGATATTAACACTAAATAAAATATCTGCAAGACTGATTTCTATAGCATACTGTCTCCGACGGCGAATAAGAAGGAAGTAAGCTATGATCGTGAAGCGTGGAGGAAACAGAAACGAAATTTTGGTTCCCAACGTTGGACGTAGCAGGTCAGAGTCGTTAGCTCGCGCTGAGAGTCCTGCACGTCTGGCAACGATACCCCGTTGTAGCAGGAAGAGGCGACGTGCGACTGTGATCAAAGCAAGTCGAGCATGGAGAAATCCTGCGATGCGTGTCATTCTAATGAGCTCAACTGCTATGCTAATGAATATGACTGTGACCTGTGATGTGCGGAGAGCAAAGATACACGTGTTGGGCTGTTTCTTTTGCAGCTTGTGTGGTGGCACATCGGATGGTATTCTGGAGTGCCGAGCGATTTGCTGCCCTGTAGTCCGGATGTACACTATTATGATCTCAAACGATCGACGGCCAACCGCGTGGTCAGTGTATTTTCTGGTAGCGTTCCGAGGGTCTGAACTAGAGATGAAAGGAGGGGGTGGGGGGAGGGGGCATCTCGCATTACGTTTCACGGTGGATGACGATACACTTTTGACATTTTTCATGATAAATGATTTCGGAGACTCATTTTCAAATTACAAATTATTTCCTTATTTTCAAGCTTCGTATGTTATATCGCGTCGCCACATAAGCATTCAACAAGCTCAGGCACCTCTACACAACTGATAGTACGGAGTAAGATTACAGTTCCCACGCTAGCTGAAGTAGCCGCGGAACCATCTGACAATGCCGTTAGATGGTGGGGTAAATGCTGTCGCCAACGGTGAGAAACACAGTTACACAACCACGTCGATACGTAGGGAAACACGCCCTTTCTGACGCGAAGCAAGCATTTTGTTTAATAAATACCCTCTAACAAAAGCCACTTTTGCCACTACAGATATGAGGCGTCACCTACTGGTCATAAAAACTTTCTTACGACGATATTACGACGCAAGAAAGCAGCAATTTCAGGAAACAGATGAATAACGTTTGAGATAATGAAGTTATACGAACAGCTATGATGTTGGATGTACAATATCTAGACTGCGCGCCATATTCGCCAGTCACCAATAGGATGCCTTTCAATCTAGTTAAATCCATGATTTCAAGAAATTGCTAGTTTCAACAAGAAACCTACTGTTTCATTTATTATCAGATTATGATGTTTCTATAAATAAACAAATGTTAAGGGCATCCATGAACATTTGTTTAAATATTACAGCTTCCCACTTCATCTCTTAGAAATTACAGGATGCAGAATTGCACACTCTAGAGAATACGATAGTAGTAGGGCAAGGGCGGCGTCAGTGCATTTCGTTAGTGTGGGTTGCCTACATCAAGGGCACATATGCACTTAGGGGAAAACCTACTGTTCTCCTTTGACTGACAGATCATCAACCTATTGTTCTACTAAAAGGATCCTTCCTTTTGATTGACAGGTCCTTAATCTATTGTCCCTCTGCCCCCTGCCCCTCCCTCCCCCAACCCCCAGGAAACCTCTAACCCACCCCCTCCTCCTCTCTGATACAGGTACACTTTCAGGTTTGAGTTATTCAAATAACTCCCTCTCACTCTGATCAATTTGATTGGCTATTTAATTAAATTGATCAATTAATTAACCTCTTCCCTCTCGGAACCCCCACCTCACCCACCTCCTCCCCTCCTCTATCTGGAAAATGTGGTTCTGTCGTGGAGGGGAAGGATGTCATGACAGGAAATTCAAGGGTATATTGTTTATTTATAAAAAATTCAGTCTGTGGGGGTTGCATTTCTCTTGCTCATCGTTCTCTGCTTTTTGGGAAGATAGAGGTCTTGTAAGAAGTAATTGAATTGCTCACATTTCTCTTTATTCCAGTCGCACAAGAATTACTATCATGAAACACACATCACACATAATTACAGTTAAAAATCTTTCGATCACGAAACACGCACTCCCCACTGCCCCTGTCCACTGGACCACACAAATGTCAGTACACATACACTACCGGGAGTTGGGGTACATCGGCAGTCGCCACCAAGTGGTAAGACGGCTGTCGGCTGGCGAGCCATGTGCAGATGTCCATTCGGGTCCCACAAGCATGAGGCGGCAGCATCCCTTTCATATTTGACACCTGAGAAATTCCCTTGGCTGAGACACAGCCTTTGTATCTGCAGCCCAACAAAATGTTTGCACAACGGCTCACCCTCACAAGTGCAGCTACGAGGTTGTCAGTGTTATACTGACGTCACATGTCTATGTAAATAACAGACAAGTCTCCCTCTGGATGCTCTACAGAAATCTGTCGCAATGCTTTCAGAAACTATTTACGAGAACATCCCAGAATAACACAGCACACATTCTTCCTAACAATCCTAATGGGACAGCCGATCTGTCATGAGTAACATCCTGCTTTCGACATCTGTCTCAGAAACGGTAATTGTTCACCCCTTCTTCTCATTGCTAAAAGCCTTCATCATGTTTGTGCATGCTTGCAAAAACACTGTTAATCATATAGGCAAGAAAAGGGGATCGCTACACTTTCAACTACCTAGTTTCAACCACTTTTCAAGGCCACCCTATTTTGGATGAAGAAAGTGGGTGATTGGATAACCTTGAGAAGCAGATTAAACAAGGTAGTGCTTTATAACACATGTTTGAGTGAGTCTTGGCAGGATGCAGCACCCTCTGGAATTGCTGACAGGAAAACGTAAACATCAGATGATTTCCTGGAACTGTGACACATAGCTCGTGAGAGTGTGGCCATACCATAATTTTTTCAGATGCTGTACATATATAAACAATAACTGCACTGGTTGTCTGAAATGTGTATGTTGCAGTGTAAAGTTACTGTCATAGCAACCCCTTTTTCTTATCTATATGAAGAACTGGACAGCCATAAAATTTCAGGTCCTGAATAGCAGCAAACTTGAAGTTTCGATGCGTCCATGGGATCTTCTCCTTCCCCTTCATGTAGATGATGGTCGAATAATCAAAGCGACATCACTGTATCTGTATAGGGTATACCAGGATCATCCCAGTGAATTCCGTGGTAGAAATGTGTGAAACATTTTGCACTCTTCTGTGTCTTAGCACAATTCACATGCTTGGAACACCATGGTGATGCAATGTTTGCTGAGAATGTCTCTATTATTTCTGCAGCTTCTGTGTACACCATGTCTTTAAATATTATCTGTCTATGCTCGCCGTCATAGAAACATTGATGTAAAGAAATTAGTTACTAAAAAAACGTAATAGCATCTTACTTGGCTACAGAACAGACATAATTATTATTGATCTTTTCAGCTATACAACCAATACAATACATTTTAACTGATAGCAGTCCATCAATCTGTCATCACACATTCGCGTCAGTGGTTGAAGCTGGGCTCATACATTGAAATGCATCAGGTGGCAAATAAAATATACATCTCATAGTAATGGTTCAGGTTGTATAGGGAAGATGTAGGAATCAAAAGCATTCACATGGCGACACCTCTTAATCAGTTTCGCACAAATATCTGCGAGCACAATAACACATTTCATGATTTCACCCATTCAAACACGCTGAAAGCAGTAACATTCTCTTTTCCCAGTGAATCCATAGTCGTAAAAGTTAATCGTCGCAACATACTGAGGAAGTAAGAGCTCTAGAATATTTTTTCTAATATGTAGTTACAGCTGTGTTGTTGAAAAAGTAGAGTTGTGCAATCACTATTCCCTTTTAATGGTGATAACTAATGCATGGCCATACCTTGCACAGTACACTCACTATCACTCCTCAGAACTATGGCTATAACTTATTCACAAACTCCATGCACACACTTGAAGTCGAATAACTGAATGACGATGCATTCATAGTGATTATTCAGTTACATGCAGCTGGTGTGCTGAAATGGTCAAATAGAAGTCAACTGTACACTTGCAATAAATCATTCTTTGTATTCAAGCAGGAGGTTTCTACATAACATGGTACTCTATTTTGAGGATTCAGCTTCCGCACACGTTATATGATATAAACAGTTCTGTATCATTAAGTCACCGTTTGTCGCACATGTAACAAACAAAATCTTTGTATGATGCTCTAACAGGCTCTTTTGTTTTTTCGTAACAAACTCAACTTTGCCAGCTGCAGAAATAGATCTGTGTGGCGGTGATCCTCCTCGTGCTTGAAAGTGTTATAAAGGTACAGCGCTCAGTAACAGGAACTTATAAATGCGCTTAGACTACAACAATTTTGCAGTTTCTCCACTCATCTGCTCGGTCCGTGAAAATTAACTCCAAACAGATGTACTCTACTACACATACATTGCACTCACAATGATTTCTTAGTCAGGGAAAATTTGTGTGATCTGGGTGGTGGTCGCTATGTATTGAATATACTGGCACAAACCCTGACTTGGCGTCTAAATATATAAAACACGCCACTATGTGTTGGCTGGATTTACAAGTATCAAAAATGCGAAAAGGTTTCTTAGAAGCGGTGAAATCGATAAACCGAAAAGACACTAGGACTTTTTTCAATTGTAATTACATCCTTTATTCATCGACAAATATGTGATGGCAGGAGACTTTTTTGCAGTGTGATAATGACACCCAGCTAGTGCGAGTGTGGAGGTATCATAATTTTTTTATACATGTATAACTAATAGTCAGAAATGTTATGCTGCTGCTTGAAAATAAAGCTACCGTGGCTTTATGTTCTGACAGATCACCAAATATTTGTGGGAAGTAAACTATTGTTCACATAAAAACAACAACAAAATTATGTATGTCTAGTCGTATGGGGAATGATAGATTTGATGTGGTGAATTATGATTTCAATGCATTGAGGAGTATATCTGAACATAAGGGGTGATAGATTATTTCGTAAACAGCTGCACAATATGGCAATGTAAGGGCTCAACTGGACCTGGTGTAGTGTAGAAAGAGGACGGACAGTATGGCTGCAACAAAATGTCCCGTCATCGGCGAGCCCTAAGCACATCCTTGCCTTTTCCTTGTCACACTGTTGACAGTGACTTTGATAACAGTACATCAGTCCGCATTGGTGATGTCTTTCCAACCCTTTCATGTGCAGGAGCATTGTTGATTATCACATAGTGACAGACGCCTGTACTTTATAGCATATGTTTGAGTGAGCCTTCACAGGATGCAGTACCTTCCGGAAGTGTTCACAGGAAAACGTAAACATCAGATGATTTCCTAGAACTAAAGAGAACTGTAGCAAATAGTTGGTGTGAGTGTGGGCATACCATAATTTTTTCAGATGCTGTACACATATAAATGATAACTGCACTGTTTGTCTGAAATGTGTATGTTGCAGTGTAAAGTTACTGTCACTTATGTTCCAGCTTGTCCGGAGAAAATGACTGTGTCCTATCATGAGGGAGGTATAGATTTGACGTGGAAAACTGAGATAGCTGTAAGGGGGATGAAAGAATTTCTTTTTATGCGTAAAATTATGTGTGCTATAGTTACTGAGATTCGGTTGAGAACCACAGCTGTCAAGAGGCGACATTTCCAGTACATCGCTTGGTGTCAGACTGCAGCAGCAATCCTGTTTAATTGTAGTTACGTTGATAAATATGTGCCTGGTTCCCAATATTCTTGTGAGTCTGGATATGGCCTTAGAAAGTGTAGCAGCAACTAAGCAGGTTGGCGCCAGAAACAGCATCTCAGCGAGCGCCTTTGTTTCAGGCTGGGGCTTGCCCATCCTTTGTACACCAGTTCAGAGAGTATGAGAAAGTTTCTGGCTTACAATGATTTGGCTTGCGGCTCCTGATGCATTCGAACTCCTACCACTCAGGTCCTCCTGGCATGGGAGGTTGTCCATGGCCAGCTGGCCTCTCTCTGGCTGTATTACGTTACTGTGGCTTTGGTTATGGACCACATTTACGGCGGCAGTTCCTCCTTCTGTGCTACACAGTGGCACAGTGAGTACACGGGATGTATTTGACGATTTGTATACCACTTTTACGGGGTTTAACTGACAGTGCAATATGGCGATCTATATAAAATAGTTTTGTCACTGAAAGTCTTGTCTGCAGAAAAAAATGGCGGACAGTGCTCTTGCATGGGCAGCAGCGGCAGTTTTGGAGATAAATTCAGTAAGAGCCAATCAGAATGCTCCATTCATTCACAAGACATCCTTTGTGCTGGGACATAGGAGCCTCTACATATCGGTTCGAACAGCATGGGGGTAAGGTATACATGGAAAGTTCTGAGAGTAACATGCGAATACTGTTTGCGTAATTGTTCTGATTTTCTTGTCAGTGTGTAGACAGTGCTCTCTTTCCAAACAACAAGAATGCTTTTATGATTAACAGTGTTTTCGCAAGCATGCACAGACATGATGTAGGCTATTAGTCGTGAGAACAAGGGTGAATGGTTACCACTTGTGAGATGTATCTCGAAAGCAGGATGTTACACATGACAGACAGGGTGGCCCATTAGGATTGCTAGGAAAAATGCGTCCTATGTTATTCTTGGATGTTTTCGTAAACAGTTCCTGAAAGCACTGCAACAAATTTCTATAGTGCATCCAGAGGGAGACTTGGCTGTTATTTACATAGGCATGTGATGTCAGTATAAAACACTGACAACCTTTTAGCTGTGCCTGCGAGGGTGACCTGCTATGCAAACATCTTGCTGGGTCATAGGTAAAAAGGCTACGCGTCAGCTATGGGTATTTCTTACGTGTCAAATATGAAAAGGATGCCACCTTCTCATGCCTGTGAGACCTGAATGGACACCTGTGTGTGGCTCGGCAGCGGACGGATGCGTCGTCGCTTTGCGGGGACTGCTATTGCACCCCAATTCCTGGTAGCATGTGTGATGGCGTTCTGTGTAACTAGTGGACAGGGGACAGTGGGCGGTGCGTGCCTCATGATCGAATGATTTTTAACTGTGTAATTACGTGCGATGTGTGTTTCATGATGGTATTCCTTGCGTGATCAGAATAAAAAGAAAGGCGATCGATTTAATTACTTTTGACAAGACCGCTATCTTCCCCAAAAGCAGAGACTGATGAGCAAGAGAATTCCAACCACCACAAACTTAATATTTTTATAAATAAACAATATATCCTTGAATTCCTGTCATGAGACCCTTCCCCTCCACCACAGAACCACCAATTTCCAGGTAGAGGGGGAGAGGGCAGGAGGTCCAGGTGAGGTGGGGTTACTAGTGGGAAGGGGTTAGTTAATAGAGCAGTTTAATTAAACAGTTAAACAAATTGATAAGGGTAAGAGGGGACAATTTGAATAACTCAAAACTGAAAGTGTACCTGTATCAGTGAGGGTGGTTGGGTGGGTTAGAGGTTTGCTGAATGGTGGGGGGGAGGAAAGGGGTGGGGCAACAATAGGTTAATCGTCTGGCAATCAAAAGGAAGGTTCCTTTTAGCTGAACAATAGGTTGTTGATCTGTCAACAAAAGGAGAACAGTAGGTTTTCCCCTGAATGCATACTTTTCAAAAAAAAATGGTTCAAATGGCTCTGAGTACTATGGGACTCAACTGCTGTGGTCATAAGTCCCCTAGAACTTAGAACTACTTAAACCTAACTAACCTAAGGACAGCACACAACACCCAGCCATCACGAGGCAGAGAAAATCCCTGACCCCGCCGGGAATCGAACCCGGGAACCCGGGCGTGGGAAGCGAGAACGCTACCGCACGACCACGAGATGCGGGCAGCATACTTTTCCCTGATGTAGGCAATGCGCACTAACAAAATGCACTGACGCCACCCTTGCCCTACTGCTTCTGATGGCTTTGATACTATTTCTGGGAGGGTCATCAACTACAAAAACTTTGCAAACAGGTTGGAGAAAATCCTACACAATAACTCACTAAGACATCCAAGGGCAGGTTGTCTTAATCTCTGTTAAATCGTAGCTGAAAAAGCACAGTCAGTCATACTGCACGCCTCTTTACCATTCTCTACAGACTCAATAACTAAGCTGAGACGTTTCTAGAAGTTTAATACAAGCTATGTGTATCTGGGGGGCGGGGGGGGGGGGGCGGGGGGGGGGGGCGGGGCGGCGGGTGGCCGGGGGGGCGGGGGGGGGGGTGGGGAATATCACAACACACTTGCAACTATGCCAATATCCATTGTATGTTTTCGCTTTTTTAAAACTGATAGTAAACTGATATGTCTAACTGTTTGGCACAGAAGAATGCCAGCACTGTTCATGAAGAATCTTTTTTTATTGCCTACCTTCCACTGCTCCCCGTTGAGTACGTTTCACATCATCACGGTACATCCTCGACGTGGTGGCTCATGAAAAGCCCAGTGCCTGCACAACTAAGACGATGGAGTGTCCCATACTTTGGCAGGCATAATTTGATAGCGGTAAAATGGGCTGAAATCTCTCGCAGTAACCCTGCAGGTGACTGTCGCACTGAGTAGTTCAAATTGGACGTGGAGAAACATTATCTGTCTCTAATTCATTTGCTGACAGGTGTGTGGTTGAGACATACAGACAGTTAGGATAACTATGTAATACAAAGAACTGGTGGAACCAGAGTTAATTGTGACCAATACTAGAATCTAGACAATGGGCTTTATTGTGTAACAAATAAATAACAGTATAGTGACATTTATCTACGTGTACGTGATCACCCACCAATTCACAATTAAGTGCCTACATAGAGTTCCTCGAATCACCTTCAGACTATTTCTCTACTGTTACACTCCCTAATAGTGCGTAGGAAAAATGAACACTTAATGTTTCTGTATGAGCTCTGATTTATTTATTATGATGGTCATTTCTTACTGTGATGGTTGTAACGTATCTACAACAAAGAAAGACTATGTTCGTCTGTAAAAAAGGACTCGATGAGCAACCTGAGCAATCAGTATTCGGAATCTAACCTGCATAACACTGTGTACATGTTATATGAGTGTCAGTTTCACTGTCATTTAAGCCCTCAACAGATCTTTATATGAAAAACTTAAAACTAACATTTGGAAAGCTATCTGACTGCGTATTTGAATAAGAATTTACCTGTGATATAGAATCTGGCTTGTGCAACGGAATGTACTGGGTTAGAGAACATGAAATGTGGTGTCTCAGCGTCTCTGTACTGGACCTAATTTTTGTACTCACCTCTTTAGATGACTGTCGTTTTACAAGTGGTTTACAACAATTCCCAGCAGCACGCAGCAGCAGCAGCTAATGCTTATTGTTACTAAGAATGAATTTAATAAAAAGGAGTTTGCTCAAGTCCTGTTAACTACTAAATAACTTGTAAGAAGGGATTTGATAAATCAAGTCTATTTAAAAAATTAGTAATCATCATGACCAATAATAGTTTGTGACAAGTATTAATAGTGGCGAAATGCCTGACAATGACCTTACAAGTATCAATAATGGCTGAGTGCCAGATTAACAAATTATTTAAATTTCAAAGTTACATTAACATCTAATAGCACAACATATTTATGAATTAGATGTGGAGAATAATAATTATTATTTGGATGATAAGGAACTTTATTTAACTGACAAGCAAAACATTATTGCACACTCGGACTAATAATGACGAGCCTAACCCTGCAACTGAGCTTTGTGCTAAGCTTGTGAATTTCACCTCGAATTCCATCTTCAAGCACAGTTAAGCTGTCTAAATCTCTCCTGGCAATATAAATGAAATTAGGCCTTGAGTGTGGTAAGATCTGCCATTACTGACGTGAGGACAGCGTGACGAGTCTTTTGTCTCTGAGGTCTCGACCGTCACTACTACTTCCACTCTCGCAGGCAGACCTTGTCTCACAACAATGCTTAGAATAGCGCTCTCATGTTTCGCTCTCAGGTTCTTAGTATAGATATCTAAGTGCTTATTTATTTCTATAGAGAATCGCAGAATCTTACACAATGAAAAGAACTGCATTAAGTTGGCAATATTGTTTTTGATAGTCAATGTAATATTTAATCAATGTAATGGATAATTCTGACACACTCATTACATAGTTGGAGATTATAAAATATTTTCACATTTAGAGGAGAAGTTGGTGACTGAAATTTCGTGAAGAGATTGAGAGATTGCAGGGCACTCTCGCTTCTGATTCGGTGTAGGGAACACGATCTACAGCGATTTGACTTCATACATTGTGATGAAATGGTGGGCAGCAGTTTATGGTCTTAATTGAGTGCTCTAGGAAAAGAAATATGGTAAACTTTACCTGCGTTCAAATGAATAGGGTGCCAATTTAAACAACTGCAGTAAAAGCACGGCGTTGGTGGGGCGACAAATCGCGTTTTTTTCTGGAGAACGATGAAGAGATATTTCCAGACAGCCCCGTGCCACGGTCGTATTGTGCAGAAACACATTAAGCTTGGCGCCACGGGCAGGGGCAGACGTCCAGGTATATGGCCTAGCGCCGAAAAGTCGCCGACAGTGCATTGTAGGTCTTGTTAGCGAGCAAGCCGCCAAAAGAAATGTAAACGTTCTGCAAATGTCCGTGGGACAGGAAAACTGGCGCCCAGACGTGCAGACTCTGTTTCAAAACATGTTTTGTCAATGCTAATTTATGGCCGTTCTTTGCAAACTTTGAAATCGACGCAACAGGGGAGATAACAATAACAAGCTGTTTATGGAGGGCTGCGCTTCCACCCTGTATTGTGTTAGCAAAAGACACGACAAACGTATGGGAAAGAGGCCAGGAAACTGAATTTTTTTCCGTTTTCTGCCAGTTAACGTTAAGTCTCTGATTGGTCAAATCGGTTTGGAGTGCAAACTGAGCTTAGAATGCTGGGCTCCAGCTCGTGATTGGCTTGTGCGAAATTGGGGGAAGTCAAGAAAGAGAAATGTGCTTTTGGAACCGAGCTGAGGAGGAAACACTGAGAATGGGAATCGACACTCTTGTACAAGTCTCTTGTACTGGCGCTTCGCTAGTAAAGAACTGCAGGTCTCTACCTAAATGGTGAGACTTGTGTCCTTTGCTAGAGTGCGACTTAGAGCCCATGCCAGTCACCTTCTGAACCATCAGAGGTACTGCTTATATCATCACGCTCACAACGAGTGACACATGGGTGTACTTATTTGTCGTTAGTCGGCCGTCTAAACATTTGATGTATTCCGACACGCACAGTCGTGGCATGGAGTCAAATTGGTTTGTGCAGACCGGTAAACGGGTCCACCTGCACACTGGAATCAGTCGGGGTTTCAGAGGCTCTTAGGGAAGTACCTGCATTCTGAATTAATCGAACGCGAGACCGCATACTTGCATTTTTCGGGAACCCGCATTTAATAACAGATTTCCGCCATCCATATCTTCAGTCGCCGAACGCGTCGTAGTGTGCCACCTTGACCAATAGGATGGTAAAGTATTCGCTGCTGCGACGTAGGGCTATAATATTTATTTCTCAGCACCCTGTTCTTTCGAACCATATTTTTCCCTTTTTTGCACGGTAGAATATAGATGCTTGGTGGTGACATAGTTTGATGCCATAACCTGGATTCACGTGTATGAAGTGAGATAAAGCTAGTAGTGTTCTGGTTAGTGTCGTGTGTCGATCCTCAGCAGATCACTTTGTCCACCACAGATCCCATTTTAGTACGTCTTTTGTTAAATAAATATTTTTGTATGATGATTCTTTAATAATTTTGTTGTCTTGTATTAAGTTCAATAAATCGATTGTGAATTAGACTACAACTTCTCCCTGAGTTCTGATTAACAGTTCCTTCGCATTTTTATGGCAGTCTAGATCAGAAATATAAAGAGTAGCTTTTTTCATTTAGTGTCCACTGCATGGATCTTTTACTTCATTAACCGTAATCGTCTTTCAAGATCTCGCAGCAACGAAAAACATGTCTGTGTTAATGACTGCCGTCTCAACTCGCTCATCATATCCGTGATACTCTTTCCCCTATTTCGCAATAATACAAAACGAGCTGCCCTTCTTTGAAAAGTTTCGATGTCCTCTGTCAGTCCTGTCCGGTAAGGATCCCATACAGTGCAGCAATGCTCTAGCAGAGGACGAACAAAGGTAGTGTAGACAGTCTCTTTAGTAGACCTGTTGCATCTTCTAACAAGCAAATCTATCTTCGTGTCAATCGCCGCTTTTATTTAATCTCAGTACACTTATAAATTATTAAAAAATAACAGTTATGTATTTACGGATTATTTTCGAAAAGTGGCACTTCGGAACTCAACGATGTTATACGTGGTTGAATTTAACGTGATATTTTCTTTCATTTTTATCCTAAGAGTTTTGCAATTTTGCAAAATTAATTGTTGATGGTGGGGTATTTGCAAAATATCATATTGCTGTAACAATTTAATTATACTGTCTTTAAGAAAATTGATAATCATTAAACTTTTATCTGAAACATTTTGTTAATCTCTCATTGCCTCGTAGGTATTCGCTCACAACTAATTATGCCATATTACCTTTCAGAGAGTGTTTTCATACTTAAAATTGCATCAATACCTACATAAAAATACATACCCATTATTTATTACTATTCTACAAGTGCACTGAGTTTTAATAAAATCGGCATTGACACTAAGGTAGCCTGCTAGCAAATGTTCTGCCACTGATATGCAGTCTTTGGTTTGCGTTCCTCACAGCATTATCTTTGTGATTGTTCCAACTTAAATTATTCGTCACTGTACGTCTTACGTACTTAATCGAATTGACAGACTTTAAATTTGATTGATTTATCATGTAATCGAAATTTAACAGATTTCTGTCTGTACTCATGTGCTTGACCTCACACTTTTCCTTATTGAGAGACAATTGCCAATTTTTCCACCGTTCAGATATTGTGTCTAACTCATTTTGCAATTGGTTTCGATAAATACCATACGGTAAATGACAGCATCATCTACAAACAATCCAGTGGCACTGCTGAAGCGAGACTCCATAGGCAGGCAATTTGATTAGAAGTCTCTTCTCAGGAATGGTATCAAAAGCCTTCTGGAAATCTACACTCAATTACGAATGGTGGTATAGCGACAAGGAAGTAACTGATGTGGAGGAGAGGATTCTAGAGATGCCCGTAGCGTAAACGAAACAAAGGAAAAATTCGGAGTAAGAATTAAAATCCATGGAGAAGAAAGAAAAACTTTATGGTTTACCGATGATATTGTAATTCTGTCAGAGACAAATGGCTCTGGTTCAAATGGCTCTGAGCACTATGGGACTTAACATCTATGGTCATCAGTCCCCTAGAACTTAGAACTACTTAAACCTAAGTAACCTAAGGACATCACACAACATCCAGTCATGACGAGGCAGAGAAAATCCCTGACTCCGCAGGGAATCGAACCCGGGAACCCGGGCGCGGGAAGCGAGAACGCTACCGCACGACCACGAGCTGCGGACTGTCAGAGACAGCAAAGGACCTGGAAGAACAGTTGAACGGTATGGACAGTGTCTTGAAAGGAGGATATAAGATGAACACCAACAGATGCAAAACGAGGATAATGGAATGTAGTCGAATTAAATCGGATAATGCTGAGGAAATTAGATTAGGAAATGAGACACTGAAAGTAGTAGATGAGTTTTGCTATTTGGGGAGCAAATTAACTGATGATGGTCGAAGTAGAGAGGATATAAAATGTGGACTGGCAATGGCAGGGAAAGCATTTCTTAAGAAGAGAAATTTGTTAACATCGAGTATAGATTTAAGTGTCAGGAAGTTGTTTCTGAAAGTATTTGTATGGAGTGTAGCCATGTATGGAAGTGAAACATGAACGATAAATAGTTTAGACAAGAAGAGAATAGAAGCTTTCGAAATGTGGTGCTACAGAAGAATGCTGAAGATTAGATGGGTAGATCACATAACTAATGAGGAGGTATTGAATAGAACTGGGGTGAAGAGGAATTTGTGGCTCAACTTGACTAGAAGAAGGGATCGGTTTGTAGGACATGTTCTGAGGCATCAAGGGATCACAAATTTAGTATTGGAGGGCAGCGTGGAGGGTAAAAATCGTAGAGGGAGACCAAGATATGAATACACTAAGCAGATTCAGAAGGATGTAGGTTGCAGTAGGTACTGGGAGATGAAGAAGCTTGCACAGGATAGAGTAGCATGGAGAGCTGCATTAAAACAGTCTCTGGACTGAAGACCACAACAACAGTAGCGGCATCATTGAGGCAATACCACAGATGTTTGGAAATTTGAGAATATAATTTGGTGAGGAAGAGCAATGATCTGGGCAATAGCTCTTGAAATTAAATGAACTAATTGGCCCTCCTGAGAAAACATGAAGTAAAAACAGTTCAGCGTGAGGAAGGTAGTGCCTGTCGCTCTCTGCTTTCAATTATGCCGCATCCCTTCGTTTTTGACAGCACTACTGATGGCGCATCTGAGGTAAGCAGGAAAAATAAACTTGTGGTTACAGCCAAGTGTCCACGTGCTTTGTAAGAACCCGTGATTATTTACAGAGTCTGGCACAGACACGCCTCACGAGTACGGAAACGCGTCTGCGGCAGCAAGCGTGCACAGTTTCACGGCATGGAGCACGCGGCGTTTCATGAATTTTGGAGTTTGCGGGGACGGCCGGTCCCAATTGCCACTCCGAGCGGATTGCTCGAGCCGCTGCGTCAATCTGGCTGAGTTGTTGGTGTCGCCGCAACTGAATTGTTCACAGCTTCCGGGAGAGCTGCCGCTCTCTGCGCCACCTGCGGTGTATGGCTTTCCATCTGATGGAACCACTCTGAGCGCACAGGTACACTATCTGGGATAAATCCGAATCACAATTTCTCGCTGGATGCACCTTCGGAAGTACTAACGTTCACATTCCCGTCTGGACGTTTTCCGTGGGTTTCCTTGCTCGCTTACAGCAAATGCCGGGATGGGCCTTTTGAAAAATGGCACGACCTATTTTCTTCTCCATACCCACCCGACATGTGCATATTTGAAACTTTTGGCAGTACACCCATTGTCTATTGATAAGCGACCAGCTCAGAAACTGGTTGAAAACCTTTCCTCTACTTTGAATGACGACACAATAAGTGTTAAGCATCGTTTAAATTTTAGTGTGTGGATTTCACAACTCATTCCTAAATTATAACGGATTAATGGGTAGGTGGCATAGGTAAAGGGGTGTTTATGCAATGAGTGGAGCCCTGAGCTACATCCAGATGGCTAAAAGAGCCACACGCAAATGGAAATACTATCTGACATTAAAATTAAAGTGAAAGATTGGGTCGCCACCAACTCTAGCCACGCGACAAACAAGAGGTTCGACTGAGTTGGAAAATTAATTAAGTTAGTCATAAGAAAAATCTCATAAAAGAACATTCAATGTAATGTTACTCATAAAAATGGGATGTAATTATTAATATGATCCAGGGATTGTCCACATGAATCAAACATTAAAATAACGTAATAAGTTTGTGAACACTGTGAATAAGAGCAGCTTGCAGCAACATTCCTGAAAACAAGACCTATTCTAAATGATTTGTTTTAAATAAAAAGCGAACACTAATTATTGGACCTGTGCGCACGGAAATGCTATGGATGGGCTAGCAAGGAAACTACAAGGCGAATGGCGTAAGTAAAGAAGACGTAAGAATTGAAACAAAATTATTTATTTTTTAATACATTGATATAAGACATCTATATAACTGCTGTTGCCTCGTTACTGCGTACGATTGCTTCTGAAACGCTGTGCAATTCATAACAGAATGAATCTCTTAATTTAAAATCGCGGTCGTAATTATAGGCGGGACGGGAAAGGTTTAATGCATTCAGACCTACATTCACCCAAAGAACAGAAAGGACGGCCGCAACACCAACATCAAACGAAACTAGGAGGTTTGTTCCGCTGTGTTGAGAAATGATTAAATAAAAGGGTAAATCTGAATATCACGGTTGCATTTAAATTTGAACCTCGGTTGGAGAAACCGCCTCAACGAGGGCCACACATATACACCTACGCGCTTAACATGAAATCACAAACCACAAATACAATTGATTAATCCGGACAGGATATATTTAATATTCCAAAATCAGAGCAATGAGTAAACTCTAGGACAGAGGCAGGGAGCCACTGGAAAGTCAGGCTCAGTTAACTCGTGGGTTCGCGTGGTTCGCGGAGACACAATTTCTACGTACCGTGGCCAAATTTTAGCGACATTAAGTCACGAAACCGCGAACAATTAACATTTTACAACGGACACATCTGAATAGGCAAAGGGTAATGGCAGAAGGCCAACAAACTCTAATATTAACCGACGTGGATGGTTTCCAACGGACATACAGTAATGAAACAAAGAAAGTTCACAAAGAGGTAAATATTATGAAAATTCGGAAATTATTAGAATGTATACACACGTAGTCGCAGGCACACAAACATTCACACTGAAACGAGGGAGCACTTCCTACATGAGATCGCATCAACATATGCAACACCTTTGTGCCACGATCTTCTTACGCACGAAAGTCTGCATTAGGAAGCAAACTGAAAGTGTGCAATAGCCTTGCATTCCTTGCTACGACCCAGCAAAACAACCTTTATAAGACTAAACGCGAGACCAAAAACTAAAAGCTCCCCTCTCGCTATGAGACAACACGCCACGCGGTTAAATCAACTCACCCTTCTTCGAAGAGACCTGGGCTATAGACCCTCAGAGAGCTGGAAGCAGACTGACTATCTCACACTAAAACTTCTTCCACACGACCCCTTGGCCAGGAAAACCCAGAGATGAGGCTTCCGCCACCAACCTAACACCGGTAACTTTCACACAAGGGGAACAAACCTCTTTGCCTATCTGAAAACTACAAAGGTTGGCCTTTCTGTAAGACTACCGCTGATTCTCTGCAGCAGACTAAACCACCGTACAGCAAAATGAAATAGAAGAACAAGGGATAAACATTTTGTGGAATCACAGTCGTGAGTTGGGTTACATATAAAAACATGGAAGACTTATTATGACGTTATAGACGCATTTGCAAGTCTGAAAAGAACCACCATGACAACAATATGATGCTTGCGAATCGTAGAAAGAAATAGGCTACGGCTGGATTGAAGCATAGCTCAGTTTTCTCCAGTACGAAATTTGGCAACGAAAACCCCCGAATTGTTCTGTAGCACGCAAAGTGCACTGGAAAGCAGATAAAGTGATAATGAAAGGGACCATAGGACCCTTCAAAATGTTTAATTTATGCAGCAGGTTGATTCTAAACAGCTAATCTTAATTTATGGTTTTTGAGCCCTTCAAGAATTTCATAACTCTGTGTATATACCCTTCATTAGAAGCACTCTCATTTATAATAATAAGTAGTCTTGTGTAAGTTCTGCAAAATAGTTCAGCAAACAGGCTGATACTACTCCCACAACATACTTGTCATGCAGGCTGCCTACACCTGAGGGGCTTGAAAATCATTACAGGCCATACAGTGTGACATACAGGCCATCACACAAAGCCGATAGATAAAGCAGACCAATACCACTCGCCTACAACTATCCAGTTATACTGTATAGGGCACTCTACTTTGTTGCACCTTACATGTAGACTGCCCTGCAAACCAGATTTATTTGGCAGGACGATGCTGTTAACACAGAAGAAGCCTCATGTGAAGAGCAGCCTTTACGCCAGGGGCTGGCAAATACACGTTTTTCTCCGTATATCTGCTCCTATTGGAGCTATGAGGTTAGAAACCTATCAATGCTGATACCTGAGGCTTGCTGTTTCCATGCCAAATTTGGCTGAAGTCAATACTGAGGTCTGAAAGGAGATCCTGGACCTACACACATACATGTTTCTTTATCTATATAACCGATAATCGTAATAATACTATTATTAATATAGTGACTGTTATTACTCTGTATTACTGATGAAATGTCGTTATTTGATTTATTATGTGCCATGTTAATTATTCGTATTTGAGTGCTCAACACTGTGTTCTTGTCTGCATTATCAACAAGAACACGATCTGAGGACAAATTACCGCCTCTGAAAGAGGTAGAACTTTCCTTACCTTCATTTAGTTTACTTTTAAGTGTGACTTTCCCACAAGAACGAGGGAAGCAGCAACACATTAGTAAATATTATCACTACGCCTCCTCAGTAACTGGAATTATTATAGGAGTGATTACTAAAGCGTTATTAGACCACGACGTGCTGGTTTTAGTGTTGGGAAGTTTTTAATAAAAATAAACAGGTATCATAGATATTTGCACGGTATACCGATTCCGACAATACATGAATTAATGCATCCTATTGGTATACACATTAATGTGGATCTGTCGATGTGAAAAATGTCGAACTGCACCGTAGTTCGATGTGCATGTTGAACTTTAAGTACCCCTATAACTGTTTGGGTAAGTCAGTTGAAAGGCTATGGCATACCACGTCCATTATGACCAATGTACTAGAGCGTGCTGAAAAGTAATGCCTCTGAACTTTCTGTGTGAAAATTCTGAAAGATTTTTAAATAAAAGAAACCTTATCAACATTCTACATCTTTATTCTTCATGTCTACATATTTGCAGCTCTTTGCCGCTAGGGGCCTCCGTACTGTAATATGCAATTTGGCGACGTGTAATGTAACTATGTCGGTACGTGAGAAACATTTTGCTGTAATTGAGTTTCGAATTCGAAGAGTTTGTCCATACATGAAACACCCTCTGCTTCAGCATGACGCTGTGACATGTGCAACAACCCGACGCCTTGGGTTCACTATCATCGGTCATTCTCCATACAGTTCGGACTTGGCCCCACCTGATTTTTATCTGTTTCGAAAACTTAAATAACTTCCTCGAAGACTTCACATCACTAGTGATGAAGTGACGCAAGCAGAGATGAGTTCTGGCACTGCCAAAAAAGTCAAACGTTCTACAGTGACGCGTCAACAAACTGGTCTCTCGCTGGGAGAAATGTCTTTGTTGCCATGATGAGAAATAAATGTGTAGACATGAAGAATAAAGACGTAGAAAATTAATAATGTTTGCTTTATTTAAAAAATTTTTAGAGTTTTCCTATAAAAAATTCGGAGGCCTTAGTTACCAGCATGCTCTCGTATCGACGTCGTGGTGTCTCCAGTGGCGATTACTGTATTTTCCAGAGTTACAATAATGATAAAGTCTGATCAAATCTGAACTCATAAATACCTAGCACAAACGTGAAGTAACGGAGGAATGAAAAAAAAAAACACAATTGAAAGTTTATTTTCAATGATGCACCATGTTGCACATCGAAAACAGTCACATAAAAAGTAAATTAGGAACAGCGTTTGCTAGTATTCTAAAATGAGGGAGAAGTGGTCTTACTTAAGACAACACGTATCTTCGAAACCGAGTGGTTGATTCCAAAATGTCAGAACAATCTGTGAGTACTTCCTGTGACCTGTCTCGTGTTTTCTTAATTACATTGTGCCATTGTTTCTTCCAAATGCTTTTAACTCTCCATCACATTCAGTGTTCGTACGTCCTATTGACGTAAGAAATCAGGTGCATGTACCTAGAGCCCTGAAACTTTCAACTAAGGCGTTTCGATCTACTGCGCTGTCAGTAGACGTGCTCAAGATTCCAATATGCGACATTTATTTATCCGGTATTCTCAGTTCTTCGTTCTAATGACTTCTGTGTAACAACATGAGTCTGCTGTAATTCTCGTACCTATATTCTTCAATGAGTCCAGAGATCAGACAGTTTCCGCTAAGGTAATGGCGGTATTTCTCTCGAAATAGTTCATGTGTTAAATGAATTTTTTCAAAAGCAGGGAAGTAGAGGAAAGTACCTCAAACTGTATGACAAGGGCTCAAAAAGATCCAATGTAATACATGATACACGGCTAATCTCAAACATCTGTAAAGAAAATAAAGGAAATGGCAAGTACCAGTGAGAAATAAACAGACTTTTGTTAATTAATGGTTCAGTGCATGGATGAAACGATAATTTCAAAGAGATTTTATAAAAAATACTCCACCAGAATCATTTGTTGTAAGGTTATTCGCTCCATTTCAATAAAACAATATTTGCTAATGTCATTTGTAAAGAAAATATCTCACAACCGTCAGTCTAAATCTGACTAACTATCTAATCATTGTTGAGGTTGTATGTAAAAATAAAGGTCCCCATCGTTACATTTCATTGTTTTTCTCTATTTTACTTAACATATGCAACAAACACATAATAAAACACTTTTACATTCACTCGATCGCCTAGTATTTGCACCATCAAACCAAGATCGCACATGCCTTATATGGGGCCTCATTTAGCACTAATGACATAAACTTGGTTATGTTTTGGACATGTGTAAATTCATATTGTGGCCTGTCAATTACATACTACATCTGCCTTAGCAAATTTGTATGTAAGTTATAGTTTTTTAATTTTGAATAAGTGACATGGGTGACCCAATATTTGTTAAAGACCATCACTCTTAAATTCCTTCATTCACAACAGCTCACAGAATTAATTTATTCCACTGACCGTATTGTTTCAAAGAGCATTTCGTGTAGAAGAAATTAAAATTAAAATTAAGGAGTGAATAGTGGCGTTTACACAAAATGCAGCTCCTACCTCAATTTAGTGCAGGTCTTATCGACTTGTCAGTGCTATACACGAACAGCTTTCTTCTAACTTTTATACACTGCTCCATATTCACATTTTGTCGAGTTAGCTCGATTGTACGATGACGGCTTCCTGTTGTATATTGGTCTTGCTTATACCTGGATCACAATAATAAAGTGACTGACAGTTGAGGGTAGTAAACGGGGGGGGGGGGGGGGGGGAGTGTGGATGTAGTCGTTACGCCGTCTACGCGCAGTTGCAATATGGCTCAATCAAAAGCAGCTGCACCGTTCCGTATTGAGTGTATTATATGTTCCCTGTTAATGTGCAGAACTGAGCTGCCTTTGCAGGACCATTTTCACATTTTCCTAAGCAGATGCACAACTATCTTAACATATTCAGCATAAGAAATGTTTCACAAAAAAGAGAAAAAACATCGCATATAAGAACAAATCTTAACAATAATTCTTGTGATTTGTTTTATTACATTACAGGCCATAATTATCGTCCACAGTTAACTAATAACCGGCAGCTCAGGTAGCGGAGCTATGTGAAAACAACGTACGTAACGGAACGTGTCATCAAACCGGTTCTCTGACTACTTGTTGCTGTGGTAGCTTCGTATGAACAATTAGCAGTCACTTTTTTATTCTTATCCAGATATAGTGAGCGAGTATCAGTAAGAAATGTTGCAATAAGATTTTTCCAATTACTGGAACCAATCAAACAATTGCTACAAAGAAAAGGGATATCTTTCTCTCAACCTGATGTCCCATAGTAGATGTCAGCCATAGTGTTTATTACAAGAGCTGAACATGTCATTACAGAAGAATGCAAAACGTATTTCAGATTTTGGTCAGAGTATGTTTAGCTTTCGTAATAAATTGGGACTACTGTTGAAAGATGACCTTAAAACTAAAACATTCTGTCATTACACATATCTGAAGAAAATTACTGGAACCCTTCGTTAAGTTCAGGTGACAACAGATGATTGACTCTGTAAAATGTCTGTCCTTGCTGAAGAAATAAATGGGAGATATACTGATATGAAAACACTAGAATCTTTATATTCATTTCTGTGAAGTGTGTTTGCAGGTCTTATTGTGGCGGATGGCTGTCATATTTCGCCGTCAGTTATAAAGAATTTAGCAGCTGCCATGATGGAGCTACTGCAACTGCAAGAGGACGAAGGAAGCTAATTTAAAAGAGCTGAACGGATTGCTACGAACTGGTTGTTCAACTACTAACAAAAGACTGTGCCAAGAGAACTCAATTTTTGGGACCACTTCTGTTTTAATCACTGTACTCAAGACTCAAGTTGATTAAATCCAAATACTGTTGTGAACCAACAGAAGGACACTTAAGTGAACATCTGCAAACTAATCTTACCAGCTATCTGCCATATTTCAAACAGCTCACATCACAAATGATCACTCAAAAAAGGGCACACAATAAGTTTCTTAATGTTTCTTTAAAGAAACGCTGTTCAAAGATATTAGACTGCTGGCCTGGTGAAACGTTGTTGTGATGCCTCATGTAAGGAGGAGAAATGCGTACCATTACGTTCCCGACTTTGATAAAGGTCCAATTGTAACCTATCGCGATTGCGGTTTATCGTATCGCGACATTGCTGCTCGCGCTGGTCGAGATCCAATGACTGTTAGCAGAATATGGAATCGGTGGGTTCAAGAGGGTAATAGGGAACACCTTGCTGCATCCCAACGGCCTCGTATCACTAGCAGTCGAGATGACAGGCATCTTATCTGCATGGCTGTAACGGATTGTGCAGCCACGTCTCGATCCCTGAGTCAACAGATGGGGGCGTGTGCAAGACAACCACCATCTGCACGAACAGTTCTACGACGTTTGCAGCAGCATGGACTATCAGCTCGGAGACCATGGCTGCGGTTACCCTTGACGCTGCATCGCAGACAGGAGCGCCTGCGATGGTGTATTCAAGGACGGACCTGGGTGCACCAATTGCAAAACGTCATTTTTTCGGATGAATCCAGGTTCTGTTTACAGCATCATTAAGGTCGCATCCGTGTTTGGCGACATCGCGGTGACCGCACATTGGAAGCATGTATTCGTAATCGCCATACTAGCGTATCATCCGGCGTGATGGTATGGGGTGCCACTGGTTACAGGTCTCGATCACCTCTTTTTCGCATTGACGGCACTTTGAGCAGTGGACCTTACATTTCAGATGTGTTACGACCCGTGTCTCTACCCTTCATTCGATCCCTGCGAAACCCCACATTTCAGCAGGATAATGCACGACCGCATGTTGCAGGTCCTGTGCGAGCCTTTCTGGACACAGAAAATGTTCGACTGCTGCCCTGGCTAGCACATTCTTCAGATGTCTCACCAACTGAAAACGTCTAGTCAATGGTGGCCGAGCAACTGGCTCGTCACAATACGCCAGTCACTACTCTTGATGAAGTGTGGTATCGTGTTGAAGCTGCATGGGCAGCTGTACCCGTACACGCCATCCAAGCTCTGTTTGACTCAATGCCCACGCGTATCAAGGCTGTTGTTATGGCCAAAGGTGGTTGTTCTGGGTAGTGATTTCTCAGGATCTATGTACCCAAATTCCTTGAAAATGTAATCACATGTCAGTTCTAGTATAATACATTTGTCCAATGAATACCCGTTTATCATCTGCATTTCTTCTTGTTGTAGCAATTTTAATGGCCAGTAGTGAAGATTGAATATTAAGAAAAAATGTTCTCCACAAATGAAACAGAAAGGGTTTCTCATTAACGATTAGCCTCTGAACAATTCTGCTGTCTTCGAATCAGTTCCGTAAGTATGGGGCAGCTAAAGGCAAGGTTAATAGCTGCCCCTGGTGCAGGACGTAAGTATTTTAAGCTATAGGAAGTAAACACTGTATTATCTACCTACTAATAATTTCCTTTTTTGAAGAGCTCATTTTAGCAACTTCATCGTTTGCATAATTTTGAACGTTGAGTTCCGTGACACCCTGCAGATGTAGAAGATAGAGTGTGGCAGGAGACAAAAGCGAAGCTGTGGGAAGAAAAACTGAACGAGCCTTACTGTTGCCTTGATTCGTCTCTCGAGGGAAGTAACGGCGGTGAAGGCTGTTTTAGAAAAATGTGCCACAAACTTCCGAGTCGAGGGGTGAAAATCCGTATCGGTGAAGGGAGTCTGTAGAGAAAGGTACTGGGCCGACGTGTGGGTTGGGCAGATAAATACGCGCGTCCGGCACTAGTCCCCCGGCGCCTCGGAGGCTGGGGCCGTAAATTTCCAGCCGGCACAGCTTGGTCCGGGGGGCGGGAGGTGGCACCGAGCGAAATCGGCCCCCGGAGCCCACGCTACCCCCAGGGGAGGCACTTGGCACGGCCGCTCAGCGCCGTCACGTGCCTCCCGCTGCCGCCACAAGGTCGCGAGCTAGTGTCTCTCAGCTACTGGGGATTTGGACCGACGGCGAATACGCATCTGCGCGAATGGTGTGCTACAGGATTTTCTTTTGTGTTTTTCAGACTTCGCCTTCTCCAAAACACAATTTTACCTTATTTTTATTTCTTTAGCCGACATGTTTCGATACCTATGTCTCATCTTCCGATAGCCTCGTTTCGTTTCTGTAAAATATTATACAAAAACCTACACAGACTAGGCATACAACCTTAGGCAACTAATGGACATAAAGTGGGACGCATACATTAGTATCTTGATTTCTGTCATTATGTTTAGTAGATGCCTTTTAAGGTGCACTTAGCTTGAAACTAATAACAATTAAAAACAAAATACCCACAACAGATGTTAGCTGAACAATGCCATATTCGTAACAACACATTTTTAGAATATTTTCTGATTTGCTATGATGCCTCTTCACGTTTTCTTTTCCTTTTTCTCGGCCTGCTTACACTTGTCTAAGAGTAGTTTGATCGACTACACTACTGGCCATTAAAATTGCTACACCAAGAAGAAATGCAGATGATAAACGGGTATTCATTTGACAAATATATTAAGTAGAACTGACATGTGATTACATTTTCACGCAATTTGGATGCATAGATCCTGAGGAATAAGTACCCAGAACAACCACCTCTGGCCGCAATAACGGCCTTGATACACCTGGGCATTGAGTCAAACAGAGCTTGGATGGCGTGTACAGGTACAGCTGCCCATGCAGTTGCAACACGATACCACAGTTCATCAAGAGTAGGACTGGCGTATTGTGACGAGCCAGTTGCTCGGCCACCATTGACCAGACGTTTTCAGTTGGTGAGAGATCTGGAGAATGTGCTGGCCAGGGCAGCAGTCGAACATTTTCTATATCCAGAAAGGCCCGTACAGGACCTGCAACATGCGGTCGTGCATTATCCAGCTGAAATGTAGGGTTTCGTAGGGATCGAATGAACGATAGAGCCACGGGTCGTAACACATCTGAAGTGTAACGTCCACTGTTCAAAGTGCTGTCAATGCGAACAAGAGGTGGCCGAGACGTGTAACCAATGGGACCCCATATCATCACGCATGACGAATACACGCTTCCAATGTGCGTTCAGCGCGATGTCGCCAAACACGGATGCGACCATAATGATGCTGTAAACAGAACCTGGATTCATCCGAAAAAATGACGGCTTGCCATTCGTGCACCGAGGTTCGTCGTTGAGTACACCATCACAGGCGCTCCTGTGTGTGATGCAGCGTCAAGGGTGACCGCAGCCATGGTCTCCGAGCTGATAGTCCATGCTGCTGAAAACGTCGTCGAACTGTTCGTGCAGATTGTTGTTGTCTTGCAAACGTCCCCATCTGTTGACTCAGGGATCGAGACGTGGTCGCACTATCCGTTACAGCCATGCAGATAAGATGCCTGTCATCTCGACTGCTAGTGATACGAGGCCGTTGGAATCCAGCACGGCGTTCCGTATTACCCTCCTGAACCCACCGATTCCATATTCTGCTAACAGTCATTGGATCTCTACCAACGCGAGCAGCAATCTCGCGATACGATAAACCGCAATCGTTATAGGCTACAGTCCGACCTTTATCAAAGTCGGAAACGTGATGGTACGCATATCTCTTTCTTACACGAGGCATCACAACAACGTTTCACCAGGCAACGCCGGTCAACTGCAGTTTGTTTATGAGAAATCGGTTGGAAACTTTCCTCATGTCAGCACGTTGTAGGTATCGCCGCCGGCGCCAACCTTGTGTGAATGCTCTGAAAAGCTAATCATTTGCATATCACAGCATCTTCTTCCTGTCGGTTAAATTTCGCGTCTGTAGCACATCTTCGTGGTGTAGCAATTTTAATGGCCAGTAGTGTATTTGTTTCATTCTGAGTCTTTAGTGTAAGCTTGCCACCGTCAGCTACTAGTCTGTTATCCATGTTTCGCGACTGCGGGCGAGAGTCATCTATCCTGTTTCTACCAGTAAACGTCTAGCTTATGTGCTCCAGTAATTACATAATTTTGTACTAATTTTCACTTTTAGAATGATTCTTTTCAAAATAAATGTTGTGTTTTGAATATCTTTAATCTTATACGTGCGATTTAAAACTTACCAGTTTTATATTACAAAATATGTGTGGATTTCAGAAAGTAAGTTTGTCATCCCACACTAAGAGAATTGTGCAACACGAGCGGCGCATTGTCAGAGGAGAGTACATGTTGTGGATTTCTTGCAGACATAGTTCTGCTGTGTTATGGATAACCGGAGCATCAAAACGGATAATGGCGCGGCAATGGGAATCGTACTCCAAAGTTGAAGTACGAGGGACAATATGACTCTCGTGGGCAACACCTCTACGCTGCATAAAGGTTCACGGTGAAAGTTTGGTGGTTCATGGTCCAAAGCCAATATCGTGTCCAGACGTAGTGAAATGGTGCCAACCATTTGACCAAGGCCACACAGATGTCAGTGGTGCTCATGGGGAAGTCCACGTCTTGCACCACGCCATTTCCATATTTTTGGCAAGCAGAAAGAACAACTGAGTGAAAAGAGATTTTCCAGTTATGAGGACGTCCTCGAATGGCTTCGCGGCCAAGGATCGGATACCAAGTGTCAAGGAGCTGAACAACTCATAGAACGTTCCGATCGTTCTACATAGACACTTTGTGGCTATTTTGAAAAATAGTGTAATGTATCTGTGTCATTCTGAAATGTAGTGCAACATTCAGTAAAAGTTACTTGCCCTACCATAACAATGAGTGACTCACATTTTCGACTCTCGTCATATACTATGAGATAAAAAGTATCCGGACACCCCTAAAAACATACATTTTTCATATTAGGTACATTGTGCTGCCACCTAATGCCAGGTACTCCATATCAGTGACCTCAGTAGTCATTAGACATCGCGAGAGAGCAAAATGGGGAGCTCAGCGGAACTCACGGACTTGGAATGAGGTCAGGTGCTTGGGTGTCACTTGTGTCATACGTCTGTACGCGAGATTTCCACACTCCTAAACATACTTAGGTCCACTGTTTCCGATGTGATAGTGGAGTGGAAACGTGAAGGGGCACGTACAGAACAAAAGCGTACAGGCCGACCTCGTCTGTTGACTGACAGAGCCCACCGACAGTTTAAGAGAGTCGTAATGTGTAATAGGTAGACATCTATCCAGAACACCACACAGGAATTCCAAACTGCATCAGGATCCACAGCAAGTATTGTGACAGTTAGGTGGGAGGTGAGAAAACTTGGATTTTATGGTCGAGCAGGTGCTCATAAGGCACACATCACGCCGGTAAATGCCAAACGACGCCTCGCTTGGTGCAAGGAGCGTAAACATGGCGGGGTGTGGGTATGGCGAATGCCCGGTGAACGTCGTCTGCCAGCGTGTGTAGTGGCCAACAGTAAAATTTGGAGGAGGTGGTGTTATGATGCGGTCGTGTTTTTGCACCCCTTGTTGTTTTGCGTGGACCTATCACCGTATAGGCCTACACTGATGTTTTAAGCACCTTCTTGCTTCCCACTGTTTGAGAGCAATTCGGGGATGGCGATTGCATCTATCAACACGATCGAGCACCTGTTCATAATGCATGGCCTGTGGCGGAGTGGTTACACGACAGTAACATCCCTGTAATGGACTGGCCTGCACAGAGTCCTGACCTGAATCCTAAACAACACCTTTGGGATGTTTTGCAATGCCGACTTCGTGCGAGGCATCACCGACCGACATCGATACCTCTCCTCAGTGCAACACTCTGTGAAGAATGGGGTGCCATTCCCCAATAAACCTTCCAGCATCTGATTGAACGTATGCCTGCGAGAATTGACGCTGTCACCAAGGCTAAGGGTGGCCGAACACCATATTGAATTCCAGCATTACCGATGGAGGGCGCTACGAACTTGTAAGTCAGTTACAGCCAGGTGTCCGGATACTTTTGATCACATAGTGTAATTAACTGTAGCCCTGAGTTCCAACATAAGAACGCAGATACGTTCCGACTGTGGGTGCCTCTCTGGGCCTCTTCAACTGAAGAGCTACTGTGTAGCATGTTCAGGTACATACTCTAAGATGTCAAGTCATGGGATAGTGATATGTACACATGATAGCATGAAAAGCAGGCCAGCTCTGAATTCCATGTGTAGGTTGCACCTGACTGTATGCAATAAAATAGCGTAGCCGCGTCCCAGGTTCTCTAAACCCTCTGCGGTACAGTCGTTTGACTATACACTATGGCTGCCACAAGAGACTACTAGAGTACACTGATCATCATGGCAGTCAGTCCAGATGTAAACTAACACCGTTAAACAACGAATATTAGAAAACACGTTATTAGAGATGAGACCGCCCCTAACGCTTGTGAATTAAAGTTCATTACGATAAGCGACACTTTAGAAGTCTTATCGGGCTCATTAAATGACTTGAAGAGTTGTTGTTTGAAGAGTTCTCGGGTGTCAGCCGGATACGATCGTCAAATGCCCACGATATTTCGGCGAATAAGCGTTCAGCCGAGATCAGCTGGTGCTGATGCAATTGGTCTGTCTGCTCTCTGCCGCTCACGGGTCCAGGTGCGATTCCGTGCGCCGACGGCGCGCAGCTTGTCCGGGGATGGCGGAAGCAGAGGCTGCGGTAGGTGCTAGAGGGGGAACTCCAGTATCTATTCGCCGACGTCAAAGCTGAGCACGATGTCGGATTCTTATGAAGTTAGCTCCTTTAGGCGGCCAATGAAGTCCATCGAATTCCGGCTGTGGTGCGCACATCTGCCCATGAAGGGTCGTTGCAGGCCCACCAGATTCGACGGACTTCATTGCTCGCCTAAAGGATCTAACTTAACAAGAATCCGACATCATGGTCAGCTTTTATGTCGTCTCATTATTTACAAGAGTCCCCCTGGAAGATTCTATCTACTTAATCAGTGAGAAATTCGGGGCAGAACTGCCACAACTTTTCAGGCGTGTGTTAACATCGTCCTGCTTTGTCTTCAACAGCCAATAGTACGAGTAGACCAACGGAGTCGCCATGGGGAGCCCTCTCTCTTGTTGGTAGCAAACTTATTCATAGAGATTTTCGAAGAAGTAATCGCGAAACCGCCGAACTGAAGCCTTTATGTTTCTTCCGATATGTGTACGACACATTTGTAATCTGGCCACATGGAAAGGATCAACTACAAATATTTCTACCCAAATTCCATCCATAACAACATACAGTTCACTATGGAAGTCGGGGAAGGTGGAACACTACACTTTCTCGATGTCCTAGTACAGCGCAGGTCAGATGGCTCGCTAGGTCACAGTGTGTATCGCAAGGCCACACATACTGACCTGTACCTACATGCCTCCAGCTTCCACCATTCAGTTTAGCTCAACGGAGTGCTCAACACCTTGGTACACAGAGCAAGCACATACGGTCTCGGACGAACAGAACCTATCAACGGAACTCAAATACCTAGAGAGTGTGTTCCGCAACAATGGATGCAGCAACCGCCAAATCCAAAGGGCCTTTCGGCAACAGAAGCACAGTAGGGACCAAGAATAAACGGAATAAGAGAAAAAAGGCCTGGTGTTTCTACCTTTTGCAGGAAATGTGTCGTCCAAAATACGGAGACTATTGAGGCAAACACAAGATGGATACAGTCTTCCGACTACCGGCTACGACGTGCGCTTAACTAGGAACGGTAAAAGACGATGTCGGCCTCAAGAAAGCGAGCGTATACAAAATTCCGTGCGGCTGTGGCAAATCGTATATCGAGCAAACAGCTCGTACGTTGGAAGATCGATGTAAAGGACAATAACGCTACACTCGCCTAGGTCAACCAAGCCAATCTACCCTAGCAGAACACTGCATAAACACTGGACACACTGCGAATTATGACTAGACAAAAGTACTGACCTCCACAAATAACTACTGAGATTACATCTTCAAAGAGGCCATAGAAATTCTCATAACAGGCAACTTCGTCAACAGGAACACTGGTTACAAACTTAGTAAGGCCTGGAAACCAATACTAAGCCCTATCCAGGAGCAACGGTACAAGTGGACACGAGATCTTTCCGACACGGCCGCCGAAGAGATACTGCCCCCCCCCCTCCCCGCCACCACCTACCGCAGCCACCTCTTTCCCCACTACCAGAAACGCTGTGCGCCGTCGGCGCACGGAGTCGCACCAGGACCCGCGAGAAATAAATACTAGCGGCAGAGAGCGGACAGACCATTGAATCAGCGGTTATTCGCCGAAATATCGTTGGCATTCGACAATCGTATCCGGCTGGGCACCGTGAACACTTCAAACACTATGTTCGCTGAGAAAGCCTTAGATCACATATGAAGAGTTGTTCTTCATTATCTGAATTTGAATCCACGGTTAACCAAACAAAGCTGGCAAGTCTGATCGAGGCTTGACTAGGCATATAGAGACGTAAAATATCAAAGCATTCACCAGTATCAGTTTATAAGGGAGAATGTCTGACCCTGCAAATAATTGGCGATATGTTTAGCACTGCACTGGGAACCTCATGAAGCTTATATTACCCTTGAGAAGTAACCGAGGAAGGTATGTAATGAAGTGTCATGCACAAATGCGAATTGCCATTAAGAAAAGTTGTGGTGATGGACGGGGAGCAGAAATTGGTACCTATATGAACTGTTAACTAAGTACAATCAGTTGACAGATATTAAATATGTTCACCAACAGTGATATTGGAAACTGAAATGACGATACAAATAACTTCTGCCTGGCAGGGATTCAATGCGAGCACCTTTTGCAGTTGTCTTATAGCTACGAATAGACGTGAAATATTTATTGTTTCTTCAGCAGTAGCGATACGTGCACATGTTCGGCTAGAGCAATGCAACGAATAGTTCTGTACTGCCTGACACTCCAACCCTACGCATATCGTCGTTATTGATGGCACACGAAAAGGTATCAACTATCAAATTCTCTTTCATTAGTAGTTTGGATCACACCGCTGATAGAGACCTGGAGGATTCTCTATCGTACGGAAACAACGAAACGATGGGACAGTATCAGGATGGCCTGTATAGGCCCACAAAATATTTTGTTATTGTTATGCATCTGGTGGCACAAACGAAGTGTTTTCTGTTGCGAACTGCTTCACAGGGATGTGTGTGTCCTTCGCAGTTGACATTTGTTGCCACCAAATGAGATGCCTTGCAGTCGCACAGCAGCAAATGCGACCAGGAAGACAGCACCAAGGAGACTGGTCGACAAAACGTTTAACGCATGTCTTCTAATCCGGCACCCGCATATGTTTACCTTTCTCGCCCCTTATCGATCATCCACCAAGAAAGTTGGTTTTTGTCTTCTTTTGTTTGTTTTGTTTTTGCGATTGCACTTTGAACGTGGCTTAACTCCGAAGCAGCAAGTTGCCACATGGGTGGGTTCGAAAAACTACCTGTACATCATCAGAGGGTTTTCGATAAAGAGGTAAAATATATCATTGAGAGTTTCTCTGATATTTGCGTCTGTTTTGTTCAATAACGTAATGGGAAACTCTATTAATATTCACTACATTAAAACAACTAGGCATTTAAATTGCTACACCACGAAGATGACGTGCTACAGACGCGAAATTTAACCGACAGGAAGAAGATGCTGTGATATGTACTTGATTAGCTCTTCAGAGCTACAACGTGCTGATATGAGGAAAGTTTCCAACCGATTTCCCATACACAAACAGCAGTTGACCGGCGTTGCCTGGTGAAACGATGTTG